>NC_138504.1:11809600-13009600 GCF_964252035.2 Podarcis erhardii
CTTGAGATTGTGCTTACAGAGGGCAGGTTCATTGCTTTGCAGGTGGAGCATCTTCTTTCCATGCTGAAGACGGGAAGTTCTGCTCCTGGTGTCTCGTCTTCAAAAACAGCAGGTGATATGAGAGACACCTGGCTGGAGAGTCACTGGCAGTCAGAGTGAAATTTTATAGTGAAAGTCAGTGGCAAGTCTTAGATCATGTCAACTCATATCAATTATCTGCATGAACTGGGAATGTTTTCATCAGTATGTGACAGGGGAGCTATGGTTCAGGGCATGTTGAGGAGCAGGGCAGGAACTTCAGAACTGGACAGATGTGAGGAAGATGTCCAAACAAATTTCCATGCCCTGCTTGCCAAGCTCCATTGGGGTGGGTGGGTCTGCTCCCATCTGTGAAGGTGGTACCTGGTTTTAGGTATCAAGCAGGGGCAGCCCTTGCCATTTCACCACCTCATGGGATTCCATTGCCCGAGGTGTCTGCTTCAGTCCACCTGGTGTCAAGAGACTGCACCCTCTTACACCCACCAGCTCAGTTGACATTGTCTCCTGACCCGCCTCCCCCCTTGGATGCTAAGACCTGCCCCAGCTTACACTGGGGCTTTCTGCTTTGCGAGAAAGCTAGGGGGATGATATCCCTGCTACTACTTCTGTAGCAGCTGAATTCAGGGCAGAAATGGGAGATACCCCTCCCAGCTTCCCCCTCTCCCAGGCTCCCACCATTCAGCCCTGGCCCCCCCCCCCATTTTTTCCTCCTCTGCTGCCTGCACCAGAGCCTGCCAATACAAACCCAGTCCTAACAGTGCTGCAGGGCTCACGACAGGGCTAGCTTTCACATTTATGATATGAATGAGCCACAGCATTGTAGAATTGGAAGGAATCCTGAGGGTCCAGGGAATGCAGGAATCCTTCCCACAACCGTCTCCTGTTCGGCTCACACCACCAACCTTCTGGTTAACAGCCAGCTGCACCGACTCATTGTGCCACTTTAAATTATGATATATCATTATATGACTTACTTGACTGAGAGTCCTTCTTGCTTTTCACCATGGCTATCACTATGCAGCAAAGATCACATTCCAAATCACTTCCTCTGCATTCTTTCTCTCGGTGCACAGCCTTTACTACCCCTCCCCACCAAATGAAATTTATCAGGTCAAATGGATATCAAACATCCTATTATGCTCCTAATAATATTTTGAACTTCCATGCAGAATTTTGAATAATGTTGCATCCCCAGATCATCAGATGGAAGTCTCCTTTTCTACCACATTCCCTGTAGCAATTTCCACTGATATTAAGATATGATTTATTTAACTTGACAGGCATGAGATCCCATCTACAAAAAATGATTTCAAAGTAGCTTTCCATTAACTGAGCTGAACATGTAAAAGTTTGACCTTTCGTCCACAAGATTTTCCAGAACTTTCTAGATACCTAAATATTTTACAAGAGGGAGCTATCAGTAGCATCTATTCTCCAGAACCATTAACCAGCTGTCTGAACACCATGCTAAACAAATATTTTTAAGCCTAGTTATCTTTTAGGACTAAGTAAACCGCATCTCCCTTGTGGCCCTAGAAAAAGGTTATATAAATGGAAGGGGGGAATTAATTGGCACCATCCCTCAAAGTTCACTGAGGGGAGGGATTGGTTGTTAAACCACTCTGTAGCTCTGTGAGGGTCTCTTAACAACTCTCAGCATCCTTAATGAACTACAGTTCCCAGGATTCTTTGAGGAAAGTCATGCCTGTTTAAAATGGAATGAAACAGCTTTCTATGTGTATAGTGGAATGGGGCCCAAGTCTCACTGAGCTGGTCCTGGTTCGAAAAATCTCCAGTACACCAGGGTGGGCAGAAGATACATTGGGGTGAGTCTGCTAGATCTCTGGGTGATTTGCAGTAGATCAACTAGGAGTTTAGCGGGATTTGTTTTTAAATAGTCATAATTAAAGGACTAAATCATACTGATGAAATGAAGCTTTTGAAGGGGGTAGTGGGTTTTTGTGCAGAAGCACTGTGAACTCAATTTACTTAAGGTACTAACCTCCATCCCCAATTCCTAGGCTCATGGTGTCTTAATTCTATGTCTTTTGCACATGTTATTGGTAGATCTTAAGATTCTGGAAACCAATATAAAGTAGGTCATGGAAGCTTGCTTTCCACACTGTACACCACAGTACACCACACTGACGATGATTTCTTAGCATATCCACAATCTAGGTCACAGAATTTCAAAACTACATTAGCCCTCTGGTTAGATCCAATAGTCCAAGAGGTAATCTTAGTAGCACTGCATCACAACCTTATATATGTCTGAATGCAAGTAAGTCTCATTGGGCAGTATCCAATGATTGTACAAGGGTTTTTGAAATTCTTGCAGAGAAGCAGGTCAAATGTGGGTTGGACAACATTATTGTTGGGTGGATTTGTAGCTGGTTGAGCAAAACCAAAGGGTGCTCACTAATGGCTCCTCATCATTCTGGAAAAAAATAACAAATGAGGTCCCACAGGGTTTTGTCCTGGGCTCATTGCTGTTCAACATTTTTATAAGCAACGTGGATGAAGGAATTGAGGAGATGCTTATCAAAGTGGCAGATGTCACCAAACTGGGAGGGATAGCTAATGCCACTGAAGACAGAATTCGGATTCAATATGACCTTAACAGATTGGGGAACTGGGCCCAAACTAAAAAAGCGAATTTCAAAAGGGACAACTGTAAAGTTCTACACTTAGGCAAATAGAACCAGCTGCACAAATATAAGATGGGGTACACTAAGACCCCTAGATCCTTTTTACATGCATTACTGGCAAGCAAGGTGTCCCCCATCTTATATAGCCAATACTATTCTAAGCTACACAGAATGAAGTGTCCTGAACAAGAGAAGTAATAGCACCACTCTATTTTGCTTTGGTCAAACCACACCTGAGATACTGTGTCCAGTTCTGGGTGCCACAATTTAATAAGGATATTGACAATCTGGAACATGTACAGAGGAGGGAGACCAAGATGGTCAACTGTCTGGAAACCAAGCCTTATGAGCAATGGTTGAGGGCGTTAGGTATGTTTAGCCTTGAAAAGTGGAGACTGAAAGGAGATGTGATAGCCATCTTCAAATATCTAAAGGGCTGTCACATGGAAAATGGAGCAAGCTTGCTTTCTCTTGCTCCAGAGAATAGGATCCAAACCAATGCCTTCAAGTTACTAAAAAGGAGATTCTGACCAGGAAGAACTTTCTGATGGTAAGAACTGTTCAACTGTGGCATGGAGTCACTCAGAAAGTGGTGGACTCTCCTTCCTTGGAGGTTTTTAAGCAGAGGTTTAATAGCCATCTGTCATGGGTACTTTAGTTGAGACTCCTGAATTGCAGGGGGTTGGACTAGATGCCCCTTGGGGGCAAAATACTGTGGAGTAGACTTCTGATATTTTTGAGACTTCAAGGAGGGACTCACCTAAAGAATAGTGACCTGTAAGGCAATCTCTTGAGTAACCACCAGCAGCTGGGCATGTGGGGGCAGAGCTGCTATACTATACTTGCTCCCAAGCACTGCACCACCCACCTTGCCCTTCTTCCTCCCAGTCAGCAACAGTGACCCACCTGCCAGGAAGTTAGCCAAGCTTCTCTACCCAACCCACTGAATTTCTTCTTCAAGTAATCCAGCCCTACATTGGCAGAATAGTTCACACATCTGATGAATGCCAGAATAGTTCACACATCTGATGAATGCCTCAGGGAGGGGGAAACATACACAATGAGAAAATACGAAATTAGAGGGGGAAAGAGACATCCCTGGAAAATCCACCAGTGCCCATCCATCACATCATGGTTACAACATGTCTTGAGCAGCAGGGTAGCTCATATATAGGATTGAATAATAAAAATCTAAGCAAAATCAACACTTGTGGTAGCTGAAGGACAATTATAACTCTTGTTACTAGGGAACTGGTTTGAGTCAACTGAATAAAAGGAGAATTGCAGAAATGTATTGTTCCGATAAGTAGTGGTGCCAAAAATGGTTCATCGGTGAAGCTCAGTTTTCCCTCCTCCTCACTTCATCTCCAAGAGTACATGGAGGCAGAGAAAGGGAAAGCTTTATCTCTATGCCTTATCAGAAATATGTAACCTGTGGACCTCCAGTTCTAGTTGGACTGCTACTTCCATCATTCCTGACTATCGACCACACTGGAAATTGATGCTGTTGGAAATACCTGGAGGGTCACAGGTTAAGCACCACTGGACAAAAGTCCACAAAGAATCCAGTCCACACAGAACATGACTAAATAGGCCACCATATGCTACAGTGAAGGCTCGATAAATGAAAAGAGGAGGGGTCTATCAATACTTAATAGACATAGTAGCTAAACAAATGCTGAAAGCTGTGATAGTCCCTGGAATATAATGGGTTGGACCAAAGAAGCTATAAAGCATTTCATAGCACATGGGAGAACAGGGCAGCCCCTTCACATGCAGAAATACATATGTGCATTTTAATCATTGGACTGTGTCTCTTCAATGCAGACTTTCCACCATGCAGCCAAAATTGCACCATGTATGCACAAGAGCAGAAGCTTTCAACCTTTTTGAGTCCATGGCTCCCTTAACTAACTTCATTCTTTCTGCAGCACCCCTGTGGGGCTCAATAGCCCAGCCATGTCCCCCCTTGTCAACAGAGCTGGCAACCGCTCACACTTTTCCAAAACCCTCCCTTGTGGAAGGTTCCCTCACTCAGCCTCTTTTCCTCTCCTTGAGAGCCCTCTGGGTAGCTGCTGCTGCTGCTGCTGCTTCTGCCATCCCTGGTCTCTGAGCTGCCCCTCACCTACCCCAAAGAGAGATGCCTGCCAGAGGCACCCTTTGCCTGCAGAGCTTATAACCAGGTCTGCTGCAATAAAAAGCTGTGCAAGTCTTTGGGAGGCAGAGATGCGAGAGGGCATCAGAGGAGGGAGGGAAGGAAAGAGGGACAGAGGCCAGTGTTGCTACGGCACCCATGACCATCATTCATTGCACCCTAAGGTGCCATGGCACACTGGGTTGAAAACCACTGCACAAGAGATTGAGGTTTGGAGAACCAGTCAAAAATTATTTAGGGAAACATACTAAGGGGGCAAAATAGCTCAGGGCTAGGGCATCTGCTTTGTCTGAAGAAGGTCCCTTGTTCAATCCTTGACATATCTATGTAGGGCCAAACTAGATGGACCAATGTAAAGACTATGCATGTTCAGTGGGTTCAGAATGCTAGCTGTTTGGGGGGAGGAATGGAAAACAGAGGGGGGGGGCTTAATTAAGTGACTGGAACGCCAAACAGGAGCATTTCACACTGCAGCATTTAGTTGCATTTCACATTTCTTCTGTGCCTTTCCAAAAGAATATTTCTTTTAGAAAACATTTTAATCGAAAATGATTTCCCCTTTAAACCTGCTGCCAGCTCTAGAAAGAACACTAGAAGCAAACCCCCATGTCACTGACATTATTTATTCATCCTAGAATTTCCATGATACTAATAATAATAATATAAACCCACTTTTAGCTACAACCCAAACACAGGTGCTTAAACTTGCATGCTCACTTCAGAATTGTAGCAATCTAATTAGCAATCACTGTGGTGTAAGGTTTCATCTCAGCTCACCTGAAAAGTCACACAGCATAACGATGCTTGGGAATGCATGGAAATTAAATGCCGCCAATAAACATTTCACTTCAGTCTAGTAATTGTTTCATATAGGAGCAGTAAGGAGGTTAAAATGTCTGCTGGAGGAAGGGAAGGGGGAGCTATTAACGTAAGCACCAATGTTGTCCTCCATAGCAATAGAAAACAATTGTTTTCCATTTTCTTTATAGCAGCCTTTTACATTTTTAGAACTGTGATCATGTCTCCTGCATAATGCTCTTTATCCAGAAAGCTGAATTCACCCAGTTCTATCAATCTGCCTTTGCATACTGACCCCTTTATGAATTTGTTTGCTTCATAATTCACCGACTACAATGTGCATCGTTGCAGGGTTGTTCTTCTTTTCTGTTTAAGTGGCAATGACTTACATCCTGATCATATGGCAAATCTGGGTAAACTCATTACAATATATTTGTGCACAGGGAACATGGCAGGAAGCCTTTCCCCAAGCTGTATGTGCATTCAGCTGCAAGAGACCTTATGTGTACATTAACAGTATGTACTGTATGTCGGCTTGGCTACATACTCTGCAGGTTTGTGCTTGCTATGTGTCTGTTCACGGGCCCACCTGAAAGTACACACAAGGCACAAGGTCAAGGAAAGGACTTGCTGTTGAGTAGAACTTGCTGTTGAAAGTACACTAGGGTCACATGGCAGTGGTTGCAGCAGTGTCTTTCAGCAAGACCTCTGCCAACACCACACAACCCCAGTAAGTGAGGCTCCAGGGTGGGAGAGTGTGGGTGACAGGGAGCAGCACCTGGGCCACCGCTGCCTACAATGAATCAATCAATCCCTACAATTCTCTGGGAACTGTAGCTCTGTAAGTGGTATAGGGATCTCCTAACCACACTCAGCACCCTTAACAAACTACAGTTCCAATGAGTATTTGATGGGAAGCCATGACTGTTTAACTTGGTAAAGGTAAAGGGACCCCTGACCATTAGGTCCAGTCGTGGCCGACTTTGGGGTTGCAGCGCTCATCTCGCTTTATTGGCCAAGGGAGCCGGTGTACAGCTTCTGGGTCATGTGGCCAGCATGACTAAGCCGCTTCTGGTGAACCAGAGCAGCACATTTACCTTCCTGCCAGAGCAATACCTATTTATCTACTTGCACTTTGATGTGCTTTCGAATTGCTAGGTTGCCAGGAGCAGGGACCGAGCAATGGGAGCTCACCCCGTCACAGGGATTTGAACCGCCAACCTTCTGATTGGCAAGTCCTATGCTCTGTGGTTTAACCCACAGCGCCACCCGCGTCCCTTGGTATAGTACTGCTTTAAATGTATAGAGCAGATGGGTCCTGAGTCAAGTATATGGGAGGGAAATTGCAAAGATAGGTCAATATAAACATCATTTAAGGGACTTGCTCTCTCAACATTTTAATGGTTACATTTCTCTGCTTAAGTAATTATAAAACACCAAACATAGGCCTAATTATGCAGCCTTGCAACAGAAGTCAGTGAATTTCCCGCAATTATACATCTGTATCCATCCTATGGCTCTTCTCTTGGAACTGAAAACGGACACTGAACAGTCCTTCAATTAAGCTATGTTCTACTGTCATGAATCTGGCAGAATAACATGATTGTGAATGTCAAATGCCACGGACAAGTCAATGTCTATTGTCCCCTAGAGCCATTTCCTTCTTGTACAGCTGGAGCTGTGCGGTTAAATTTTAGCAGCTCAGAGGCTACAGAAATGCAATGTACTGGAAGCAGCTTTAATTTCTAGGGGGGAAGGAAAGGGAGGGGGAGGGAGGCTGGGAAAGAGCTGATTTCTATTTATAAAATTCAGATTCCCAGTGCCAGGCTGGCAGACAGCACTCGTGGCCTAAGGCTTCAACTGTGGCCAATCTGTGCAATATATCACTAGACCTCAGTAACCTGAATATTGTAGTACAGCATGTTCTTATGTGTTTCTGTATGACAGTGCTTGTACACTTAAATATGTAGAAGCAGGCCCAATTTTGCTGTACTGGATGGGCCTCATGGGTAGTGAATCTTCCACAGCTCAGGTGTACACCAGTCTGGAATGCCAGCACTTCAACTGATAGGACCTAGTGGTGCAATTTAAGAGTACTACCAGCTGCATCATGGAACTGCACAGGTAGGAGAAGGCAATTTTAAATACGCATCACCATGTCTACATTTATTTTTTATTTTTAATGTAATGTATATGCTCCCTTTGTACAAACCACAGGACAATTTACAAGCAGCTAATAGATTTTAAAAATACATAAAACAGCACAATCATTTAAATCACTGAAGAACACTTGCTAACCAAGCGTAACTTTTTAGGGTCTTAACTAGCCACCTAAAATTATGGAGAGATGATGCTAAACATACCTCAGTAGGGAGGGAATTTCATATATAAGGAGCCACCACTGAAAAGGCCCTTTCCTGAGCCCCCCACATGTACCTCATACTGACAAGACACCCCCAAGAGGAACACATCATCTCTCTCCTGATAGAGGTCATCATACATACATCATACCAAAGCAGTTTTGGTACCAAAACTGGGCCTAAACCCTGATAAGATGTCTGGCAGACAGAATGTGAAAAGGTGAAGCTTTATCATTTCATTTCCATACTAGAAAAGGCTTGCCCTGTTTTATTTGTGCCAGCTATGCAGCTGTTAAGGGCACAAGGCATCATTTACTTTGCTCCTGTATCTGCACTTCTCACTGCAAGCTGCTTCTGTTGGAAGAGAGTGAATCTCTTCAGCAGGGAAGATACAAAAATTGTCTCATATTCCTTCTTTCTGATTGCTTAGTGGCAGTGAATAAGTTAGTAAGTGACCTTAGCAATCGTGACACCTCTGTTTGCACTGAACAAACCTTAGAACTTTGCCTCCATTGCCTTCTAACTTTATGCATGTCTGATAGACTTTTATTTTTGTTAATTTAATGAAAGCTAAGAGTCTGAATCTCCTGCTGTGTGGCAGTAGTGGAAGAGCAAATGAATATGAAATAGAAATAGTTCAAAACCTCAAATTAATTCATTTTTGGTCCACCTGGCAATTATGGGAACTACTTTCAGATGTAGCTGAAAGATATGACAGAGATAACCTATGACCCTCCAGATATTGAGAAACTACAACTCTTACCACCACTGGCCATTGACCACACTGGCTGGGGCAAATTGTCGTTCTGCAATGTCTGGAGGGCCACAAATTAGCCACCTCTCATATATATGAAGTGAGGAAACTGAATGTATCGTATACCCAGTCAACAGTTTAGTGGTAGGAAATTTGTGGCCTTCCAGATATTATTAGACTTTCAATGGGCAGAGATGATGGGAGTTGTAGTTGAAGGAACCTAGGATGGGAAACATGTGAGCCCTGTTCCTCCCTTTGCATTGGATCATTTTCTCAAACCCTGGTGTAGACTTGGTACAGCCTTCAGGTGCCATAACCTGCATGTCTTTTTGAGTATGGCCAGCCAAAAGGTATGTCATTTCAAATACATAAAACATCCAAGATCTAGTTGATTTCTTTTAAGGGCAGCCTGATTGAATTAAACCTGGAACATTTTTATTTCATCTCGTGGATGGCATTGCCAATAAGAAGAGAGCTGAGACCAATGGAACGTAATCCAAGCCTTCATTGCCACTGTGAGTTCTTTGTCATTTAAATAGCCATAGCTGAGCTGATTATGCCTTTCTGATCACAATGGCACAGGATGGGAATATTGTTTTTCCAAGAGCCCCAAATATGTTAATTTTCCTGGGAAATCTGTATGGTTGTTTTGAATGTTGCTTTCTCTCCCCTCTCCCCTCCCAGAGGAAACAAGCCAACAAAGGAGTTTAGCATTTTGTGCATTTATTCTGCAGTATGGTGGTCTCAGTAAACAAAGTATCAAGGTGTTTGTGTATCACTACTATACAGTAGACTTTAGCCCCATTGCTTGATGAAATGGCAGGGAGAAAGTCATCAATGGAATGTGTAACATCTAGCCAGTTTCCCTGTGTGGTACCTCTGCACAAGGAGATTTTCCACCAGCCTTCAAAGAATGCCATTTGCATATTTATTGCCTTCTTATTTGTGTCTCTCGTCTTTATTTACCACCCTGCCTATTTTATTTCCACCTTATCGTAATGCTCCTTAAGCACAGTCGCTTCATGCTTAGATAAAGGGGCTGGAAAAAATTTCACACTGTTGTTGCTCGTCAGCATTTGTGTCTATACTTTTGAAGCCAACCATACAGAGACTTATTTCCAGTGGTGTTGATTGATTCAGTTCCCAGGTTATTCCCCCCACACCCCTCTTTTTGTTTGCTTGCCTTCCAGAAGCTGCAGCTCAGGAATGACAAAAGGTCAAAGGAGAAAGGCGATGGAGGTGAGCAGAGAACTACATTTGGATGAGGGAGAAAATTGATTCGGTTTGCATTTAGGAACATAGGAAGCTGCCTTATACTGAGTAAGATCTTTGGTCCATGTAGCCTAATATTGTCTACAGTGACTTAGCAGCAGCTTTCCAGGGTTTCAGGAAGGAGTCCTTCCCAGCCCTGTCTAGAGGTGCCAGGGACTGAACTTAGAAACGTCTGCATGCAAGGCAAATGCTATACCACTGACCTATGGTCCTTCCCCAAAGTTAGAGACAAAGCTTTCTTAAACAATATGCAAACTGAAGCACATCCATCCTTGAAAGTCACAATGCCTTTCTCCAGCCAAGTAATATCCACAAAAATGCATAGATGGCTGCTAGCCATGATGGATGGATGCAGCCTCCAAAGTACGAGACTGGGCCATTTCATACCACTTTGCTGGGAAGCAAAGCAGGGGTGGGTGCTCTCTTCATATCCTGCTTGTGTACTTCCTGAAGGCACCTGGTTAGCCACTGCAGGATATGGGTTGATGGACTAGACTGACTTTTCACCTAATCCAGCAGGGTTCTCCTTATGTTATTAAGTCCATATCAGTCTCACTATTTTATATAGAGTAAATGTATGATCAGGGATTTCATGGAAGGGAATAATGTACTATGGCATTTAATTTGGAAGCAAGAGTATCCTAAACTCCTTTCTAGCATGAGGAACCACAGAGTTCAAAGCCTATTTGGGGACAATGGCTAAGCAGTTGCTTGCCAATATGGATTTTGAACAGCTCTCTCCAGACTTGGAATTCCTACAACTGTCTTGACCGTGGAGGTAGAACATAGCCATCATGACTAGCAGCCACTGATAGCCTTATCCTTCACACATTGGTCTTTTAAACTCATCCACGTTGGTGGCCATCACTACATCATGTGGGATTGAATTCCATAGTTTGTCTATAAGCTGTATGAAAGCTACTTTTTAAAGAATCTGTCCTGAACCTTCTAAATTTCAACTTCATTGGATGTCCTCTACTTGCAGCATTATGGGGAAGAAAACACTTCTGTATCCACTTCCTCAATACCATTCATGTTTTCATGTCTCTCTTACTTGCATTTCCCCCCACTAAACTAAAATGTCTCAATGTTGAACCTTTTTTCTGTTCCAACCCATCAATCATTTTGGTTGCCCTTTTCTGAACTATCCCAGCTCTGCAATATCCTTTTTGAGGTGAAGCCACAAGACTGTACACAATACTCCAAGTGCAGTTGTGTCAGAGATTTGCATAAGGGCACTATGATATTGGCAGTTTTATTTTCAACCCCTTTCCTAATGACCAGGAGCACAGAATTAAAAGTGCAGTGCTTGCATGTCAGAAAACACAGGAACATAGCAAGTCACCTTATTCCAAGTCACACCCAATTGTACATCTAGCTGGTTATTGTCTGTGCTGACTGGCAGTAGTTTTCCAGGATTGCAAGAAAGAAGTCTCTCCCAGCCCAACCTAAATATGCCAGGGGTTGAATCTGGGACCTTCTGCAAGCAAAACAGATGCTCTACTGCAGCCAGCCTTGGGACTACCATAAATGACTGGACTGCATTACAAAACCATCTCTGCACTCCATTCCTGATTTGATGTATATAAATCCCCTGTCAGCTGACAGCACTTGAACATTTCTAAAAACCCTTCCCTTTAAAAATTCTGTTTCACATAAGATAACTGGAATGCTATTTGTGCTTGGATATTTATTTATTTTTTAGTTCAGAAATATCTAAGCTGATTCTCCCACCTCCCACTTGAGAATAAATAGGCTCTTAAGGAAAGGGGGGGGGGAGGGAGGGAAGCAATCTTCCTATAAGTTATACTTTTGTGCTATAAACTTAAACACATTTATAAACAGCTTTACAGCTGCTTCCTGGGACGTGTAGATAAAAGAAGCACTAAAATGCAAAATCCTTTTTAAGCAGATCAGTGTTGGAGAACATGCAGCATATTCTCAAAAAGAAAAGAACGAGGGGCTTGTAAAATTTCATGCCCACAACTTTCATGTTATCTTAGGCAATCCACTCTGAATGTGTTATGTAGTAGACAGAGAATAGGCAAGGCTTTTATTTTCCAGGGCAGACTTGCATTTGTGGGAAACTTTGTTGGCATTGTAATCTGAGCCATCAAAGAGCAGTGGGCAAGTTCTGTTGAATGGCATGTTGCCAACCCTACTCAGAGCAGACCTATTGAAATTAATGGACCTCAGTTAGACAGGTATCCAGCCACACCTTTTACATCAGGCTGTGAGGGGGTAGGGTAGATTAAGTGAAGGCATCCCTTCATTTCCTTCCACCAGTTCAGCTGGCCTCCTGCCACCGATGGAGTGACACTGGTGCAGAATTCCCCCTTCTGTCCACTAATGGTACTGCCACTGGCAAAGCCAAGAAGAAGGCCCTTAAATGGGGCATTCCAAGGCTGAGGCTGAGCCGAACTGTGATCTGTTCGATCACAAGCTGCTCTCATAACCTCTTTAAGTAGGACTAATCCACTGGCTGCAACCCACATGGATTCATGGTCTACCCTTTACCATGCCGTCTCAAGGCAAGTTACACGAAACTTAAAAGAATAATGAAGCCACATAGTGCATAATAATACTAAACCATCAATTGGACCACATCAAACAGCAAGCAAAGCCAGTGTCAAGAAGGCAGAAGAAGTGATATTTTGGATGCATCCTCCATGCCAGGAAGCCTATGCAAAGCAGTCCATCTTGGCCTGTTGATGAAATGGGTCTAGAGGCAGCTTGGAGGGCAGCTCCAGGAAGCCACCACCAGGAAGACCATGTTATGTCTATGTTTGGATAGTGATGCTCATGAAATATGAAATTCACAAATTCCAGTATGAATTGGACAGGAGTAGCCAAGATGCAACTCCAGTCAGCCTCAGCTTGCTTGGCCAGTGGCCTAGAGTGATGGGAGCTGTGATCTAACCACATCTGGAGGGCACTGTCTGGAATGCAGTGGGTGCTAGCAGTACCAACACTGAAGAAGTTTTTATGCCAGGCAAAACCTCTGACTCTTCCACATCTGGACTGTAGCCAATTGAAGAGAGATATGAATCACATCTATTGCTTAGCCGACTTTTGCCTCTGGCCTACTCACCACTGTCATGTGGCCTCAGAAGGCTGCAAAACATTCCCCAACCTTTCTGTTAAGACAAATGGTTAGGAGTACATTTGCAAAGTAGAGAAGAAAAAAGTTCACAAAGGAACTTTTGTTGTTATGCATTCATGTTTCACTGTCAAAGCACATGGGTGCCTTCCAAAGTTTCAGATGCAAAATTAGGTCCTTGCCCCCAAGATGCTCACTGTCTAAGAGCAACAGCAGAGGAAAAAGAGCAAGCATAAAGAGGGAAGAATTTGGTCAGACGCAGTTCTGCACTTCCCCATGATAACTGTAACTTAAAGTGAAGTGACTCGGCAAATGAATTTGCATTTGAAGTCATGGCATTTGTAGATCTAAGCATACTGGATCAGATACTGGATTTAGTACTATGATACATCCCTGGGGAATATGTCAGAAGCTTACCTTCATTCCCCCCCCCCCCCCGCATTTTTCTCTGGTACATAGAAAAAGAACTTTTAAAAAATCAATTACTAAGGTAGTTGAGGAGGGATAGATGGGAGTCCATTCTTCTCTTCTCCTTAAAATTGATTTACAAAAGCGCTTTTATAGCACCACTAAAAACCTGCCACCACAACTGGTTCACAAAACTTTAACTGTATCAGGAGGCTTTGAATTATTCTTCAAGAAGATGGCTGTGTCTGGGTTTATGGGGAAATTCTCCACAGTGCACATCTCCTTGTCTGGCTTTGATGGTTCATGGCCTCACATCAGAGAGAGAGGGTGGGGTGGGGGAGCTGCATTTCTTCTTCAATTGGAATAGTATACAATAGCATGAGAAATTTAATTATGTTCACATTATGCTCCCTTATGTTCACATAAAGTGGGTATCAAAAGCCCCAAGCAAGGAAGATGATTGAGTTTAGAAAGAAGAATTTCTGGGGGTAGGGGAAATCAACTGAGAAAAGACATGAGAGATAAAATTATGCATGGTTGTGGTATAAAAGGTGGTTACAGTGACAGAATTTTCTCCCTCTTTCATAACAACAAAATTTACTACATAAAAACATAAAAGAGCCCTGCTGGATCAGGCCAAAGGTTCATCTCGTTCCCACAGTGGCTCTCCACATGCCTGTGTGAAGCCTGCAAGCGCGACTTAAGTGCAACAGCACTTCTTCCACTTCTGATTCCCAGCAACGAGCATTCAGAAGCATGCTACCTCTAACAGTGGATGTAGGACAGAGCCATTGATTATGGGTTATCCAAATTGATTGGGGTACAGTTCAGAACAGACAAAAGCAAGTACTCTTCCACACAATGCATAACGAAGCCTACGCCAGCCGATAGTGATAGCAACCAGCTGCGTCTAAAATGAAAGGTTAGACAAATGCCAAGTGAGGAGGTTGTTAGCCATGGCAACTGATGACCAGAATGGAAATTTAACTTAATGACTTAAAAAAAATATTTTTAACTAAAGCCCCATCTTCACTATATATTCAAAACAGTTTCATACAGCAGTCATGGCTTCCCTCAAAGAATCATGGGGACCGTAGTGTTGTTTTTTTTAAGGTGCTGAGAGGTAGGAGAACCCTAACAGAGTTGCAATCCCCAAAGTTGTCAGAGGACAGGGATTGATTGTTAAACTAGTCTGGGAACATAAATTAAATTTAAACAGTTTAAAACAATATAAGAAAACATCACAGACATTTTAAAACCATATAAAGTGGACACTCATTGAAGAGGCCAACTCATCCAGTTGGGAAAGCTTATCACAAGCTTCCTCAAACTTGGCCCTCCAGATATTTTTGGCCTACAACTCCCATGACCCCTAGCTAGCAGGACCAGTGGTCAGGGATGATGGGAATTGTAGTCTCAAAACTTCTGGAGGGCTGAATTTGAGGAAGCCTGGCTTATCAGAACAGAAATGCCTTCAATTGTTTCTGGAAAGTGCAAATAGTAAAGGCCTGTTTTACCTCAACAGGAATGCTGTTCTGCAGTTACAGGAACAGCCACAGTAAAAACCCTGCTTCCAGTTACTGTGGAGTAGGCTGATGGGATTTTGGAACTTCTTGGAGAAATGAAATGTTGTTGGCATTCATCTGTTTTGAGAGACAATGGAGTGAGCCTCCAGGGGTCAAACAATTGTGTTAGCAGCACCGAAGTGACCTCCCTGGGGCGCAAGCTGGGCAGTATGCATGGAGGTCCTGAGCTGCCCAGATGACAAAATCACTCTATTGGACTCACTGGTGTGGTCCAAAGGAAAGCAGAGCAATATGTTTGGCACCAGCTTGGCTGCAGGAGTTGCTGGAAGGAGGAATACAAGGTGCCATCCAACCGTTTTAGAGACTCAACTCCATAGGGTTTATTCCTTAACCATTTCTTCTCCCAAAGATATCCTGCAATTTAGCAGAGGTGCAGAGTCAAAGCTTTTTCATCTCCTGGAGGGGCTAACTTTCCATGTCAACAAACCCCATCTGCCCCTCATGTCCCTCTACACCACATACAGAAATTGCCTTCTTGACCATTGGACCCACTATTGGTCCTGTCCTTGCAATCTACTGGAGCCTTTCTTTGCATGCAGGTGAAGTCCCTAACTCACTGAGGGTTTGAGACCCATTGGCTACCCTCACCTGGTTTAGCTGGCCAGTTGAGGCCGTCCCTGGGGTGTGGCTGCTGTTGCATGCTGACAGTGTCTAGATGCCACAGGTGAGAGCTGATTGCAAGTCGGGGGTCAAAAGTGGACAAACTAACCCAGAAGGAGCATGATGTGTCCCCCAACAGAGGTACTTCCCCTCCCCTAACATCCCATTCACCCTACTTTCTGGAGAAGCCTACTGGAAATAGGGTAGTCTCTCAAGTAACGCCTATAGGGCCTTTGTATGTTAGTACCAATAACTTGAATTTGGCCCAGTAGCAGATTGACAGTTAGTGCAAATCCTGCAAGCAATGTGTGATGTGCTGGTGATAGTTTGCTTGCACAAGCAACCTCAGGACCAAACCTGAGGGTTCCCCATACAGTTCCCCACAGTTCATGACAGCCCCTTTTAACCATCTGCAGACTAGACCTATCCAGCTCTTCGCCCATTCCTTGTAGAAGTTGGTTTTCAGATCCCTCACTACCCTCTGACTTCAGACTGGAGGCAGTGGGGATAACACTGCTGGATGATGTCTTATGTAAACCCCTTGCCAGTAAAAATCAATGCCTAATGCCTAGGCAGCGAGGTTCCATCCCCGTCTGCCTACTAGTATTCTAGCTTTTTTCTTTCTTTCTATTTTCAAGGGGCATTTTTATACAAGGATTTTTTTAAAAAATGATCCCTTCTTGCAATTTGAAATGGTACCATCCACTTTACCCTTCCCTGAACTCAGTTGCTTCATTCTTTTGCTTGTGGAGAGTTCAGGGTTTAGCAATAGACTCTCCAATGTGTTGTTAAATTAGCTCATTCTACAGCATTTCCTGCTGTCAGAGATGCAGATGTGCTTGATTTCATTAGGTGTAGCTGTAGGCACACTGCCATCCTGCCCTGCTGCTGAATTTATCCCATGACTGCTAAAGGCCAAATAATCATAATCATTTCAAGTTGATAGCACAGTGCATTTCCCTGGGGAGTGCTATTCAAATTCAATCAGTCATACTAACAATGGTCTCATAATTACAGAAAGGGAGTCTAGTACACTGGATTTTTTAAACACACATGCACAAATCATGTTTGCCTCCTATCAAATGGAATTACTTAGAAGGGAAGTTGTTGTTGTTGTTTTAACAGTGGGTGCAATCTGCCAAGTGGGGCTCAATGAAGCTTGTGTCAGGCACAATGGAAGATGCACAGGAGCCTTGTTTGGTTGGCTGCACCCATTATGCCTCCCTTGCAAATTATGTTAGTCCATTGACTTGCAAAAAATCTAATAATTGCTATGTTAATTAAACAGAGCTAAAGTTCTGTTTAATATTATACAAAGTTCGGTGAGCCAGAGAAGCCGTTTTGTACACAAACCTGAAGTCTGTATGCATGGAACAAGCCTTCCACTAACAAAAAGAGCTTGTAGGGAAACACAAGATAACATGAAGTGGTAATCACCAGTGGCCAAGGCATGGCAATGTATGATGAGCCCCTCTGGAATAGTAGGGTTGCCATATTTCAAAAAATACAAACCAGGACACCCCAAAAGTTGTTGACCAAAATTGTTGACTTGCTTAAGGACAAAGTGCCATGTTTTCCCCCAGGCATCAATTTCACCAGGAATATCCAGGCATATGGCAGTCCAAGAATAGAACAGAAGTCCATATAATCTGGCTTTGCATAGTAGTCAACCAGAAGCCTTCAGGAAACCCACAAATAGGATGTGAGGGCAAGAGGGTTTTTCCACTAGTTTCATTGACATTGGTGTTTGTTGGCACATTGCTTCTGAACGTGGGAATTTCTAGGGATGGTGGGGAGGGGTTCAGCCCAGTTCACACTTCATGAAACAACAGACAAACAGAACTGCAGCTCTCCTTTGAATCATGCATTCCTCTTGAATTTCGTGAAACAGTTTTGTGACGAAATAACATGTAGGAGAATGTGTATATTAAGAGAAAGTGCACACAAGCTTGCATGTATTTATGAAAATAACATACAGAACTGCATTTTATTAGGCAAGATATGTATGCTATGAGAAATATAAACTAAAATGATGACAATTTTTTATAAGGTCTTTATTATTATTATTATTATTAGAAAAATTGTGGAAATGGGGAAAACTGAAGAGTGGAAAAATGAGAAACGGAGTGAAACAAAAAATGGCAGATTCATCCATCCCTAGTTCCATATAAGAACATAAGAAGAGTCTGCTGGATCATTTTAAATAGTCCAGCATCCTGTTCTCACAGTGGCCAGACAGATTCCAGTGGGAAGCTCAAAAGCAGGACATGAACGAAACAGCACTCTTCCCTGCAAGTGGTATTCAGTGGCAAACTGCCTCCAACAATGGAGGCACAACATAGTCATCATGGCTATTAGTGACCCTTGTGGTGATAGGAGTTTTTGTTTTTTTGTTTTTTAAAATCTTTATAAACAGTACTTAAGACTCTGGTGGATGGTACAAAAACACCTCAATACACACTTGCATGCATATATAATACTGCATTTTGCCACTTTCATCACCATCATCCCATGGTTGCCATTTAATTTTTGTAGAACCAGAGCTTGCTTTGCCCCTTTGTACAACCCCCATTTCCCTCTAGTTAACACTTGCAAATTGCGGCTGATATGGAGAAGCGGGCAGGGAGGGCCATTTCAAGGGGTGAAATACCAAGAAAGAGTAGGTCACAATGGCTATCAAGGGGATTAGAATGAAAAGAGGTTTTCCTTTTCTGTGTGAGTGGCATGATTCATATCTCTTTTATGGGTGTGGTATAAAGCATTCAGTTCCTCTAGCAAGGAAATATGGCAGAAATACACATTAACTTAGACATGCTTGTGGTGGAATGGTAAGTGGATGTGAAAGCAGGCAACTAGATGTGCCAATATTTATTGTCGTTATTATATATTGCAAATTAAAACTATTTGTTCATCACATACGCATCCTTTCCTTTCTCCTAGGAGTTTACGGTGATGTGTATGGTGCTCCTTCTTGCAGTAACCTTGGTAGGCTGAAAGACAGAACCTGAGCCAAGGTCATCAGAGTTAACAAGCAGGTATTTGGACCTAGATCTGTGATTGGGCTATCAACTTTCCAGATTGGAGTGAAGGAGCTTTAGGGCAAATGGGGCACTGTCCCTCCAACCTGAATCCACCCTTAATCAGCTCCTGCCTGCTTTCCTTCTCACTTACAACCAATCCAGTGGAAGACACTGCTTGTCAGCTGTCTCATCAACCTCAGCAAGCCCCCACCTTTGTCTCAGTGGTGCCCTTGTAGAACTCAGCAGGAAGGAGGAAGAGAACAAGGCAAGAAAGAGTTGCCCCTGCCTCTCATTGGCTATGGCTCCACCTACTGTTGTTCGTCCTGCCTTCCACTATACCAGTCCCAAAGAGCACCAGCCACCACTGCACATATACCCCTTTCTCACTGACAGTAAATGTACAGCTGTTGGGGGCCATGGCCAGTAGTCATGGGAAGGGAGGAGCCAGTGGGTGCAGTCCTATCACCCAAAGGGTGTGGAAGCATCTTCAGCCCGAGAGATCATGTCCTCCTCCCAGAGAGCACGTGTGGCAGTGAGATCATCAGGACTGACCTCACTGCTTGGGTGCGTGGGAGCAATTGGATAGCCACAACAACCCGACTGGTGGTCCCTCAGTTGCTGGGGTAATTCTGGCCATTGGGATTATTCATGCATTAACCGAGGGACCTATATATACTACTGCACATTGCATTGAGCTTCCTCTTTTTGCCTCATGCTTTGGATCACCCACTCACCCTCCCTATATTTAGGGTCCATTATGACTTTGTTATGCCACTGTGGGTCGTCTGTTTTGGGGACAGGGGCCCAGTAGGAATTTTCCCATTTGGTGGATTGGCTGGTGCCACTTGGGTTTCGCCTGCTACATAGCAAATCGTCACAACTTTGTAAGGTTTGGTGGTTAGGCATTGGTTCAATGTGGAGTTGAGGGGAGGTTGTCATATCTGCCCCTCCAATGCGCGAAAGGGTATTCCATTAAAGGAATCCAGGGGCTCACCTTGCTTTTGTCTGATCCCCTTCCTGGGGTTAGGGCCACACCAGAGCCCCTGGAAACATTTGGGGTGAGTTTGAGACAGCGCCTAGTCCAATGCTCCCCCACAATGTTTACCTGTACTGACCTCTGCTGGTGTCCAGTCATCAGTGCTGCCCTGCTAAGGTCAGGTGCAGCTAGCCTGCAACCAATGCCTAAGCAAACCACTCACGATCTGTAATCAATAAAGTTGTGGCAAAATTATGCCAATAACCTTAAACTAAATTCTGTGTCAATTGTGTCTTTATTTATTGGGGGAGGTCTTGGGATCTTAACACGCAACTGTGCAACCTTCCAGGTACGTCACATGACAGAGGCAAAACTGAGTGGAGCAATAGATGTAGATTTCACCCATATACTCAAGGCTGCAATCTACATATACAACCACTTTCTCTATCCTCCATCCACAGTAGCAGGAGGCATTATTAGAGTTAAAGGCTGCGTTCCAGCCGAGGTGCTGTGGTTGAGTGTTTCTTGGGCAGAGTCCCAGAAAGAGATACAAAGGCCTGGATGACTTCACCCCCTCAGAGGTTTCCTACCCTTGTGCTACCCCTTCACACCTGCACTTAATAACAGAACAAAAGAAGAGCCCTACTGGATTTTGCCAATGGCTCATTTAGTCCAGAATACCCTCCAACATTTCTCCAATGAAAATAGGGACGTCCCATTCCATAATGATAATTTTACTATTTATACCTCATACATCTGAATGGGTTGCCCCAGCCACTCTGGGCAGCTTCCAACATGTATAAAAACATAATTAAACATTTTTTTAAAACTTCCCTATAGAGGATTGCCTTCAGACAGCTCCGGGGTTGGATAACTCCATACCCTCCAACATTTCTCCAATGAAAATAGGGACATCCTAAGGAAAAGTAGGACATTCTGGGATCAAATTAGAAACAGGGAAGGCTTCTCTAAATCAGGGACATCCCTGGAAAAACAGGGACACTTGGAGGGTTTGGTCCAGCATCCTGTTCTGGCGGTGCCCAACCAGATGCCTTTCGGAAGCCTCAAAGCAGGACCGGAGTGCACTTGTGATTCCAAGAAACTTGCATTATTTAGAAACATCATGGCTCTGACAGTGGAAGTGGAACATGGGCATTGTGGCAAGTATGCACGTGCAGGTTCATATCAACCCCCTATTGTGCCAATTCCAGGAAGTGTGACTGCACTCACATGGATGATTAAAGTTGCATGTATGTGACCTCCCCTGCTTTTTAAGGCCATGTAGATTTTAAGCTGCTAGGAGTGAGGAAATGCAAACATTAGAACACTATGCTCAGGACGCATGCTAACTACAACCTTTTCTGGGTGGTTAGATTTTGCCTCAGTTACCCAAGCACTGTATGGCTAAATTCCAATCAGTTTCCCCATGGCACAATTTTATGGAGACTACAAGGGAGATTTTACATGTTATTAGGCCGCGACGGCAAATGTCTTCATTATCCAGCAAACATGTTAATTAGGCATTCTTCTAATTACTGTGATTACAATGTACTTAGTTCATTCCTAAGAAGAATTGTGCATCAATTTTATTGCCCCCCCCCCAAAGTGTTAAATATTTCCTTGTCACATTTAACAGACTGGCTTATCAAGACTATCCAAAAAGCTGAAATGCAGATACAGTTTGTCTCTGGTTTTAAAAAGACTTTAAAAGGTCACATGGCTCTATGAAGTAAGTTACCCAAAAGGAAAGTTAAACCTGACCTAGCCAAATGTAGTCACGAAGCACGAGTTGTGAATATGAAAGTCTCTCTCTCTCATTCACAGCACACACCTGCAGTTAGGGGATAATTATGACACCCTGCCTTGCAGGAGTATTTGTAAGGAATACCGAAATAATATATACAAAGAATTTTGATCATTCAGAAGTTGTTGTTGTTGTTATAGGACTGGTGCAATAGGCCCTGCTGCTATGATGCCAGGCCTTTAAAGATTATTAAAGGTAAAGGTAAAGGTAAAGGGACCATTAGGTCCAGTCATGACCAACTCTGGGGTTGCGGCGCTCATCTCGTTTTATTGGCCGAGGGAGCCGGCGTACAGCTTCCAGGTCATGTGGCCAGCATGACTAAGCCGCTTCTGGCGAACCAGAGCAGCGCACGGAAACGCCGTTTACCTTCCCGCTATTTATCTACTTGCACTTTGACGTGTTTTCGAACTGCTAGGTGGACAGGAGCAGGGACCGAGCAATGGGAGCTCACCCTGTTGTGGGGATTCGAACCGCCGACCTTCTGATCGGCAAGTCCTAGGCTCTGTGGTTTAACCCACAGCGCCACCTGCATCCCTAAAGATTATTATGATACCTTTAAAGGTCATAATGGTGCTGTGCTGTAAAACCACAGAAATGTGGCTCCCGTTGTGCCATGGATGGAAGGTTCCTCTGCAAAGATGTTGCCAGAGGTGTCTGGAAATGCTTATCTCTCTGTGTATCTTTATACCACAATTACCTTGCTTCAGTTTGTCCAGGCCAAGGCTGGATCTACACTGACCCATCTAAAGTTATTTCCCCTTATTAGAACAATATTAGACATGTCATTCGAAAATGTCACAGGGCATACTTGAAAATTAAAACGTTTTTTATATTGGGTTTCCCCCTGACAAATGAAAGTTAAACTCGGCCACACCATTTTCCAAACACTGAATCTCTACTCGCTGCTGGTCGGTGGTTGCTCTGCTCCTCCTTCTAGTGCCACATTTTAATTCTTCCTCCCTCCATGCTGGTCGGTGGTTGCTCTGCTCCTCCTTCTAGTGCCACATTTTAATTCTTCCTCCCTCCATGTCTTTTGTTATTTGTACCTCAAATACCATTGGAGTAGGGGGTCAGAGTTGGAATACAGTTTTTTTTTAAAAAAAGGTAAAACACTACATACAAGCAGTCTTTCACCAATGTAGAAGCATAAAATGATTAAAAATGAAACAATAAAAAGACAAGGTAATAGCGCATTATGAACATCAAAAGTAGGACATCATGTGTCCATCTACATATCTTAATGTTAAAAACCATGACTGTAGATCTGTCCCAAGTATTTAGCCATCTTACTTGGAGCCAAGAAGATATAACAAACAGGTTTACGTATATTAATTTGATTTCTAACATTTTTATGCCTCCTTTTCTTTAGACATTCCGTTTGTCCCCCAGGCCACCCCACACATTGATCTTGCTCTGCACCCTTCCTGAATGCTTGAAATGTGATAATACCACCTTATTTGCCTACATGCAGGATGGAGAGAACATGCGTGCAGCTTACAGGATAAAGGTAAGAGTCATATCCATTGTTCTGTCCAATTTTGACCCCTGGAAGACTGCTGAGAAGAGAATGCAGCCCTCAAGGAGAAAAAGATTATCCACCCCCATTAACATCGCCATAAGCATTATGTGCCAACGAGTTCAGATGTCAGCAAGGCCTATGAATTCTTAAACCTCAGATGCTGCCCATTAGCCTTGGCTTACCCACCTGCGTCTTGTGTTACAGTGATTGTTTTTGTTAAATTCTCTTTTTATTTTATCATTCATTTGCTGCACTTCAGTGATGAGAATGAAAGCTTTTACCAAAGAGTGTGAAATTAGCATCCCTGTTGCTTGGGGGTAAATGTGAGAGCTGATTTATAATGTCGCAAACTGAAGACAGATGGAACTATTAAAAAAAAAACCCCAAACCCCTCACTTCTTTTCTCTCATATACATAAGTAGTCTCATTAATACTTGTGTGCCAACATGGGTCTCCAACTTTAAACTCCAATAGGTCAAATTCAAACTGTTTGACATACAAAAAGAAGAAGGTGAGGTGTCCAGGTTTGATTCCCCACCCCACCCCGGATTTATGAGGTGTAACTGAAAAGGCCCCTGGTTACAAGAAAAGTTGCTGAAGGTGAAATTTGTAGGGGGAAATGGCAACGATGAGAAATGTGGGAAACCTACATCCTGGGGGCTAGATGTAGCCCTCAAGTCCTCTTTGTCTGGCCCCTTCCCCAAGTCACACCAAGTGACTCTGCTCCACATTCTCTTCAAGTGTTTTTGCCTGGCTGGAATGTGCCCTCAAATGATCAAAATGCCTTTGGGTGACCTTGATAGAGCATCAATAGATGAGTACACACTGACCTTTCCATGGCTGGGATGTAGCCTATGTATAAAGGTAAGAGTCACATACAGTGCTCTGCCCCCTTTCACATCTGATTCTGCCCATCACTGGAATGTGACACCCAAAAGATTGCCCAGAATAAAAAGCAGCCATCTGGCTGAAAATAAAGTTCAGCACCCCTTGGTCTTTCCCAACTCCCCACAGAAAGTGGCAGTCTCCCTCCACTGATTTGCAGCTATTTAGTGTAGCGGCTCAAAGTATTGGGGGTAAAAGATAGGAATTGTTGTTGTTTAGTCATTTAGTCGTGTCTGACTCTTCATGACCCCATGGACCAGAGCACGCCAGGCACTCGTGTCTTCCACTGCCTCCCGCAGTTTGGCCAGACTCATGTTAATAGCTTTGAGAACACTATCCCACCATCTCGTCCTCTGTCGTCCCCTTCTCCTTGTGCCCTCCATCTTTCCCAACATCAGGGTCTTTTCCAGGAAGTCTTCTCTTCTCATTGGAGCCTTAGCTTCAGGATCTGTCCTTCCAGTGAGCACTCAGGGCTAATTTCCTTCAGAATGGATAGGTTTGTTCTTCTTGCAGTCCAAAAAGATAAGAAAGGATCCCTTAATTCAGAGATTAGAGAACCCTTTTCAGGTCACGCACCACATAAACCTGATGGGCAACTTTCTGGGGAGGACAGTGCTTACCAATCATGGGTGTTGCCAGAGGCAAAAGTGGGTGGAGCAACCAATGTGACAGCTTTGTACAGTAGGGTATGTTCTTGCCATGGAAAAGTTAGAGGTCAGCAAAAGTCATCCAGATAAGCAGGAAGCACCTTCAATCCAGATGGAACCACTCCTGCATGGCACAAATGAGTGTAGCTAGAGAGATTTCCAATAGTTGGGTAAAGGTAAAGGGACCCCTGACCATTAGGTCCAGTCGTGACCGACTCTGGGGTTGTGGCGCTCATCTCGCTTTATTGGCTGAAGGAGCTGGTGTACAGCTTCCGGGTCATGTGGCCAGCATGACTAAGCCGCTTCTGGTGAACCAGAGCAGCGCACGGAAAAGCAATTTACCTTCCTTCTGGAGCGGTACCTATTTATCTACTTGCACTTTTGTGCTTTTGAACTGCTAGGTTGGGAGGAGCAGGGACCGAGCAATGGGAGCTCACCTAGTCGCAGGGATTCGAACCGCCAACCTTCTGATCGGCAAGTCCTAGGCTCTGTGGTTTAACCCACAGTGCCACCCGCGTCCCAATAGTTGGGTAGAGGGGTTCAAATTTGGCTCTATGACCAGAGGTTTCCCACCCCTGGCTTAATGAAATCTACAAGCCACATCTCTGGACACCTACCAGTTTTAGCCAACTCAGACCCCCACCCCCACCCCTCTGGTAACCATCTAACTCACAAAATGGAAGTATGCCAGGGTCCTCTGCTACCCGCACCCCTTTAATGTAAAGAGTGACTCAGCCAGGAGCTGCCAATCTTAGAATGATCTCAGCCCACTGTTATTCTCCCCCTATTGTTGAATTCCCTTTCGTTTTTTAAGACATGCCTATTTCTTCTTTGCCTTTCAGATTATATTAAGATGTTGACTCTCACGGTCATAGCACAGAGCACAAACAGCCCATCAGCACTATTACAGAGGCCTGCTGCCCCTAAGTCAATAAATGAGTTGGTTTGGGTTTTGTTTTGTTTTTTTAACCAACTGCATTATAAATGGCTCACAGTGAGAGAATGAGAAGATGCGTGGGGGGAGAGTATTTTTGCAGGACCATGTGGTTAGCATTTGGGTTGCAAATCAGTTCTAGTATATTAATCTTATACTGTCACTGTCCATCAGCATCTAAAGCACAGCATGACATAAACAGCACAGAGATGGAGGTAGAAATGGTTTTGAACAGATGTGTGAGTGTGGGCTCCTTCCTCCAGTGGTAAAAATGTGTTAGGTCTGTTGTTTGAATTTATATTCCACCCTTTCTCACCAAAGAGCCCAGAGCAGCAAACAGATATACAATTTCAAAAGAAGAAGAAGAAGGGAAAACCATTCTAAAAGACATCAAAACATTGTGAAAGCAATTATAATTAAAAATATACTTCCATACAATGATCTCAAACATTATTCTTCTGTGACCAAATGCCTCGGTAATCAGCAATGTTTTCAAGTTCCTCCTGAAAGTTAATAGTGATGGAGACAGGCAGTGGCGTAGCGTGGGTTGTCAGCACCCGGGGCAAGGCAAGTGATTTGCGCCCCCTAACCCGTGGATTTGCGCCCCCTAACCCGTGGATTTGCCCTAACCCCAGAAGTTGCGCCCGGTGCGGCCGGCCCCCCCTGCACCCCCCAAGCTACGCCACTGGAGACAGGCACATCTCACTAGGGAGAGCATTCCACAACCAGGGAACCAGCTCTGAAAAGGTGCTGCCATGAGTCAGTGCCAACCAGACAGCCACCAGTGGTTGGTATTTGAAATGGTTGGTATTTAGGTATCCCATACTCATTGTGAGAAGGAACTGGGTTGTTATGAGAAAATATGGGGATATTTAATGTGTTTACCATTCACGTGAAAAGGATAGGATCTCACAAATGTTTCCTGAAGGAAAGGAAGGGAGGGAGGTTGTTTGATCAGCCCTCTTAAGCCCAGGCCTGCAACACCTGAGTTCATCATCTGAAGCCCTTCTATATGTGCCTCCTCCACGAGAGGTCTGGAAGGTGTCAATAGAAGAACGTGACTTTTCTGTGGTGGCTCCCTATTTGTGGAATGCTATCCCCAAGCAGGTTTGCCTGGCGCCTTCATTATACACATTTGGGCACAAGGTGAAAATGTTCCTGTTTAACCTGGCCTTTGGCTGATTTACATGTGCCTTTTAAATGTGTTTTGAGCAAGGCATTTTTTCAGCCGGAACTCACTGGAACTGAGTTCCGGCACCTCTTTTGTGCATACCAACATCTCTGTAGGTGGCTATGGGTGACATGACAGAGGCTGTGGGTGGCAGCCATGGAGGGGGCAATGCAGAAACCCGCGGTAGGGTGCTCCCCCCCCTAAAAAAAGGTCAACATGTCCCAGCACCTCTTTTTCTAGAAAAAAAACCCTGGTTGTGAAAGGGGGTATTATTGTGTTGTCTTCATTCTTCTTATTTTTATTATGTATTTTGTGTTTTTTATATATTGTAATTTTATGTTGTGAATCACCCTGGGATCTACAGATGAAAGGTGGTATACAATTTTTAATGATGATGATGATGATGATGATACAAACTGAGTCCATATTTAGTGGGTGTGATTAGCATTTCAAGAGACCCAGATGTCATGAAGCCCTTGAACAGAGGTCCAGTCAGTCATCTCAAGGCCAGCACCTATGACCATAGAGCACATGGGAGTTTATAGCCTGCTGTCTGTTCTTAGGTGCCACCTGTTGCCAGAATGCAGAGCTGCAGCTCTCGACTGAGTTATCAGGGGACAAAAAGGGACCATTCCGTCGTCCTACAAAGCCTAAAACTTTATGAGCTATTCATTGCCTGAGCAGTTCAGTGCCTTCAGTAAAGACTGAGCTGCTCTTGTCCTTTTTTTGTCTGTGTTGTCAATGCCAGTTGCTTGGTCAGTGCTTGCTTTGCATCCAGAGGAGCTTGCCAGGCTTGGCAGCACGTTTTGTTCATCTCCATTTAGCTAACATGCTATATTCCATAAAATGCAGTTGGCTCAGAGCAAAGAATTTTTACTTCTTGGCCCGCTAAGATGAACCGTTTGCTCCTTTTCAGTGCCGCAGCCTAGTAAGTCCCCTCTTGCGTGTTGCAATGAGATACCACATGTTATTTTCGAAACCTGACTGTGCCGTGTGTGACAATAACTTGTTACATGTGGCAGACCGAACAGTTGGCTCTCAAGATTAGGTTGGGCAATAAAAGGTAATTTTATATGTCACTGAAAAGATAATTAATTTTTTTTCCGAAGGGAACTCATCATCTGAAGAAGTAATCTCTGCATCAGGAGCCTGAGGCTACCTCATCTGCTTCCAGTACACTCTTCATGTTCAAGCGACACAGCAAGGTCACCCCTCTATTACAGCTTCTCTTGTTAGGCATGATTCTAGTGATGACAGCATGTGCCTTGACTGTTTGCCTGCTTTTTTGTTTCTTATTTGGGTATACACAGAAAACGTTCCTCAAACAGCAATGATCAACGATGCTTTCGCTATGTGGAGTGCATTGCTGTGCAGGAAAATCTTCGTATATTGTCACTTTGAAAGGGTGGCAATGCACAAGGGCTTGTTTTACTATGAGTATACAATTTCCCAATATTTCAAAATACATGGGATCTGTTCCTTTCCTGGTTACTGCTCATTTTTCCCCCACCAGGAGATGCTCAAAGAATTGTTGCATTGAAGCCACAGACACAGCAGTTATTTATTAAAAGTACCAGCTGGGACTGCTCAGCACTGCCTGGGTGTTTTATTTTATTTTATTTTTGATGTGATTTTAAAATGGATAGTGCAATTTGTGAGTTTGGATCTGTCAGCGTCCTGAATTGGATAAATCAATCCAAAGTCATGTTTGGGTCTACTATCTTGATTCAAAATGACAGCAGGCACTCAAACACTAATAAAGAGTGCCGCCCCCACCTTAGGAACGTCCGTGCCAAGTTTGGCAACAATATCTCAAGAGTCAGCAGAACCTATTCCCGAAAGCAGGTGAAGCCATGTGAAAATCATCTTGGTCTGCCGACTTAAAATAAAATGTTGCCCAGGCCTCAAATATAAATAGAGACTGTTGCCTCTACCTAAGGACCCACCATGCTGAGTTTGGCAGTGATATTATGAGAAACACCTGAACCCATGCCAAAAATGGGCAAACTTATGCTAAAGGCATGTTTTGATTCAAAATGGCACTTGGCACACAGATGTCAAGGTAGGCCCTCACCCCTATCTTGGTGATGATAACTTGAGAGGCAATTCAGCTTGATTATTGCAACATGCTTTGCTAACTTCAAGTTAACCAACCTTGGGTGGTGAAAAGAAAAAGGAACAAAAGATTGCAGCTGTAAGTATGGACTCTTAGAAATCTGATCATTGGTGCTGCCATGAGGACTATGAAACAGGTGAAATAGATGGCACCTAGAGGATGAAAGGCAGTTTTGTAAATATCAAGTCATCTCAGAGTGAAGGCAGGAGTGCAAGTTCACCTACATTTCAAACTTATTTGTGGGAAGTACCGTAGATTCATTTCGGCTCATTAGTAATGTTTAAAGCCAGTCAGGACAGAAAACTTTAGGAATCAGCTGCAATGTGCATCCAAGAGTGACTTGGGGAGTTCAAAATGAAACCTTAGATACTTGGCCTGCTATGGCCAGGCTAGCAGTCCAACTAGCAGTCTTTTCACAGCCCAACCAAGTGGAACTCCTCACAAAACACTTTACCACACAAGGCACATGTTTCTGTGTTTTGCTGACAAGATGACTCAGAGGCAACCAAATGCACCAACATTAGCTCCATTTGAGGCCAAGACATTTTTTGGCACAATCTAGCATCACCAGGAGACGCCATACAATGGGTGCTCTCTACATCTTGACAATGTCTGCATTGCTGAGACACTGCATTCCATGTACTCCGCTCTAATGTGAATGATTTGCAATGGAAAATCATAACAATTTGGATTGTGTCTGCTGTCTGCATGTGTATTCAGGGACTTTAATTTATCTACCCTCTCTTCTTTGTTCATTTTAGGGTGATTATAATGTTGGAAAACAGCTGCCTAAGATAATATTGTGTGTGGAGGGGGGGATGCTCTTGAACTTTCTGTACACTTTGAGAACATTTAAACAACTACTGCCATTCACTGGGATGTTTATTTACAGAGGCTAATACACATAAACAGCTTCTGTGGGAAGATGCCCTGTAGCCTCTAGTAGCTTTTAAAGAAATGTTAGCAAACTGTGCATGGCAAATCTACACTAATCTTGTATGCTAGAGTATATTATTACAATTTTGTTTTAAACATTTCTATACTGCCTCTCACATCAAGTCTCAGAGCAGGGTATAGCAATTGCATATTAAAACATTAACAGGAAGAAGATGCAGCTGAAAAAATTGGGCAGAGTTAGAACTATGATGTATCAAGCAGAGGCCTGGGAGCACAGATGTGTTTTTAAAAAGACATCTAAACTTTATTGCGGATTCTAGCTGCCATCAAGTCAGGGGCTGATGGAAGAATTGTGTTGCAGGGGCCGCCCTGTCCTACTGGCCTGGCCATTGTCACAAACTCTGTTCCTTGATCTGAATTACAGCTCCCATCATTTCTGGCCACTGGTCAAGGTGATGGGAGTCAGAGTTCTGCAACATCTGAGGTCCAGGTTGCCCACACTTACAATAGCGTGAAAGGCACTCCTTCAGGTATCTCACCATATTCAAGCATTTTACTTACTGGCTTTTTTTTTTTAAAGATACTTTATACACTAAAACGTTCTATGTTTTTATATGTTAAAAAGAAAATTCTCTTAACAGTTCACAGGTATTACTGTAAAACCAAAATGCAAATGAAATAAGATATTACAGATAAAAAATTTACAATTATAATTAATACATTGCAGAAATTCCATTAATTAAAATAATTAATTTGCATTAGATGATCTCCGTAGTCCCTTCCAACTCTACATTTCTATGATTCTATGATTCTGTGTATTGTTATTGGCCAACCCAATCCCTGCCAAGCCATTCATTATAATCTAGGGGGCATGACTCTCAACCAGGGTCTGTACTCCTTTGGAGAATTGAAGACACAGTGGCAGATTGTGCTCTCCCTAAAAGAGGGCACATGTTGCGGTGAGACCTGGAGACCGACCTCCTGTGTTGTGGGTGAGTGAAATTGGACAGCCACAACACCCAACTGGTAGGTCCTTTGATGTTGGGTTTAATCTGGCCAATGGGGTGCAGTCCAAACGGATTGAGGGACCTACATATACCCATGCATGTGACCCAGAGCTTCCTCTTTCGGCTTGTGCATTCGGAACACCCGCCTACCTCTCCCTACTTTTAGGGAATTTTTTGCGATTGATCTTGCTATGCCGTCGTGTGTTGTCTGTCGCTGGACAGCGGCATGACAGGGATTTCACCCACTTGGCTGATTGGCTGTTGTCATTTGGGTTTCGCCTGCCACGTAGCAAATTGTCACAACTTGTAAGGTTGTGGATAGGCACTGGTTCAGGTGATAGGGATGGGAGGAATTCAGGGACTCAACTGGTTTGGTCAACACCCGAGAGGGGGCTGTGCCCGTGCCTGAGTCCAAGGGGGCATCTGGGTGGTGAACATAGTGGCTTTTTGCCTACTCAAGTGTTCACCCTTGGCTGATCTATGCTGGTGCCCTGGGTCAGCACTACCTCCAAGGCAGGGAGCTAGTCAAACCAGAGCCTATGCAACCACTCACTTTCTGTAATCAATAAAGTTGTGGCCTAAATTCTGCCAAAAAAGCAAAACTAAAATTTGAGTCAAATGTGTCTTTATTTAGGTGGGAGATCTCTGGGTCTGAACATGCAACACCCCCATTTGTGCCATGCCAGGCGCTGCTGCTGCCGGGGAAGTGAAAAGTGATGGCTGCTTCCGGCAAAATCTCACAAGATCTCATGGAGCTGCTGCCTCGCACTAAGTGAGGTTTTAGCAAGGGACTGGGGAAACCTCCCTCTTTCACCTGAGGTGGTAAAACAGGATGGGCCTTCCCCGTGTGCTAATGATGAGTCCAAAAGACACACTCTGCAAACTTTGAGAGAAAGAGAGATAATGTGGATGCTGAATACAAGGAGAAATTGTAGGCCCTGCAGGTATAAACAGTCACATTTATGAAAACAGTTCCCTGACACGATTCTATCTCTCCTCTTCAGATTTCGACTGCCATTATCTTGAAGTAGGGGAAATGCTATCTCTTTGTGGAATACATTTGTTTCTCGGGATGCTCAGTACCGATATTGTAAGACTATGAGACAAGCGTCCTTTTGGCAGACGTTCCAGTTTGTGCAAGAGGGGCCATTCTGTTAATCAGAGCCCATCGTGCTGCTTCTTTTTAAGCAAACTAATCGTATTATAGAGATAATATGTACATGGAGCTTGCTTGAAGCCCCAGTTTGTTCAACATGAGAGAGATTTGGTTGATTCCCCGTGTTAGTCCTTTGCAGCACAAACCCACTGAAATTGATAGAAATGATTAAGTTAGGTTTATTAATTTCAGTGGGTCTACTCTTGACTAAAACGTAAGTTAGATACAACCTGTTATAAATAAAGTCCATAAACCAATGTTCTGAACGCATTGCTTTCGGGACTTTATAATAGGTTTCACAACAGTGTTCTATATTTGCATAATGCTATTCAGCTGCTCCTTCCCTTTAAATATATAACCTCTTGTACTCTTCTGTAAACCTCTCCTATGAACATAGGAAGCTGCCATATACTGAATCAGACCACTGGTCTAATTCAGTAATGTCTACACTGACTGACAGCCCTATCTGGAGAGTAAGTATGGAAGTTTCTGCATGCAGCACATATATTCTACAGCACAACTGTGACCCCTTCAAATGTGTACTTAGGCAAGGTCCCTCTTAGGAACAGAAGTAGCTGCTTTATGACACATTGGATTATTTGTCCACCTGACACAGGATTGTCTACTCTGACTAGCAGTGGCTCACGAAGGTTTCAGGCAGAGTTCATTCACGACACATCTTACCTGGCATTTTAAACTGGAGATGCCAGGGAAGGAGGGTGGAACCCCTTTTGCATGCCAAGTATGTGCTGTTCAGCTGAGCTACAGCACTTTTCTTCTGAAGGTCTGACACTCTCCAGAGTGGAATATGATGGGACACTAGGGGCTACAGATGGATGAAGGAATCAGCAATCCTTCTGTGCAAGTAGAGAAGTTCCTAAATGGCTGCAAGGGGGTTTTTCAGATCCTGGCCAGAGTTGGAAACAAACATGGCTATTCCATGTTTTATAATAGCTGGTGCATTGACCTTCACAAATAAAAGATGCAATTGCCATATAGGGCACGGGACTTTATTATTATTATTATTTTAATAATATTTATTCAAAATTTTGAAAGTTACAAAAAGAAAAAAATAAAAAATAAAAATAAAAAGACAGAAAAAATACAATCATTTTAAAAAGAAAAAGAACAAATTAAACCTTTACATAGCTTTCTTCCTTTACTTATTTCCTTGACCTCCTCACACCTCCCATTTTTGTATTCTAGTTCAAGTTATTATTTCAGCAAATCCTTCCAACCTTGTTTTTATCTTAATAATTTGTTTTAATATACTGTAATTTTACGTTCTCTCTTTCATCAATTCATTTTTACTTAATCCTTTATATCATTTCTGCCAAAACCACATAATTTTCTTTTTCCAACATCTTTCTAACAATCCTTAATTTTACAATATTTTTGAAGATAAACTTTAAATTTTTTCCAATCTTCTTCCACCGACTCTTCTCCTTGGTCCCAGATTCTGCCAGTCATCTCAGCCAGTTCCATATATTCCATCACCTTCGTCTGCCATTCTTCCTGGGTGGGTAGATCTTGTGATTTCCAATACTTTGCAATAAGTACTCTTGCTGCTGTTGTGGCGTACATAAAAAAAGTTCTATCCTCCCTTCGCACCAATTGGCCGACCATGCCCAAAAGAAAGGCCTCTGGTTTCGGGCACGGGACTTTACATGCCTTAACTAGGCTTCGCAGTGCCACAGCTGGTTGAGAACATATATATTAGTGATGAATCCAGTAGACTTTTAGTGAAAAGAATAAAGCATGAGAACAGTTGCATTAAAAATGGAATGCACAGCATCCTATTAGCAAGAATGTTGCTGCAGAAGACATTGTTCAGATCCAGTAGGGCAGATTCAAAAATATATTTCATAAATTATTCCTCCCATGTGAATATATTCCATCAAAATTGCGGCTGTGTTAGGAACTCCTCACATATCCAGTTCCACTTGCACCCCAAGTATAAATCTCAATCCTCAGAATCATAACTATAGAATGCCAAATGAAGCCATACAGATCCAACTTCCCGCACCCTCTGCCAAATATAGGACATTTAGCATGTATTAAATTTTAAGTCTTGACACTTACATTTGTATGCAAGTAGGCCCAACACGTACTGTCCTTTCATGACATTTTACAGTGGGCATGAGTGGGAACTATTTGTTAAATCTTGGTTCACATACACCCATAAGTAGAGAAGGAGAGCATGCAAACTTAAGGATTCCTCCACAAGAAGGATCCATAACTCTTTAATAAAGCAGCTGTTTGACATGCAGAAGGTCACAGGTTCAATCTCTGCCATCTCTAGCTAAAAATGAAAGAAAAAAGAAACCAAATGATATGGTTTCTTGATATGGTGATATGGAAGACCTTTCTGCTGGAGAGTCACTGCCAGTCAACGTAGAAGATAATTGGTTTTCATCTGGAAGGTTGAAACTAGGGCTAGACCAATACATGGGTAAATAAGGTGTCCTTACTCCATCATAACAAGGCTGGGAGTAGACCAGCAACACCTCCTATTCATTAAGAGGCCACTGTAGAGGTGATATCAAAGGGGAGATCTGGCCTCCAAGGAATGTGCCACAGCTGTTGCTGCCACTGTGGCAGCAGCAGTGAGTGATGGATCTCTTGCCTCATGGATAGGCCAGTCTGGCTGGGACCCAGTACCAGGTGGGTTGAAAAACAGCACTACCCACATATAAGTCCATGGGGTGGGGGTGGGGGTGGGGGTGGGGGTGGAGAGAGATATGGGTTCCCAAATGTATGTTTGAGTTAAAGGTGAGTACTGGGTCAAGAAAGGCTGGATACTACTGGTGTAGATAATCTGCACTAAATAGATGGTTTGACCTGGAATAAGGCAGCTTCCTGTGTTCTCATGTGAAACAAATGCACCCAGGAAAAAAAGAAAATCAACAAAAGGCTTTATTGCATTCCCAAAGCATCATATATTTGAATATTCAAAGGACACATTTGCATATCTGCAAATGTAATTATTAACTGCTTAATGAGAGATTCAAGATGGTTAGAACACAATTTGGTTTCAAATGTTTGCCTTAAAATTCCTCCTCTTGCCTTTCTTCCTTAACGGAATATTGCTATGCATTTTGGTAAGACACTTGTCATTTTGAGTGGTTCTGATTTTTGTGTGATCTCAGATGAGGACCCAAAACGAGAAACCAAAGAAATTACAAAGTATAAGGCAAATGAGCAAGTCGTGTAAATGATCAGCGAAAAGTCCATTATGAATGATATTGCTGATGTCAGTTTAATGTTGAGCTGCTCTAGTTATTGGTGCCCCGAGGCAGACACAGAGCTTCTGTCAAATCCAATTCGCTCACACAGCCAGTGACCTTCATGCTTTTGTACTGTGGTCTGTGCTATACATAGGTGGCCTGATGCAACCAGCATCAAAGGGTAATAGTTAGAGGGGTCCCTACTCCTTTCTTCCTGAAGCTTAAACAACAGAAGCAGCCTTAATTTCCCAGGAATAAATTCAACATTGGGGGAAGGGCTCTGATTTGCCCAGTTTATCTGAAGTTAATATTTCCTGCTGCACTGGACATGGGAACAAGGAATCCAGATTCACTTTCTTCCTTTTCTTTCATTACTACAACTGTGTTCAAATGCAATTTTCACACTTAGCAAATGGGAATACACAATTCATTTGACTTTCAAAACCACTACCAGGTGAAATTGGTCTGGAATAGGTATATGTCTCTCATTGCCCTGTCCCACCTCTGCCACATCCTCACTACACTCCTGGAATGCCCCTTTTTGGACTCACACTAGCATAAGTTACATGGTCTTATGGGCTGCTGACTGAGCCAGGGTGACTTAGCCTGGTGCATCTCCAGCTCAGCTGAGGTAAAGGGCTTTAGATCCATGTAAGCCAAACTCTCTCATCCTTCTCATATCTTGTGTGTGGACTGTGCTGTTAGTGTAACTAACCCAAAGCAAAACAATCACTTCCCCTTTCCCTGCCTACTCATGCCTCTTATTTCCCCACTTCCTCTGTGTCTGTTTTGGATTATAAGCTTCCTGATGAAGGAATTCCATATATTAAAGGTCCATGTACATAAATAACATTATTATTATTATTATTATTATTATTATTATTATTATTATTATTATCTCTCCTCCCTGCCCTGTCTCTCCTTTCCCCCTGCTTGTCCTGCCACTGCAACCTAAAACAACTTCCTGAACTATTCAAGCTATTGCAAATCATAAGGACTGAGGCACAAAAGCTGAAGGTAATGCACAGCTACCGTGGCCTCTGACAGCCTTCATGAAGTTGTCTATACCATTTCTAAAGCTATCCAAGTTGGTGCTGGTCACTACTATATCTTGTAGTAGCTTCATTTGACTATGCATGGTATGATGAAGCATTCTCTTCTGTCTCTTCTCTTGAGTATTCCGCCGTTCAACATCAATGGATGGCCCTAGGTTCTAGACTTATGTGAGAGGAAGAAAAAAGCAACAACTATCTACTTTCTCCACGCGATGCATCATTTTGCACATTTCTATCATATTCCCAATTACACAGCTCTGCCTCCTGCCCTGCATCACTTCTGGCCTGACTATATTGACAATTGGTCAGGCTCATTATGCTGCAGCATTGGCAACAAGCCCCAAACTCTCTGGCTCCTGGCTAGGGTTGGCAGAATCTATTCATTTCAGTTTGTCTCAGTTTCTCATATTTGTTTTTTTCCCCAGTCTTGCATTTAGTTCTTCACATTTCCTTGTCAGATTGCAATTTATTTATTTTTTTAAAAAGTACCCATGAAAATTCACCAGCATTTAGATGCAAGTTTATCCCAATATACACATACTTTTCTTTTAATATGTACATTTTTGAAAAGCAATTTCCCTTGATGTAATGCATTTATATATGTTATTTTCTCTGATATATACATTTACATGCACACTGTACCCTCATGTATTGTGTTGGAAAATGTGAAGTAGATGTGTTTGCCTTTAAATGTGAACTGAGTTGAATTTCTCACCCAGCTCTGCTCTTGGCACAACCTCAGAATGAGGCTGAAAGAAATAAAACAGCAAGAAATATACAGAAGAAGAAAAAGAAGACAGCGGTACACTGTTCACAAAAGGTACAGAATACACAAAAGAAGTGCAATAAATAATATAAAGAAGTTACCAATTCAATCATAAACACAAACAGAACTAGGCAGCAGTAAGAATGATAATTAAAATGTCCAATTTAAACAGATAACAGGAAAAAATACCAGGGTATTTGAAAACAACCAGATGTTGGAAATGTTACAAGAAGGGAATTATTGGACAAGGCCTGCTGCTGCTGCTTGCATCTTCTGGTGAAAGATTTGAGACGCAGTGTTGGTGCTGCTGGTGAAAATTGTTTATAAGCCAGTCTTAAGATAGTCAAGTGAACATGAAGAGAGAATGTGTGGTGATAAACGTTGGTGCCTCAAATTTCAGCGACATCCTGTGTGATGCCAAAATTTGGTGTCCTCCCCCTTTCCTGCTGCTTATGCTCCACTCTAAATCATAGTTGTGGCACCCCCCAAGGTCTGGTGCAACTGAACCGGTCACGCTCCCCTAAATCTGCCTCTGTGAGCACTGATATCATGGCTCAGTGCGTAGAACTTGAGACTCTTTATCTCATGGGTTTCAACCCACACTGGGCAAAAAAAATAATCCTGCATTGCAGAGGGTTGGACCAGATGGTCATTATGGTGCCTTAAAATCCTACAATTCTATGATGATCAACACACCATCATCAGTAAAAGAATTCCTTGCAACCTTGGTTTTCTCCTGCAAAATGCAGGCATCTAAAGGCTAGGCCAGGAGTGGGACCCTCCAACTGTTTGTTGCTCTACCTTCCATTATCCTTTGCAACTGGCCATGCTAGCTGGAGTTGACAGGAGGTTGACTGCTACAATGACCAATGAGCTAAACATTTCTCACCCCTGCTCTAAGCAGTGACAAAATTCCAGAAACTCTTGAAAAGCTTTCTGCTTTGCTCTGCCTCTGCCCCACTGCACTTTTATTTCTGGTACCATAAGGTAGCAAAGTGTTTCTTCTAAATTGTAGACCTCAGCAAAAGCACCCTTTTCTACTCTCATAATGGGTTTTTAAACGAAGATCCTCTTTCTCTCTCCTGAAGATGTTCCCTTTCTTTGATGCTGTCCCCTGCCATCCCATGAATTATTTAAATTCCCTCAGCAGATTTAATTTGTTTAGTGTTTAAAAGTTGTTTGTGTCCTAAGGCAAGGAAATGTCCCTGCCCTGAAAAACAAAAAAAGATTAGAAGTCTTGCATATCTCCCAGATGTACCAAGGGGGTACGCCTTGGGACAGGCTGCACTGTGATATATAGCAAGGTCTGATGACTCCAGTGTCTATGCAGCAACCTGAATGTGCATTTGGATCTCTAAGTGAATAGAGGTTGCTTTTTTATCTTCAGTGTTGGGGACTGGTCCATGTATAGAATTGCACTTAGGTAGAGCATGCCCTACACACATACACCACAAGCCTGGTTAGAGTTCCATATGTGCAAAGGGGACCAAGAGCTTCAGATCACAGTAATTCCATTTTAGAATGGAGAGACTCCATCAGGCAAGGCCTTCTTCCACCTGCCTTGTCCCACCCTCCAGTCTCTGCTTCTCAATTTGTATTGTATTATTTTATGCACTGTGGCTTGCTGTTGTTTTATTGATCGTAGTTTTCGAAATTATCTATTGTAATTGTTAAGAGTGGGTTTCTGTTTAATTTTTATATGCTGATATTATTATTCTATACTATTCTAATGATTGTTGAATGTTAATTTATTTGATGTAGATTGCTTATTTTAAAGCTGTTTTATTATCTTCACATTTTTGTATTGCATTAGATTGTTATAAGGTGTACATTCTTTGTTTCTTCATCTTGTAAACTGCCTTGGGTATTGTAAGATAGAAAGATGGTATACAAATTAAAAGTGATGATGATGATGATGAGAATTCAGAGAGGGGTCGGGAGATGGGTTGGCCTTGGATCCACAAAGTGGATGCAAGTTGCATGAATGTGTGTCTCCTCAGCAAAAATAAAAATGCATAGTCATTTTCCGCTGAGAAGCTCAAGAATAGTTAACCTGTGGCCCTTGATATGTGCTTGGGCTACAATTCCCATCATCTCTGACTACTGGCCATATTTGCTCGCACTGATGGGACAGCAGTAGATGGAGTGCTACTGGTCTAGGACATCCAGTCTTAGTCTACAACTGGAAAAGAGACATTCCATTACGGCCTGGGAACAGTCTCTGCCCCAAGTGTTTAAGACTTCTATTTTTGCTGAGCCTTGTAAAGCTTTATCTTTTTGCCCAGATGTTCCCCGACCCATAACTTTTGTCCCCCGTTTTATGTGTTTGAATCTCCTGAAATTCTGTTTTGTTTTTATGTGCTCTTAAGTTGCTGTTGTATTGGTTTTAATGATATTGTTTGTTTTTATATTGTATACTGCTTTAGAGATTTTTAGAATGCTACACCACTGATGTGGGGAATTCCAGATTTTGTAGGAATTAAATCCTAGTTCCCATCTGCAGAGTATGCAGAAGTCAGCCCTCACTCATTTGACCCTTTAATTAGTTCTCTTTCCCCATCCTATAAAAACTGTGCAAAACACTTCTTTTAAAGTTTTTTTAAACAAACAAACAAATAACTTTTACTTATTGTGCTTGCAGTTGCAGATTAAATATACAATGCAGGCAGATGTTTCTTAAATTGCTAATTTGTGTGGCCACGTGTGCTGTTTTTTCAGGACACATCCTCTTTTTCAGGATAAAATTTGAGACAAATTGCATTTATTTGCTTTGAATGGCCGTCACAGCGTCCCCTCTCTTTTGCTCTTCAAAATATGGCAACCCTAACATATATGACTAACATTTACAGGCTGACTGATACTCCGAGGCAGACAGCAGCACAACTTAACATGCTTGCTGCTCTAACCATTAAGACTGTTTACTAATTGCCATAACTGTACCAACTGCAAATAACTGTCTCAGTCTTATGGCATCACAGAGTTCTACAACTCTTGCAATTAACACTTTACATATGCATTTGGGATGCTAACATCCCATAGATTTGACCCCCCTGGCCTGAAATTCACCACCCCTGTTCTGGGGATGGTGGGGGTGCTGTCATCTTGTAGTGTATCTTGTCAACCATGTAGTGGCTAAGAGCGGTAGTCTCGTAATCTGGGGAACCGGGTTCGCGTCTCTGCTCCTCCACGTGCAGCTGCTGGGTGACCTTGGGCCAGTCCCACTTCTTTGAAGTCTCTCAGCCCCACTCACCTCACAGAAGTCTCTCAGCCCCACTCACCTCACAGTTGTGGGGGAGGAAGGGAAAGGAGAATGTGAGCTGCCTTGAGACTCCTTAAAGGGAGTGAAAGGCGGGATATCAAATCCAAACTCTTCTTCTTCTTCTTCTCCTCTACAAAACGGCCAGCACTTGGAGAATGAGTTCACCATACTTTTACCACCCACCAATTGGGCACTGCATACTTCCTGTGTTTGCTGAGTGTGGGCATAGAGCTGTATCCTCTTCTCCCCTTCTTAAATCAGTTGTTAATTTGAGAGCCCCAGATATAAATGGTTACAGAATTCCGGTCCAGGGAAATAACTTTAGAAGACCAATAGAAGATAAGTGTTTGCACTGAATAATAAAGCCCAAATCCGCATTTTTAAATATGGGATTAATTTAATCACATCTTAATTACAAATTAGTTAAAGAAAGAAAAATACAAAGAGAAAGTTTTTAAAAAAGGATGACTCAAACTAGATAATGAGATCACTGGTTTGTAAAGGAATGCTAATTATGCATCACAAGTGGAGATCTTCTAAAATTCTGTGTGTGCGTTTTCACAACACCAAACACTGCCTGAAAATTCCTTGCAGAGAGAATGTACCATAGAATTAATCTTTCTGCAGGTGACACAAGGCACAGAGTGGAATGTTTTAATAAATGTTTTATTTAAAGACAGGCTTGGAGAGTCTGTGGGAGTAATTGCCAGTTTGTCAGCTGAATCATTTTAGCCTTTGAAAGAGCTTTTTATCATTATATTAGATGATTCCCGATGTCAGTCCAGAGTGTTTTACTGGATAAACGAACCCCAATGTCACTGTGCTCCATTACTATACATTAAAATTGCAGATTGGGGCTTGTTGTACAATGTCGCTGCATCATTCCCATATGAATTCCCATGCTTTTTAAGGCTGGGCAACTGAAACCTCATGTTGCTTTGGCTAAATAAATATCATTTGTCATCTGACGTACACTGGATGTTGCTTACACTAAAATGAATGAAACATTTGCACAAATGCATTTGTACACAGATATGCTTGAGGATTTTCGTCTTGGCAAATTCCAGCCTGACCTGACCTTCTGGACCAATGCATGGATCAGGTTAGTCATCCATGAGCTTTCACCCTTCCTAAACTTTTCTATGCAATTTTCCTTGAAAAATGCAAAAAAAAATATGTATGTTTGTTTGTGTTTTAGAGAAAAATGTTTAGAACTGTTTAACATGTATTTAGAAATCTGTATTTTAAAAGGGAAAACATTCAAAAATTGGTATTTAAATATATATCTGAACGTGACTTTTTTACAGGTTTTTTTATTTTATTTTTTAAAGAGGAGGGTTCCTTGGCATCTACTTGTGCTGGTAAATCTTTGTTAACATTTCAAATGTCTGCTTTACATAAAAGAAAGAAAAACCCACTGAAACTCTCTGCTGCCTCCTATCATATGCAAAGTTCTCCATCTCCTGAAAATGTATAGAATTTGTATCCCCTTTCCCACTTTCCATAAAAGAGGATGAAAGCTGCCTCTCTTTATAGGACACAAAGGTTGCAAGTTTGATCCCCATATGGGACAGCTGTGTATTCCTGCACTGCAGGGTGTTGGACTAGATTATCCTCAGGGTCCCTTCCAACTCTACAATTCTATGGTATCTATGGCCTCGCTAGGGCCCCATCTGATCTATGCATTTAAAACACTGATGCCACTTTAAAGAGTCACAACTTCCCCCAAAGGATCCTGAGAACTGTAGTTTGCTAAGGCTACAGAGAGAGCCCTATTCCTTCTCAGAGAGCTGCAATTTGCAGTTTGGTTGTGGCTTTGTGGGTTAAACCACAGAGCCTAGGACTTGCTGATCAGAAGGTTGGCAGTTTGAATCCCCATGACGGGGTGAGCTCCCGTTGCTCGGTCCCTGCTCCTGCCCACCTAGCAGTTCAAAAGCACGTCAAAGTGCAAGTAGATAAATAGGTACTGCTCTGGCGGGAAGGTAAACGGCGTTTCCGTGCACTGCTCTGGTTCTCCAGAAGCAGCTTAGTCATGCTGGCCACATGACCCGGAAGCTGTACGCCGGCTCCCTCGGCCAATAAAGCGAGATGAGCGCCGCAACCCCAGAGTTGGCCACGACTGGACCTAATGGTCAGGGGTCCCTTTACCTTTACCTAAACAGTTAATGCTCCCTCTGGGAATTGTAATTTCTTGAAGGAATAGGGGTCTCCTAACAAATCTCAGCACGCTTAACAAACTACAGCCCCCAGAATTTTATTTTTTTTGGGGGGGGGGAGCCATGACTGTTAAATATGGTATGATGCTGCTTTAAATATATGCCACAGATAGGACCTAGAACTGGGGAGAAATGGAGATTAAACAAAAATTGTGGAATTGATTGAATAATTAGAGGAGAATTTTTTTTGGACAAAAACAGTCCATCTCCCAACTTTGTTTCTCCAGGTAATTTCATTAATTCTTCAGCATATGAACTCCATTGAATTCAGTGGGCCTACTTCTGCTTATACATGCAAAAACGCCCAATCCCTCCCCCCAAAAGAAGCTTCTTTCTTGGCATGTATGTTGCAAGACATTCTTAGAAAAAAAAAGAGAAAGAAATCCAAACATAAAGAAGTTTGCCCTAGTAGTTCAGAGTTAAAAATAGGGTTGCACAGAATAGCACACTGTGACTTTGTATTTCTAACAAGCCTACTTCAATCACTACCCTTTCTTTATAGGGATATTCAGCACTATACCTCTTAAATAAAAAGAGTTGCTGGATGGATGGTCTGCCCACTCTGTAACAGTGTGTATTTTTCTGCAGATATTCAACTGCTGTCTGCTAGAATGGTGAACTGGCATTTGTAGCAAAGGAGGCAGTTGTGTTTTTTAATCCTGGTAGCCATTTTGAATGCCCCAAAATTGAAAGAATGGCAGCTCCAATTCTCTTCACCCCAAAAAGGATTTCACCTCATTGCCCAAGTATAGCTGAAATGAAACAACTGATTTTGAAAGGGTGCTTTCCAATTCTGTACAGTCTTAGGCACCACAAATGTAGAGTGGGTCCAGAGATCTACATTGTTTGCTTGTTAGGCATTCATTTCTGTTAAGTATTTAGACAAGCAAAATTAGAGCTTCATTGCCAGTAAGAAGAGTTGCATAAACAAACTTAATCTAGCATTCCCTCTGCTTCACAATATTCTTTTCTTAAATAAGCCACTTCACTTGCTTGCTTGATTTATTTATTTATTGTATTTCAAATTTATTTTTCAATCTTTTGATTTTTCTTATCTTCAATTTTCAATTCTTTCAATTTCTTGATTATATATATATATATATATATATTTCAATAGATTTTTATTAAGATTTTAAAGGTCACAAAAAGAAAAAATAAAGAACATATTTAAACAGAAAAAAACAAAGGGAAAAAAGAAAGGGAAAAAAGATGCAGATAATTAAAAAAAAAAACAATCCTTTACATAACTTTCTTTCCTTTGCTTATTTCCTTGACCTCCTCACACCTCCCTTTTTTGTATTCTAATTCAATTAGATATTTCAGCAAATCCTTTCCATCTTTATTTCTATCCTAATGATTTATCTTAATATACTATAATTTAACGTTCTGTTCTTTCACCAATTAACAATCCATTTTTACTTAATCCTTTATATCATTTCTGCTAAAACCACATTACTTCATTCCAACATCCTTCTAACATTCCTTAATTTTGCAATGTTTCTGTAGATAAACTTTAAATTTCTTCCAATCTTCTTCCACCAACTCTTCTCCTTGGTCTCGGAGATTTTATATATATATATATATATATATATATATATGCAGGTTTTGGTGTCCTCGGGTGTCTTCCCGTGTAAAAGTTGGGGTGTCTAGGCGACGTTTCGACGAGGTCTCACTCGTCATCTTCAGGCTGGTGCTTTCGGCTTCTTGTTACTGGAACAGTAACAAGAAGCCGAAAGCACCAGCCTGAAGATGACGAGTGAGACCTCGTCGAAACGTCGCCTAGACACCCCAACTTTTACACGGGAAGACACCCGAGGACACCAAAACCTGCATTCCTGTACCTGTGAAAATCTACGAAAGCATATATATATATATATATATATATATATATATATATATATATTTCTTGATTTTTGATTTTTGATTTCTTGATTTTTTTATTACAAAATCCAAAAATCAAGAAAGCAAAAACCGAGAAAGCAAAAAACAAAAAACATATAAAAAAGGAAACAAAATAAATAAATAAATAAAACAAATATAATCACCTGCTTTTTTTTTTTAAAAAAAAGATAGGAATAAATTGCTTCCAAGTATATGTGTCATAACATGAGCTAGTCTTTCCTTTTTATCTAGTTGTTTACAAAATTGAAAGTAGGCATTTTGTTGGTCAATTTGTTCAGACATGATTGTGTCTGAATGACTAGTCTCTGTAATAATATACACTATACAATGACGAGGGCCTGCTCGCCATAAGAAATAAATCAGTCTCACACCAAAATGGTTTCAAAAAGGCCTAGCCAGCAACAACTGAGCTGAACTGAGCTGAGCAGAACTGATCAGGCCTGAGCATGCTCAAACTGCTGCGGCCTAGCATTTTATTATTTCACAGAACATTGTATCAACGCAACAGTAAAAGACAATACCATATAAGGAAAATCACACCACTATCAGGGCAGGCTGTGTAGACCAATCACAGGCCAGCATGGGGTGTCCACGCGCTGATCATGCTTAACACAGCCTGCCCTGCCAAAAGGTCATGCTGTAGTACATTTCTACCCATGTGCCCATTTTCCCTATAGGTAAACCAACCATATTCCCACAATACAAATCAGTATAATTTCTCCATCCTTTTTATTTCAAGAGCCGTCAGTCTCAAGAGATGAATGAATGCATCATTCATTACCGTATTTCCCCCCCCCATAGGACGCACTTTTCCCCCTCCAAAAATGAAGGGGAAATGTGTGTGCGTCCTATGGGGCGAATGCAGGCTTTCGCTGAAGCCTGGAGAGCGAGAGGCATCGGTGCGCACCAACCCCTCTCGCTCTCCAGGCTTCAGGAAGCTATCCGCAAGCCTTGCAAGCCCGGCGGGAGTTGCCGCAGGCTCACAAGGCTTGCGGGCAGCAGCCTGCAGCCCCGGCGAGTGTCCACAAGCCTTGCGCGCCCGGCGGGAGGTACTGCCGAACGCGCGAAGCTTGGGGCGGCAGCCTGCCGCCCGAAGCACGGTGAGCCCTCCGGAGGGCTCCCTGTGCTTCGGGCGAGCGTCCACAAGCCTTGCGCGCCCGTGGGAGGTCCTGCCGGGCGCGCGAGGCTTGGGGCGGCAGCCTGCCGCCCAAAGCACGGGGAGCCCTCCGGAGGGTGCCCCGTGCTTTGGGCAGGTGTGCACAAGGCTTGGGGCGGCAGCCGCAGCTGGGGGGGGGATAAAATTTTTTTATTCATTCCCCCCCCCAAAAAAACGCAAGCTCCGGGGACAGTTGGGAGGCACAGCGCGTCTTCCCACTGTCCCCGGACCTGGTCTGAAGGCGGGCGGCGGGGAGAAGAGTGCTTCTCCCCGCTGCCGGCCCCACAAGCGCCTGGGGGGGAAATAATTCCCCCCCCTTTATTTCCCCCCAAAAAACTTGGTGCGTCCTATGGGCCGGTGCGTCCTATGGGGCGAAAAATACGGTATTTCATCTGTTAGCACTTTGTACCACGCCCAGTGCAACTGAGATGTTTGTGGAGGAAACGTTAGAGTCCCTATCAAGAGCAGGTGATCTCCCAGCCATCTGGTCTAGGGAACCACCCACTAACAGTGCCCCAGTCTTATTGGGATTGAGCTTCAGTTTGTTGGCTCTCATCTAATCCATTACTGAGGCAAGACCCTGGTCCAGCACTTCCACTGTCTCACCTGCAGATGTAAAGGAGAAATAGAGCTGAGTGACATCAGCATACTGCTGACAACGTGCTCCAAACCTCCAGATAACCCCACCCAGTGATTTCATGTAGAGGTTAAGCAACATGGGGGATAGGATTGAGCCCTGCAGAACCCCACATTGAAGGTTCCATGGAGCTGAATGCACTCCCCAAGTAACACCCTCTGGGGACGACCATCTAATTAGGACTGGAACCACCGCAAAGTGGTGCCACCCACCCCCAGTTCAGAGTCACTCAAGAAGGATACCATGGTTGATGGTATTGAAAGCCGCTGAGAGGTTGAGAGCAATTAACAGGGACATGTTTCCCTTGTCTCTCTCTTGACAAAGATCATCATACAGGGCAGTTTCTGTGCCAAAACCAGGCCTAAACCCCGTTCCAGGAAATCAGTTTCTTTCAAAAGTGCCCGGATCTGGTCTGCGACCACTCACTCCAGAACCTTGCCCAGGAAAGTGGGACAAGCAACTGGCTGGTAGTTAGTTAGGTTTTCTGAATCCAGGGAAGGTTTCTTAAGGAGTGGTTTTACCACTGCCTCCTTCATACAGGCAGGGACCGCCCCCTCTTGTAAAGATGTTAACAATTGCACCCCTTATTCTGAATCAAGATCAAGGCCTCGACAAAACCCAGGGCTGGATTAATGATTAATCAAAATAAGCACATTCTTAGGACATCAAGGGATGGGGGCACCACAGAATTTTCTATTACCATATTTTTAACTTTATTGGTCACAAATTGATCAACTGGGTGTTCATTTGTGCAGCTGAAGTATATTAAAATTCCAGCAGAACAACTATGCAACAAGGGAGGCTGGATGCATCAACTCTACTAAGTATAGAAGCAGATATATTATGTAAGATTAGTTCTGATCAAATACCTTGCAATTAGAAAAAGTAGGCGAGTTTTTTCAGATATAAATAAAGTGAAAATATGCAAAGATAAACATTATTTGCATTTTTACTGTAGGTTTTACTTCATTTTGAAAAGCACAATTTTATTTTACTGTTTATTATTATTGTTTGGGGCCATCAAAACCTTTTAAGTACTTAGGGCCTCGAAAGGTCTTAATCCAGCCCTAACAAAACCACATCTTCCTGCCACTCTGTTGATTCTGTGCTTTTGTGTACCATATAATGTACCATTCAGCAAGGCAAAGCATGTGGCTTCAGTTCAGGTGGCAGAATGGATGGAGATTGCAGAAACGGATGGCTGAGTAGTCCAGCAAGACTTTTTAAGCATGCCCAGCTTGGGGAGGAGGGAGATGTTGGTGCTCTCCTTCAGGCCAGCACCGCCTGGGATTTCCCTGCTACGGCATCCCACCCCACCACAGCCTGTAAGATATTGAAGCAAGGCCCTGCTTAGGAACCATTGCTCTAATGTTTGGCTTGCAGAGCTAATTAGGGCTCGTGAGATCTCACTGAAATCTTGCAAGATCTCTCAGGCTCCATGCAATCTCACAAAATTTCAGCAAAATCCCGCGAGATGTTGGCATAAATCAGTGCTGATCCTGGTGCTGCTTCTCTGCCAGTGGCAGAGGTGGTGGTGTGGTGCCCACATGGTTGCCTCTTTGGGGGTCTCTACCCCTGAAGTGGCTGCTTCATCCCATCTCATGAGCAGGCTGACCCTAGACCCAATCAATATATACTGTACAGGGAACCATTGTCCATTTTAAGAACCAAATGAAATCTGATTCTTTTCCTTCACTGGTTGGATTTTTGAGGCTTCTCTACAAAATTCTGCAAGTAGGAGAAGTATGAAATATGCAAAGGTACAGGTACCCTTGACATACTTTTTCCATTATCCATTCTTTTTGGCGACAGGTAAACTGAAAAGGGAAAAAGCTGAAGAATGCCAAAGTACCTCTGGCCAATAGGAAAATGGAAGCCATTGGAGGGGGTTTTTTTCAGAGTTCTTTTCATTAAAAAATGAAGCCTGTTTTCATATGATGTCTTTTCATATGAGTAAAATGATATCTGTGAAAGAAAGTACTGTAGAAAATATTACAGTAGCATTTAGGGTACACCTTGTTGAATCAATCCCATTTCTCTTTTATTAAACTGCTGAGAATAATATTCCAGCAACCAATTCTGGTAGTAGTACAATATCATTGTAATATTACTGTCACACTCACCATTTTATTTGATTTTGTCCCTTCCTGTACTGGTACTTATCTTTGCATGGTTCCCACATGAAGACGCTTTCCCTCCTGGTATAACAGCTTAGCATTTTAATTTTCTTCGCTAATAAATGCTGAATTTGCAGACTTGTTTCCTAACAAATTTGCTAAATAATGCTTAACAAAAAAAAAAAAAAATGCAAAGCAGCCAGACTCTAGGATAAGGGATGACAAGTGGGACCTGCAGCAAAATCATGCAGTGTATCCTTGCTTCCTAACAGCAGTGCTACAGTTCAAGGTTTTCAGCTAAGTTTCCCTCAGAGAAGACTCAGTTAAATTACTCAACCTATCCTAGGCCCCATCTGCACTAGACATTTAAAGCAGTATCGTACTACTTTAAACAGTCACAGCTTCCTCCAAAGAATCCTAGAAATTGTAGTCTGTTAAGGGTGCTGAGAGTTGGTAGGAGATCTCTATTCCCTTCCCAGAGCTAAAATTCCCAGAGTTCCCTGGTTAGAGGTACACTCTGCGAGTTGTAGCTGTCGTAGGTGAATAGGAGCAGCCTTCTACAACCTTAGAACATTAAGAAAAGCTCTGCAGAATCAGTCAAGAATCCACCTAGTCCAGCATCTTGTTCTCATTGTAGCCAACCAGATGCCTATTATATGTGTGCAACAGCAAACACCAGACTTGTAATTCCCAGCTCCTGGCCTTCAGAGGCACACTGTTTTCAATAGGGAAAGTAGACCATAACCATTATGGCTAGAAGCCATTATTATCCTCCATGAATTTGTCCAATCCTATTTCATTTCACTATATGAACCCCAGCCACCATGGCCAATAGTCAGGGTTAAGTACCTAAGAAGAGCCTGCTGGGTCAGGCTACTGGCCCATCTAACCTTGGATCCTGTTCTCACAGTTGGTAACCAGATGCCCATGGAGACTGCAGAAGGAGGAGCTGAATGCAACAGCATTAGTCTTTCCTGCAATTTTCAGCAATTGATCATCAGAAACATACTGCCTCAGGCAGCGGTGGTAGAACATAATGATCAAGATGAGTAGCTGTTAGATAATGGAAGTCCTAGTCTAAACATCAGGAGGACACCAGGTTAGAAAAGGCTACAATAGAGTGTGTGTATTCTTCCAAACAGATGGCGGTGTTTATAGCTGCTTATCACTTAATATTTATTTATTTTCCCCGCCCGAGAAGCAGAGCATGAACCGTAGAGGAGTGTGCAAGAAGCCAACCAGATCTATGGAGCTGCACACAGCCAAGTGTCTCAAAATATATTATTGAGCTCAAGCAGCCAAACAATTTGGCAAGCTATTCAGCTAAAGCAGGGAGTTCCGGCTCACTGCCTCTCCCCCCACCCTCCGCTTGCTGCTCAAAGAGGCAGTATGGAAAGCATCACCTGTAAACTGCAAGTGGTGATGTCCGTGCGTACAGATGCATTCAAAACAGGGAGAGGCATTATACTGAACTTGAACTGAGATTGGCAATTGACAGTCCTTTTGCGGTGCTCTGCTTCCTTCCTCTGGCTGTCGGGGCGTGATAATGAAGTAAGCTCTGCAACACTGCATAGCAAGTCAGCAGCATGCAGTTTCATTTAAGAAGTACATCTATGGCAGACCCTGTAGGATATCACAGCTTTACAGCTCCACAGGTTATAAGAAAAACAAAGGAAGGAGGGGGGGGGATGCAGTAAAGCCATGGAGGCTGATCCATTAGGTCAAATGGGGACTGCCTAACCACCCCCAGTGTGCTCTCAGCCAGCCACCACTTGCCTGCCATCTTATTTGCAGTCAACTCAGAAGGTGGCTCCGCCTGTCATTTGCTTTTGATCCAACTACCATTGGCCTCCCTGCCTTGCACCCTACTAGTTCCAATAGGCAACAGTCAGCACTGCCGTTGTCAACATATACCTCCTTTGTTGTGTCAGTCAAGAGCCACAACATCATCTCTATTCTTTCTACGCAAAAGGAAGAAATCTGATTTTACAGACTAGGCAGAGATATGAACCAAACTTTATGTGAAAAAGCCATTCCAGGTGGGGAGCATGCTGGGTGGGGAGCAGGCTGGCACAGTGAGCAGTTCAGTTGCTAAACTAAACTCTAACCACATAAATTAACCCATTGGCCTGATGACTTGGGAATTCAGCAATGGATATATAGAATGCTTGCCCCAGCATGGGCAATACAGAGTATTTTTGGCCCCCAAACTTTCCTCTTCACTCTGGCATGTGATAGTATGTGATAGTGTCTTGTCGCTGATCAGCGGTCTTTGTTTTTGGTCAACTGTAGATTCGTCTAGTCTTGATTCTGTTGCTTTTCTTTATGGGGTAAGTGCTTTTATTATATGGCTTCACTGTTTTTTTATTGGGTTGTATCCCACTAAGTTATACTGAGACCAGACCCATTTAAATTAATGTGCCCAAGTTAGTCATGCCTATGATTTTCAATGGGTCTGCTCTGAGTAAGACTAGCTTTCTATGCAGCCCATTGTTTGGTTTTAAATTTTGTATTTCTATAAACTTCTGCATTTGTAGGAATTTGATCGAGTGTCGCAGTGCCTCTACTTTGGAACTCCCTGCCTATTGAGGCACCTTCACTACCCTTTCTGGTGACTACTAAAAACATTCTTTCTAAGCATCTGGGCAAGCAAGCTGTAAGAAGGTCATCTTAATCTGTTTTAGTATTTCAACACTGATATGTTGTAAAGTATAGTTGTGAATTCTTTCTCCATTTTATTGCTTTATCTTTTTGTGATCTACTTTGAGATTTGTTGGTGTGTGTTTTTACAATCAAGTGATGGATAATATTTTACAGGCTCACAAGGCAGTTTACAATATAAAAATGCAAAAAATGCATAACATAGTAACAAACCAAAGCACTAATTCCCATAGTGTTATTATTTTTTATTATTAATTTTATGAAGTAAAGTGTGTGTGTGTGTGTGTGTGTGTGCCCACCCTTGGGTCATTTTTTAGAACGGTGACTAAGAAATGTATAATAATAATAATAATAATAATAATAATAATAATAATACAGTCGCCAGGAAAATATATCAAGAGCAACTGTTGGATTAATTTAATACAGACAGACTTCACAGTGAGGTTTCTGAATAGCACAGACCCATTTTGCTCTAGTGTAGAACTAGATAATAGGCTTGCATTTCTAAACACTTTCTGTTTGTCCAAAAATCAATGCCTCCCTGATTAATTGGGGTCTTAATGATATTTTTTCCCCTATCAGTGTGCTTCTTTGATTACAGGGAGAGATGAAATGAGTTGGAGTCAAGTATCAGTCAAATAATTGGGCAATTGCAGGGAGAAACAAAAGGTGGAACACAGTTTTGCAATCCTTAACAATTTGCTATATTTGATACTTGATGGCTCTCTGCTTAGTAAGGATCATACGCTGATGGGAAACTGATGTCCTTTAACAGCTTTTCATTGAATTATAAAAAAAACCCCCAAATACTTTTCTCACTGCTGACATCTATTTTTCCTTTAATATTATTAAACATTGGATCTGATTAAGAACACAGGAAGCTGCCTTATATTGATTCAAGCCATGTAGCTCAGTATTGTCCACACTGACTTGCAGCAGCTCTCCGTAACTTCAGGACCAGGTCCTTCTCGAGTCTACCGGACATGCTAGGGATTGAAGTAGGGACTTTTTCTGCATGCAAAGCAGGTATTCTCCATCCCCACGTGGATAACTCTGGAGCTTAAGCAGACCAGACCTCTGGCCTGAAGGTAAGCACTTCTCTTCCATTTCACAGACTCTTTCCTAGGCACTTCCTGCACCACTGGACTGGTAATGTACAGTGTGAGGCATATCACAGCCCAGGAGAAGGGTTGTGAGGGTTTGGGTTCTGGCACTGCATGTCTTGGTGCTCAAGTTCTTGGTGCTCAAGCTCCTGTTTGACAGCCTCATGTGCAGTAGTCTTTTGATCTCCAGCAGTCAGTTCAGAGCCCTGAGTTTGGCCTGTTTTCTTAGCTGCTGTGGATTCAGGAATCATGACAATGCTATTTACCTTGGCTATTTTACCCACTATTCTCCACTCTGAGTTGCAGTGGCATGCAGTAGTGTTGAACACAGGTCACCTAATCCTTTTGAACTGGAGAGCTATCCATGGTCCTGAAGCCTCTAACTTGTCCTGCCACTTTCTCTGTGGGTTCTGGCTTTGAACCAGAACTCAACTCCTATGTTCCTATCTGCACTTTACTACTGAACTAGGACTCGTTCCCAAATTTATCCAGAAGGTTTATTTAGTGCAAGGTTTTATACACCATAAAATTGGTGGCATGACCTAGCTAGATCTTGCAACCAGTTTTTTTTTGTGGTACAGATCTCTCACTGGTGAACCGACCTGGATAAATTAGGGGGAAAGATTAATTTGCTCACTTCAGTTAAACATGTTATCTAAATGGTTTGTGCTTGTCTCTTCTTTTTTATTTTATTTTTCTAGGCTATTCAAAACAACTAAGGAAGTGTTGTGAAGGATAAAAGAGTGGAGGAAAAAACACACTTTGAAGGTTTTAAATTAAACATTTTTGTATTATTATTCTTTTTAAAAAACCACCTTAATGGTGGGATTAAGATGCAAATGAAAAGAAAAGAGAAAGCCAGTCAGAAAACATGAAATCACTTCTTTCCTTTGACCCATTCATAAGCCATAAGCAGGCAAGTTAACAGATTAATTATTTCAATATACCTATTTAAATGTCACCATACTGTAATTAATTTTGAACATCACCACAGAAACACAGCAAATATTATTGGGAGGGGAAGACTTTTTATCTTGCTTTTGGGGGGGATGTCGTAATGTTGTAATGCATTAATTAGTTCTTTAAATGAGTGACAGCCAGAGCAGCCTTGAACAAAGTTGTCGCCAAAAAGGTCTGTTCCTGTCAGTTCTCTTAAAAGTAGATTTCTTTCCTTACGAACTACATCTGCACCCCTCCCCCCACCTGTTCTTTTCAAACATAGCTAGGAAAATTTTGTGGCTTTTAGGAAAAAATAGATTTTGTGGGAGTAAAACCTTTTAAGGATGTAGCCTTTCTCCCTCTTTATTCTTTTAAAAGAGACTGACAAAATTCATTTGATGTATTCCAAAGCAAGGGAAGCCAATGCCGTGCTCTCCAATTTAGTTGGATTATTGTTTCATCATCCCCAGCCAGCATAGTCTATGAAAAGTGAGGATGGGACTTAAGGCCCCTCTCACCATGTTGGCTACTCCTGTTCTAAAGTTCTACTGACTAAAGCATATGGAGTTTGCATCTCTGTTTTCTTCTCATGATCACATATAAGAGTGAAAGCATTCATCCAGGTTGGGTGGGATTCCTTGGGGAATGCCTGCAGTTCAGTGGCAGAGCACAAACTGCTCGCCAAAGGTCCCAGGCCCAATCCCATCATCTCCAGGTATGCTAGGAAAGACCCATGTCTGAAAACCTGGAGAGATGCTGCCAGGCAGGGGAGACAGTGCTGAGCTAAATGGACCAATGATCTGACCAAGCAAGATTCTTTTGCTCCTTCTTGCATTGTAGCTCCTCCTTGTCTGCCTTGACTCAGTAGTAGAGCCACCTCCAGAAAACTTACACATCTAGCACTGGTTTTATCACTTGGGAACACTAGGTGGCTGTCACAGGCAATGCTTCCTCCTGGGGGTGGGATACCTGTGTACCTGAAGGAGCATCTCCACCCCCATCATTCAACCCAAACACTGAGATCCAGCACCAAAGGCTTTCTGGTGGTCCCCTCACTGTGGTAGAAACCATCATAGGGAGACAGTGTAGAGAAAAATGTGTATCTTTCTCTCATAACAGTAGAACCTGGGTGTCATCCAAACAAGTTTAATGGTGGGTGGTTCAGGAGTGACAAAACAAAGGACTTCTTCACACATTGTCAAACAATAAGATTGGTTTCCACAAGATGTGGAACCAACCAGACAAATTCATGGAGGATAAGGCTACTAAGTGGCTGCAAGTCACAATGAAGCCCTTGCTCAGCATTTTATACCATTTCAATAAAGATCAGGCTTTTGCCCACTGATGTCATTCAACAAAGCAAACATGTTTGTATTATTGGCCCCTCTGCCATTATCTTGATGAAAATTTCATGACCTGCAGTGACCTTGCTCATAATATCTCTTGTGAAAACCAGTCTTAAATCCTGTAAATCTGCCACTTTGGGAATCTTCAGAAAGAAGACACTGACCACATTGATATATATATTTGGGGGGGGGGGCACACGTGTGAGACAATATGACATCATAATTAGAGTTTGTACAAAAACTCATTTTGCTGAGATTGGGAGAAGGTGATTTGGGGTCAAATCCAGAGTTCCTGATTATTATTATTATTATTATTATTATTATTATTATTATTATTATTAATACCCCACCCATCTGGCTGGGTTTCCCCGGCCACTCTGGGCTGCTCCCAACAGAATATTAAAAACATGATAAAACAGCAAACATTAAAAATTTCAGATGTCTTCTAAAAATCAGATAGTTGTTTATTTCCTTGACATCTGATGGCAGGGTGTTCCACAGGGCGAGCGCTACTACCAAGAAGGCCCTCTGCCTGGTTCCCTGTAACTTCGCTTCTCACAGTGAGGGAACCGCCAGAAGGCCCTCGGTGCTGGACCTCAGCATCCAGGCTGAATGATGGGGGTGGAGACACTCCTTCAGGTATACTGGACCAAGGCCGTTTAGGGCTTTAAAGGTCAGCACCAACACTTTGAATTGCGCTCAGAAATGTACTGGGAGCCAATGTAGGTCTTTCAGGACCGGTGTTTTATAGTCTTGGCAGCCACTCCCAGTCACCAGTCTAGCTGCCACATTCTGGATTAGTTGTAGTTTTCGGGTCACCTTCAAAGGTAGCCCCACATAGAGTGCATTGCAGTAGTCCAAACGCGATATTACCCCATAATGCCAATTGATTTCATGGTCCCAATTCAAAATCTCTCTCCAGGTATGCAGTGGTGCCTGGTCACCAGTGGCTATTGAAACCAATAGGGTGGAAGGCAAGGAGGTGAAGTGTAGGTAAAGCCAGAGCTAATTACAGGCACAGCCAACTCATCTAAGATTTGTCCCCATTCTTCTCTCAGTTGAGTTCAACAAGGGCAGCACTGATAATAAGGAGAAGGGAGCTGACTGCCAATGACACCACTATGACAAGTTGTGAGAAGGCAAGCATAGGTTCTGGCTGAGAGCAGACTGGGTTTGGTGGAGAAGTGCCCCAGTCTCCCTAAAAGAGGAGCCACCACCGTAAATACATGTGTACAGTTCTATCTATAGTCACAACTATGTATTTTCTGTGTGTTTTTAGTTCCTAGACTACAAATTATATTGCAGAAAGATCAGGGGTGAAACAATGATGTTTCTAGGATCTTGTTTATTTATTTGGCGAAAAAGCTATAGTGTGCCATGCTATCAATCTTGACATGTACCCAATGAATGAAACTCAGGTTAGGGGTGACTTTAAGTGTAAAAAGGGTACCTTCATGTCATCCAGAGGCAACACCAATTAAAGTGACCTATGCCACCTTATCACACCCTGTCTGGCATTCATATACATTCCCCAGAGTTTGCTGTTCAAGGTATTCCAAGCAGCTGCTCTGATCAACATGAGGAGCAGCTCCATGCAATAATGAGCACATTACATTGACAGCTTCCCCATTAGGGGTCTACAAAAGGTTATTTCCACAGTTGGAAGTGCCTTGAGTGGTGTGCTTGATGTGGCAATCTTTCACAGGAGCAATGTGGGGGTCACTGTATCTCGCCTTCTTGCCAGATTTTGTGAATGCACTCTCAAGTGTCAGCAAACCACCACTGAAATTGTAGGGGTGCAGACTGGTCACTCTGATTCCACAGCAATCTTTTTGCTGCCCTTGTATTTATCTGAGGCACAGCCACACTTGAAAAGTTCACATTTCTTGCTAGCAGACAACAGAAAAGCAAACCTGTCATTTTCTTCTATGCATTTTCCCATCGGAAACTGTTAAATGTGTTCTGCTCTGACAGGTCTCCTAAAGCCAGGCTTTTGATGTGAGCCCTGATCTGATTGACTCAACTTACAAAGGTGGCTATGCTTGCAGTTGTGTTTTGTAATTTTCAATGTAGGTTTCTGTATCAGAATGAGAGTAGGATGAAAGCCTAAATTGCAGAGCAGGAGAAAGATTCCATATAGTTGTCTGCATCCTTATCTTCCCTACCCCACCTGCCATGGACCAAGTCAGACAGATGGGCAGTGTGGGCCTCCCACCTGTCATTCACCCAATGACATCTGGTGACTCGGTTTTGCACATTCAGTGTGAAATTAAACAGTGAGGGCAAAGGCACAGCTGATTTTCAGGACTTGAAAGTACAAACCACACCCCTTTGGCCCATCCACATCCTGGCCTGCCTCACAACTGACCTCGTATATAATAATAATAATAATAATAATAATAATAATAATAATAATAATAATTTTTTATTTATACCCCGCCCTCCCCAGCCAAGGCCGGGCTCAGAGCGGCTTACAAGCAATAATAAAAACAAGATGAATGATTACAACTTAAAAACAAAAATAAAATACAACATTAAAATAATGGAACATTAAAATATTAAAATGTAGCCTCATCGCAGGAGGAGAAGGAAAAGAAAAAAAAGAGAGAGGGAGGGAGGGAATCAAATTGGCTCCAAGCCAAAGGCCAGGCGGAACAACTCTGTCTTACAGACCCTGCGGAAAGAAATCAGATCCTGCAGGGCCCTGGTCTCATGAGGCAGAGCGTTCCACCAGGCTGGAGCCAGAGTTGAAAAGGCCCTGGCTCTGGTTGAAGCCAATCTAACTTCCTTAGGGCCTGAGACCACTAGGGTGTTGTTATTTATGGACCTTGAGGCTCTCATCAGGCATACCTCAGTTAACTATGGCAAGGCCAAAACAGACTTGTGGGGCAAATGGGGATACTTAATTACCTCCATGGACTGAAGGATCTTCACCACTGTTGTAGAGCACTGCAATAATAATAATAATAATAATAATAATAATAATAATAATAATAATAATTTATTATTTATACCCCGTCCATCTGGCTGAGCTTCCCCAGTCACTCTGGGTGGCTTCCAACAAAATATTAAAATACTGTAATACATCAAACATTAAAAGCTTCCCTAAACAGGGCTGCCTTCAGATGTCTTCTAAAAGTCTGGTAGTTGCTGTTCTCTTTGACATCTGGTGGGAGGGTGTTCCACAGGGCGGGTGCCATTACTGAGAAGGCCCTCTGCCTGGTTCCCTGTAGCTTTGTTTCTTGCAGTGAGGGAACCGCCAGAAGGCCCACAGAGCTGGACCTCAGTGTCCAGGCTGAACGATGGGGGTGGAGATGCTCCTTCAGGTATACTGGGCCAAGGCCGTTTAGGGCTTTAAAGGTCAGCACCAACACTTTGAATTGTGCTCGGAAACGTACTGGAATAAAACAATTAGAGCTCTGCCATTTTTGGGTGTGCAGTTTTTGACCATTCTGCACCAATTATTGAGTAAAAGAAAATGTACACCCAAAACATCAAAATGGAAGGAAAATCTGTCTGCAATTCTCATGGGTGGGGTACAGGTTCCTTTTGTCACTTTTTCTTGTTTTCCAGGTGGGAAGGGGGTGCTTTTCATTCGACAATGGTCTGCATTCTGGAGCCTTTCCATGGATCCATGTTTCCTGAAAACCCAGCCTTTTCTGTAAGTATGGGAGGGCAGGGAGGCTGCTTACTGTGCACATGACGGATTTTTTTTTTTTTTTTTTAAAAAGAAGTGGATTCCTTAAAATGCACCCTAGGCCACCACCAAGGCAACACAATGAACGAATAGTAAGAGAATCCACACAAGTGACGCTGACACAACCCCCCCCCCCGCTAAGTAGAAAAATAGAAACATAACCACCTGACCCCACTCACCATTCCCCCTTCTTTCCCCCTCTTTTCTTCCCAACCTAACATTGTATGTAATACTAATGATTCACACCAAATGAAACTGAATTGTAGAAAACACAACTTGAAAAAAGAGACAACACATGTGTTTTTGTACACAAAGAAATCTTTAATAAAAATATATTTTTATTATTATTATTATTTTAAATATATATCTTTCTGTACTGGTGTGTGTGTGTGTGTGTGTGTGTGTGTGTGTAAAGGTACAAAGTAGATTTTCTCCTAAAAACTAAATCAGCAAGGCACTAATCCCAGGCATTCAGCAGACAATAGACAGTCTCTCTAGCTTCCTTTACTAATTAATTAATTAAGCCAATTGGAAGTGCAACAGTTGAGATCATTCAGCATGTAACTTAAAAGGTTAATTTTGTTCTCAGTAAGTCAACTCGCCAGGACTGAGTAGGTGCAAGTCCAAGATAGCAACCATGGTCTGGGTGTTCACTGTGAGAATGGGATGCTGGATTAGATGGGTCATTGGCCTGATCCAGCCATGGGACTCTTCTTATTGTCTTTACTGAGGTAGAACATGGTCAGCTGTTGGTAAAGTAAAATGCACAATTGAACAGTAGTACCTTGGCCAAGCACCTAAGAACAAACAAGGAAAGAGCCTGGCAGGGCTTTAGGGTCAGTGAATTCCAGAGCGACATAAAAGTGAAATAAAAAGTGACTTGGAAAGTAGCAGAGGGAAACAACCTTACTGCATTTCAAACTTCTAATGTACATATACATATACATAGTTTTAGTCATTCTCAAAGTAGCCTCATTAATGGTGGCACATTATTGGAAAGTCCTGAATAATTGGATGCCAAATTATGGCAAACTGAACTGACAGAGAAGCTCACTCTGATGTTTGGGATATTAGAAGGAATGAGTCACACAGACACTACCGATAGGCATGGTTTTATGTTGCACACCAATAAACTGACAAGCAACAGGAGCATAGCAGCTGCATACAATAAATATACACAGATATGAGCTCTTCACAAATGTAAATAGCTCTTCTTCAACTAATGGACATGAAATCTCAATCTTTGGGCTATTTCTCTGAAAGTAAAATTAAAGAAATATATGTGACAGTGGCCAAAAATACACTCTAGTTTTGAACTACTCAATCGGTTATTGATTTGTGTGGTGTTATGTAAAAAATGTGAATAACACCACCATCACACCCACAAAGTAGACAAATTAAAATTAAGGGTAGTGATTAATTGAGGTTCACTGGTTTTAATTGGTCTACTCTGAGTATAATTTCATTGGATACAATGAAAAAGTCATGAAATCCCTGGATCAGGAATTTGATGGTCTTTGTCAGAAGGGTAAAATTGACTACATCTTCTTTGACAGCCATGAAGATACAACTAAAGTTAGGTTGAAAGCAGACAATTCAGATCAGCAGTTCCCCAGCATCATCAAAGAATGGCATTATTCTGTGTGCAGTGAGCCAGGTGGAAGATATCTTCACTCTGGATAAAGGCTCGAGAGAAAAACCAGCTAATAGTCTTGTTGATTTCATGAACAAGGACATTGATAAGAGCCTGCAGGAGATCATTCCACAAATGTTAGCACTGGCTGGGAGGGTGGTACCATGCACTGGGTAGCTTAGTCATAAGCATCTGGTTGGTTTGTGCTCTCCACACCAGTGAGTGACCCCTGTGACACTTGATCACGATGCTTAATAGGAAGATCTTTTCTAAATAGCAAGTGGGCAAGTAGCACTGGCAAGATGCTATAGATCTTGAAATTGATCCTTCATTTACCATACTCTCAACTGGAGAACCTCTTACTTCACTGTCATAAAGGATCTGTCTGCATATGGGTATTGGATCACACAGGCCATAAGGACAGGAAAACTTCACACAGATCTGGCATTTCTTAAAAATGGTCCAGTGAGCCATTCAGGGTGGTTAACAACAGTTAACAAGCTTTGTTGTATATGGGTTTCAAAAAAGGGTCTCAAAGGCAAAACCCTCAACAACTTAAGACTGATAGTAGAAGGCATTGTCTGCATGTACTACCCCTGCTTGTTCAACATCAAAGTAAAACAATCTTGGGTGGAAGGCCCACACCACGCCTTGTTTCAGGCTGCAGAAGAAGGCTGTAGTGGATGCTGTTTTGCCAACCCCACAGCGGTATGCATTCAGTGAAATGACTTTACATGGGGAGATTTTCTGTACCCCTGAGGAAGACATATTCCATCAACCCTAGTGCTTTGTCCATGTTGGAGTTGATAGATTGATCTGATGGGGTATATGGACCTCCTTAGACATGTAAACTTACTACAGTGAAAATTCATTGATGAAACCATGTAAGTTCTACAGTGGTCCTGTAAGATGTAAGATGTAAGTGTTCCTGTCCTGCTCAGTCTATAGTGAGGTGTGTGAAACAAGTTATAGAGGTAGCAGGCACGTAGGGACTGCATCACTTTCTGCATCCTGGGGACAAAAGAGTAGGGAAGATTTCTGCTAGGTTATTGATTGTGGGGCCAGGGAGAAAACAAAGCAGTGGCACCCCAATGGCATCTCTTGCTTTTAGAAGAGATTTGGGAAACAGGTGATAACAGATGCAAGTTTGTACTTGGCCTGAAAACATGGCAAAGCTCTATTGCATCTTTCAGTGCAAGTCTTGTATGCACAGATAGGGATGCTTCAGTGCAGACTGAGGCGATTCATCACTAACCAAGAGGATGCTCTTCCACATCAGCAATTGTTCAATTTCCAAGCTCGTTCAAGCATCTATCCACCTATCATCTCTTCATGTCCGAAGAGTAGCAAATCCCAGTTGAAAAGCAGTATTTTATTTTTTTACAATTTGATGGATAGACTTGGGCCAAGCAACTTATTTCAAAGAGGGCACCATGTTTCCAATGCTCTTTACATAACACATGGCCCACAAACAAGAAGTTAGGAAAGGGATGAAAGCAGCAAATGAATCACCCTGAGGCAGAATAATAATAATAATAATAATAATAATAATAATAATAATAATAATTTATTTATTTATTTATACCCCGCCCATCTGGCTGAGTTTCCCCAGCCACTCTGGGTGGCTCCCAATCAAGTGTTAAAAACAGTACAGCGTTACATATTAAAAACTTCCCTGAACAGTTAGGATGCTCCCTGATCATAGCGTGCTTTGCTTGGGATTCTCTTCTAGCATCATTGCCCTGTGCTATTCCTTGCCAAGCAATCTGTCCTTGTGGATCAAAGTGGCACAAGCATATTTATATATTGGCTTAGGATTCACAGCCCAACACCATCAAGTAGTGCTGGGATGAAGCATGGACAGAAAAGATATTGATTAACTTAATTCAGTCCTGTGTTGTGTTTTCCTTCATCAATTATAAAAATATAATTGTTTTAAGCAGCAATTGTTTTAAGCAGCAAAGTCAAAGAAGTAAGCCTTCTGTATTTATTCTGTCCCTCAACTGCCTGATATGCAGCCTGACAGAATTACAGGAGTTGGGAGGAAATGCAGAGATCATCCCATGCCGATGCAGGAAATCTACTGTTTCACCATACCCCAGCCTCTGCTAGAAAACCTCTAATGAAGAAGAGCTTACCACCTTCCAAGGCAGCCTCTTCTATGTCCAGCAGCACATACCATCAGACAGTTCTTCCCAATGCTGCTGCTTTGAAAATGGAAGAGGTCCTCTAGGCCCCTCTTCCTGCTGTTTCATGTCTGTTTCCAAAGTGAACAAGACACTACAGTGATATTGCCAGAGACTTTTTCTGCCTCCAGCAATAGGGCTTGAACTAGTCTACAAGCCTCATGTTCCCTGCCCTAATTGCCAAGGGAATAACATGTAAGTGTGTTAAGCCTTAAAGTGGTTACCAGTCTGTCATTCATGGGCATCAGAAGGCCCACCAGCAGGCCCATTCAGAGCTTGCTTGAGGCACTGGGTGGGAATCTTGTTAGAATAAAATTATAAATTCAAACAAAAAGGCAGCCAAGTCCCTGGTGGGGCTCCCTGACCAGCTTAGCCCTCTATGTCCCTGAGCTCCCCCTTCCTCTCTGCATGGGTCTAGGGTGCCTCCTAGGGTGTCTGTAGAATATCTCAGTAACTATCCCCTCAAAACTCAGCATTACACAAGAGACTGTTTGCTTTTCCTCCTCGGGTCCTGCATTGAAGATGCTCTCCCTTGAACATACCCAATATTCATCAGATGCCAAGATTGGATGCCTACTCTCCTACCTGTTCTGAACAGGATGGGTGGGCAAAGAGCTTCTATCTGTGAGTGTGCCAGTGGCCTTTCCCCCACTGATGGGGTGGCTGTTGGGGAAAGCATCCAGTTTTGTGGTCCTGTATTTTTTCTGTTCTTTTAGTAGTGGCTGTCATTATGCCATGGCCCCTCTTCAGCCATTTTGTGATACGGCACAGATATTTTGTGACTTACGACTGTTGGACTTTCTCAAAATTCTGAATGTGCTCATTGAATGTGCGCAAAAGGTTGGCAACTTTTGCATTTTGTAACATTTCAAATTCTGAGCAAGTCTGGTTCTCTTTCTCTAACCCTCTAAACACTTAAGGGTTTTCCATAACTGTATAACGATCAGTCCAAAATTCTGACTCATATAATTCTGCCTCAATCCCTAGTGAGGTTTTGAACAAATAGCACAAATTTGCAAACTAACAGGGTTCATAGACAATATTATGCATAATCTCTCTGTCTAGGTATAAAAGATCTCAAGATGTATTTGTTTGAATTGCTGTGTACTATCAACGTAGGCTTCTTTATACAATTGTCACATTGTGGAAGGAGTTTGCATCACTCTTCACATTTCAGTGCTCCCTTTTTAAAAAACAGAATGCTAGGAGTCACGTTGCCATGACAATGCGTTATGTTTGTAAAATGAAGTTGTGACACTTCCTTCGCTGCTTTTCATTTATGACGCAGACATTGTTCCTCCCCATCACTGCACCTCCAGCATTTAACATTTGCTAGGTTTGGCAACTAAAACTGAGGGCATCATTTAGGAAAGACCTGGGCCCCATCTGCACTATAAATCTAAAGCAGTATCACACCACTTTTAACAGTTGTGGCATCCCACATAGAATCCTGGCAGCTGTGTTTTGTAAAAGATGTTGAGAGTTGTTAGAAGATCCCCTATTCTTCTCACATAACTTCAGTTCCCCGAGGAATTGATTGTTAAACCACTCTGGGAATGGTAGATCTGTGAGGGAAACAGGGGTCTCCTAGCAACTCTCAGCACCCTTAATTCAAAACAGTTCCCAGAATTCTTTGAGGGAAGCTATGGATGTTTATAGTGGTATAATACGGTTTTAAATGTATGATGAAGTTGGGGCTCTAATGTGTTTTCTTCTTAATGAAAATGATACGGTGGGGCGTCTTTGTACAACAAGGGTAGAGAAACTCAAGCCTGGTGACTACGTGACCCTCCAAACCTTTCTACCTGGCCCTCAGAATTCTCTCTGGGCAACAGTCCCTCCTCCCAGGCTGCTTCTTCTTATCACCTTTGCTCCGTGCCGTCCTCAAATGCATTTGCCTGACAGGAATGCGTGTTCTTGAACTGTGATAATGCATTTTGCTTACCAAGATGGAGGAATGAAAGGAGTGTGGGTGGGTTGGTGTTAGAAACCTCTGACTGTCTGGAATGTAGACTAAGGAAAGAGTCGCATCCAATTCTCTGCCCACTTTTGCATCTGGCTTCACATGCATGGTTTCCCACAAACCAGTGTGGCCTTTGGACTAAAAAAATACCCCCACTCCTGCTATACAGGAAAACTGGCACAACTGAAGCGGGGAAATTCAGCCAGAAGCATCACCTTAATGGCAACAGCAGTCTGCAGAAGAATCATAACAGAAGAATATGAATCGGGAATGCTATTGTCATGCTCAAGTCAAAAGTCTATGTAAGGAAAAATAGGCTAAGAGCCCAATTTAGGCAAAGGGCTCTCATTTCAGACCCTCCAACTGTCTCTATTTTCCAGGAACAGCCCCAGATTTACAGAAGTCATCTTGGTTTCTGATTTGATCCTGGAATGCTCCACTTTTTCTTATTTTCATGGAAGAAATTTGGGAGGGTATGGAGTTATTCGACTCCAATACTGAGCGATCTGAAGACAGCCGTGTATAGGGATTTTTTTTTTTAATGCTTAATGTTTTATTATGTTTTATATATGTTGGAAGCCACCCAGAGTGACTGGGGCAGCCCAGCCAGATGGGCCAGATATAAATAGTAAAGAAGTTGTTGTTGTTGTTGAATAGGACATCCCTATTTTCATTGGAGAAATGTTGAAGGGTATGTGACTTAGGCTGCACACTGTTTGCATATTTTATGTCTATAAAAAATGCCTTCTCATAGTCTAGTGATTTCGTTGTTCTGTATGGGACAATGACAATAAAGATTATCATATTGTATTGTATCGTATCATATTGTATTGTAGTTCCATTTGGAAAACAAAAGCTTAATACAGATTGATTCTGCACTACCCCATGCTGCCCCAGGTGTGTCCATTGGAATATGGATGTAGTAAGTCCTGGCAATTGAAAGTGTATCCCCACATGCCCTATAATGTTCTTCAGTCACCTGGTAATCTGCACAAGCTTCTGTTACAGAAGCTTTTTGTTGCTTTGTTTTGCTTTATTGTATTTCATTTCAACAACAAACCACCTTCCAACAAACCACCTCAGAACAATTTCACCATGCAATTAACAAATTATAAAACAATTTGCATATATAAAAATAGTTTACATATCAGCAGTTTACATAGCAACAAGCCTTTCCACGTGTAGGATGAAGGCACTAGCCATTTGATCGGGCAAGATTGGAAAATGAAGCCACCATTATCCTTGTCAAATCAGAGGCTTCTTGCATCATATGGGGTCAGACATTGCACCAAGTTATTACGCACTTCAGATGTAGAGTCCTTCACAGGTAGGTTTTCATATCTCTTTCTATCTCTGTCTCTATAAACTGAAACTCTTCTGAAACACTCCAAATCCCATTTCCCGATATCTTGCCTTTTATTTCACAAGAGGGCCCTCCCCCCCCTTCCCTACAGAGTAAAGAGCTGCTGGTATTTTGTTTACTCAAAGAGGTGGGGAAACAACTCAGATATTTCTGTGTGCACATCAGCCTCTGTACATATGCGAGTGTGTTTAAAGTGCATGCAAGTTAACTGAGCTAATGAGCCTTGGCAAAGTTAATTTAAATCAATAGTGAGTTTAGTAACAGGTAAACAAATTAAGGCAGCAAAGAAAAATAGCAGCAGCAAAATTTTTACTCGAGACACTTGAAAGGATGCATAAACATGACCCAAATCTGGTGAAATTGCCAAAGGAAGATGTGCAAGTGACTTGTGATGTGTTTCAAGGGAACAACTCTCAAAGCTTGTTGCAGCAGATCCTTCCTTTTGAGAGATCCGAAGTGAAAGTGATTAGTGTACATCTGATGTTCCTCCCCAGCTTTAAATATCATGTTTTTATAACTATAACACTTTCTCTCATGCACACACATGAATACCTGTACACACACTTTTTGCCTTAGCAAATGCATTTCCCTGATCTAATGGTTTTGTGGAGTAGCCATTGGGAACATAAGGGAGACCACTGAAGAGGTAATCTGCATCACAGTGATGTGGTGAACTTTACCCCACATGCTAAATGTCTGAAAAATAAATGATTGTATATTTTATGCTCTTATTAGTCTATTTGACATATTTTCTCCCAAGTAAATACTATTGATTTTTTTAAATGGAATTTTAAAACATTTCAGAATCATCAGATAGGAGAGTTCAAATAGGTCAAGTGAGCATGCTTATTGAAACCTTATTTAAATTTCCAGTTTATGCCTGTTATAATTTCCACAAGATTTACACCAACAGGAGGAAAGGTTGCTATTTCTTAGGCAAACACTTGCCCCTTTCACTCCTCTCTGGTCTTGCCTATGTGAGCAGATGGCAGCTGACTACCAGGCCAAGAACCAATTGCCATACCATGGAAGCCAGTATGGAGGAAGCTAGGACCTGGGGTGTAGTTCACTAGTGAAGAGGGTCAGTGGCGGAGCTTCATGCTCTGGTGGGGGGTGATGGAGAGCAGGCGGAGGCAGGGCTGGTGCGTGTCCCGGGGGTGTGGCTCGCCGCCTGCAGGGGTGTGGCATGTGTCCTGGGGGCGTGGTGCCCAGCATGGGCAGGGGGGCAGCCGCGATGGCACCTCACCAGGATCGTGCTGCCAGGGGCGGTGCGCTCCCCCCACACTCCTCTTCCTCCACTAGTGAAGAGGGTAGAGCTTTGGGACTGGGTAAGGAGCTGAGCCCTCTGGAGGGACATGGTGAAGCTATCCTTACCTCCACCCACTACTGAAGTTATTTTCTCTTCCATGGTCTCATAGACTTTGGGTAATATTCTAGGCTCATTTCTGAATGCAAGCACAGCTAGAGGCCTGCAGCCAGCTGGCTCATTATTTAGATCTTATATCTGAAATTCCTCAAACCATCCCATTTTACTGCCTCTTGATTATCAGGATTGTTGCATTCCATGACATCCCAATATCTTAGGAATAGAAAGGAGAATTTTAATATGAATCTACATTATCTGTACTTCTCAGACCAAATGTGGACTGACACATAGCTATCCTTCTGCAGTCAAACAATATGTACGTAAATGCACATATTAAGGGGAGAAAGTGGATAAAATGCATATTTTAGTGAAAAAGGCATACAGGAATTCATGTTATTAGGGGAAATTGCTTTTGGGAAATGTGTATATTACATAAAACTGTGTATAAAATGTGTTTATTAGGAGAAATTTGCACTAAAATGCTGATTAATTAAATTAATTGGACCTGAGAAATTGCTGTGGAAATGTGGAGCACTGAATTTAAAATTGGAAAAATGATAAACCTAAAGAAATGAAATTGACAGATGTATTGATCCCTACTTAGGGACAGCCACCTTGATGTCAGGAGCTAGAGTCAGGCATAGGTCAGCAATAAAGCAATAAAGCAACCAGTGTCAGTGAAATTAGCTCTTTAATCAAAGAAACCTCAACAGAACATTCCTAGTGATCACAGCAACTCTTCCCAGTAGGTTTTGCTACAAGGATCCCCTCCTGGTTCCTTTCCCAGCAGTCTAAGGCTCTGTCGTCTTGTCTCTCATTGCTGCACCATCTTCATTTCTCTCTGTGTTCTGGGAAATCGGGGTGGAGGGGAGGTGGAGCTTCCTGCTCACTAAACTCTGTTGCCTTTTCAGCTTCCAACTCCTTCTCCCCCAGGTCTGCTCCGTCTTCTCCCTCTGACCATGCACCACCAATCTCCTGGCTCTGAGCCTTCTTCCCCTGTGGGTTCCTGTGGGAGTCCCCCAGCTTGGGCCTCCCACCACTCTCTGCATCCAGCCAATTCATGACGCTTGGTTCCTTCCAGACAGAAATGCCAACCTGTGAGGCAGATGGGGGGGGAAGGGTCAATGCCATATCAGGACATTGGGAGGAGCCAGGGGGCAGAGGAGAACATGGTGGCAGCATGGGTTCAGTGGCTGGCGGTTCCTCCTCCTGCTGCCACCACCCCCTGCCAGGGGCTGCTTCCACAGCAGGAGAAGGATAAGCTCACCACTGAAGCTGCACCATGCTCATCTCTGCATTTGGACCTGATCTTTTTGAACATAGAGGTGGTCCTCCCCAGATAAACAATTGGGGGGGGGAAGCATTGGGACCCCAGTACATTGTGCCCCTGCTTCCAGATGTTGACTCCCATCATCTCTGTCCAGTGGCCATGCTGGCTAAGTCTAATGGGAGTTGGAATCCACAACATCTGGAGGGCACCTTATTGGCTACCCCTGCAGCAGCTCAATGTTAATCTGAGAGGCTTCATTGCCACATGTGTGATACAATATAGATGGCAGCCATAGTGAAAAATATACATTGATTTACTGCTTCTGAGCTTGCTTTCCCCCCCCCAGATGGCCAGGGTGTTTCATGGGAAATAAATCATTGTTCCCCAGCATATAGCAGTAAAGGAGGAAGTGGAAAGTGAGTAGGGATTAAACAAAAAATGAGATCATAAATTGGTGGTGTTTGCTTATTCATCCCACTATTTGGAATGGAAAATAATCTAGTGAATACATTCAGTATTAATTGCTGTTATTTTCGCTCTGCATATGATGCACCATCTACCATTGCCTGGTGTTTCCTTTGCATGGAGTAGAATAACATAATGACAATGTAATGAAACTTCACCACAGTGGATAATGTAGTTTTGGGTGGAAGATGATCTGTAGTGGAACAGAAACAGTGTTGCATGTGCTGAAGGCATGATGGAGAAGAAAACAATGCCTTCTTACATTTCTCAGGATGAACTCATATATTTCCAGTCTACAATGTATGATGCAGCATCAACTTGACAATAAACTCTGACTTGCATTCTCTTCGGTTCCAATTGCTAGATATTCTGCAGTGGTCATTCCTTTCCAAGTGCATCTTTGGTGACAAATGTTTGAATTAAGGTGCTTATGCCAAGATTCAGTCTGTTTAAGAAGTCAGTCAGCTAAAGGTGAATCTTCACTGTCTCTCCATTATCTCCCTTTGCAAATATTTCTTCTGCAGCAGGATGTCTGTCTCATCACATTTCTCCAAAACAGAGAAGGATGTAAGTGTGGGAATACTTTGGGCCTCTTAGAACTCTCCTATCTATGGATGACTTTGGAACATTTTATGACTCTCTATCTGTTCCACTTCAGAGGTTCCTTTTGACACTTCAAAATTAAATGCAAATTCCTTAGAACATTTAGTTGTAATAGCTTTGAAGAATTAGGCAGTTAAATTTGGGCTTTTTGCAGCAAAGTCACTGGAGGCTACTCCATTAGGAGAATGGGGCACTTCCCCATTCCCTACCTATCCCCGTCTGCCATCAGCCAGCCCCAATGTTCCTGCTGTCTTATTTGCAGCTTGTCATTGATCTCCCTGCCTCCCACCCTACCAGCCCCAATGGACACTCACTGAGTAAAGTTCTACTGACTCTGAAAAGTGAAGTGTGTGTGCACTTTCTCTCTTCTTGTCTTTCTGTGTGGGGAGGGGCATCCACCACAACACGCTTTCAAAACTCCAAGTGTGCCCATAGGCCTAAAGAGGTTAGTTACCCTTGAGCATCCCCAGGTTTGTCCTTCACTGCCTTTGTTGAAGGAAGATTCCCTGACTTCATGCATGATGATAGCTTTGTGAACTGTTCTCAGTAATTTGGTTTCATTCAGCTAGCACCTAGGTGGGGATCCTGTCACCCTCCAGATGTGGCTGAACTACAACACCCACCATCAATCTTGAAAATTGCCCATTGTGACTGTAGCTGATGGGAATTAAAGTCCAACGACATCAGGGGAATGTCTACAGTCTCCCTCTATCCAGCGGTGGAGGAAGCCGCTCGGGTGCCTGGGGCAGCGCACCCAGGAGCAGGGCGAGCCACTCATAGGGATGGGGTGAGGGTGGGACGAGCTGTCCTTTGGGGCAGGGTGCACCACAGGGCCTCTGGAGTCTGCCTGCCTCCCCCTACTCAGCCGCCCTATAGCTGGGGGGGGGGAGGCAACGGGTGGGCAGTTTGGGCAGCATGGAGCCTGTGTGCGCCCAAGCCACCAAGTCTTTCCCAGGAGAGACGCGTGGCTCAGGTGCACTGCATGCCCCATGGTGAGTGACATCTGGCATTTTGTCACACACACCCCAGTGGTGACACCTGGGATGGCCTGCACCCACAGCACCCCCCCTTCCTCCACCCCTGCCTCTATCCTAGCAGTATGTAACTAAACTTGTGGGAGTTTTTAATAAGCCACTCTTTCACTCCCCTTATGGATTCAGGAATAATCATATAGTCAGTTGCTTCCTCATCAATTTATGACATATTTGCAAATAACAGCAAAAAGCAATCATTGGTTAGATGATGTGACAAGATTTTACTTCCTCCCATCCCAACTTTTTATAAGCTTAATCATTATGTTTTGTGCATCAGAGTTCTTCATACTGAACTTAAGCTTTTAAGTAAAGGCAAAATGTAAACAAAGCTTTTAGGTTTTCATCAGATTCTTCATTAATGGAACTCAAGTGGACATGTGGACATCCCTTAATTGCGTCACTCTAATTCAGTTATTCCTTCTTGTAATGCTTTTGAAGATCTTTTAATAATTGCTTTGCCTTTTTGTCTTCACTTGTGCTGATAATAAGAACAATGAGTCACTTCATGAATGAAATGGCCATTTTTTTAAAAAACAACAACACAATACTTAAATGCATAATAAAATAAAAGTCCTAGGAGGAGAAAGTAAATTTGCACTCTTTTCTAGTCATATTGATAGGCATGTTTTATGAAGCTGGATAATGTGCTTATTATCTCTTCCTATAGAGCAGGGATAGGGAACTTGTGGCCCTCCATATATTGTTGGACTGCAACTCCCATAATCCCTGACCACAAGCCATGTTGGCTGTGGATGTTGGGTGCTGGAGTCCAGAAACATCTGGAGAGGCATAGGTACCCCATCCCAGCTATAGAGCATCTGGATCCCCCCAGTATCATTTCTATTCCAATAGACATATCTGTTTTCCTGTAGTACAAGCAAAGGAGTGAGCACAGCTCAGTTTAGAATTGAATAATCTAGAATGAGCAAAACAGGATTAGACTTTAAATCAGGTCTGAATTGGTTTGCTTTCATCTTTGACATTCAGAACTTACTACGGTCAATCAGGTATATGAAGACGAGCAGCAAAGTCAGTCCTCAGGGAATGTGCAGGCGACCTTGGAACGGACAGCTCACGGAAGAACCCCGACCAAACCTAAGAGGAGGCGTGTAGTGGTGATAGGGGATTCCCTACTGAGGGAAACAGAAGCAGTGATCTGTGGGCCTGACAAGATGTCTCGGGAAGTGTGCTGTCTCCCTGGGGCTAAGATCCAAGATGTAACTGAACGACTACAAGGAATCATAAAACCCACTGACAAATACCCCTTCCTCTTGGTTCATGTGGGAACCAATGACACTGCAAGCAATAGCCTCCAGAAGATCAAAAGAGAGTACGAGGCTCTGGGCAGGAAATTGAAGCAATTAAATGCACAAATTGTCATCTCATCTGTCCTCCCAGTTGAACGACGTGGCCCAGGGAGAGAGGGGAAAATAGTGGAAGTGAACAGCTGGCTTCGCAAATGGTATAAACAGGAACGGTTTGGATTCTTAGATCATGGACCGCAGTTTCTTGAAGATGGACTTCTGGCAAGTGATGGGCTGCACCTCACAACGGTTGGGAGGAATGTTTTTGCCAAAAATCTCAGAAACCTCATCAGGAGGGCTTTAAACTGACTAATGTGGGGGAGGGAGACAGTGCTCCTGAAGGTAGGAGTCTATCAACTGATGAAGATGATCATCCAAATGTCATAGACCAAATGGAGCAAACAGCACGCAGACCTAGTGGTGGGAGGAAAAAATCCTTAAATAAGAAACACGGGGGGAATGATTAATGGACTTCAATGTCTGTACACTGATGCGCAAAGCATGGGAAATAAACAAGATGAGCTTGAGCTCTTGGTACAGCAAACTAAATATGACATAATAGGCATCACTGAAATCTGGTGGGATAAGTCCCACGATTGGAATGTAATAATGGAGGGATACAATCTATTTCAGAGAAACAGACCAGACAAGAAAGGAGGAGGAGTGGCGTTATATGTCAGGGATGTGTATACCTGTGAAGAGATCCAAGATTTAGAACCTCAAAGCCAAAGTGAGAGCATTTGGGTCAAAATTAAGGGAGAGAAGAATAACAGTGACCTCATTGTGGGAGTTTACTATAGATCCCCAAGCCAAACGGAGGACATAGATGATGCCTTCCTGGAACAGATGGCCAAGCATGCAAAAGGAAGGCAGATAGTAGTAATGGGGGTCTTCAATTAACCGGATATTTGCTGGATGTCAAACTCAGCCAAGAGCATAAGGTCAAACAGATTCCTCACTGGCCTTGCAGACAACTTCGTTGTCCAGAAAGTGGGAGAAGCAACAAGAGGAATAGCCATTTGAGATCTGGTCCTAACCAATGTTGATGACCTGGTTAGTGGGGTAGAAGTGGAAGGATCATTAGGCACGAGTGATCATGCTCTTCTGAAGTTTACTATACAGCGGAAAGGAGCAGCCAAGCATACTAGGACTCAATTTCTTGACTTTAAGAAAGCCGACTTCATAAAACTTAGGGAAGTGCTGGGTGAGATCCCATGGACAGTAATACTAAAAGGAAAGGGAGTTCATGATGGCTGGGAGTTTGTTAAGAGGGAGATAGTAAAAGCACAACTTCAGGCAATACCAATGAGACGGAAACATGGAAGGTGTCTAAAGAAGCCAGGGTGGCTATCTAAAGAACTTTTAACCGAGTTAAGATTAAAAAAGGATGTGTACAAAAAATGGAAAAGGGGGGAAACCACCAAAGAGGAATTCAAACAAATAGCCAGCACGTGTAGACACAAAGTCAGAAAAGCTAAAGCAGAGAATGAACTCAGGCTTGCTAGAGAGGTTAAAAGCAACAAAAAGGGCTTTTATGGGTATGTTCGTAGCAAAAGGAAGAACAAAGAAACAGTGGGGTCACTCAGAGGAGAAGATGGTGAAATGCAAACAGGGGACACAGAAAGGGCTGAACTCCTCAATGCCTTCTTTGCCTCAGTCTTCTCTGATAAAGAAAACAATGCCCGACCTGAAGAATTTGGAGCAAATGATTCAGCAGAGGAAACACAGCCCAGAATAACTAAGGAGATAGTACAAGAATACTTGGCTAGTTTAGATGTATTCAAGTCTCCAGGGCCAGATGAACTGCATCCAAGAGTATTAAAAGAACTGGCAGATGTGATCTCAGAACCACTGGCAGTCATCTTTGAGAATTCCTGGAGAACAGGTGAAGTCCCGGCAGACTGGAGGAGGGCAAATGTTGTCCCTATTTCCAAATAATTACCGCCCAGTCAGTCTGACATCAATACCAGGGAAGATTCTGGAGCAGATCATTAAGCAAACAGTCTGTGAGCACCTAGAAAGGAATGCTGGGATGACCAATAGTCAGCATGGATTTCTGAAAAATAAGTCATGTCAGACTAACCTGATCTCGTTTTTTGACAGAATTACAAGCCTGGTAGATGAAGGGAACGCAGTGGATGTAGCCTACCTTGATTTCAGCAAGGCATTCGACAAGGTGCCCCATGATATTCTTGTAAAGAAGCTGGTAAAATGCGGTCTTGACTATGCTACCACTCAGTGGATTTGTAACTGGCTGACTGACCGAACCCAAAGGGTGCTCATCAATGGTTCCTCTTCATCCTGGAGAAGAGTGACTAGTGGGGTGCCACAGGGTTCTGTCTTGGGCCCAGTCTTATTCAACATCTTTATCAATGACTTGGATGATGGACTCAAGGGCATCCTGATCAAATTTGCAGAGGACACCAAACTGGGAGGGGTGGCTAACACCCCAGAGGACAGGATCACACTTCAAAACGACCTTGACAAATTAGAGAACTGGGCCAAAACAAACAAGATGAATTTTAACAGGGAGAAATGTAAAGTATTGCACTTGGGCAAAAAAAATGAGAGGCACAAATACAAGATGGGTGACACCTGGCTTGAGAGCAGTACATGTGAAAAGGATCTAGGAGTCTTGGTTAACCACAAACTTGACATGAGCCAACAGTGTGACGCGGCAGCTAAAAAAGCCAATGCAATTCTGGGCTGCATCAATAGGAGTATAGCATCTAGATCAAGGGAAGTAATAGTGCCACTGTATTCTGCTCTGGTCAGACCTCACCTGGAGTACTGTGTCCAGTTCTGGGCACCACAGTTCAAGAAGGACACTGACGAACTGGAACGTGTCCAGAGGAGGGCAACCAAAATGGTCAAAGGCCTGGAAACGCTGCCTTATGAGGAACGGCTAAGGGAGCTGGGCATGTTTAGCCTGGAGAAGAGGAGGTTAAGGGGTGATATGATAGCCATGTTCAAATATATAAAAGGATGTCACATAGAGGAGGGAGAAAGGTTGTTTTCTGCTGCTCCAGAGAAGCGGACACGGAGCAATGGTTCCAAACTACAAGAAAAAAGATTCCACCTAAACATTAGGAAGAACTTCCTGACAGTAAGAGCTGTTCGACAGTGGAATTTGCTGCCAACGAGTGTGGTGGAGTCTCCTTCACATCAGAGTGCTCTGATGATGTTTCCTGCTTGGCAGGGGGTTGGACTCGATGGCCCTTGTGGTCTCTTCCAACTCTATGATTCTATGATTCTATGATTCTATGATTCTATGATTCTACAACCCTGGTGATGAACATAAAAGGGAAAAGGGAAAGTCAATATGGTTAAAATGTTATAGAATGCTTGGGGATTATTCAGTATCAGTATACTGTACCTGAAGGAGCGTCTCCACCCCATTGTTCCACCCAGACACTGAGGTCCAGCGCTGAGGGCCCTCTGGTGGTTCCCGCGCTGCGAGAAGCCAAGTTACAGGGAACCAGGCAGAGGGCTTTCTCAGTGGTGGCACCCGCCCTGTGGAACGCCCTCCCACCAGATGTCAAAGAGAACAACAGCTACCAGAATTTTAGAAGACATCTGAAGGCAGCCCTGTTTAGGGAAACTTTTAATGTTTGACGGACTATTTTATTTTAATATTTTGTTGGAAGCTGCCCAGAATAATAATAATATTATTATTATTATTATTATTATTATTATTATTATTATTATTACAGTAATAGAGGTTTGACTAGAATGTGTATTGCAGAACAGGAAAGGCACTATACAAGGCCAAGTGGGTGACAGCGTGGTTACCTATCAGAGGCAAGGAAGCTATTAGAGGCAATAAGAGAATTAATGTTCAAATGCAGAGAACCAGAAGAAACACAAACTTTGAAAAAAGGAAATGCTAGCAAACAATAATGGGTGTAACAATAAAACCTTGCCACCCAACCATGGCAATTGAAGGCTGTCTCCACCCAGTGCAGAAAAAGTCAGGATCTCACCAAATTGGCATGATTTGGTCCTGGTGCATAGCCCTATCCAAATACATCATTAAAGCTGAAAATATCAATTCAAAATATCATATCAGAATCCATATAAACAATTCACTTTGCTACTACTATCATTACAACATTATAACATTTTAAATTCATTGACAATAGGAAATATAAATCCAAAAATAAATTAGTTGATATTGTTTATGCTGGCATGTTAAACCAGAGTTTGTTATGAAAAGGGGAAAAAATTCAGTTTAGACAGGTATTAACAAATAATATAACCAGCAGACAGTTCCTCAAAAGTGTCAAATGCAGGAAATGGCAACCAGATTTCTCAGAAGCTGCAACAGCTGATCTCTCACATACCCCACCCCCAATAATATGGTGTAGCTCTGAAAAACTCCAACAGGAACAGAGACATGGGGAAGAAGGAAGGTTAAGTCTCTTCTCACTAGCCTTTAAAGGCTCTTTCTCCATAAATTTGTCTAGTCCTCTTTTAAAGCCATCTTAGGCTTCAGCCAGACAGCACCCTATTCCATTTTCCTGATGATTGCTTACATGTTAATCTTTGTGTTTTGTGTGATCTTTCACATGAGGCATGATCTTTCACTTCTGAAAACCAACAGAATCCAGTAGAATTTCAGCACTCATTTCCATGCTAATTGCTTCCAGAAAATGTCTATTTACAACCCTGCTAGCCCAGAAAATCAGGGGACAAAATTTGGGGAAGTAACATACAGTTATTTCCTGCAGTTTTTATGGGTGAATCATGGGGAAACATAAGCTCACATACACAAAGTGTTGTGTCTGATGATGTTGTGTCATACCACACACGCTAGTTTTAGATCACAACATGTTAGTATGTTGGTCAAGAAAAACACAGTTACACAGCACAACAGGTAAAAGGGATGTTAGAAACTCTTTTCATATGAAAAGGTTAAATAATGTAATAATGCGATAGGATCATTAAGAGTGCAGCTGTTGACCAGTGATAATTTTGTAAATGCAGTAACATCAAGAAGATAAGGTCACATCAAGAACAGCGCATGGAAAGTCACTTAAACAAAATTGTATTAATCTGGAAATAATTTGTAAAATTTGTAAAATTGGGTTAAAATCTGGTAATTCAACAAAAAATAATGGGGGGGGGGGAAGGAATGTTAGAAATTCATCCAGAACCACTAACATTATAACCACTAAAACTAATTCAATAATCTCCACAACTGAATGCCCCCTTAGTTGGTGGCCATTGCTGCATCTTCTGATAGTGAATTCTATAGCTGCCCAGTATATCCTCTACACACCTCTGCAAGTGATTATCAGTATTGTAGCCAATGTCAAACTTGCCTCATACACAGAGACCAGGTTTCCCACAGAGATTGGCTGGCCACTATGAGAACAGGATGTTGGCCTCGATGAGCCATTGGCCGTTGACCTGGTCCAGCAGGCTTTTCTTATGTTCTTATGGACTGAGGGGGGAAATTGCATTTTGCCCAAGGTTATCCAGACATTCCTATAAAATCTTAATGGAATACTGGGCTTCCTGTTGTGTTGATGCATTTGTTTCGTACACATAAACAAGCATGCCATCTGTCAGAAAGATGATAAAGTAAGGCTAGAACATTTTGTTCTAGCTGAAAATGCTGCTTTTGGCTCAAAGCAAACATTTGTTTGCTTTGTAATCACAGATGTCTCGGATCCAAAACACACAAAAAAAGGTCATAAGACTCTCATTTAATCATAGGTGGTATTGCCTATGCTTATCACTGCCTTATGAACAACATTTTCTATGGTGGAGTGCTTCTGAAATACTCCTCAGCTGGGTTTTTGAGTTTCAGAATTCCTGGTTCATTGGACTAGTGTAATAAACCATGTGTAGGTTTTGAGGATGTTGCTTGGAGCAGACGTGGGGAACCTGTAGCCCTCCAGCCACTGCTGGAATACAAATCCTATCATCCCTGACAACTGGTCATGCTGGCTGGGCATGGTGGGAATTGAGTCTATGACACCTGGAGGACCAGGTTCCCCATCCCTGATTTGAAGTATGGAATGTTAAGATAAGGAGGAAGGGGCAGCTGAAAGGAAAGTGGAACAACACTTAGGATGGTGATGGAAATATAGGAAGATAACAGTAGGAAGAGGGAAGAGAGTGGAAGACAGAGGAGAATGAGCTGGCTGGGACTGACTTTGGATGATAACTAGTTCTGCTTGGATTCCTCCCAGACACAAGTGCACGACAAATTTGTTAATTGTTAACCCTGGGAAAATATGCTAAAGGATTTGAATATCTACCCCAACACTGAGTAGAGATGGAGGAGAAATATGACAGTGGTACCTTGGTTTTCCAACAGCTTAGTTCATGAACAACTTGGAACCCGAACGCTGCAAAACCGGAAGTAGGTGTTTCGGGTTTCGAACTATTTTTCAGAAGTCGAACATGCTCCGTTTTAAGTCCCCGTGTTTCCTGTTGTGATGCTCATTTGCTTCCCTCTATTGTTATTCAAGCCTTCCATTTCCGATTGCAGTGCTCTAAGGTGATATTTGGAGCTTATATTTGGTGCTTTTGTTTTTGCTATTTATTTTGCTTTTTGGTTTTGAGGCTTTTTCAGTTTGAGGCTGACTGTGTGGATCCCAGTTCAGCTACTGAATGACTGATTGATTGATTGATTGATTGATTGATTGTGTGACTGCAGAAATGGATAAAAGCCCCCCATCCAAACAATGACTATCATCAGTGCAGGTAAGAAAAAAAATAATTTTAATTTTTATCATCTACAATACTGTTTTATTTATTTTATTTCATTGTACAGTACATTGCTTATTGCTTTCATTTTAAGGATGAATGGTCTCATTAGATAGTAAAATCCATGTTAAATTGGTGTTTTAGGGGTTGTTTTTAAAAGTCTGCAATGGATTAATCCATTTTGCATTACTTTCTAGGGAAAAGTGCACCTTGCTTTTGGAACACTTTGGTTTTGGAACAGACTTCCAGAACAGATTAAGTTTGAGAACCAATACCACTGTATTCAGTTCCCAATTAAAAGTAAATCTACTAAATTCATATTTTTTTATTCCTGGAATGTTTCATTTTTATTATTAATAATGTAATTAAAAAAACCAAAAAAACCCTTGACCCTGAAGTTCCAGGGCAGGTTACAACACTAAAATGCAAACAAGAAAAACCAATTTAAATCGCAATAAAATATGTGAACAGAAGCATTTATTTACTCTGACCTTTGACATCTAAGATGTGTTTCTGTTCAGGGTCATCCTATTCCTCTGGCTGCAATATGTTTCAACTGATTTTAATGTTAAATTGTTGAAGCCTGCCCTGGGACCTGCTGCTGAAGGCAGGTAATAAATCATCCGTCAAAATTCACACTTTTTGGGATTTTGCAATGCAGTTCTCCAGCCCAGTAATGGGTGCAAAAATAGGCACCACAATACTTTGTTGCTTTAGTTTCTGATGACTAGCTGGTTGATATCAGCTGGGTGATATGATACTTTCATTTTCACCTGATCAGAAAATGCCAAGAAATTTCCTGTTGACTGAGATCATGTAAACTAAAATATTTATCAATGGTGTTAGTCCACACATGCAGCTGCTGTTCATCAGGCAATTCTTCCATCACATGTGAAGGAGAGAGTGTGAACAAGCCCAGGGTCAGGGGAGAATTTTTAAAGGCATTCATTCCAAATCTGGCACCCATCCATATGTTTCTCGATGACAGCTCTCATTTTATATCTGAATATTGGCCACACTGCCTGATACTGATGGGAGATGTCCGACTCCAAAACATCTAAAGTGTCTGAATTTGTACAGACTCCAGCTAGATTGGGAGGTTAAGGTGGAAGAAGTTAAGGATGTGATGATTAAATGGTCAAAGGACTTTGGTTACTCCATCCAGATGGACAATTGGTAAAAATTATGGAAAAGAGATATAATGCTGGAGATGCAACCAAGCGGAAAGAACAATGTGCCACATGTGGTGGGGCTGTGAAAAAAATAAAAAGTTTTGGGGTGTTGTTTATGACGATTTTTTTTAAAAAAAAATGTTTAAACAAACATTTGTGAAAAACCTGAAGCTCTTCTTCTAGGCATTTTAACAACTGATGTCCCAAATGATAAGAGGAGGGTTTTCTTATATGCAACAACAGCAGCGAGAATGCTGATTGCTAAAAATTAGAAGGGAGAGAAAACCCCTACGAAGGAAGAATGGCAAACTAAATTATGTGAATTCCTAGAACTAGCAAAAATGACAGAGGCAATCATAACCAATCAAACCAAAAATTCAAAATGGAGTGGGATTGTTACAGAGCGTGTTTAGAAAAACACTGTTCCCAACAAAATCATTAATATGCTTTGTTTAACTTTTGCAAAGTAGATAACAGATAAATAATGTACAGTATGTAAGATGAATGAAGAAAAAGAAGAAAAAGGACACAGTTAAAAAATAAGGAATGGGTAAGGAGCCACTCCTGGAAGACAGGAGTACCTGGCGTGCTCTGGTCCATGGGGTCATGAAGAGTCGCACATGACTAAACGACTAAACAACAACAAGGAGCCGCAATGAGGTGGAGGGAAGTCATTTCTAAAGACTTTAAGACTTAACGTAGCAGTATTATTTGATGTTGAATGATTTTGGTTTTCTTTTTGTGTGTGTGTGTGTAGCATATTATGTCTTGAATAATGAATGGAATAACTGTACAAATGATCAAACTTAATAAAGATTGAAAAAGCAAAAATATATAGAGTGTGTCTGAATTTGGGGGAGGCTATTGTGGGGTGAATTTCATTTGCTATAAAATACCTTGTCAAACCTTGATATGGCAGGCAAACAACAAATACATAAGGCATGCATAGTTGGTTTGTGTGGGGGTTGTTTTTTTTACTATTAAAAACTTTTTTCTGCAAAGGGGTACACTCTCAACAACTATAACATTTTTGGGAAGTGTGTGGGTGAGAGAGAGAAAGGTTGGGGATGTCTATGCTTTATCTGAAGCTAAGCACAAATGCCATCTGGTTTATCTTTGCCATTTCTGAAAATCTGGCTGCCTGGTGCTATTTGCAAATTTGAACTGATTGGCTAGTGAGGTATCTTGTTAGTAGGGAATGTGGTCCAGTAGCAATTGAGCATCAGACTCAGAAGGGCACTTTCTGTGCCAGGATTCTTCATGTCAGTTTCTGTCATCTTCATGTAGGGCTGGGGAAAATACCACTCTGAAACCCTGGAAAGCTGTTGCCAGTCAACATAAAGCAGCTTTCACCAAGTTGGTGCCCTCCGAAAGTTTTAGATTACTATCTCATAAGCTCCAGCCTATGACAATTGCTTGTGTAGACAATACAGAGCTAGATGGACCAATTATCTGACTTGATATTAGGCAGTTTCCTATGTTCTTCTGTCAAAATACTGCTCCTTGCATTAACAATGCTTATGCATGTCAGGTTATAATAAACCCCTTACTGAAGATTATGGTTTCCATTGTCGGAGATTTGAATTCCATATTTAGCGGTGTAACTTTTTTAGAGTAGGCGCCCAGCCCTTCATTATCTGTTCAAAATACACTGTGCAATATAATTCTCTAATACAATTGCATGCTCTATCAATGCTCAGAACAAACAAGAATATTATGAATTATAATGGTAGTTTTGCTGCGATCTAGGAATTCCCAGCCTACCACATGTCCTAGAGAATGCATATGCACAGAGCATTAGGGTTATTTCCACACACACACCCCTTTTCATTTGCATATGCGGAACTGACAAACCCTGTTTTGAACACATCTACTTGAAAGACTTTTTGAACTTTGGAATGGGAAGGTGTGTTGCTGGAGTAAAGATGAACACCTGCCGAAGCATACAGACCTCTTCCATGTGGATTTGCAGATAACAACCCTCCCTTTTACACTTTATGTGGGAAACACATACAGGGACAGAGAGGTCATGTAATTGCTGGTTACATGTTCAGTGGTGGCAACCCCAGATTATCTTGAGTGGAGTTGGGCTGCCTGGAGTAACCTGGGGCTGTCACAGGCAAGAAGAAGAGGCAGGCAGCCCCAGCATGTTCACCACATGGAGATTTGGGGTTGTCACCTCTGAACTTGACTGAAGCCCAGATCCCCCTTAATTGGCCCAATTTCAGTACAGGATTTGACTGAATCTGGTGCACAGCCCTAATATGTACACTCTGTCCACATGATTATGAACCTTTGTCCAGACAAGGTTTCAGGTCATGTGGACAATGCCTACATATATACCATGTGGGTGCGTAATGTGTTAAAGGAGCTATATAGACATGTTAAGTGGGAGTCAAAGGTGGTTGGAAGACATGGCTTAAGTTTCTGCCTATCCTTTTGGGCACTTGAGTTTCCCATTTCCTCCTAATTTCTCTCCCAAACCCACTCCAAAAAATTGGAGGCCGTTACTAATCTTTCAATGTCCCAGCAAACTGTTTTGTGATGCTGTCTGTATCTAGTGAAGCAGATCCACAATGGGACATAAATCCCACCTGCATATCAAGACTTGTTATAAAATGATTTGTGCTAGAAGCATTTCACTGGCGAGATGAGATGTAAAAAATAAAAATAAAAATGCTGTCATTGCATTCCATGAATGCATTAAAAGGGTTTTCTTAAACATCTTTGAGGATTTTAAAAACTCTCATTTATGTTCCATTCATAGCTAACAAACCTGGAATGCAATTCCTTGTGGAGTTTTAATGCTGCACAAAGCTATACACTGCACAATGCCATATGCTCTTAATGGGCCAATTTCAGAGAGGTACTGAGAGCTGTCAGCAATTTCCTATTAAACATCACTCCACTCTGCTATGTGCCACCACTGGAATTCTGTGCATCATGAAATTGCTTCTTCCCTCCTGCCCACACAAATGTTGGGCACAACACAGACATTAGGACTGTGAAAGCCCTGAAGTTTAAATTGGAGTGAGTTAAACACATACTTTAAACATTACAGTGAAATCCATATTTCAGAAGAAGCCATTGGCTTGGATCCAGACTTAGGGCTCGTCCAGACTTCTGCTTGTCCTGTGCATAGAAAACATGGGACTGAGCAGTTTTCCCCTTGCCTTATTCCTTTCCCAGGGAACCCTCCCCCCCCCCCAGTGCTCAATCGAAGCAAACATCAATCCAGAGAAAACCTGGATTGTTGTTTGCTCCAGTTGAGCACTAAAAAGCAGGTTTCCCCAGGGGAAAGCAGTGGAACAAGAGGAAGTGTGGATAAGACCTTAGATTAGGCCTGTTGACATCGATGTAATAATTTAAGGAAGAGCCATAGCTCAGTGGTAGAGCATCTGCTTTGTATGCAGATGTTAGGTTCAATCATCAGCGTCTCCAGCTATGGCTAGGAATGTTCCCTGTCTGAAACCCAAGAGAGCCACAGCCCAACCACTGAAAATCAGGGATAGCCAATGTGGTACCCTCCAGATGTTGTTGGACTCCCAACTCTCATCATCCCCATCCAGCATGGCCAATAGTCAGGGATGATGGGGGTTGTAAACCAACAACAGCTGGAAGAAACCATGTTAGCAATACTGAGTTAGACTGACCAATGGTCTCAGTATAAGACAACACCCTCTTTTCCAAGGGATGTAAAAAGAACTTGGTTTGTTCAGAAAAGGGTCCGCCTCAATGAGCATTCTGTTTTCAACAATGGTTGGTTCTGGGAAGTCATGATAGTCATTGGTTCAAATACCATTAAATGGAAAATGTCCTGCCCTTTGACCACATCCAGCAGCTCAGTCTTTTTGGGAAGTGGCACCCAACAGTGCATGCTCCTACAGTCAGGGAAGACTAGAGCATTTGTGTGCTACTGCCTGATGGGGTCTCTCTGTTTCCTTAGAAAGCAGAGCCGAATAGCAGACACTCAGGATCCAGGTGGAGGGGATAATTTGAAATCCATTGCTTAAGAATTCTGTATTCAGTAATATATACTGGTGGCAAAAAGAGAGAGAAGTATCTCCCTTGACCATAGAGTCACGGCATAAGGTCAAAGGAATGTAAACACCAAGCTGCAATGAAATTGGGAGCAGAGCACTTCCTACCCGCAGAAAACCTTTCTGTGAAGTTATAGGTTTGCTTGTCTATTCTAACAGCCTTATCTTTCCTACCTCCTTATCTCCATCTGTAAGATACAATTTGGTATATTTTTAAACATTGTACGTGTGTGGGTGGGCATCATTGGAGGCTTGCCAGTGCTAGAGTCTCTGAATTCTTGTCTCCAATCAATGATAAGCCAGGGAGTGTAAAAGATGTCAGCCTCTTCACCTGCTGTGTACAGCAGCAGCAGCACAGCTCGAGAGGAAAAGGGAGACAAAGCACAATTCAAAGTAGAATGAAATGAAACAATTCTATACATATCTTTTTGTAGCCTTCTTTTGTGCTATTTAGACCACCCAGCATATTTTTAAGAGCAGCCCCTGTGCTGCTGAGATATCATTTCAAGGAGGAAGCCACATGGGTGAGGGCTCATCACATGGGTTTTCCTTACAGAATCAGGGATGGGTACCAATTTTGTAGGTGCAGGGCCTAAGGCATGTTCAGATACATGGATGCAGCTGGGAGACCACAACAGTCCAAAGTCCAAAGGGTCAGAGGCAAATCACATGGCTGAAGATAGGCTGGTCAGTTTCTACATCACAAGGATATGCCATACACTGAGTCAGACCATTGTCTGTCTAGTTCAGTATTGTCCACACTGATTGGCTGGATTTCAGACCTGGATCTCCACCTGGGGATTGAACTTGGGACCTCCTACATGCCAAGAAGATCCTTGGCCATTCCACTGGATCAAGTAGACAATGAAGGAGGAAGCAATGTGCAGCTAGGCAAGTCTTGAGAGCCTGCATGCTTACTTAGTGAGACCAGTTGCTGAGATTGAGGAGCTGACTTATATATTAGGGTCTGGTTGGTATCAGGAGCCCTGCAGCACCATTGGGATCAAGCTTGGATTAGCAGTCTCTGATGGATGAGGAGAAATTAGGAGATGGAGAAACAGAAGAAGGAGTGAATGGTGGGAACCTGTGTTGGAAGAGGGAGGGGGTCTTCCTCTTTGGCCGCTATTTTAGCCACTTCAGAAGAGGGTGTAGGAGTGCTGGGTCTCCCTGTCAGAGGAAGCTGGGAAGCCCTTGGGTCAGCTGAGGGAGGAGAAAGAACAGGAGGCAGCAGCATCTGAACAGCAGGGTGCTGACTTCTCATCTAGAACTGGTGCCTCATTTCCACATGGGAGCAAACCCACCCATCCTGACAGAGCATGCATTTATAACCCTGACATTCCTCCTTCGAAGTGAGTGAGTCTCCCATATAAGCATACACACCCATTGGGAATGAAATAACTACATCAGCTCTAGAGCTTGTGCTGCCCCTACCCCAGACTCCCCTGTACAAAGGAGCTTTTAATCCACAGTCTCCTTGATTTGCTCCGAAGATGCCCCCTGGTGATGATTTCTGTGGCTGCTAAAATGAGGGTATCACCAGTTATAGATGGATAAAGGTAAAGGTAAAGGGACCCCTGACCATTAGGTCCAGTCGTGACCGACTCTGGGGTTGTGGCGCTCATCTCGCTTTATTGGCCGAGGGAGCCGGTGTACAGCTTCTGGGTCATGTGGCCAGCATGACTAAGCCGCTTCTTGCGAACCAGAGCAGTGCACAGAAACGCCGTTTACCTTCCCGCCGGAGCAGTACCTATTTATCTACTTGCACTTCGTGCTTTCGAACTGCTAGGTTGGCAGGAGCTGGGACCAAGCAATGGGCGCTCACCCCATCACAGGGATTTGAACCGCAGCCTTCTGATCAGCAAGTCCTAGGCTCTGTGGTTTAACCCAAAGCGCCACCCACATCCCTTTTAGGTCTACAATATCTTATGCCCCTGGGATTCTCCACAAGAGAACATAAAATTGCACCCTGCACTTCATTATTTTCCTCCAACCAGTGCCTTTTAGAACATAATTGCTGCATTTTTTTCTTTTTACAATGCTTTTATTTTTGTTTAACACCAAAACAAAACACAGCTACAAATATCCTTTTGACCATGCTGCAAAGGAGACAGAGAGAAAATGTGTAAACTGACCTACCCAAGGTCAAATAGCTAGCATGCATCAGAATTTGGGTGTTTATTCCCCAGCTGCCCATGAACATGCTTTAGTGCTGTGACCAGCATTATTTTCCTTCAGGTGGAATAATAATTGCTTACACAGTTGGGATGATTAATCACATCGGTAAGGTGCTCTGAAATAGACGGATGCTATCAAGGTGCTAAGAAATATTTTGACTGCTTTGGAAAGGGAGAACGGATTGCATTTTTGTTTACTCATAATGCAGCCCTTCTGAAGCCAGATGCAACGAAAACACTTTCTAATGAATGAGCTTGGTAAAGCTTTTCTCATATTGAAGCCTCTCTCATCTTTAGAGCATTAGCAACATTTGCTGAGAAAGCCAACAAAATTATCTGCTAGAAACTGGAGCAAAGAATATTGAATTTGTGTGGGTTTTTTGGGAAATCTAGTTCTATGATCTACAGTATGCACCCCTTTAGAAGCTGGCCTCAATATAGTCCCCCCCCCTTTTTTTTCCTTTTTGCTGGTGGTGTTTGAAATCAGCTCTGTGGCAGCCAAGATAATTTATGGATCCCAAATCAAATTGAACTTAGAAAGTTGGAAACTGAGCAGCACCAGTCACAAATAATCTCTAAGTACATTGCACAAACTAACTTGGGAAGATACTGGCCAGCACTCTTCAGAAAGAAGATAATATACAGAAAAGAGATTAATGTCAGTTGGGCTAATGCACTGTCTCGAGTTTCCCGTATGTTCAAAGCTTTATTGATGGATAAGAATATAAGAACAAACTTGCTGGCTCAAACTGTCTAGTCCAGCACCATGTTCTTGCAGTGGCATCAGACACAAAGAGACTTTCTGTACCCTGCACACTGTAACTTGGGAGATTGCAGGGATTTAGAACTTAGGTCCAGAAATGCCATTAAGATAATGAATCTCTTCTGTTCAAAAACTGAATGTATGAAGTTGCTAACTACTGGGTCAGTTCATGGACCAAACTAGCTCAGTAGTATCTATTCAGCCTTGTCTAGTCTGATTTAAGCAGTCTTTTGTGGCCCTTCTGCATGATGTATTGTAAAAGTACCTGGCTGGGATGTTCCTTGTGCAAGGCATGTGCTTCCCTCCCCCATTGAGCTACAGATTCTCTCAGATATCTGAAAGGCAGCCTCATTCCCCACAGTTCCTCTTGGGCATTAAGATCAGCAGAAGGGGCCTTCTTGGTTGTTCCACCACCCTCAGATACTCAGGGTGGTGGTGGCCAAGGAGAGGGCATTCTCTGTGGCAGCCACCAGGATATGGGATTTTCCCCTACAGTGTTGTGTCTGCCATCCTCATTGTACAGCTTCTTCTGTATGCTGTTGACCAGGGCTGGAGAAGTTGAGGGTGTCTGCTCCCATTTACCAACGGTCAGAAAGTTGTGTTCCAACAACATCTTGAAGGACATGACTTCCCTATCCCTGCAGTAGACAAACTGCTTTGCCCTGGCCTTTGACACATGAAGGGTGTGTGTGTGAGAGAGAGTGTGTCTAACAAAACAGTCATTTTAAATACTTATATCAAAATGTTTCAGCTTCTGACATAATCAGTTGCTCTGATGAAAATGATGCTGTGTGCAGTTATAGGACTTTGAGGGTGTAAGGCTCAGAAGGGCTTCATTCAACCTTCCACACTGAGGCCATGCAGTGTTAATATGTCCAGCACATGCATCCAGAAGTTATCCCTCCTGGCTTATATTGTTGGATCTGTTGGCATCTCTATAGCAATTACTGATAAGCCCAATAGGTATATGCGCACACACACATATATGAGAACCCACTCTATTCTTTTAATTACTGCAATCTTGTATTTTTATATTATTGCACTCTGGCCTGGAACCTTATGGTGACATATGGGTAAGGAATCAGAAGAAGAGGGAGAGGAAAAGGAAGAGGAAGAAGAAGAAGAAGAAGACCAACAAGAAGACCAACAACAACAACAACAACAACAACAGGTGAATATAGAATATAATTATTGGTGGTAGTAGTTTTGCAATGGAACCAATGAACCACAGAGGCAATGGCCTCTCCCTTACTGCAGAGCCTTCAAGCACTTAAAATCTCAATTTCTTAGTAGGGCTATGTTTAAAACTTGTTTGATCTCTGCCCTGTTTTTGAGTTTGTCTGAAACTTCAAACCTTAATTTTGTATCACTATTGCTTGGTCCTCTTAAATAGGCCTATATTTAAAACTTGTCATTGAGGTTTTCATACCTTTCTTTAACATCAGCAGCCAGGACAGCCTCAGCCCTGTTTTTGAGTTTGTTTGAAACTTCAAATCTCTATTTCTTATTACTACTGCTCGGTACTCTTAAATAGGGTTATGTTTAAAACTTTTTTGAGTTTCTGCCCTGTTTTTTGAATTTGTTTGAAATGTTAAAACCTCAATTTCTTATCACTACTGCTCGATTCTCTTAAATAGGGCTATGTTTAAAACTTGTCATTGAGGTTTTCATACCTTTTTTGTAAACGAGGAAGCAGCATTTCATTCCTGCTCTTGAGTTTGTTTGATATCACTTAAAATCTTATAATTTCTTTATTTTCTTCTGGGGAAACTGATTAGTTCAGTGAAATGAGTTTTGTAGCCGGCATCTCGTTAAGTTTTTCTTTAATTCTAGTTTATTTTTTGATTTTTATTATTCTATAGTCGATTACTTCTCGTTTCAGGGATTTTCACGGTAATTTCTTTTGTTTTGTGTAATTTCTTGGTTCCATGACTGTCTTTTTTTCACTGGAGTCTTCAAGCACAGGCTGAACGACCATTTGATGGTGAATGCTCCAGCTCTGAATTTCCTATGAGCAGAGTCAAGACAAGATGATCTACAAGGCCCCCTCCAACTCTGTGCTTTTGTGGCTCCCTTGCCTGTTTATACTTGCCAAGGAAGTTCACCAAGTATGCACTATAGACAGTATAGCCAGAGCCAGAGCCAGGTGGAGCCAACAAACTTTGCCGCCATCCTCACCCCTGTTAAGTTCTACAAGAGAAACACTGAGGCTAAGGATTAGGGGAAAGCTGACAGGCAGTGCCACCCACAGAACTGATTGAAAGACAGGAGGCAGGCAGGTGGGGCTGGCTGGGGGCAAACTAGATAGTGGGACAATGTCCCATTCATCCTAATGAACCAGCCTCCATTGACTATACAGTAAAGCCCCATCGGATTTATATAAGCATTGAAAGTAGGAGGAGAAAAACCCATTCAGTGACTCCTGTGACAGTATATAAACGTTGTTCTCTCTCCCACCTTTCTAAGTTAAAGCTATAATTTTAAGAAACATAGTTCTATGAATATGATGCTATTCTTATGGCAAAGACTGTGTGTTTAATAACCTATTTTCTAAGTACTGTTTTCATTCTTATGAATCTTCTCTTCTTTTAGATGCTATATTATTATTTTATTACTTATTATTTAGCAAATACCTATCCTGCTCTGCAGACAACAGATACTCTCAGTGCCTTTCTTGAGAACATTCACTCCTCCTCCTCCTCCTCCTCCTCCTCCTCCTCCTCCCCCGTACCATTATTTCCATTCTAGGCCCAATCCTAAGAAAGAGAGAGAACACAAAGTGTACAGAGGTTACAGCTTCTTTTTCTTCCTCTTTTCCCCACTAACGTACTCAAAGTTGTCAGGTGAACAGACAGCAACAGCAGTAAGAAGAAACGGCTGGGCCAGGATGCTCAAAGGGTTGGTAGTGGCTACCCCTAATAAGACTGTGGTGAGGAGGCTTGACATTTCCTACATTTGTAAACTCCAGAGGTAGATGGGAGGTGAGCAGTCTTCACTCTGGAGCACTGTTCCCTGGGATCCTGCCAATGGAGCTGCAAAGGTTGAACCCAGCTAACTGAGATTTTCATATATAAAACACAACTGGGACATGGAGTCTCTATCAAGAATCAGCCGTCTTATCAATAACTCAAACAACAAGCAGTAGTTTATCTTCTCATACCTCTGGAATGAATATGGTCCCACCTACCATCATTCACTCTTCATTCTACAGAGTTACTGCAAGCACTTTACCAGAATCATTCCAGAGGCTCATTTGACAGCACTTTCTCCAATGTTAGGCCAGACATGATGGCAACAGATATGTAGATAAAACATATCTTAATCATGGAGAAATGGGCTGGGTGAGGTCTGATTGAAAACATCAAGATGACTATTTAAGCAGAAGGTTATGATTTTTCCTTCATCTGCCACTTGCTGGAAGGCTCTCTGCCAAAGTAGCAGCTGAACCCACTTCTGGTACTGGAGCTCAGCTGAAAAGAAAAGTGCCTGCAATTACAGGCTACAGAGACATAAGCTACACAGCAGGACAGCAGGCCTAGAACCCATTTTCCCCCATGGACTGTTTCTCCTGTAAAAATCAGACTTTGCACCCCAATATGCAACTAGACAGATGTAGCTTTAAACTAGGAGCGGCGAATGGGATATGCATGTGAATAAATCCCTTCAGGTCCCTCTATCTGGTCCTCAAGAGTTTATCCAGTCCACACTACACACTGGCCCTGCCCCATGTTATGCTCAAGTGCTTTTGCTTAGCTGAAATTTGTCCATGAAGTGTGATAATGCTGGAATGTAGATAACTGTGCAAAGGTAAGGGTCACATTTGTTACTCTGTGTGCATTTGCCTCTGGCCATGCCCATCCTTAGGAGGTTGCTGATGAGCAACACTGTTTCTGTTCCACTGCAGGTCACTGTCATTCATCTCACTGTCAGCTGTGGCAAAATTACATGCTTTTCATCATTTAGACAATTGGTTATATATTGATTGTGTGCTAATTATGTAGTTAATTAGGCAAGTTATGTATATATTTTTACATTTTCACCATGGTAGTCTATCCAATGGATTTCAAAGCAAAGGAAAGGTGGATTAGGAGGTAGGGAACTTGTAATCAATTATGCATCATTTGTCGACTGAAAGCAGCAGCAACACAGAATACCAGTCATATTCACTGGACTGATTTCCATTCTAGAGATGGAACAGTAGGCAATAAAGTGAACCTGTTTTTGTCAGAATTCATTGACATCCCTACCCAGGTGGGAATACAGTCCTTAGCCTTTTAGCACAGAGATCCCAGTTGTAATCACATCCAGACTGGCACCTGTTGAGGAAACCCTCCATTCCCATCTCCCTGGAATGCAGTTCATAAACTTCTGCATTTGTATTCTTGGCATGGAGAGAATGAGCTTCTGTCTCTGCTTTATCCTTTTTTTAATCAGCCACTTTCTTCCTCCCCCGTAACAGTGATTGTGTGCTGATGAGCTTGTTCTATGATCTGCATGTCCATTGCATGTCGCAGCCACGCAAATCACTCCTCGCGCAGCCCATAAAGAAGCAGGCTGCTGGGCTACACCAATTTGCATGCTCCAAGAAGCCTGTGTAGGAAACAATTAAGAGGCGTAATCATCTGAAGAAAGTTCCATGAAATCTCTAGCTTTTGAAAAGACAAAAAAGAAAGAAAATCATGACCCAGCTGTTGTGCAGTGAAATCATGCCAAACCTATCACTTTGAGAACAGCTTCAATTTATTTGGGCTCGACCTGTTCTTTAGTTAACAAGATCTAGGCAACAAAAATATGAAGCATGGCACCAAATTAAAACAAGCCCTGAAGGAGGAGGCATTGGAGGGAAGTATTCAGTTCTGCCCTTGGAGTATTACAGCTTATTTAGGTACCATCTGTTTTGAAATTGCCACACACTTGTGGGGCCATGCCAATGCCTATACTGATGCCAGGTCTTGTCATTTATAAATTGTGTGTGCGTGCATGCATGCATGTGCACACCCACCCACAAAAACACACTTCTTCTTTTTTAAGTCTCACTCCAAATTGTGGAGCAATAAGGTCAGATTATTTCATAGCTCTGTGTGTGTGTGTGTGTGTGTGTGTGTGTGTGTGTGTGTTACTCTAGAGCCACCAGGGATTATTCCTGTGTTAGGAGCTGCATGACTAGGAATGGTCACCCTAGTGACAGTGGAGGCTGGTCCACTGGGGTAAATGGAGCACTGCCCCACCAACCTCAGCCTGTCCATAGCTGCCCCTCTCACCTGCCTTCCTTCCAGTCCAGGAGATGGCTTTGACTGCTAGTTTACTTCTGCTACTTAGTCTTTGTGGGATTCAACAGGGAGGAGAATGGGAATGAAGCTGGGATTAGTTAGCTCTGCCTGTCATTGTTTCTGGCTCCACTTACTGCACGGGCTCCCTGCTTTCTACCCTACCAGTCCCAATGGGCACTTGCTGCAATGAGGAAGGCAATACACTGAGAGAGGAGAGCCTATGGAAGGAATCTTGCCCCAAACCTGGAGCCAACACTCACCAAGAGGAAGAAACCATGTACCACACAGATGCTAACTCTGAGAACAGAAGAACATAATCTGCCCTTCTCTGCTTGAGCTACACAAAGTACATTTTGCAAACTGGTTGGAAGAGAATAAAAGTTAGAACCATCTATATTTTATCAGCTCATGAAAATTGCCAAATCCGATTAGGCAAGCAATCCATTGTATCCTGTAGTCCTCTGACAGGGTTTTTCAAACCAACTGAAATGCTATTGCAAATATTGAATCATGATGAAGACATGCCCTTTGTAACTATTTTTCAAACGAATTAAGATGAAATTTATAGGACATAAATTATAAGTGAGCGTCCTCTGTGGGGTGTGGGTGAGTTGTTTTTTAAGCACAAATGAATTATTAGTGCTTTTTATCATAAAGGCAAAAAATAAAGTACAGTATGTGTTGAATGCAAGAGTAAATAATGAATTCATTTAAATTAAATAGTCGGGTATTTTTAGCAAGCTGTCAGTCCACACCCACTTTTACACTTCATCCTCTCCCAGTGTTACCATGCAGCCCCAACACAGGGTTTTCCACAGGGATATGTGGCCTTCAAACCAAAATTATAGTCAACCTAGTTATGAAGGAAACTGGTAAAAGTAACATGTCCGAGTAATATGCACTATTCCCAAAACAAGCATCCCAGGAAAGGGAGTGGAGGGAGAGTAACTCTGGAGTAATGGTGTCACACCCTGTATCTTTTTTCTTGGAACATTAGTGGTGAAAGATAGGTATGAGCAAATTTCCCTTTGTGTTCAATTCCTTTCATTCTTTTGGGCTGAATCTGACAAATTCCTTATAAAAGCATAAGAAATTCTGCTTGTGCAATGGAACTTTCCCTCCCTCTTCTCCCTCTTTTGAAATCTGTTCCAGAGGGTTGAGGGGAGGGGACAATAGGGAGAGGTGAGAGTAGGGAAGTTCTATTGCGCAAACACATTCTGTTGTGCAAATGACTTTAGTTGAACCAGTGCTCTGCACCATGTTTTCTGCTCCTCCTAAATTCCAGTTAAACTAGGAGAGTTTCTAAAAATTAGTGTGGTGAATTGCAGCATGCACAGTGGACTGTAGCCTTCGCAGAATCTATACAATTGCATTGATATACTTCATTTCTTTCTTTGCATTTTTTTGGGGGGGGGGTCAATGTAGCTGGATAAACTTAGCACATAAGAAGCCACATTTTCTATCCTCACCAGAGGAGAGAACTTTCTCCTGTAGCTTACCATGTAGGTGTATCACTCTAGTCCTACTAACATCTGGAATTGTCCCTCTCTGCTTCTAAAGCTCTTCCAAAGAGTTCACTCTACTGTTGCTGTTACTACCCAGGCAACAAAGTGTTTCACTCTGTTCTTGTTGATTGCTCTGTACAATAAAATTAAAAAAAGGAACAATACATTGGTATGGTTTCTAGTGCATCTATCCTAAGGGAGACTTGATCGTATGATTAGAAATGCTAAATCGGGAACATGGGACATCAGGCCCAGGGGCCAAATGTGCCTCCCACCTGGCCTGTGGGACTCTCCCCAGCCATGTCCCCTTTCCCCAGATCAGGCCCTTCAGTGATCCTGATTCATACTCTCCTCAGGTGTCTTTACCTACCTAAAATGTGTCTTTAAATTTGCTTCTTGCTTGCATGGAAAAGAATAGAGGGGGATGTGTGAGCATGTGTAGAAGGCAGCCTACTATACAAAGGTTTGCATCAATTGCCCCCCCCCCCACCCAATTTTTATTTCTGGCTCCACCTACCACTGACACACAGATCCTGGAAGGTACCCCACCCCCCCACCCCCCAAAATGTAGCCCTCGGGCTGAAAAAAAGTTTCCCCAACTTTGTGATAAATGTTAGAATCAACACAGAAATTCAGATTAGGAGTACCACTGAGTTCTGTAGCAATCATACAGCCAGCTTTTATATCTAGTTATACCATTAGCATCCAGTTATTGTGTACCCTGGAATTGCTTAGTGTAGGACTTTGTTGAGTTTTGATGCCAGCCAGCATTAAGCACTGCTGATTTATCCCCTCCCTGCTCTTAGTCTGGAGGGAAAGTACTGTAGGTACTATATGCTATATACTTAGTGGTATATACCACTAAGCAGGATCCACACCATACTAGGAATCATGTGTTCCCACAGAGCCAATTCAGGGTCACTACCTGCTCCACAGCTCTGATACTGTGCTGTCTCCAGACATACAGCATGCTGTTGAGAGGGGCCACCAGGCTGTATCTCTGTACCTCATTTGCTGCCTGTTTACTTCCTTGATTCCCCTCTCACTTGTCCATCAAAAGCACGAACAGTTGGTCTCATACATGACCTTGGCAGCATGAATCTGACACTGGACGCTTGTTGCCGCTCACTATGGAATACAGCTATAATGGAGAAAATCACACATAATTTGAGATTTTGACAAGGACTAGAACTGCTAGACACTTTTTATATGATTCGGCATTCCTTTATGATAGATACAGCAAAACCATCATTTTCAAGACAGCCCTCGTCACAAGCCTGGCATATCTGGAACTATACAACCTGATGAAGTTGGTAGTCCTTACTTGGGCTTTGTTATTTTAACTCATTCTATGTACCTGTTTTATAGTATTGTTTTTCAGCTTTTAATTTTTGCCTGCTCTCTGTTTTTATATACGTTACAAAATTTAAATGGTAATAAAAAAAATCCTTTACCACCACCACCCCAAAAGCACAAACAGTTACACTAGAAATCAACCAAACAATTAACCTCTTGGCATTCCTTGTCCTTTAGGTGACTGGCTGAGGCCCTCCCTGCCTTCCTACACTTTCTCTAGAATTATGAATGTGTGGGCAGTGGAGCATTATTTATGTCACCTTTTGTCAGTGAGAAATGTTTGCTGTGTCCGTGTCTCTGATCTGGCTCTTCTTTGTTCACATCCCACCCCCCTTTCCGAGCAAACACTCTTTGCTTGCTACCATTTGAACATTAGTGTTAATGGCTACTTGAGCATTAATGTTGAACATCTGCATTTGCTTTGACCTCTTTTTGAACCCAGTCTGCAATGAGCAGATATAATTGTGTTTTCAGGCCTCTTGTCATTTAGTTATTTGGTGCCAAATGCAGTGGTTAGGAGGAAGAATTCACTGAGGCCAGCAGGACAAGGTTGTACAAAGTATGCCAAACCAAACATGACTGGCAAAGCCACTAACAATGCATTATTTATTTGTTTTTGTTTAAGGGATTTTTCTCTTGGCTTTTAGCATGTTCCTGGGTGGAAACTTTTAATAGAATGGGGTGGAGGAAACAATGGATGAATCTGTCATTTTCATTTTCTCTCTGTTCCTCATTCTTTAAGTTCAGTTATCCACAGGTTTGCAGGGAAAAAATGTCACCAACATTCTGGTGCAAATTTCTCCAAATGTACACATGTACATGTGCAGCTTTGCCTAATTACATACATTCTTGTAAAGCAATTTCCCCTAATACAATGCATTTTCGATGTTATCTTCACAAATGCATGCATTTTTATGCAAGATTTGGCATAGTATATGCATTTTTGTCCATGCACCTTGGCTGGGGAACTGAATTGCAAAATTAAGAGAAATGAGATTTTTGTAAGATTGCTGTTTTGGTTTGCATATTGTTTCAGAAAGTGTGAATTAGGTAGGACTCATCTCTAAATGTAAACTTAATGCTATTTCTCCTCCATCCCTAGGCGGATGATGAAGCACCACTCTCCTCTTTTCAAACAGATGATTAGTGCTACATATTCTTTCTTAACTGAAGCAATGTACATAAGACATTGTAATAATAATGACACTCAGCTCCAGAATCATGCCAGTACCCATCCATTCAGCCTACGTGTTGTTTATTTTATTTATGAATCACTTAGAATCATGGAATTGCAGGGTTGGGAGGGGCACAGAGGATCATTTAATCTAACCCCTGCAATGCAGGAATATGCAGCTGGGACCCACGACTTTGGCATTTTCAGGACCATGCTCTAACCAACTGAGCTATAACATAAAACATCCCCAAATTAATTAGCAATTTTTTTAAAAAATAGCACTATTTAACTTTTTTTTAAAAAAAGCCTTAAATAAACCTTCCAAATCCAATACAGGTACAGACTGTGATGAATATACTGCTTGAAAGGCCTATTGAAGTGGAAAGAGCTTCAGTAGGCACTGGAATAGAGAAGGTACTTGGCTGACAGGTTAGGGATATGCATAGGTGAATCCACAGTCCCCTTCCACACAAACATTTCTGCATACCTTTGTTCGTCCTAGTTAGGGGTGATGCTGACATGTAAGGCTTTGGGGCAAAAGTCAAGGAAACTGATATTTAAAGGAAAAGAGAGACTGTTCTTCAAAGTGTTTGCCTCCACCTGGGAGAGCTGTTAGATCTGCTCCTGTTTCTAATAAAATTCCCACTACAGATCTCCCTTGAATTTATTTTCCAGAAGGAAAATCTAGTTGCTCACAACACTGGGATCCACACTTAGCAAATAAATAATAATCAAGCTTTTACAGAAATAAGTCCCCTTCCCCAACACGTGCATATTTTCACAGAACGATTACATGCAATCAGCTTGTAGCAGACCTTTGTTTGCTCAGAGCACATTATCCTTTTCCTAGGGCATCCAAAGGGCACTAGTGCATGTAAACAAATAAGGTTTGGTGCCTGAAAATCAGCTTGAGCCAATGCAAGTTCGGATCATTTCCATTTATGCTCAATCTTCTTAATCCTTCCATACCCATGTACAATTAATTACCATTTTCCGCTTCACTGATGTATGTATTTTCATAATGATTTATTGTCTGCCTGAATAAGGAATACAATTTTCCAATGGCAGAAAAGTTGAAATGTATGTATTAATCGGTGGGGTGTTTGAGAGACCTGCCTGGAGCATGTTTATAAGAAATTTATTTCCAATCAGTGCTCCAGTGGAACTAATTGTGATACATTTCTTGGTTTGAGGAACCTATCTAGCTGATGAATTATGATGATTTTTCCTGTTCAAAAATTGCCATCTCAGTCCACAAGTCCTGTTCACAAATCTACATGAACCCTGATGAAATCAGCAAGAGGCAGATCCATGCAACTATATACAAGTTCCTAGTTTTTTCCACAGAAGCCGGTCTTTGCATGGTCTGAGAGCACAGGATGCAATAACCTTGCTGAAACTATGTAAGTCTGATCAGTGGGTGAAAGGGGTTATATACAGGGGTACCTTGGTTTAAGAACAGCTTAGTTTGTGAACAACTTGGATTCAGAATGCTGCAAACCCGGAAGTAGGTGTTTTGGTGTGTGAACTTTGCCTTGGAAGCAGAACATGTTCCGCTTCCTGTTGAGTGTGTTCCATTTGTAAATTGAGTCCCCCGCTGCTATGGGAAAGCATGCCTTGGTTTAAGAATGTTTTGGTTTAAGAACGGACTTCCGGAACAGATTACGTTCATAAACCAAGGTACCATTGTACAACTAATTCTCGCTGAAAGTAATGGACCTTTGTTATTCATGTCCAATAATTCCAATGGGTCTACTGAGTAGGAGAAGTATTGGATACACCCATAGGTATACCACATTGAGTTCTACCGTTAAATAAAGGCTGGTGTTGTACTCAGAGAGATAGCAATTATTGGTGTCCTTTCCCCAAATTCCTTCCAAGCTGCCTGACAGAACTGAGGACAGAAAGATTTCTATCATGCATGACTATGATTTCTCTACCGTCTTCCTTTGCTGTTGCTGTGCCTTGATGTCTGGAGAGCCAGTGTGGTGTAGTGGTTAAGCGTGGTAGACTCGTAATCTGGGGAACCGGGTTCGTGTCTCCACTCCTCCACATGCAGCTGCTGGGTGACCTTGGGCCAGTCACACTTCTCTGAAGTCTCTCAGCCCCACTCACCTCACAGAGTGTTTGTTGTGGGGGAGGAAGGGAAAGGAGAATGTTAGCCGCTTTGAGACTCCTTCGGGTAGTGATAAAGCGGGGTATCAAATACAAACTCTTCTTCTTCTTCTACACTGGCATCCCCTAGGGAGAAGCAACTTCTGGCTTTTGCCTATGGGAGGCAAGCGAGTGTCCTGCAGGACACCACTGGTCACCAGCCCTAGCTATTTCTGTTGGTCTCCTCCTGCTTCAGCACCTTGCCTACTGCTTAATTGCTCAGAGTGATGTAGAGGATGCCTTTAAATTTCTCCCTCATTTGTACTTGAGTCCTAGGTAAAATCCAGACAGAAATGTGGATATCAGGAAGAGACATGGGCACTTAATCTTCATATGGACCTTTTAAAAAACAAACATCTGTCCATTGTGGAAATATGATGAACTGAGCTGAACTGGGGAAAATGAGAAACTGTGAGAAACCAAAATTGACAGATTTATCCATGTGTTTCTCCTTTGGTACACTAAAGAGCTTTCCCTAGCCGGGGAATATTGCACGAAGCTTCAAACATGGTTGGACACATACTCTGGAAGGCCCTGAGCTACTTCAAAAATGCCAAAATAATTAAATCCCTATCTTCTCTCTGTTCGTTAGTGTTTTCCTTCTGTAGAGTAACAGTACTAATCAATTGTCAAAAAGTGTGACTGTAAGAGATAAGGAAAAGGCTGACACTGGAACACTAGAAAAATGAAAAGCTTCCTCCACGGTGTAATTAATTTTTGAGACAGCTTGGGGTTAATTTTAACAAGGCAATATCCCCCTCTAACTTTGTTTTCCCCGCTTCAGAAAACATTCTTACCTTTGCATTAGTGGTGCTATGGCTTGATGTGAACTAATTTGAAACATGACTCAATTTTCCACCCCCATTTAGAAACCGTGGCCTCTGAATATCAGCTGTAAATCAAACAAATGAGAGAAGCTGTATGTTTAGCAATGTGCAGAAGCACTGAAAATGGTTTCAGATTTGTTATGAAGTGGGAATAACATCGTTGTTGTTTTACTACTTCTACCATTATTATAGTCACCATTTTACTTATATAAAAGTCATGGTTTTTTTACTATGAGTGAAGGAGCTGGCCTTCACTAGAGAATTTTTTTTTTTGGGGGGGTGCTTGAGAAATGCACTCACCTCAACCCTAGGATCCCCATTTAAAAGGATCACAGGTAGTAGGTTTGGGTAGCAGTCATGCTGGAGATCTTGGACAGCCACCACCAGGCAGAATATACAGAACTGTGCTAGATGAACAGATAGTCTGGCCAGGTATAAGGCTGCTTCCTATCTTGCAATAAAGGTGTGTGCCTTCTGTTCATCTTTGGTGTCCCCTATGCTATGCCCACACATCTGATAGAAGTAATACACATGTGCACACACATCTATGATTAACAAAACAGAAGGGTTTCATTCACTGAAGCTCGGCAATGTTGGTGCTATCAATCAGGTGGAGGCCATGATGTATCAATGTGTTCAGCATGTATGCATCCAGAAGTTCTCTCCCTTTGCTGATATTGTCAGATCTGTTGGCATTTCTATAACAATGAAAGCTTTCTGATCACTCTGTCCTCAAAGCTGTATAACTGCCACCTTGAAACAGCATCATTTTGTTTTTATCAGAGCAGTCACTGAACGAGGAAGCTGAAACATTTCAGATTATTTTATTATTATTTTTTTAAAAAAATCCTCTGTTAAATTAATCACAGTAACATATAGCTTATTTTAGCAATTAACCAAATTCTTTAAAAAAATCCAGAGCAAGCCTGTGAGAAGTGCTGTCTGATGCTTTTATAATTGTCAATACATAGTAGACACAATTAGGAGAACACAATACGTGATAATAGTGTAGCAATAGAGGGTGGCGCTGTGGGTTAAACCACAGAGCCTAGGGCTTGCCAATTGGAAGATCGGCAGTTCGAATCCCCTTGAGAGGGTGAGCTCCCATTGCTCAGTCCCAGCTCCTGCCAACCTAGCAGTTCGAAAGCACGTCAAAGTGCAAGTAGATAAATAGGTACTGCTCCCGCGGGAAGGTAAACGGCATTTCCATGCGCTGCTCTGGTTTCAGCAGAAGTGGCTTAGTCATGCTGGCCACATGACCCAGAAAAACTGTCTGCAGACAAATGTCGGCTCCCTCGGCCAGTAAAGTGAGATGAGCGCCGCAACCCCAGAGTCGTTCGCTACTGGACTTAACGGTCAGGGGTCCTTTATGTTTTTATGGAGATGATAATAATAGTGACCTACCTTACAAGCCTGTTGTAAGGTCTGTAACACATCAACACGATAACAAACATTATCGTGGTCTGGAGCTGGACTTGGGGGTGGGGGAGAAATTCAATCCAGGTCTCATTTCAAACCTATTCGATTTATGCTTTCTGAAATGATATGTGAAACGAAACACAGCCATGTTTTGAAACTCACCTCCTCCACATTTTGCAATGCAATTCTTCAGCCAAGTAATGTATACCAATATGTATATACTACATTAGTATGTGCATAGGAATGCTCTGCAAAAATGCATATACCAAACAAAAAATGCATGCAAATATGTGTGTGCTTTCTTAATGCAAACTGATGTGGAAATGTGGAGAACTGAACTAAAAACAAGGGGGAAACAAGAAACTGAGAGAAACCAAAATTGACAGATATTCCCATCCCTGTCTGGCCTGCACAATTCTGGGGCAGGTGTTGTTGAGATGGAATGCTGTGCCATGCAATAAATTCCCTATGCGGTACAGGGTGTTGGCATCAGTCTACATAGCCTAGGACTCTTCTTCCCGACCCCCTAATTTTCTATTAGGAGGGATTTGGGAAGAGAGAATATAAAGTGACATGTAGCTCCTCAGACCCAGCTTTTCCACCTCAACAAGAGCTCACCTAAAGCAATAATATTTGCTGGAACTTCTCCAGAGTTAGCAGCATGAGGATTGCAGCCTTATACTCTTCAGTCTGCAGGAGCCTAAGAAAGCTTACCTTGTTATTTTCTCCTCTGCCTAATGACACATCAACCTGTACCTGATGGTGTTCTACACCCCTCAAGCGACTAGTTCACAGGTTTAATGGCTCTCTTGGCCAAAAAAGAACCAGAGGATGATGGTTTCATCTGTCAAGCCCATCTGTTTTACTTCTTTGTCTTTCTCAGCATGTCTCAGAGAACTTGCATACAAATCAGAGAGAAGAAGCCCTCCCCCCAGGGAGCATACAGCAAATGGATCAGCTATGCAGGCAGAGATGCCTCATTAATGGAAACTATGGATCTGACATTTCTTCCATTGCATGTGTTGCATTTGTCTACAAAGCAGGATTGACTTCTTCTCTTGCATTAGCTTTGCAACATCAGAGGTTTGACAAATGATGTTGTTGTTGAGGGGAGAGAAATGATGTCTCTCCTCTATCTCCAGGATAAATGAGAAACCCTTTTTCAGACTGAGGGTGACCTGCCTTGTGGGCTGCTGTCTGGAAGGGGCTTATGGGTGGGGTCAGAGGCAAAAGTGGAAGGTGCAATAAAAGCAAATCTTACCTTTTAATGGCAGACTGGTTTCCACACAGTCACACACCTGTCTCCATCCTCCATCCAGACAAGCAGTAGGCAGGATCAGAGTTCAAGGACATATTCCAGCCAGGCAAGAACACTCAAGGAGGGTGTGAAGCAAGGCTACTGAGAGCTGTGCCTTGGGAAAAGATGGCATAGCTGTGCACTGGGCGTGTCCTGGACAGAATCCCAAGGACCAGAGGGTCACATTTGGACCTGCACCTGAAGTTCCAATTTCTGCACTAAGAAGAAGAAAGAAGAAGAAGAAGAAGAGGAGGAGTTTGGATTTGATATCCCGCCTTTCACTCCCCTTCAGGAGTCTCAAAGCAGCTAACATTCTCCTTTCCCTTCCTTCCCCACAACAAACACTCTGTGAGGTGAGTGGGGCTGAGAGACTTCAGAGAAGTGTGACTGGCCCAAGGTCACCCAGCAGCTGCATGTGGAGGAGCGAAGACGCGAACCCGGTTCCCCAGATTACGAGACTACTGCTCTTAACCACTACACCACACTGGCTGGAACTACCACTAGTTTTGTATTCCCCCACTACTTATTTCAGAAAAAGTATTTAGTTATTTAAGAAATTTCTAGCCTCACACTTATTTAAAATAATCCCAGGGCATGTTGCAATATAACAACATGATGCACAGTGACCCAACTCCAACACAGTACAAGCAGAAATTGTCATACCTTCCAGGCACTCCTAACAGGATGTTTAGCATCAGAGAGGGGAAGAGGAAGAGAGACTAACCTGCCTTCTTCCATTTTTCATACCACTGGAACAGCAAGAAGAAGTAAGTGGGAGGTAGTTTTAGTGGTGGGAGATGAGCAGGCAGACACTGTGGGCTTTCTTAAGTCCTTCTTTTGCTTGGATTTCATTGTGAACCAGTAGTGCTTGGTGGAGGAGGAAGGATGGCATTACTTATTTTGCTTACCAGTCCTGAGCACTGCGTCTAGCTACCAGGGGTGAATGGGGGAAGAGGCAGTGGGGAGCTTGTTGCTCTGCAGGCATGGCGGGAGAGCTACCCTGATGCTTCCACCACAGTGCTGAACACCTCACAACCTAGGGTGGATCTACACACTGGGCGGGGGGCGGGGGCGGAATGCTATAAATAAGTCATAAATTAAATCCTTATAACAAAAAAAACCCCTATGTAAAACCGCCTTAAAAAGTTTTCTGCTCTACAACACCACCTGGTGTTGCATGCTTATAATGCATACAAAATGTTGCTTTCTGAGTAATGTAGCTGGGTCTCAAGTCTCTCCTACTTCCAGTAACAGGCAGTGATGTTTGGTGTTGGAAAGCCAGGTGAACAGCACCCCATCACTCGTGCCACCCCACCAATCACTCCTGTTACCAGATCCTTGGTGCTTGTCTCATACCAAGGAAAGCATTAAGTTTTAAAGGCCACCCCCCCCCCCGGATTTTCTGCTAATTCCCTCCTTATTTTTCCTGGCTTTATAAAGTGTCTATTTTTGGGGGGGTCTTTTCTGTGAAGCTTCAGAACAACTGGAAAGCATCATATTTTATTTGATAAAAAGGGTTTTTTAAGAACAAAAGCAAACAAGCCATTTCCCTCACCACCACCCCGGCAGTATTCCTTGAGGGAAAGAAGTTTTTACTCAACTGAGTACAAATTGGTATGCTTCTGCTCTCTGTGTGTGTGCTATGTGTGCACGTGCATTTGTAGGCTTGTACGTTTGTGGCACACTAAAGTCAAAGAAGAATTAATTTCACTTGTCATAGTAAAAAAAAGGGGGGGATAATAAAATCCTCTGTATGCTTATTCCATCAAACCCAGAGAGACTTACCTCTGCGTAGAATTGCTTAGAATTCCAACTGGAGGTAGCCACAGTGAAAACTGAAGCAGGGCAGTCTCTTTTTCTGTTCAGTAAATCCAAATTTATTTTGCCACTGGATCACCCACCAACATCTCTGGCCTCCCCCACTGCAACCATGGGTCCTTGGCAGATTGCCCGAGTGGAATGTGGCCTTGCTGAAGAAAAAGTTTCCCATCTCTGCACTAAAGCCAGCCAAATTTGGTTATTATTATATATATATATTTAGTAGGGGGGAAATGGTGACACCATCACAAAACATGTTCTTTGTGATTAACTTAAGGATTGGTGCTTTCAATAGCATTTAGACATGGCTCACTTCAACCCAGTGACGTAGCGTGGGATACCAGTGCCCCGGGCCACACAGAGGGCATGGGTGGGAGGGAAACAGAGTACACACATGAATTCAACTGCCTAATGGCATCCATATCACTCAGGAGATCATAGCTGCAGATATAAGGAAAAAAAGAGTTCCATTGTGTGTAGAGGTCACTTCCTGTTTGAATGGAGAAGCCGTGTCCATCGGAGCCCAGTTACAGAAGAGCTGTATTGAGGCAGCACCAGGTGTGGAAATTTTGCACCCCCTAACAAATTTTCACCTGGGGCAACCACCCCTGTGCCCCTCCATGCTATGCTACTGCTTCAGCCAGGATGTTTATTTCTCAATATATCAGAATATCCTTGTGTAGCCGCCTTTTTAAAGCATTAACAGAGATGCTAAAATGCAGATGGATATAAACATATGAACTTGCTTACAAACACCAGTAAACCTTCTTTTAAACTCTATCTTTGCACACAACAACCTCTAATTCTGGTGCTAATTGTGCCTGAAATCAGAATCATATGTAAGAGTGCAAATGGAAAAATTTCAACGTTGGAAGAGCATTTCAAAATTATAGCTTCTCATTACTCTCTAACTGTGGGTCCTTTATTGGGTTACAGCCTTTTAATATATTGTGGTGGAATCATATAACAATCCCTCTTTCTTTTTTATGAGGCTGAGAGCACAACCAGATTCAACTGTGCAACATGCCACAGCTTTCCATACACAGCTACAAATACCGTAAATAGCTGTGCATTTATGGTAATCCCATTTTATAACAGTTTGTTCTTTTGCTCTAGGAAAGGATGAGGAGTAATGGGTCAGACATAGCCACATATATGTATTTGATTGGCCTGTGCAACTGGTATCATATTTGGCAAGACCCAGAATTTAAGTGGCATTGATGCCTTGATCTATTTAGGTCTATATCAACATCAAGTGTAACATTCTGATATTGGTTTAGAACAGGGCTATGGAAACTCTTTTAGCCTGAGGGCCACATTTCCTTCTAGGCAACCTTCCAGGAGCCACATGTCAGGAGTAGATGGGGCCACAGGCAAAAGTAGGTGAGCCATTATTATAAATCTTAACTCCATACTGAAGGCCAGCTTCCTCTCTAGCCCCCACCCAAGCAAGCAAGAATAATAATCAGAGTTCAAGGACACATTCCATTCAGATGAAAACACTGGTGGAAAGTGTGGCCTAGGAGAGTCCCAAGGGCCTGATAAGAGGCTGGAGGGCCACATTTGGTCCCAAGGCATAAGGTTCCCCATGCTGGGTTTTGTTTTTTTATTTAATGGAGCAATGTTGTTTTAGAAAAAATATGGTTTAATTTTGGAGGAACAGGAACTGTGGGATAATTGCTGTCAGATTAAACTTGTCCTGAAACAATATACAAGTCAAACAATGCATTCTGCAGTCCCGGAACAACTGCCTTGCCAGATGCGATTGAAGGTCTACGTAGTGCAAGATTGGGGAACCTGTGGCCAAAACCAATGACAGGCAGAGCCAGCTAATTCTAGCTTTGTCCTCATTTTTCTCTCTGCTGAGTTCTACAAGGTAGAACAGAGAATGAGGAGGGTAATCGCCAGGGCAAAAAGAATGAATGTGGACATGTACTAGTGAAGAGCAGACTAAGATTAGAGGGGCAATGCACCTTTCACTTTAATGGACAGACCACCACTGTGTATCAGGAAGACATTCTCCCATAATAGTTCTTAAAACAAAAACAAAAAACAAAATTGTTATTAATTTTAAAGAAAATCATAAAATATAAAATGAACCATTTCAATCGATACAAACAATTTACAAAATATGAAACAGAGTCAATGATTGTTACATATAGATAATATACTATCATAAAATCAATCGGAAGAATGAGCAGGAGAGTAAATATAATCTAGTTTGTGGACTGATACTCCTTTCCTAAAGTGATTACTCTAGCCACACAAAAATAATATTATATACCTGCAGCTTATTCATCCCATAAGGATCATGCAGCTAAGGAAGTGTGGCTTGAAAAGAGAATTAGACAAATTAATGGAGAAGGCTATCAGTCATGATACCCATGATGGCTATGCTTTGCTTCCAATGGCAGAGGCAGTATGCTTCTGAATACCACATGCTGGGATCCACAGGATAGTGCTGTTGTTCTCAGGTGCTACTTCCAGGCTTCCCACAGGCACCTGGTTGGCTTGGCAACTGCAAGAACAGGATGTTCAACTATATGGAGTGCTGGCCTGATCCAGCTGACCAACCATACATCCAGGAGCGAAAATAACTCACTGCTTATAATTAAGTTGTGCAGCTCACTACCACAAAAAGAGTAAAGGCTTAGTGGCGTAGAAAAGAAAGAAAGAAGAGACAGATTCATAAAAGAACCCAACTGTGATAGTGGGTGTCCATGTTCCATGGCAGAATATGTCCGAATATCAGATGTTAGAAACTAACAGAGGCATTTGACTGACAAGAGAAAGCTAGGGATCACCAACCTTTCTAAGCCGTTGAGCACATTGAGAAAGCGCTGTGGGCACAAAATGGCTGCCACACTCACAAGAGCAGGGAAAGAGATGGGATCACAAAATGTTGCAGGAAACCCCACCACTACCATCACGTTCAGCTGCCTTGTCAAAGAAGGCAAAGACGTTGACACCAGCTGGGGCTGCCATTATTCACAGGGAGAAACACTTTGCACCTCTCATCTGCTCAGAATAAGTGTCCGATCTTGGCATCCATTCAAAGTCAGTCATGTGGCGGGTGTGTGAGTGTTCTGTGTACAAAGGGTTGAACTGGTGCAAAGCAGAAAGAACAAAACTTTTGCAGGAACCATAAGATGTAGTGGGGGGTGCACTGGTGCCCATGGGCATCATGTTGGCAAACCATGACAAACCTTTGGGGAGGCTGTTCTTAAATCCTTCTGGAAATCCTCTCACTTTCCAAAGACTGCAAAGTTAGAATAGATAGAATAGCAGCAGGGCAGAGAACGTGAAGGAGACTCTGCCTGATCAACACAACAGAGCCCACAGCAACAACTTGAGCTGGCAGCAGGTATTTTGGGCACCGAAGATGATTCTCCTGACAGAGCTACTTGCAACAACAAAAAAGCCATTTAGAAGAGTTATAGATAATTATTAATTGGGAGCAACGAGATGAATCACGGAGACAAGCTGAGAAATGAGAGCTGGTAAAAATAAAAATGCAGACTATGTCGCTAGGGGGGAAATACATTGGAAGGAAAGAGGCGTGTTGATGGAAGGATAATCTACTTATTGTACTGCAGTCTATCAAGCCCAACACAGCATCAGCACCAACCTTTTACTGATGATGCAAAAGAGCAGAAGTTGTTCTCCTCTGTTGACCCGCAACTTTGGTGCCTATCTTCGTAGGCTGGGGAAGGGAAACCTGGAGCCCAGCAGCCAACTTCATCCCTCCAGGTCTTTCTGTCTGGCCCTTGAGACTCTCCCCAGGCCACTCTCTCTCCCAAACCACATTCCTCACCAGCCCTGCTTTGCACCCTGTTTTTTGCCTGGCTTCAGTGTGTAATTTGAGTCTTTTAATGTTTCTTGCTTGCTGGAATGGAGGATAGAAACAGGTGCATGAGTGTGAGAAGCACAAGAAACACTTTAATCTATATTTGCGTGTTGAGGTCCCCAAGCCACCCCAATAACTCACACATCACACGGAATTTTTTAAAAGGTTTTTGGCATACTTTTGGCCACAACTTTATTTAAATACATAACTGTGGGTGGTTGCTTAGGCATTGGTTCCAACTATCTGTCCCCCCGTCCAGGGACAGAACTGACTTCCAGATTTCAGCGGAAGCCAGTTAGGGAAAACAATATTGGGGAGAAATGAAGATGGGCACTGGACCCTCACCTTTCCCCGCACGCTCCCAGAGGTTTGCGCGGCCCAAGCCCGATGCCAGGGACTTGGACGAAAGCATGGCATGCCCCTGGATTCCTTTAATGGAATTCCCTTGCAACACCAGCATTGGAGGGGTAGGCACTTACCCCTCCACCAACCAATTTTTTAACCAATGCCTAACTGCAAACCTTACAAGTTGTGACGATTTGCTAAGCAGTAGGCAAAAACCAAATGGCTCCAGCCAATCAGCCAAATGGATAAAATTCCTACCAGGCCCCTGCATAGCAAGGTCAAGCGCAAAATCCCCAGTTCAGGGAGGGTGGGCGGGTGATCCAGTGCACGCAGCAAAAGAGGACGCCCAAAGCTGTGTGCCCAATATTTAAAACCTTTGAGCCCAACCCACAAATTGGCAACATCGAAATCTCTCCAGAAATTCAAGGACCCAATCACAGCCTGCGGCTATCCACACAGATCTGCCCAGCAAAGCGTGTTCTCCTTCATGGAGAGCACGTGTTGCGGTGGGGTCTGCTGAGCCACCCCTCTGTTACCAGGCAGGGTCTCTAAAGATGGCCTGGGGCAGTGATTGGTTCACTGGGTTGCTGGGGTAAAAGTTATGTTGCAATTTTGGTGGGAGGGGTAAAATGTTTAAATACTCTGCACGCAGCCTGGAGCTTTCTCTTTGCTGCGTGCAACGGATCACCCGCCCACCCGCCCTTGAGTAAGGGGTTGTTGCATTGACCTTGCTATGCCTGTCATGGGGTCATCTGCCGTTGGGGCAGGGGCCTGGTAGGAATTTTGTCCATCTGGCTGATTGGCTGGGCCATTTGGTTTTTGCCTACTGCGTAGCAAATCGTCACAACTTGTAAGGTTGCTGTTAGGCATTGGTTATAAATTGGTGGAGGAGGGGTTAGGATAGGCTGGGCCTGCCCCTCCATGGTTGCTGCGGAAAGGGAATTCCGTTAAAGGAATCCTGGGGCTTGCCATCTTTTCGTCCAATCCCTGGAATGGGACTAGGGCCGGCAAGCCTTCGGGGAGCATGCGGATGAGAATTGAGGGTCTGTGACTCAGCTCCATTTCTCCCCAACTTGTTTTCCCGCACTGTCTTTCGGTGGTGCCCGGAAGTCAGTTCTGTCCCCAGGCAGAACAGATAGTCTTAACCAATGCCTAAACAACCACTCACGGTTTTGTATTTAAATAAAGTTGTGGCCAAAATTATGCCAAAAACCTTAAACAAAAATTAAGTGTGCATTGTGAGTTATTTGGGGGGTGGCTTGGGGACCTCGACACGCAACAGTGGGGTGGCCTGCTAGGCCCCACCACAACACGTGCTCTCTATTAAGGAGAACACGCTTTGTCTGCCCGCTTGTAGTCCCCTTGATGTGTCTGCACCTACAGATGTGGGGGGTTACTGGTTGCTTGAGCTGTGGACACTTTGCAGCTCTTGAATAATAACCCATCGTTTTAAACCCTTCCCTTAAAATAGCAAAGTAGAGACAAAAGACAAAGTACTTTTTTAAAAATAAATTTTTATTAAGATTTTAAAGATTACAGAAAAAAACAAGAGAAAATAATGACAATCCAAGAAAAAACGAAAAAAAAATACATATAAAAAAGAAAAAACATCATCAAAAACCAGAGAACAGAAAAGCAAAAGCAAAAAACAAATCAAACATCACTTGGTTACATTCACTTATTTCCTTGACCTCCTCACGCCTCCCATTTTTGTATTCTAATTCAATTTGTTATTTCAGCAAATCCTTCCAACCCTATTTTTATCTTAATAATTTATCTTAATATACTGTAATTTTACATTCTCTCTTTCACCAACTCATTTTTACTTAATCCTTTATGTCATTCCCACTAAAACCACATAATTTTCTTTTCCCAACCTCTTTCTAACAATCCTTAATTTTACAATATTTTTGAAGATAAACTTTAAATTTTTTTCCAATCTTCTTCCACCGACTCTTCTCCTTGGTCCCGGATTCTGCCAGACAAAAGACAAAGTAGAGGCTGTAAGCCTAATGTCTACCCACTCCTGGTCTACACTGACTGGCAGCAGCTCTCCAGGTTTTTAGCCCTACCTAAAGATGGCAGGTATTGAACCTGAGATCTCCAACATGCAAACGTACTCTATAATTTAGTCAAAACAAAACAAATTCCTTCCAGTAGCACCTTAAAGACCAACTAAGTCAGTTCTTGGTATGAGCTTTCGTGTGCATGCACACTTCTTCAGATACAGTGTGTATCTGAAGAAGTGTGCATGCACACGAAAGCTCATACCAAGAACTGACTTAGTTGGTCTTTAAGGTGCTACTGGAAGGAATTTGTTTTGTTTTGACTATGGCAGACCAACACGGCTACCTATCTGTAACTGGATCTATAATTTAGCTACACTCCAGTTTGTGAGTCAGTAAGAGCCAAGTAACTGTGTGTTTCTGTTGCATGTATTTGTTCAGTTACATTTATTTACCCAATGTTCCTATCTATAAAAAAAGTTTTCCTCCTTAGGCTGCATTTAAACAGTACATATTTGCAAAAGAATCAGGAAATGAGCCATCTACTTCTCTGTTGTAGTCTACTACTTATTGTATTTTACTAGATAATAGGACCAAGATAGAACACTTAAGGTTAATGATCCAGTGGTTGTCATACAAGGCACTCATCTCAAAGCTGTTTACTGTCTCTTTGTTACTTTTATAATTTGATTCTGGGAAGTAAAAAAATAAAATAAAATGTAATGCTTTTTACTTATTTCTACCCATGAGTAAACTAAAAAAAAGTGGGAGATGCTTGTAACTTTATAGTTGTGTACAGTCAGAAGTAGCATCTTGGAGAAGATTCTAGTTCAGGGGTGGATCACCTGCACTGCATGCAGAAGGACCCTGGAATCTTTAGATAAAAACACCAAGTAGCAAGTGATGGGAGAGTCTAAGAGAGAACCTGCAGAGTCAGTGAAGACCAAGGGTGGGTAACTTCAGGCCTGGGAGCCAAATGTCACCATCAAAGACTCTCTATTTGTCCCTCAAAACTCTTCCTTCCCAGGTCACAACTCTCCCCAACCCAGCTCAATGTCATGAGTGCTTTGACCTGTCCGGATTGTGTTCTTAGGATAATTCCTCATTAAAGACTCTCCAAGTGTCCCTATTTTGCAGAGATGGTCCTGGATTTACAGAAGCCGTCCCTGCTTCTGATTTGATCCCAGAATGTCCCGCTTTTCCTTAGGACATCCCTATTTTCATTTGAGAAATGTTGGAGGATATGGAGTTACGCAACCCCAGAGCCAAGAGGATAAGTAACAATACAACCTTTGAAGCTTTGTTTTGATGCTTAATGTTTTTCTATGTTTTTCTAAATGTTGGAACCTGCCCAGAGTGGCTAGTCAGATGGGGAGGGTGTAAATATTATACTCAGCCTAAACCACTGAGCCTCTTGGGCTTGCCAGTCAGAAGGCTGGCGGTTCGAATCCTCACGACGAGGTGAGCTCCCGTCGCTCTGTCCCAGCTTCTGCCAATCTAGCAGTTCGAAAGCATGCCAGTGCATGTAGATAAATAGGTAGAAATCTGTTTACAAAGTCAAGTTAAATACAGTTCATTGTCTTTCTCTACATATTTCTATTATTCAGTTGTCAAGGATTTTCACTTCTGGCGTCTTCAGTAATGAAAGTGAAGTGCTTTGGGTGCTCAGGAATACAGGAAATTCCCCATTTGCACAGCGGTTACATTCCAGGTCTTCCCATGCCCCACCCTGTTGACCCCCTCCATGCCCCGCCCCATTCCACCCTGTTATGGCCCCACCCCATTCCACCCCCTTCTAGGGTCAAAAATGGCACGTGTGTTGTCAGCCGTGTCATGTGCCAATCAAACACATGCAAAACAGTTGCTGCCTGTACAGGCAACCCCCAGTTTCCATGGTGGTTGTGTTCGGGGTCCTTGCATAGGATGGCAGAGCACACATGAGCCTGCCTCGCCCCATTACAGTCCACTATGCCCCATTATGCTCCCCCCCCCGCCTCACCTCTGTCCTGCCCCATTATGCCCCTCATTCCACCCCCTTTTCTTGCCACTTCCAGGTCGCTGTGATGCACACATGCACAGTTGTGTGTCAGTCAGACATGCACAGATCAGTCATTGCCTGTACAGTACTTAATACCGTTCATCATTTTTATTTCCCCACCTCCCCCAGCCCTGATATTATATCATCAGCCAGGATCTTTGACTACATTATCTTCAGTTGCTTAACACTATGTCCCCCTCACCTCCCTGAGAAGAGAAACGTTTTATTAACCTGATGACTATACTACAAGCTAATTCATTCAAATAGGTTCAAGAACTATACAGACTATACAGAAAAATGTGCAAATGAGGAGTGTTGTACACATGCTGAAAACAAACCAGAGATATGCAAGCCCCCAAGTTATTTCATTAATCTTATTTTAGTTCTTTTGACTTCCTTTGACATTCCTGCAGGCACCTTACCTAGAACAAGGCTGCACAAAATGAACTCAGATTTGAAGTTGGAAAGAAGTGGATAAGGCATGGAGCAGAACTGAACAATTGCATGTGCATACCGTATTTTTCCGTGTATGAGACTCCCCCTATTTTTGGGTACTCCAAATTTAAAATACGGGGGAGATTGCCCAGAGTATGTTGGGCTTGTTTGGGGGGGGGGGGCTGCCAAAAATCACTCACCTGACCTATGCTTCCACTCGACCGTGCCGCAAAAGCCACATGTCATCTGTCCCCTCACTGGCAGGAGCTGCCAATTGCCCACACAATTACTGCAGCAACAGCCAATCAAGAACAGCCCTTGCCACAGCCACCAATAACACGATCACTAGCCGCTGACAATCTCCAACTCGTGGGAGCAACCAATCCCACGGCCCCCATATGCACTATCCGTGTATAAGATGACGCCAAGTTTTTAACATTATTTTTAAATGAAAAAACATCATCTTATATATGGGAAAGTACAGTATATGTTTCTCGCATATGGCAGCATTCCCATGCAATTTCATACATGGAAATAGCTGTCATTCATCTTGTGTAAAGCAACCCTTGGGAAAGGGTCGTAGCCCACTGGTAGAGAATCTGCCTTGCATGCAGAAGATCCCATGTTCTCCAGCATCTCTAGGTAAGGCTAGGATAAATCTCTCTCTGAAGCTCTGGAAAGCTGCTGACAACCAGTGTAGACAATCTAACTAAGTTAGATGGATCAATGGTCTGACCCCATACATAGCAGCTTCCTTTCAATTTTCAATTTCCTTTCCATTAAAAAAAAAGTGAGTAGGACATTAAAATACAGTGGTAGCTCAGTTTACGAACTTAATTCGTTCTGGATGTCCGTTCTTAAACCGAAACCCTTCTTAAACTGAGGCGTGCTTTCCCTAATGAGGCCTCCCGCTGCTGGTGCCCTTCCACCATTCGGATTCCGTTCTTATTTTTTATTTTTTTTAATAAATATTTATTTATTTTAGCAGAAAGAAAAAAGGAAAAAACATCAGAAAAATACAAAACAGCAAAAACAATCACAGACATGAATCAAAAGAAAGAAAAAGAAAAATTAAGAATAAAAACTCCAATTTTTAAGTTCATGTTTACATAGCTTTCTTTCTTGACTTCCTCACACCTCCCTTTTTTGTGTTCCTCTTTGCCCAATCAGATACAGCAAATCCTTACCCTTCTTCAAAACTCATTTCTAATTATTGTGATCACTTCCATTATGTCTCCAGTCTTTCCTCCTTATAATTAGATACTTTTAACATAATGTTTACTTTGACATAATATAACCTTATTTTTCCACCCTTTTCTATAACATTTTTTGCATATTTTTTAACACTATACCGCTAATGCCATATTATTTCATATCCAACATCATGTTAGCATTCATACACTTTACAGTGTTTCTGCAAATAGTTCTTAAACTTCTTCCAATCCTCTTCCACTGCTTCTTCTCCCAGGTCTCGGATTCTGCCAGTCAAAGTCAAAGTCAAAGTCAAATCCGTTTATTGTGAGGACCATGCCTGTGCACAAAAATCAACACTACAGTAGTTAAAAATATTAAAATTCATTACATACTATGCCAACAAAACCTTCTTCCCACAAGATAGAAAAGGAGGGAAAACAAGCAGCGAGTTAAACAGAGGGTGAAGGGGTCTTTACATTGTCGTCTATAAATCTTTCCTTGGCTTTCATGGCCTTCATCACAAAGACCGCTACCACATGGGTAATGCGTGGGTTTGCATCAACTAACAAAAATTTTACTCTATCTTCAGGACTGGTTATAGAGTTGGGTATAATTTGCAGCAATGCGTCTCTAAACCCCGAGTAAATGGGGCAATAGAGGAAGTAATGTGTAAGATCCTCTTTAATTTTCATAAGGCAAGGACATAAACGATGTTCTACTGGGGTTTTTGTATATCTACTGGTCAGGTAGGCAGTTGGCAATGTTTGAAACCGTGCCATAGTGAAAGCTCTCCGAAGGATGGGATCGGTGATATCCACCAAGTAGTTGGCACAGATTTTGACTGCTTTTACTCGGGGGAACCAGTAGGAAAACCCTGAGTTTTTTATCTTGGTGGAGTCCAGAAAGGCGTCTTTTTCAAAGATCCATTCCCGAAATGATTCTGCCAGTCATTTCTGCCAATTCCATATAGTCCATTACTTGCATCTGCCATTCTTCCAAGGTGGGCAAATCTTGTGTCTTCCAATACTTTGCGATAAGTATTCTTGCTGCTGTTGTCGCATACATAAAAAACGTTCTATCCTTCTTTAACACCAATTGGCCGACTCGGATTCCGTTCTTAGACCAAGGTAAAGTTTGCAAACCGGGACACTACTTCCGGTTTTGCAGAGTATGTAAGCCGAATAGTTTGTAAACAGGGCTGTTCTTAAATGGAGGTACCACTGAATCAAAAATGTTCCCCCAATTTTTAGTCTTTACCAAGCTTAAGTGTTGGAATAAAACATTTCAAACGAAAACAGATTTAGGGGAAGCAGAAATATGTGCCCATATAGAATTCACCTTCGAAGTATCTGGGGCATAAAATATCCCAAAGGTTTTGCTATTGTTGTGCTTTTTTAAAAAGAAAAAAAGATCCTATGTGAAGTGTTGAAGCAACAATAACAAAATGACCCGTGGGATTTCTCAAACAACATAACCAGGGAAGCATACAATGCACAGCTTTGTTTTGGAAGATTTTTGTGCTCTGAGATGCATTGGAATTTGGCCTAAAGCAGTGCAATGAAACCTGGGGTTTCCTGAGAGGAAGAGCAGGGACAGCAGCACCCTCCCCTCCATACCTGTAAACTCCTGCATTGCCAGCACCCATTAAGATTTGTTGGATTCAAGCACCCCTTGTCCCAGGTAGGGTTAGACAGATTTATCCGTTTCAGTACCCTCAGTTTTTCATTTTTCCCATCTTTAATTCAGTTCTCCAGATATCTGCAGCAATTTGTGTTGTTGATGTTTGTTTCTTTATTTTTCATCAAAAGTTGTCAGCATTTTCTGGCAAATTTCACCTGATAAATAGTTTTGTATGCAGTTTTGATTAATGTACACATTTCTTTCTCTTTTTTTGCTAATCTAACATATGCGTTTTTGTACACATCACATATTTGGAAAACTCCACTGAAAAAGAAGAACTCCCCACCTCCCACCCCAGTGGCTATGTTTCAGTCTGCATATTGTTTCACAAATTGTGAATCAGGTAGCTTTGCTTTTAAATACAAACAAAAATGAATTTCTGTTCCATCCCTACCCAGGACCAGAGGTCACTTACCAGTTGCCTGAGTTCCTGACCAGTTTAGGACTACAGGAGAAGAGGAGATGTTTGAGCAGGCAGGAGCCTCCATGCCACTTTTGTAGCTGCATATGAATTTGTGTTGGGGGAAGGGTGCTAAGCACCTGCCTGGATCAGGACCCAGCAGCCAGGACAGAGTGAAGCCTCCAGCTCCTACATAAGCTCTCCATCTGAACTAATCACAGCTGAAACAACAATGCCCTAAGCTTCAGTGCAAAGCTTTCCCAAACCGGGGAAATGGACAAATGCCTCCAAAACCCATCCAAGTGAAATCTGCTTAACACAAGGGAAACAAAGAAAACTGCAAAACCCCAAAAGCGCATCACTCTTTACACAACATGGCTCCGCTTTCTTCTGTCCCGTTGCCAATTAGCATGATCAAATATTTATACCTCAGCTAACGATACAGAGAGAGTTTGGCTCTTCTATCTGTTTTCCCAAGCCGGGAGATTAAAATACAAATAATTCAAAAGCAACCATCCCAGAAAGCTGGGTGTATTTACTTACTTACTTACTTACTTACTTACTTACGTATTTGAAAGTGCTGCAGGAACAAAATGTTGGAATCGCTTTAAACAGTGTGGGTGAAATGAAAGGTTAGCACAGCGAACGTTCAGCAAAATGTTTGGTGATATCCATATCACATTTGCAAAGATGGGCATGGGAATGGCTTAATCTCTTCCATTTTTTCCCCTGGTCTCATTTAATCCTTCCGCTAATGACTAGAACACTTAGCACTTAGTGTATTTCTAATTTCATGTTCGCATCAAAGAGAGTAAGAAGAACGGAGACTGTGTGGATTTAAATTCAATTTCGCAACTATCTTAACACAGAGGCTCCTTGGGATATCATGTGCAACTATAATTTAGCATCTTGTGAATGAGCCTGCTCCTGCCTTGGGGTTGCTTCTTTTCCAGCCCTCTCTTTCTCTGATGCGACAAGAAAGGAAATTGGAAACATCTGCTTCTTGTTTTAAACTACCTGGTGTTCCCTGTTCCCCGGTGTTTCAAACTGGGTGTTTCAAAAAAAGGATGGAGAAACATTTTCAGCCTGAGAGTCACATTCTGGCCAACCTTTTTGTGGGTAGAGGCACACCACCCCCAAAGACAAAAGGGCCAGAGACAAAGTGAGTGGAGCAACAAATATAAATGTTGCCTTTGTACACCAGGGTAGTTTCTGTACACATTCACATGCCCCTCTCTCCTACACCCAGGAAAACAGGAGGCATGATCAGGGCACATTCCAGCCAGGCAAAAACACTCAACGAGTGTGAAGAACATGGCCACTGAAAGACATGGCTTGGGATGACTTGGAAGAATGTGGCTTGGATTGAGTATTGATGGTTGGTTATAGAGGCTTAGAAGCCTGGATTTCCCCACCAGTCTTGAAGTTTCTTACCTCTCATTTAAACCATGCTTTGTTAGCAAGTATAGTAAAAGACCACAGTTTGATCTTGGCTTGTTTCAGCCTCACAGCCCAGTTCAGACTTAACAACAGCATCATAAGAGCGGAAAACAGGAAACTGATGCCTGAGATCTCACCCTTAAAATCTCATCAGAGACTGGGGAGTGTATGAGCCTCAGCAGAATGCTAAACCATAGCTTGACATTATGGCTGAACTAAGCCAAAATAATTTGCCCATTCAGTAGAAGAAGGTCACCCAAGACAGAATCAGCATTATATGAAGATTATACAGGAGGCCACGTATTTCTGAACACATTTCTGCTGTCACAGAAACTGGCATAGCATATTTGGGGTACTTATCTGCAAAAGTGGGCTTGTGGTTTCTCCAGTGGTATGGTGACTACAATCCTGCATTTTGTTAATGCATTTTGTCTTTGCAAACACACACCCACACACACCACGAACTGCTAAGTTGACTGTGCGCCAAAAGACCTGGAGGTATTGTACATCATTCATTCCGAAAAAGGGCATAGAACATTCTGCTGGATCAGGCCTATGGCCCATCTAGTCCAGCATCCTGTTCTTAAAGTGGGCATCCAGGTGCCTATTAGAAGCCCAGAACCAGGACCTGAGCACAACAGCATTCCCAGCAACAGATACTTAGGGGCATTCAAAAACATAAACCACACGGTCCATTCAAAAGCAGCCTCCAGATTGGGAAACAGAAGATGTGAGTTCAAGCCCATTATTGTTGTTGTTGTTGTTGTTGTTGTTGTTGTTGTTGTTGTTGTTGTTGTATTTATACTCTGCCCATTCACTCTGGGCAAATTCCAACACATATGAAAACATAATAAAACACCACACATTAAAAATAGCCCAATACAAGGCTGCCTTCAGTTTTCTTCTAAAAGTTTTATAGTTATTTATCTGCTGGACATCTGATGAGAGGGCTCCACTGCTGAGAATGCCCTCTGCCTGGTTCCCGGTAACTTCACTTCTCAAAGTGAGGGAACTACCAGAAGTAGTTGTCTGGGCTGAACAATTGGGGTAGCGATGCTCCTGGAAGGAACAAGTTGTGGAGACTGCCTAGCTTCTGTGGAGCAATGGCCCATTGATGACCCACGTTTTACAACTGCCACCACCTCTTAATTCACCCTAACATTTGAGTCAGAGAAATTCCAAGAAATGCAGGATTAGTTTCAGCGAGAAAGGTGACCATGACCAACTAACACCCCAGTTACAACTTCCTTCTATTTGGTCAAATTGTAATTGTGCTGTCTGGCACCCAGGGGACAAATGCTTGGTTGAGAAACCCAAAGCCCATTTGTTCCAGCCCAGGGTTTTTGGGCTGTCCCTCTGCCCAGCTCTGCAGTCTAAGCTGGCCTCCTGCCAGCTCCCCTTTCTGCTTGCTTGATCCCTGCCAGCAGCAACCAGCAGAAAACCCTGAAATGGGGTGTTCTGGAGGTGGGGAAGAGGAGGGATTGAGATGGCCCACATCCTGACTGGCCCCACTGCTGCTGCATGGTAGCATCAGGCTCTGTATGGAACCAATCACTGCACCAGCTTGAAGCTGGAGCAGCACTCATCCTGCCACTTAGCATAAGGCAGCTTCCTAGGGTATTTATAAGTAGCGACCTGCATTTATCAAACATCATTTATTCCTCATTCAAAACCACAACCACACCCTGCAGCATTATCACTGATGTGATGCTGGCTTAATTGCATGACCTCTTGCCCATGAGTTCACTGCTTTTTCTTGTGAATTTCTTGAAAAGGAAGTGCTGGAAGTTACAATGAACGCCTCCCTCTTTCTCTTAGAATGGCAATGGCACCCACTTGGGAGGTACCAGAACCCACCTGAGAGGAGCAGGAACTGAGTTCTGGTGAGTTCCCCCTGGGGGAAACCCTACTTGGGGCCCTTACTAGCATCAGGGAATCACAAATATTCCTATAACACTAAAACTATCCCATTGCATTTCTTCCTGTAAAATATTTAATAACTCTGCTTTCACAACTGAGGAACCCAATTCTAGTGGGTTTGGTGGAATTGCTCCACTGTTGGTGCAGCTTGCAGGGGATGATAGGGGTGTGGAAGTGGCAATATAGGCTCCACGAGTATCTTGGCATTGTGCCAATCTGGGGCTTCTGCTGGTATAATTGTACTGCATTGAAACCATTGCACTACTCCCTCTCTTCGTCGCTGTGTGCTGCAGTGACTCATCCAGACAGAGTTTCCAGATGAGTGGTGCAGCCCCAACTTGCCTCTCAGTGCTGCTGGAAACTGGATGCCAAATGAGTGTGTACCATCTAGAGAAATCTTGTGTCCCTGGCTCCACCTGTGTTGAATCGGCTTATGCAATTCAGAATGGAAGCAGACAGCAGGCACATCACAGACATTTGCCTGCAGGGGTGACTGTTCAAAATGACTCCAAGTAAGTGAGCCAAGCCACATGGTATGATCTTGAATAACACATGAGTTCCTGTTCTGCTCAGTAGAATCTGCTTCATAGCTCATACGAAATTGCATTCCCTGTTGTGTGCAGTAGGCTTTTAAAGGCACAGTTAGCCTCTGGCAAAATACAGCCTACTTACAGGGGTCTAACATGCCAGGGAAAGGGAATGTCCAACTATTCAAAACTTGGGGTTGGGGGAGGGAAAGGCAGGCCGGCAATGTGGACACATTCTTTGATTACTCATGAAAAGAGTTTGATCTCATTCCAGTAGTCAGAATTGTAACTCCTCAGTTGCAAACCTGTTGTTAGACATGCCAGACTGCTATTTTTTCTTCTTCAATAGGTGTAATGATGTGCTGCTTCCCACTCCTTTGGCTGAAGGGACTTTGAATGCACAAGCTATGCTTGTTGCTCTGATGACTACCTGCTGGAAAGTGGTAGTGGGGAGCATGGAGTACATGAGGATACAGTGACTTGAATGGACCCAGCTCTTCACTGGATTTAATTAAAATGTGGGTGAATTCAGAAAACGGGGAGCTCAGAAAACCTGCACGTTTTGAGTCAAAATGCTTCTAAAATTGGCCCTCTTGTGTATGCTATTTGTAAATAATGTATCTTTATACTACTATTCATAAAAAATATCAGAAGTTTACAGCAGTAAACTTATAAAACAACCCTATAGAAATTTATGGTTATAAAACCTTAAACTAAACATACAGTAATTTAAAATCAGAAATCAGCTAACTATTATGGAAAAATGGGTTCTTAATTGCCTGCACAAGCCTGCCATAATATAAAGGTTTTCAGCAGGCATTTAAAGGATGGCACAGAAGGCACCCAATGAATCCCCATTGGCAGAGTATTTCACAAGACTGGGCCAATGAAACTAAAGGTTCAGTTTTTTGTTGCTGTCAAATGAGCCTTGCCAACTTGGGGAACAATCAATGACATTTCTGCAGATTAGCTCAGTGATCAAGCTGGGATATAAGGGTTCAGGCAGTCGCTAAGGTACCCTGGATCTAAGTTGTTTAGGGCTTTGTAAGTTAATCACAGGACCTTGAACCTGGCTCGGCAGCAGATAGGCAGCCAGGGTAAAAGTTTTAACAATGGCGTCACATGTCAGTCAGATGCACCCATCAGCAGAGTGGCCACCGTATTCAGCCCAAGAGTAGCCTCACATAGTGTGCATTGCAGTAATTCAGCCTGAATGTTACCAATGCATGGATTACAGTGGTCAAGACTGTGGGATAACCAGCCTCATATAACCAATATGCTTAAGTCAAAGTAATGAATGAAGAGGTTAAAACCATAGAGTAAGCTGTCCCTGCCAAGCTCAGTGAGGTCACTTCTTCTTACCTTGGAAGGAAATGGCTAACTAAGCCTTGAGTCTACATCAGAAGATCAGGTTGCTCCAGCTCATACCACATGGCTCTCACAAGCTACTCTTGAGTTCCTAACTGTCACCATAGCCAAGTTTTATGATCTGTGCAACTTTTTCTGAATGCTGTATGGAAAAGCACATAAAACTGGTGTTTGGAGTGTTTGCAAGTAAACTTACCACGTGTGTGCTCTTTTTCTATGCTAGGGAAAAGAGGAAATTTGGAACACACTTAAAAAGGCTTATAACAGCCTTTTATTTTCACACTTTACTTTGCTACATGTTTTGTGAATTTAAATTTCTGCTGGGGTTCTCTCATCCAAGAATTGGATTTTGGCACCTAAGAATTCACTTTTCTAAATTGTTTTCCTTGAACCAACCAAAATATACCTGTGCAAGATGGCTGTATTAGGGATGGGTGAATCTGTTTGTTGCAGTTTCTCATATTTCTGTTATAAATTTGGTTCTCCGCATCAGCATGCTATTTTTAATATGAAAATTCATCAACCACCCCACCTCATAATCCACAATATAAATGAGAAGGAAACCAAGGTTCGTGACACCTTGTCTTAATTGTTCCCTTTCTGACGATTGGCAAGCATCCCGTTCACAGTGAAAGTGAGAGAGAGGTGTTGGTGTTGCATGCACAGTCCATTTAAGAATCCTTGCCCTTGGCTTGTGACCTTGCAAATACTATTGGGGTGAGGGGATACCATGAAGCTGAATTGTGCACTCTGATCTCCAAAGAATCAGAAGCGTTTTCATTTTGATTTTCTATTTCTTGCCCCACCTCCCTTCAGGGTTTGTTTTGCATTGCCCTCTCCAAAATCCCAGGGTCCTTGCCTAGAGCTCTCTGGGAATCCAAGAAACTTACACCAGGAATAAATTTAGTCTTTTCAATCCCTTTCTCTCCATGCTAGCTGTTTCTATTCAGCTCTCCTCAAAGATGCTCATCCAGGTATTACTGGAGGTAGAGGGGGGTGTATTTTCATTTCAAACTGTAACAGTTTATCAGCCACCTAGAGAATAGGTTGATGACCCTCCTTTCCCTAAGCAATACAAGATCCCCCTGCAAATCCTTCCTTGCTTTAGAAGATGCTCAGGCATTGTTATGCCTTCCTTCCTCCCCAGTCCCTGTTCCATGGAGCTGAGCTGGATTTGCAATAATACACGGAGAGCATCAAAGGAAAAATCAAACTCATTTGTCAATTGGTAGTTACCCCAGAGAGAAAGAAGCTGGCCACCTTATCTGTGTGGGTGTTCTTGGTTTTTCCATAATGCCTTCAAAAAAGGAAAAGGAAAAGGAAAGAAAAAGATTTCCCACACAATAGGACTCAAGCATCAGCCTGCCAAAATCAGCACCCTGAGTTGTCTTGGCAGAGAGATACAGTGGAAAATTTCAACCTGACATTTAGAAGACAGCAGAAACAATTTAGATTACATTTACAAATTAGTGAAGCCTCCCCTCCCTCTCTTCATAGATCTTTCCCTCATTCTAACAGAATCTGCTGAGATTCTATGAGGCATGTGCTATGCCTCTCTGTGGAGTGGCACAGCACCTAAGCAAATCAGTAATGTATATATGCTATACAGATATACTCAGATCATTCAGTTTGTTGAGGTAAGATATTTGCTAAGGAGGAGGTAGAGGAACATCCATTTAACCTTTGCAAATTGTTAAGGTCTAGTCAGAAATGGCATAATCTACAGCCCAAGGCTAGAGCTATAAGCAGCCAATAGCTATCTGCTTCTTTTGTTTGCAAAACAGAACTATGAGGAGGCAATTTGCAAGCCAGAAGCAACTGAGCAGGTGTTTAACCCTTCTCTGCATGTAATTATTCTGTTGTGTCTACTCCCCAAACTACTCCCCATTCTGTTTTCCTGGAGCATTTCAGTTGCTGACACAGGGGTAAAACCTCAGAAGAGGAAAGAGTGGCAGGAGAAAGAGACACAGTTGCTGTAGTATAGCAGCAAGCAAGGAAGAATTAAAACTCATTCCTCCATCCTGCTGCTTCTCTGCTGCAGACCTCCCCTGCCTAATGCAGCATTGCAGCATCAGAGTCCAAGCCTATCAAGACTCCAGGAGGATCTCGGGAGTGGAATTCTGAGACCTTCAGTGCATCCAGGGATCCTGAAGATCTCGCTGTCATAGTCAATCAGCCTGGGTTAACCAGCCCCAAGGACACCTTGCCTGGGCTCCCAAGTACCCCACAAACCATACCTGGATTCCCAGCCTTGACTCCAGCACCTGCCCTTGAAGCAGATGCAAGGGATTGAGAAGAAATTCAGTTTCTACTCAATTCTACATTTCCTTAAGCAATACATAGGCAAAAACACAGCACTCTGCCAAAATTCACAGTTCTTCAAATTTTGTAATGCAATCCTCCAACCAATAATGTGTAGGAAAATGTACCTATTTGTGGAGAGAGACTGTGTCAAGTCAAGAGCTGGTGGAGGAGGAGGAGGGCTTGCCTGGTGACTAGAGGGCTTCATTACAAGGGAACTGCTTGGGAAGATGGAAAAGCCAGAGAAGGACGGTTAATTTAAAGCATTTTTTACTCTGCTCCAATTTTTATTTTTTATTTTTTATTAAAGGGCCTTATGTATGATTAAGAAAAACAAGACTGTCACTGCTCACAGGCTTACACAAAACAGACATGGCACACGAAAAAGAGCAAGCAGGAGGGAAGAGGAAAAACAAGTATGCTCAGACATTTTAGTGGCATGAACCGTAAAATAAATTTACATTCCCTGAATAATCTCAATAGGTTGGTTTCTGTGATGAGTTCGGCACCTCCCAATTCTTACAGTAGTTTTGCAGCAATTTTTTTCTCTTTAAAACGAGATATGGAACAATTAAAAGAAATACAGAATGGATAGCTGAAGCAAAGCAATAGTGAGAAAGGCAAAACTGACTGCTGAACCAGTATGTGCTTTGCTTGCATGTGCGTACACCAATGTTTCATGAAATAAAGAGAGGAGGGAGGCAGTACATAAAACTGAGAGACTTGCTGTGGTTAATCAAGGGTGTTTGTGGGGTGTGGGGGAGAGAAATAATGTTTCTTGATAGAGTGAGTAGTTTGATGACAAAAGATTATAAATATGGAGGTGATGACTGAAGGAGAGGACTAGACTGAGAGAGAAGGGAAACACCTGAGAGACTTCAGCCTATATCCCGTCAGGTATTTATGGGAGCCACTGCACAGAAGCGTGAGCTGAAGGGCAAGAGGCTATCAGCTATGGCTCTCAGTCATCATTAAGCTATCAGTCGGGCAATCCCTGTTGGCCCTAAACTGTGATGTGTTCTGAATCTGGTTGTCTGTTTTAGCATACTTGGTGAAATAGATTGTGAACTGTACATTTTAAGGTATTGGTTTTTACTGTATTGTTTAACTTTGTTGTTCCCCACCTCTTATACCGGTGGAATAAAATATTCTGATAACCTGCTGGCGGAACACACTCCTTAAAACCCACATCCCTCATTTAGAAGTGCCCCTCTTTCGATGGGGGAAGGCAGCTGCTAAAGTGGGAAGCACATGTCAGATCTGGATTTATGATGGACTTTTCTTCCTAACTTCAAGTATATGTGCTTTTATCTCTAATCAGATAAAATAAGATATTACAACAGCCTCATGCACAGCCTGCTGTGTGTCCTCTTTTAACAGTAGATCTATCTTCACCCCAAGACTAATGCAACAGTGGCACATTCACCCACATTCTTGTCAGCTTGATCTGCTAAGGTGCTCACAGCCAGTTAGCCGAGCAAATTCTCCCGGAGTGTGTAAATAAGCAAACACTGTTAAGCACAATATAAAGCAAATGGTTTTGCTGAAGGATACAGTGTAGGGGCACACGAGGAGTAAATTACATGTGGTCCTAATCCTTCAGGGAAAGTGGCTTGCCCGAGTTCAGTCCACAGCTGCCTTTCCCCTGCTTTCTTTTCTTCCTTCATCTTTGATTGATGCTGCCCAGAAATCATGCCATGAAACAAGATGTTTTCATTAGCTGATCTTTGGCTCAAAGAGGACAGGAATCTATTCTCAATTCTAATGTCTCTGGGCTCTTGTCTGGACTAGTGCTCATAAAAGGAAAAGGAAAAGAAAAACCCTGAATGAAGCATCCGGGGCAAAGTAAGAAACAATAAACAGATTTGTTGGCTGGTTGAACCTAACGCTGAAATAGACCTACAAGGGGGATTGCTGGGTAAATTAGATTTGAGGTTGTAATGGATAGGGCAGTGTGAAGACAAATGCAATTTGTGGCAGAGCATCACAGAAGCCCTGTGACACAGTGAGAAGGTGCTGGTCCTCTAGGTAGAGACCCTTTAATCCTAGGTGCTCTGTAACCCAAAGGCAGAGTGATTAATTTTCAGGGATGCAGACATCCAGTGTTTGGAAACTCTTAGGTAAGCTCTTAGGCTATGAATCAGCCACCATTTATTCAGGACCTTTGAATGTCTATAGCAGCAGCTTTCAGAAACAAGATTGCAGGCACCAACCAAGAGCCCAGTTCCAATTTTATCCATCCCTCATCTTCCGTTCGAACAACACCCAGCTTCTCACAACAAAGAGCAGGGAACATGCCACCCCACCTGGGAAGCTGAAGAAGTGATGCCCCCACAAGTGCCCTGCCCACCCCGCCAGCATTGGAGAAGCAGCACTGGCAGCAGCACCAGTTTCTGACAATATCTCACTGGACACTGGCACCACTGTTGGCACTGCTTCTCTGGTAGAGGAAGAGGTGGCAGGGTGCCTGCCTCTTTGGTTTCACCACCTGAGGCAGCTGGTTTGCCTCACCTTGTGGGGCAATTACAAGAAAGTAATTGCAACTTCCTTTCACTGTAACTACATTGTTTTCATTTTGCAAATTGCACAGGGGTCAGAAGGGTACCAGCCCCAATCTACCTGTTGTGTCAGCTCCCATAGCTGAGCCTTCACTTGTTAGCTTGGGATGATGGGAGGAGACTGAGAGGAGGTACGATAGCCATCTTCAAATATCTCAAGGGCTGTCACATGGAAGAGAGAACAAGCTTGTTTTCTCCTGCTTTGGAGGGTAGGATTTGAACCAATGGCTTCAAGTTACAAGAAAGGAGATTCCGACTAAACATCATGAAAAACTTTCTGACTTTAAGAGCTGTTCGACAGTGGAATGGTCTCCCTTGGGAGATTGTGGAGGTTTTTCATTGTAGGTTTTTAACCAGAGGTTGGATGGCCATCTGTCATGGATACTTTAGCTGAGATTCCTGCATTGCAAAGGGTTGGACAACATGACTTCTGGGGTCCCTTCCACCTCTACGATTCTATGAGTTGCATCCAACAAAGTCTGGAGACCACAATGTCATGGAACACTACTCTGATGTGAAGCAAACTTTGAAGAAATGATATCTAGTTTCCTCTAGAGAAGAATCCATGGTTAGTCAATCAATCTTTATTTACAGTTTTCAGCAATTAAGTCTAATTGTCATGCTCCAGGGAATGCCCTCAGGGGCTGGGGTGCCAGTTACAGAAGACATAAGCCTTCACCATCAACGAGGGAATGGTTTCAAATACAGCACAGAGCATCAGCCTATAGTTGCAATCGAAATTATTCAAACCCTACTGCAAATCAGGTTGCAATTTCAGCTGAATTTGGGGGAGCCACTTGAAGCATCTGTTGTGTTGCGTTATTTCAATTGCTTTTGTTTTATTTGTTCATTGCAAGCAGCTGAAAGTTTGTCAATTTTGATAATAAACTTGATTTGCAATGGGGGCTGGATAATTGCAACTGTAGGTCAAAACATAACCCAGATGCAAGGTCAGGAAACAATCCTAGGTCACAATCACAAGAAGTTCAGGAAAAGAATAGGGAGACAAGTACTTAAAGTCATAAAAATGTATTTCCCCCCAGCAACTGACCTTCCCCTACATATCACAGAGCATACTAAAGTGTTAAGAAATAGAGTTCAGTCAGAGAACCTTTTCTGTGGAGGGGGGTATTTGGAGCTTTTTCTGTATCTAATACCCCCCTTTTTTAAAAGGCCAAATATTTTCCAACATTATTTTTTCATGGCTGAAATTTTCCCCACCCACCTATTCTCCAAAATGGGACATTGTGGAAGATGCAAAATGACAATAAATCTGTTTTCCTTGGGGAGGAGAAAATGCCACTGCCATTCATAATGGTGAGCCCCATCCCTGAAAAGCTCTTGGAGAATTTCTCCTCCCCTAGAGAAATTCATTGAAATGGCCCTGTTAAGAAGCAGGCAATGAAAAATGATTATAGAGCCAAAGTTTTACCTTATCCAAGAAATAATTCTCTGGATACTTCATAATTTAACATTCTGAAAATGAGAAAACAGAGTAGCCTTCTCACCCTAAATCACCTTTATGATAATGGAAGTTTTGGTTGTTGATTTTTTTTATTAAATTTCTTCACAAGATAAATTCTCAGCTCTACAGAGGTCAATGATTCCATTCTTTGCACCATTTCTATGATTTAGGTGCCCTGCACAGTTCTTCATCTATATATGTATATATTTTACAGTTGGAAAAAAAACTTGGTTCATCATCCCATCTGTAGAGATATCCGTCTCTTTTTTTTCTTTGCAAAATATTCCCATTTCCAACCAAGCTCTTGAGATACAATTGGAGGAGAATGTATTAATCTCTCAGTCCCTGTGGGAAAGGATTTGGAACACAGAAGAAAACTAGCAACCCATGAAAGGAATAATTTGGATTGTTTGTTTTTACTATGGCAAAGAGAGAGGGATGAACTGAGATGTAAAGAATAAATTACCTTATGTATTTGGAGAAGTACCCTTGCTTATTGATGAGCAACTTTAAGATTTACGCTTTCCAACTAGAGATTCATAAAATACCTGTTAAAACAGAAAAGCTGTAATCCGTGATAGCATTATCTTTCTGTCAGCACTGTGTTAAGAATAAAGAAGCCCTCATCTATGTATATATATAAGTGATTTAAGATTAGTGACAGCAGAAGGGTTCTCAATACTGTTCACAATAAGGTAGTGGTGGGCGGTGATTTTTTTCATAGGGGAACAGTTAGGGCCAGAGGCGCTAGCTTACAAGGGCAATTGTGTGTGGAGGGAGGGGTGACACCACATGCATGATGTCTTGACATCATGCATGTGTGCATCACACGTCCCCTCCGAGCTGGGCAGAAGCTTCTCAGACTTTGGGAAGGAGATGCCAGGGGACTAGCCTATTCCCTTTAGTCCACTAAAGACTCTCCTCCTGCAAGAGAGGGGAGTGGTTGTGGTCGGGAGCCGGACTCCGCTTCAAGCAGGGGGCGTTAGCCCCCTGCCTCCCACTCACCTGGCTGGTGCCCACACCCACGGGCAGGCACCCAACCAGGTGCTTGCGAGGGGGCGTGTATAGCTGCCTAAATTGCTGTGGCGCCAGCCTTCCGGCCTCACTCTTCATCGTCCCATCGCGAGTCACCCACCCTCCACTCCCCTAGAGCTCAGGGTCGCGATTTTCTTTTGCCCTTGCTATGGACACCCTGGTTGTCCGGGGGGGCTGGTAGGAATTTTTCCATTTGGCATTAGGCTTTTTGGTTTTTTCGCCTACCTCGTAGCAATCGTCACAACTTTCGTGGTATTAGTGGGTAGGTTAGGCATTGGAATAATGTGTTGTGGTGTGCCTGCGCCTTCAATTTTTGGGTATTCCGTTAAAGGAATCCGGCGGTCGTGTATTCTGTCCGATGCCTGCGTGGTGGGAGGCCATGGCACGACCCTCGGTGACATCAGGGGAGAGCTTATAGTTGGATTAGCATCAACAGGCTCCACCTACTGGTGAATAACCCCCCCTGTTTTAGACTCACCCCTCTCTGAGGGGGTGGAGTCAGCTGTCATAATCCAATGCCTAAGCCAATACCTTTTCACTTGCTGTAATCAATAAAGTTGTGGCCTTTTCTTGCCCATTAACCTTATATCACGTGTCCTTGTGTTTTCATTCCACTATGCGGGGATCAGGTCCTCGAACCACAACCACACACCACTGCAGTAAGAGGTGTTTCAGTAATAGTGGTCTGGAGCCAAAAAGGCAGTCAGGTGAGGCTAGGCAGTCCAACACTAACTCAGCAATGCCTTGGAGAAAAAGAAGAGTGCTGTTGTGCTCATGTTCTGCTTACGTGCTTTCCACAGGCATCTGGTTGGCCACTGTGGGAGCAGGAAGTTAAGAGCAACCACCAGCATGATCTAGTAGGCTCTTCTTAAGCCAGCAACTTTATAGGAAGAGTTAGATCCTTACTTGCCCCCTGTGTCACATGACCCTTGCATGTACAAGGACATAAGAAGAGCCCTGCTGAATCAAGCCATTGGCAGGCAGATTTGGGGCAGCATGACTGGTTCCCTCCCCCCCCCCCCGGGTGCCGAGCTGAGGGGTCAACTTCCTCTCTTCTTCTCAAAGCCTAGTTAGCACTTGCCCAGCTTTGGAGAGGAGGTGGGAGGTCTCTAGGACCCTGCCACAGCCTTGTACCTCCTTCCCAAAGCCCAACACATAACCAGCTTTGGGAAGACAGTGCAAGAGTTGGGGAGGGGCATCAAATTTTTATCTCACACAGGGCACCATATTACCATGGCCTGCCCCTACCATTGGTCCCTCCAGTCCAGTACAACTAGTTCCAGATTTCTGGGGGGCCTTTGGACACAGGACATCAAGGGTCCTTGTCTGTTTGCTTTCCTTCTCAAACCACACTCCTCCTCCTCCCTCTTGGCCTCGTCAAACAAATTTTGATCAATATGGCAATCCTCTATCATCAAATAACAAAAATATTAAATGTTGAGCTTATTTCCTCATCGTTGAATGGATACACCACTTCTACACATCAAGAATTACCCCTTGAGTCTCTCTACTCTAATCTCACCCTTTTCTGGAGATAAAATCATAACCTTTTCAAAGGCAAAGCAAGTAAATAAACAACATTTGGTATTTTAGCAACTCCCATATGAACATCAAAAGAACCCTGGTGGGTAGATGAATGAATGGCTAAAGGATGGCTACTTTCTGTTCTCATAGTGGTCAACCAGATAAGTGAGCCTTGAGGGGTCTCCCACCCCTAATTTAGAAGTTTAAAACTAGTATTTTGAATTGGGCATGGAAATGGACTGGAAGCTCTGATGGACTGGCCCATGAGAAAAGCCATTGTCACTTCTGGGTTAGTGCCTCCGGTAATGGCGGAATTCCTCTGATCAGGAGGAATTTGCTTCATAGGAATCCGGGTCTGGCCGCCACGGCGAAGGCGGAGACCCACTAGAAATCACAGGCGGGTGAAGCCTGTGAACGTGGGATTCGGCTGGCACCTTTTGCACCTCCCCTACTCGCAGGGAAACCCGGTTTCGGGGATCCGGAGCGACGTGGGGTGAGCGGCGTGGTGCTTCGAATTGACTGCTTCTTCCACGGAGCGAAGCCGCATAGCTGTTACCGGAGAGCGCTGACTTTTTCCTGTGGACAATTTGATCTTAAAGCAACTACCCGTGAGTAGAGCGGAGAATTGGATTTTTAAACGTCTTAATTTGGTGCCGAAACGGGGAGGTCTAAAACAGGAAGTCCACCTTCCCCTTTTGTAAATAGATTGAAGCAATGAGGATGCAAGCTGAAGTCTTGGAAAGCCTATTGTAAAGGACTAAATTTCCATCAGTAAAAAATGCTAAACCCCCCTTGGTGGCAGGAGAAGAGGGGGGAAAGTTTTGGACTGAGTATACCTGCAGGAGAGAGCGAACAGAGTTAATATACCACTGCTCCGATTCTGGAAACGGGCTGCCAACAGGACTGACTGTGATTAGAACGTTCACTGACAGTTAGTTAAATAAGAGGAATACATTGTTTCCATGGTCTCCTTCTGCGTTTAAAAAGGAGTAAAAGTAACAGAAAATTGAAACTAACTTTATTGTTTGAATTGAGTTTAAAAGGACTAATACAAATAGAAACTGTTTCCCTCTAGAGGAACTGTTTCCCTCTAGAGGAAGCGTTTGAAACTGTCACAAGAGTTGAGCTGGGGGAATTTCCAGCTGCAAGATAAAAACCTGTGAGATTCTGGGGACCTTGAATCGGTTAAGAATGTTGACAGAAGAGGCCTTAGTGGTTGTATTATGTAAGATAAGTGACTCACTGGAACAGCTTCACAAAAAGGTGGATGTGGTAACTACCAAAATTGACAATTTGGGACAAAAAGTGAACACCAATATAGAAACTATTCAGAAACTGACACAGGAATCTACTTTGACATGGCAAACTGCGGAGAAGGCTAGGGAGAAAGTTATTGCCATTGAACTTAAAGTAACACAATTGGAGGGAGAGAGAGTCCCAGCCTTACAGATGCAATTTGATGACCAAAAGTTGATGCCTGCTATGATTGAATTTAAAGAAAATCAGATTTCGAGGATCAGAGCCCTACCTGAACTGGAGAAGGAAAGTTTGATAGATTTCCTTACACAGGAATTTGATGACTTTTGGGACCAGGACTTGGGTCAAGAAGAGGTTAAAACTGTGAGGGCTCTCGGACTTGGAAGAGGAGGGAAAAAAGAGAAGAACAAAATAAGAGACTGTTGGAAATACCAGAGGAACTTAGAAGAACAACAGTCAAGAGTAGAAATTTTGAAAGACGTCATGAAATACCTTTCGGATCTTAGATTTAACTACGGAGATTTGGTTGCCCTGTCGAGAAGGAATAAAATCATTTTTAGGTGGGAGTTTCCCCAAGATCTACTATTTAGCCTCAAAGGAAGGAAAATGAAAATAAGATCAGTGGAAGACAAAGTAAAGTTCATGTATAAATATGAAGAAGACTCGCAGAAGGGACTTGGAAAAGAGTTAAGAGCATCGGACAGAAGATCACCAGGTTGATGGACTATAGGGAATTAGCAGATATGACTGGCAGAATCCGGGACCAGGGAAAAGAGTCGGTGGAAGAAGATTGGAAAAAGTTTAAAGACTATTTATAAAAATATTGTAAAATTAATGAGTGTTAGAAAAATGTTGGAAAGGAGCTATGTGGCTTTAGTAGAAATGTTACAAGGAATTAAGTACAAATAGATTATTAGAGTATTAAAGGGAAAATAAAGTTAAAATATGTTAAGACAATTATATATTAAAGGGAAAAATAAGGTTAGAATATGTTAAGATAAATTACAGGACAGAAAACAGAGGAAGATGGAAAGGAATTGCTGAAACAGCTAATTAAAGTGGAATACAAAAAGGGAGGTGTGAGGAGGTCGTTGAAACAAGTAAATGAAAGTTAAGATACTGAACTTATTAGATGTGTTTTAAATTGTGTTTGTTTGGTTTTGTTAATTTAATGTTTGGGGGTTGGTGTTGTGTGGTGTTTTTGTTTTTGTATTGTATTGTATTGTATTGTTTAATTCTTTGTCTTTCTTTTGCAGTCTTTAAAATGTTAATAAATATTATTATTATTTTTTAAAAAAGAGAAAAGCCATTGTCCAACCATACATGGAGGGCTACAAATTCCTCATCCCTGATTTAGGGCCTTAAAGGTCAATGGCAGCACTTTAAACTGGGCCCTGCAGCAATGTGGGTGATTCTCCTGCACATGGCATTGAGGGAGCACAAAATAATGACACAGTGGCTCTGAGAGTATGCACAGAGTGGAAGGGCAGCAAAGTTTGTCCTCACCCAGGGTGCATATTACCAACACCCACCCCTGGCTGCAGCCTCCCCTCTCTTTCACCATATGCTTTTCTCTCAATCAGACTCCCTCTCAGTATCAAAACCCAGCTGGCAGGAATGTGATATCAGAAAAGAAGCTGCAAGGAAGTAAGCCAAGATCGAAGAAAAGGGTTTAGCCACCTCCAGTCATGCTTCTACTTCCATATACCTGTCTGGGGCAGACCTTGATTGAATAATATTTTTAAAAAAGCCCTGCTAGTTCAACCCTAAATTCCACTGAGGCCAGTATCCTGTTTACCACAGTGCCCAGCGAGATGCTTCCAGGAAGCTGACAAGCAGTGCCCTTGCTCGGCAGGACCTAATATTCAGAAGCATTTTGTTTCTGGAGCTGTCTACATTGTCTTCATGACTCACATGGCTTCAGTCCTACCATCTGCCAGCTGAGGCTCTGAGTGAAACATCACAATCCTGCTACCACAGACTGGGACATAGCATAGGAAGCTTGTCTTATACCAAATCAGACCACTGGCCCATCTTGCTCAGTACTGTCTACACTGGCAGGCAGAAGCTTGAGTTGGAGATGTTGAGGATTGGACCTGGGCTCTTTCACATGCATGTACTACTTAGCAACTGACCCATCTGCAGAAACCAGACTTTTGGATAAGGAAAAGCCACTTCAGTCTCCTACAACAATCTCCTGTGGGTGTATCAGTGCAATCAAAGCATAAAAAATTCTCTTTTCATATGTTAATCTCCCTTCCTGGCTCAGGGTCCTTTTTGCTTGTTTGTTTTTAAAATATATTTTTATTAAAGATTTCTTGGTTTACAAAAGTATATACAATGTCTCTTTTTTCAAGTTACATTTTCTACAAATCAGTTTCATTTGTTGAGACATTAGTGTTACATTAAGAAGAAAAGGGGGAAAGAGGTGAAGGGGGGAATGGTGAGTGGAGGTGGGGTCGGGTGGCCATGTTTCTATTTTATTTAATGTATGTATGGGGTTTTGTGTCCGTGTCTCTTGTGCAGGTTCTCTTTGCTATTCACTTGTGTTCCTTTAGTGTTGAGAGAGGTTGGGGGTTGGCCTGGGGTGTGGTTGTTCGTTTGTGATTGGCTGTGGTGAATTTTGTTTTCATGTGTGAGTGGAGTGGGTGGGTGTTTTTGAATCAGGTTAGCCATATTGATTTGTATGCTGTTGGTGGATTCTTGTCGTCTTGTTGGGCTGTGTATGTGATAAAGGGGAGCCATACCGGGGTGAAGGCGTCTTCTTCAATTTGTCCCCATGTCAGTTTCAGTTTATTGGTTAATTTTTCTAATAAGGCTGTTTGGGGCCTCTGTCTTGTTGATAGGCTTAGGGTTTATGAGTGGGGTCAGCAAGCTTTTTAAGTTGCCAGGCACACTTAGACTTTTGAGTGAGCGCCATGAGTGCAACCACCTCTAGGCACTTCTCTCCCTGTCCCCCAGATCACCCCTCCAACAAAAGAGGAGAGGGAGGGAGGGAGAGGGAATTTACACATGTTGTTTTTCCAAGAGATCTGGGTGGAAGTTGCACATAGAAGAATTGTTATGAGCTTCGAAAAGCACACAGAACTGGAAGGGGTCGCGGGAAACAGCACTGCTGTTGAAACTTTCTCCTTGAGTTGTATGTACTTTTCAAGGAGAACAGGCTAACCACCCTCACGACTTCACAGCTATGGAGGCAGCAAGTAAAGGGAAGCTCATAAGTTTCATAGGTGCTAGGGGAAGACCTTGAGGGTGCCTTTGGGCCCCAGGCACCATGTTAGCAACCTCTGCTTTATGGAGAAGCCCGTATTACATAACAGTCATGATAAGGTTTCACATTTGCATAATCAGACCAATGATGAAGCACAGTGCCAAGTGTGATATGCAGCTAACACAAGAGATGACTAGCAAACCAGGCACAGCGAAGATTAGGACTTCATGTTCAGAGACATCATCTGGTACAGCCTTTCCTGGAACAGACTACTTTTAGGCTTCGGCATGTTTGAATGCTCCTTCACTCCCTAGATGTAGAAAATCAGCCTCCAAAGAATGCTACTGAAGTGCTCGCTTTCCACTGACATCTCTCCCTGAATATATATGAGCCCATATACAGAACTATGTAGCATAACTCTACTGTATATATCTCTCTCTGTGTATGTATCAATTAGTGTCTTTAAAATATGCATGTATCTTGCTTGAAGGGAGTTACTGAAAAGAAAGTGTACTTATATGAGTGCAGCTGGGAAGCTGATGAATTTGGTAGCTAGCCAACACAAAGGAAGTGGGGGATTTCAAGCATAATGGGTGATTTGGAAGAAGGGACTAAGATTTGAGTTGGAGGAGGATTTCAGATGGTGTTTTAAGAGGCGTTCATAAAAGAGAAACAGACAGGCAATCAGAAAGGAAGCAACAGGAAATGAGGATTTAAATGTTAAATATTTTAAGCATAATCTCTGTGGGCAGCACTGCCTAAGCTCCCTGCATAACAGACATAAAATGAAAGACGGCTAACAGGCCCCCAAGAAAGAAAACTTTTACTGAATAAAAATAAACTGGAGTGGTATACACTGTAGCTAATGTTTTTATCTGAGCTTCTGGCATTTGTAAGTTGAATATTTTATTTTTAAAAAACTGTATTTCTTGAAAGAGTAGATACTTCAACCGATGACGAAAGCTGCGGCTTGTGGATAGAGCAGATGCTGTTTGCACACAGGTTCAGTCCCTCAAATTTCTGAAGACTCAGCCTGGAGAGCTGCTGGCACTCAGTGTAGACCAGGTGCAGAGAACCTTTGACCTTCCAGATGCTGATGAACTACAACTCCCATCATCCCTCAGTCATCAGCCATGCTTAGTGGGGCTGATGGGAGTTGTAGTTCAGCAACAACTGGAGGGCCACAGGTTTGCTATGCCTGAGGAATTGGGAAGAAACTGTGGTTCTCCAGATGTTATTGGGCTTTGATTCCCATCTGCCTCAGCAGCAAGGCCAATGTTTAGAGAGGGTGGTAGTCTAATGAAATGTGGAAGGCTAGTTTTCCCCCATCCTAGTGGAGGCAGTATTGCGGCTGACTTGTAATGCAGTACAGTGGTACCTCAGGTTACATACGCTTCAGGTTACATACGCTTTAGGTTACAGACTCCGCTAACCCAGAAATAGTGCTTCAGGTTAAGAACTTTGCTTCAGGATGAGAACAGAAATCGTGCTCTGGCGGCGCGGCGGTAGCGGGAGGCCCCATTAGCTAAAGTGGCGCTTCAGGTTAAGAACAGTTTCAGGTTAAGAACAGACCTCCGGAACGAATTAAGTACTTAACCCAAGGTACCACTGTATAATATCCTGTCTACTCTTCAATCTGCATCTTGATCAGCAAAAATGTGCTAGCCACCTAAGCTTTTCACTGCGTGGCAAGAAGCATTTTCATCTAGTAATGTCTGCACATTGACCAACTGTTAAAGAAATAAGTTCAGAGCCCACATTTAAAAGTTGATAACCATGGAAAGGATAGATAGTAGAGCACACTGGTTACATTATTTGGGTAGGCTGTAAGGAATGCCTACCATTACTCTCAGACCCATTACTCATTATTCTTTTTTAGATTGCTAACTAATATGAATATATTTACCATCAGTACATCATCATATAAAACCTCCATTTCTGTAGTAATATACTAGTAATATGTTTGAAATAAATAAAATTAACAGTTCATGTATATGTGGCTGGGGGGAGAGAGTACAGTAAATGATTACAGATAATATCTGACTGAATTCTCCCCCACACCAGCCACACACATTATTTTGAAAAAAAATATTTTAAACATATTACTGGTATGTAGTGCACAGCTTGTGTAAAACACAAATAATATCCAATGTAACAATAACAATCAGAATAAATGTTCCATAAGTATCATAAGCCCTGCACACTGGCTACTCAGAATGTAGAAGGCTGAATGCCCTGTTCTAGGCTGCATGTACACCATACATATAAGTACCATTTAAAGCACACTGCTACCACCAAAGAACCTTAGTGTACACTTCATAGCACTACAATTCCCAGCACCCTAAACTACAGCTCCCCAGGATTCTTGGGGAGGGGCATGCATGCAGCAGGAAAAATAGAAGTAGGAGAGCACAACCCTCAGAAGGCCTTGGAAGTACTTCGCTTTAAAAGTATGTTCCCTTCAAGGCCAGGTGCTGCCCTGGCAATCATAGCTCTTGAAACAGTCTTTTGTGCATTTTATTTACTTATTTTTTGCTAAGGTAGGTTTCTGTCAAGGGGCCAGATAGCACATAGTTTATTCCCTTATGTTTCCTGCCTGATCCTCTGAGATTCTTCCTTGAGGGGGGTCTAATAAAAACATTGCCAAACAGGTGGCAATATATATGAATGTTGTAATATCTCTTAGAACCATTTTAATTGTGTTAGCTCCTAGCTTGTTAGTAATTGGGGATGGAAGTAGTAATTTTCCATGCAGAAGATCCTAGGTCCAATCCGCACCATTTCCAGGTAGGGCTGGAAAAATCCCCCATCTGAAACCTTGGAGAAAACCTGTCTTATAGTGAGCCATACCACTGGTCCATCTGACCCAGGATTGTCTACACTGAGCTATAGCAACTCTCCAGGGTTTCAGGCAGGGTTCTCTCCCAGTCCTACCTGTAGATGCTGAGGATTGAACCTGGCATCTTCTGCATGTAAAGTGAATGCTCTATCTCTAAACTACAGCCCTTCCAGCACTAGACGAGCTTGGATTAAGCAGCCCCTTGTGTTCCTATGGAAAGATGCTCCTTGAACAATGTGTGGACCCTGGAGTCTTCCTCTCTGATCCTCTCTGCACATTGACTACCTCATTTCCCCTCCATCCACACAGCATTAGAATCTTGTAACAGAAGGGTCTTATCTTCATTGACAGACAAATTCCATATCACAGGGCCTCAAACCTGCTGTATGGGAGAATTCACGGCTGGCAGACTCAGCACATTTCCTGTGCAGCATTTGTCCCTTCCACTCTTTTTCACACTACGAGGCAGCTTCACCCCTCCCCCTACTCTCTAAACAGAATTCTAAAATATCTCCCTGGGCATTTTTTGTTTACAAAGAGGATATATTCTATTATATTGCTGCACCCCCACCACCACTTTTTCTCCGAAGGGAGTGACCTCCGAACGTGACATCTTTTTGTACAGACAGAGCTGCAAGGAGGGTGGTTCCTCCCCCCTCCCTGTGTCTATTGCTGCTCGAAATAATGGAATGGCTTTAAATAGAGAGGTTAAAGGTCTGTTCTGCGAGGGCAGCTTCATACATATTTATTTGTATTTGATGGCAGGGAAAGAGAAACCAAGACACACAACAGGATTGCTGAATGATAAAACAATGTGCTTACTTTATTTGTGTGCTAATCTAACAGAGATTGATCCACACACTCTACACACAACACACACACACCCCACCCCACCAAGGGCTGTATCTGATTGTCTTAAATGCACAACATCTTGTTCTGCAGTCTCTAGCCCTTTCTAGGGCAAAGGTATGGCAACATTCTCCACCCAAGGGCCACATTCCTTTCTGGGCAACCTACTGGAGGCCGCATTCCAGTGGTGGGTGGGGCCAGATGCAAAAGTGGGAGGAACGGGGTGTGTGTGATGAATTTTACTTTTGTACAGTAGGCTGATTTCTACTCACACTCAAACACCCCCCTCTAACTTCAATCCAGGCAATCAAGATACATTGATCACAGTTCCAAGACTTCCAGTCAGGCAAAAGCACTCAGGGTGATTCTCAAGGGGTGTGGCTTAGGGAGGGAGAGGGTCCCTCTGGGAGGAGTTCTGAGGATCATATAGAAAGGCCTGGGGGTCTCATTTAGGTACCTAGGCCTGAAGTTCCCCACTGCTGTTCTTTGGATTGAATTCATTGCATTCCTGCATTTCAGGAGCTGAACTAAATGACCCTCAACTTGACAGTTGCTGACCTGGTTAGAGACTATAATTCAGAACCTTTCTGCTCACTGGAGAAATCCAAGGTTCATTCCCCAGTATAGGTGGACAGCAGTCCTTTTTTAAATTTTTTATTATCCATTAAATTTGTATAGCACCCTTCATCCAAGATCACAGGTTGGTTTACAATATAAAAACACAAAAACGCAAACAAAAACAATAACCCCCTCAACAGCCTGGGAGAAGAGGAATGTTTTTGCCTGGTACCTAATAATATGGAAGGAAGGTGCCAGGCGAGTCTCCCTGGGGAGAGCATTCCAAAAATGGGGAGCCACCACAGAAAAGGCCCATTTTTTTTCTGTTGCCACCCTCTAGACCTCTCATTCAGGAGGCACATGAAGAAGGGCTTCAGAAGATGATTTCAGGGTCTGATATTGAGAAAGGCAGTTACTGAGTTTTTAGAATGATGCAAAGTGGAGGATCATATTCGGAAAAGGCTGGGAATGTGTCTTATCTGAAGTTGCTGTATAACTTTCATTGTTCTTGGTCCATACACCTGCCAGGAAGCTCCTTGCATCAGAGGACCGGCCTATCACAATGTCCCTTACTTACACATGCATCAATGAATTAGACAAAATCAAAAAGGACTAAGACTATCAATGGCAACTAGCCATAATGGCTACAAGAACATAAGAGGAGCTTGCTGGATCAGACCAATGACCCTTCAAATCTCACAGTAGACAATCAGATGGCTGTAGGAAACCAGGGAGCAGAACATGAGCACAAGAGCACTCCATGAATTTGTCCAATCCTCCTTTAAAGCCATCCAAGTTGGTGACCATCACTGCCTCCTGGGGGAGTGAGTTTCATAGTTTGACTACATCCTGCTGTGTTCTGTCTCCAGTGTCATAGGAAGTATGCCTCTGAATACTAGTTGCTGAGATCTACAAGTGAAGAGATCACTGTTGTACTCAGGTTCTACTTGTGAGCTTCCCATGGGTATGTGGTTGGCCACTGAGAGAACAGAATGCTAGATGAAATGGGTCTTTGACCTGATCCAACAGGGCTCTTCTTATGTTCTTAAACCTGTTGAAAGAGTATATACAACACTCCATGCTGTATCCACCATACATTTTTTTAAAAAAAATATTCTAGCCAATTGGAGCAATCCTTCACGAGTACTCCCTTCATATATTTTTCCAGTTGCTCCCTAGTGCTGTCTTACATAGTTATGGATGTGTGTGCTGGATCCAACCGCATGGGTGGAGAGAACCCTATGAGCCTTTTGCATTAAATGGCCTCCTCACTAGGAAGGAGAATGCTGATTTGGGTTGAATAATGTTCCACAATTGGAACTTGTGGAACACTAGGACCAGCCAGCCAGTAATTCCAGCAACATCTGCAGGGCCAATCCTTAAGCTACACTAGGGATACCAAACCACATCCAGACAACTCTATCCAGCCCTCAGGACTCTTCTCAGGTCATATCCTCTTCCCAGCTGCAACTGCTCGGAATCACTCATGGACCCTTCATTTGACTGTTTTTGCTTGACCATAATATGTCACAACTCTGATAAGGACTCTTGTTTGCCTGGATGTTGTATAGATACTGGTGTGTGATAAGAACATAAGATGAACCCTCTGGATCAAGCCAATGGCTCATCTTATCCAACATGCCATTCCCACAATGGCCAACCAGATGACTGTGAGAAGCCTGCCAAGCTGGACATGAGACAGTGGAGACAGAACATAGCCATCATGGCTAGTACCCACTGATAGCCTTGTCCTCCATGAATTTGTCTAACCCATTTTTTTAAAAAAGCCATCCATTTTGGTGGCTATTATGGCCTCCTGTGTGGGGGAGCTCCATATTCAACTGTGCACTACATGAAGAATCACTTTATTTCATCTCTAAGACCCTAAACATGTTGGTGTGCTTAGAAACCAGCCTAATGTACAGAGGTAAAATTGACACTCATTGCTCCACCCACTTTTACTTATGGCCTTACTCAGCACTAGCATGTGGCTCCTGGAAAGTTGCTTGGAAGGGAATTTGGTCCTCAGACTGAAAAAGGCTCCCCACCCATGAACAGCTCTTTACATGTGGTTGCATTATTCATGCACATAAACCACAGCCATGTGAGAAGGTGCTATAGGAGAACAGCTGCCACATAAGCAAATGAATGCAAGAAAGAGGCCTCAAGAGAATTTTGAAGGAACTTAACTACAATAGGAGGAAATGAAAAGGCGCTGCAACAGAGGCCCTTGCTAAATTATCTTAAATCTCTTTTGTAATCTCATCAGCATTACAAGTCTGGTCAGGTGCAGTTCAATCATGTTGCCTCTGTATTTGAGCTAGATATATATACTGTACATGGTATTTTTTTAATTAGTTGCCTGCGATTTATGGATTAAACTAAGAGAGACACAGAGCATCTTAAATCAATTCAGAGCTTTGTGTTAAATTACCTGGTGCCGAAGTATATTCTGGATGGCAGAATTCTTAATTGCACTGGTTAAAATGTATTTTAGTAGTACGTGCTAAGGGGGGGGGGTGGCTTTGTGCAGGACTTAACTCCTAGACATGTATAATGTATTCAAAAGACACCTAGCCAGCCCAGGTCCTATGGTACAAGGATGTACCAGACTGATCCATCCTAGTCATATGTTTTCAAATATTCTGTCAGAAAGTTATAGCTATCCAGCACTGACTCTACACCCGAGGAGAGTGGGTCTGGCAAAGGGACCTCTGCTGACCTCTCCAATATTGTTGCACCCCAAAAATAGTTTACCTGGTGGTGGTGGTGGTGGTGGTAGCAGCAACACTTTAATCTGTGTCAAGTGATTGCAAACAGTGAATTGACAAACATCTGGTGGAAGGCCAGGAGAGACTCTGAAGCATTTTTTTTTATTTTTTTTTTTAAGAATATAGAGGCCAAGCCAAAGAATCCACCTGCATCTGTTCAAAGGGTTGGGCTTGTACTAGTTGCTGGCACAAGTCGGTTTTAACTAAGGTTCAGCAGCAGCTCTCCTTCTTCACTGCAGGTGTCCTTTATTAAGAATTGACCACTTTGGTTGTACACAGTGCAATCCTATACTTGCCTACTACCCAGAAGTGAACCGCTTTGAGTTCAGTGGGTCTTAAATGTGCAAAGGGCTCCAGTCTTCCTAAGTGCCGAGGGTCAGAAAATCAGAATTGGTAGAATCTACATGCAGTCTACATGTGGGAGTGGATTTCAGTGCAAGCTTTCAAATAATCAACTGAAAATCGTAGGATACCTTAGCTAAAATGTAAAAAATAAGTAATAAATGCTGGAAATGTAAAGAAAAAGAAGGATCTTTTTATCACATGTGGTGGGAATGTAAGAAAGTGAAAAGCTTCTGGGAAATGATATATAATGAGATGAAAAAGATGTTGAAATATACATTTATAAAAAAAATCCAGAAGCATTTTTACTTGGCATTGTAGGGGAGGATATTCACAGACAGGATAGCAAATTGTTTTTATATGCAGCAATGGCAGCAAGAGTATTATTGGCACAGAAATGGAAACAAGAAGAACTACCAACGAAAGAAGAATGGCAGACAAAATTAATGGACTATGCAGAATTAGACAAGATGACAGGAAGGATTCGAAACCTGCGGGACCAGAGATTCTCAGAGGACTGGAGTAAATATTTGAACTATTTGAAAAGCAATTGTAATAAACAGATTACGTTAGTAGGATTGCAAGAAGTTTTGTAAGGAAGACTATGCGAAATATTGCAGAGAAAATTATGAAGAGAATTATTAGGGAAGGATTATTAAAAGTAATAATGAAATTAATGAAATGTAGACTAAGTGATAAAGATTGAAAAATCTTCAGATGTGGCTGATGGAAGTCCAAAACATTGTATAAAACAAGAAAATATGTTATATGATTTTTGGAAATTATATGCAAAAATCAATAAATATATATAATAAAAAAGAAAGAAAATCGTAAGATACCTACAAAAATTATGTTATTCAATGCCATATAGCAGGAATTGGGGAACCTGTTGCCCTCCAGCTCCTATAAGCCCAAACCAACAGTTTTTTTGCAGCTGCTTCTGTCCATGCCTATTTGGGTTTGATTTAATCACTCTAAATCAGCTAACAGCTTTTGAAATTTTAAACTGGGGCTTAAATATTTTTGACAAAAAAAATGGGGAGTAGTTTCAATGAGAACAAATTTGGAAGCATTTCTGCAAAAAATAAAATAAAAAAGAATGAAATCCGAACATTTGATGAAGCTGCAACTGCTGTGTTCATTATCTCAACCAACCTGTAACAGCCTTTGTAGATTTGCAGCTGCTGTCCAGAGCTCTGCCCATTTTAACTGCCATCAGACGGAATGGGCTATCAAATAAAAATGAAATAAAATGCCCCCTTTTCATTTACTGAACTAGTAAACACAGAGTCAGCTCTACTCCAGTTTCTATTAGACTTGGTGAAATGCATTTTGTGTTGTGTTTGGCAGCCTGAGCCATTTTTTGAAAAGTAATGAATTTTTTAGTGTTATTCAGTGTTTTGTATTTTCAAAGACAGTAAAAACATGAGAAGAGCCTGCAGGATCAGGTCAACAATTTGTCTAGTCCAGCATCCTGTTCTCACAGAGTCTGGCCAGATGTGTGCAGGAAACCTTCAAGCAGGACCCAAGCACAAGACAATCCTCCCCACTCCATGGTTTCCGGGATCGATTATCCAGAAGCATTACTGCCTCTGACTATGGAGCCAGAGCACAGCCATCATGGCTAGTAGACATTTGATAGCCTTTGCCTCCATGATATATAAATGCTTTACCACTTAATAAGAAGAACTCTAGTAGATATGAATAAAAATAGCAATAAAAAGACTTAGAAACATAGGCATGATATAAATATCCAAATATAGACAAAATCATCAGATTTTAGAAATATGCACATCCCTAATAAAATGGCACAGCTGGGTAGGTTTAGCTAACCAAAAAGGTTTTTTAGCAGGCATCAAAAACAGCACAATGAAGCTGCCTGCCTAATATCAGTAGCACTGCATATTAGGCAGGGCATTCCAGAAAATTGGTGCTTCCATATTAAAAGATTATTTCATTGCAAGTGAAGAATGAACATTTAAGTGCCACTAGCTAATGTGCCAGTTTCAAATACTGAAGTGGTCAAGTGGGGACATATGGGATAAGGCAGCCTTTGAAGAAAACTAGTCTCAAGCTGCTGAGGGCTTTACATGCTAATAAGAGCACCTTGAATTTGGTCATTGGTAGCAATGTGGCAGCCAGCCAGTTAAGATCTTTGAGGCTGGAGTTAAAGGAAGGTGCCCAGTTATGTCAGCATGCAACAGCAGCCTCACCCCAAGAACTAGGGTTGCCATATTTCAAAAAACAAAACAAAAAAACAATCAGGACACCACCTCATGATTTTCTGATTGGCTAGCCTAAGATTTAGGACAAAGAGCCCCCTGGACACCAATTCCACCTTTGAAATCTTGCCCTACAAGAACAGCTTTGACTTGCCAACTAAACCAGGTAGCTTATAGGTCTCAAACCATTGGTGAGTTAGGGACTTCCCCTGCATGAAAAGACAGTCTCCAGTGGACTGAGTGGATGAAACCTATAGTGGATCCAACATTCAAGAAGATGGTTTCTGCACATGCTGTAGAGAGGGGCAGATGGGGCTTGTCAACCTGCAACCTCCTAGTCCATCTAGGAGAAGCAAAACTCTGATCCTAAACTTCTGCTGCCTTGTGGAATATCATCACCATCATTTTTATTTGTATGCTGCCTTTTGACAGTTAAAAACAATGCTCAAGGCAGCTTACAACATGACAAGATTTACATAACTAGAAAAAGTCATAAACAGTAAATAAACCACTTCAAAAAAAATACACAACCAAATGGAAAACAATTTCCACATAAATCTAAAACTAAGAATACAGCATTAATATCACAGTTTTAAATGACATAGCTAAAAAAAAAACAATTAAAAAAAAACCAAAAACCAAATAAAACTGAGCCCTCTCTGCCCAGCAGCAGCAGTGGCAGCAGTCCTTTACAGAGCCCATCAGGCCCCACTCTAGGCCAGGTGGTGAGTGGCAGGACTGGGGCCCTCAGGCGCTGAGCAGGGGAGTCCTCCTATCTTTGGGAGAAGAAAAAAGTTAAGGAGTAAGCCCTACACAAACCCGAAAATCATTTCCCCCCCCCCCAATATTCTTAAACAGAGCAGCACTGCTGGCCTCACCTCTGGCACCGAGCATCTCACTGAGCACCCCTTAGTGTCAGTCTGCATGTCAACCAAGACATCTGCACCAAGGAAGCCTGCAGACGACCAGCTGCTCAAATGCAGACTGTCACATTATTGATAATCCTGTGCATCCTTATTTTAGAACTTACTATGATTGAGGAGGGATGCGAGTGGTGCTGTGGGTTAAACCACAGAGCCTAGGGCTTGCCGATCAGAAGGTCAGCGGTTCGAATCCCCGCGACGGGGTGAGCTCCCGTTGCTCGGTCCCTGCTCCTGCCAACCTAGCAGTTTGAAAGCATGTCAAAGTGCAAGTAGATAAATATGTACCACTCCAGCGGGAAGGTAAACAGTGTTTCCGTGTGCTGCTCTGGTTTGCCAGAAGCGGCTTAGTCATGCTGGCCACATGACCCAGAAGCTGTAGGCCGGCTCCCTCGGCCAATAAAGCGAGATGAGCGCTGCAACCCCAGAGTCGGCCACAACTGGACCTAATGGTCAGGGGTCCCTTCACCTTTACCTTTATGATTGTGGAAATTGTTCAAATTGGTTGTGTACTTTTTGATGTGTTTTGTTTATTGTTTATTATTATTATTGTTATATTATATATATTTATATTATAATTTTTTTTCATGCTGTGAGCTGCCTTGAGCATGGGTTTAACTATGGAAAGGCGGCATACAAATAAAATGATGAATGAATGAATGAATGAATGACCCAGATCATGCTGGTGCCTACATGCAAGCAGGTGCTCATGCATAATGATCCCTGAAAGCAGGTGTCTGAACCAATATTCAGAAGCCCAAGGTCAGCAATGCAGTCTTAGGAATGTGGAAAGCTGCCTTATATTGAATCAGAGCACCTAGCTCAGTATTGTCTACACTGACTGGCAGACGCTCTCTGGGGTTTCAGACCATGGGCATTCCCACTGGGACCTTCTGTGTGCAAAGCAGATGCTCTACCATGAAACTACGACCATTCGACTTGTTTCCTGATAACTGCATGGAGCTTTGAAGGGGAAATATGTATCAGGCCCTTCCACTTCCCAGACTCATGGAGATCTATCAGATGTTTATTGCATAGAAGGATGAGTTGAAACACTAAGCTTCTTGCCTATCTCTCCCCCTCCCCGCCCTTTTCTTTTCCTTCTTCCAGTTGACTAATTCCTTCTATTCACAAAAATATCTAGGAAGGTTTCACTCAGCTGAAAACCTATGCATAAATATTATATGAGCTCTACTGACCAAAATAAATATATACAGCTTCTCTTCTAATGGGCATTTTGAAGAGTCAGGAAGAGTTTTGATGACATGGGACATTATCCCAGCACTTGGCTCTCTCTCAGCGCTGACACAAGGTTCTGGGGGAGGAGAAAGCAGCAAACCTGGATGCAGTCGTGTCCCCCCTGCACACCAGTTCTCTGAACTTTCCTTTAGGTTACAGCATTGTGGAGAGAGCATTCATCCTATAGTTTCAGGGCATGGCACAGGAATCGTCCACATGGTCCTGGCTGGCACTGATCCAGTTCAATTTTTCCACAGCTTCCAATATTGCTTGTCATGGTGGGCCCATTATCAAGATTCCTCTGGAGTCATTCTTGCACTTGTTCTTAGCAGTGAGTCAACTAAAGCTGCTGTAAGGCAAATATTTCTCATCGCTGTTCCACAAGAAAGCCCTGCAGGACAGGACCAAAGGTCAATGTAACACAGCATCCTCTTTCCCACAGTGGCCAATCAGATGCCAGCCAGAGCAGCTGTGCTTAGGTTCTGCTTACAGACTTCCCATTGGGGCATCTGGATAGCCACTGTGAGAAGAGAATGCTGCACTAGATGGACCTTTGGCCTGATCCAACAAGCCTCCCATTGGGTTCTTATGCCTCTGTTCCTTTTATGCCCCAAAGTATGGAACAAAGTAAGTGAAATCAACCTAAAAGACTGTGTGTAATCAATCTAAACCAGTAGCCATCATCACATTTCCTGGCAGTGAATTTCATCAATTCTGATGGTTGCAAGAAAAAAAATAGGTGTATAGAAGAAAGAAAAATTCCCTGGATGCAAAGATGCAGGTTTGGGGCAATTACTCTTTGGTGAGAGAGCCCAGCAGAGATTTAAAATTACAAATATGCAGCAGAGTAAAGCATGGAAATATATGTTGTTAGGCCTTTAAAACATGCCCTTGTGAGTTCCAAAACTTCCCTCTTCCCCCAGCATAGGAAAAGGCCACACATTTGGTAAGTTAAAAAATGGTTTACATACAAACTGTTAGAAGTTCAGATTTGTATGCTTTTCCATACATCAGAAAAGTTGTACAGGCAGTTAAACTTGGCTTAGTTACAGTGCTGAAAGTTCCTAAATTATTGGTATAGGAACTCAATAGTGTCTTTTGAGAGCCATGGGATCTGAGCTGCAGCAACCAGCTTGCACCTCCTCACACATTGAGCTTCTCTGGTAGACTGAAAGGGAACAAAGGCTTGATTATCTAGTCCCTCCAGATGTGAGCTAAGCCTAGCAGGACAGCTTACTCTATGGTCTTAACCACTTCATGCATTAATTAGACTTATGCATGTTGATTATATGAGGCTGGTTATTGCCACAAATTGCATGATCCATTGCATGATCCATTGCCACCCTTGTCTGCAATCTACTGCCAATCCATTTTACTGGGTGACTCAAAGTTCTACTGTCAAAAAAAACTTTCTGAGAATAAGAGCTATTCACCAGTGGAACAGACTAGTTCAGGAGGTTATGGACTCTCCTTCAATGGAGGTTTTTAAGCAGAGGTTGGATGACCAAATGTTATGGATGCTTTAGCTGAGATTCCTGCATTGCTGTCGGTTAGACTAGATGACCCTTGGTGTCCTTTCCAACTCTATGATTCTATGAGAGGGGAAAAGTGAAAGAGATCTAACCATGTCATATATTATTTTATGAACCTGTGTCATGTCACTCACTAGTTCTCCCCCCCCCCCCACCAGCTCACAAATGCCCTGTGATCATTCTAGTTTCCCATCTGGGATTATGCAGAGCTCTGGAGTTCAATGAACCTGTTAAAAATGTGATGACTGGATGAAATGTGGCCACACATTGTAATTCATGATTAAAACATTCATAACATGGATGAGTTAGAAGGTGAAAAACATAGGAAGCTGCATTAAACAAAGTCAGACAATTGGTTCATGTAGCTCAGTATTGTCTATGCGTCTGCAGCTCTCTGTGATTTCAGATTAGGAACATTCCTGGAGATCCACAGATTGAACCTGGAATGTGTTGCATCTAAAGAAAAATATAATTAGTGATTCTTTCTAGTGTATTACCTCAACTCATCACGAAACCTGTGAACCAGGCCTTACTTGGGGGAATAGCTGCCCCACATGCTTGGCCAGGGTTGATGGAAGTTGGTTCAACAACATATGAAGGGTTACCGGTTCCCATTCCACAGCATTTGTATGCCTTGGGTTTCTGAGATTCAGAAGATTTAGAAGCAGTGCCCTTTACTGTGGAACTCCCTGCTCAGGGAAACTCCCTAAGTTCTTTCTCTCTCTTCCATACTCATGGCTTTTTGGAGACCAACCGGAACATTCATTTTGTGAAGTCTTGTGGAGGAGGAATGGTGTGAACCAGGAATCTAGCTACTAGTCCAGGCAACTTGCATTTTTATTGAAGTGTAGGAATCTAAATACTTCTAGGTGGGTTAAGAATTATTAGAGTTATACAGGAACTGAAAAGACTTCAACGCTAGATCATCCTTGATTTTGTTGTTGCTTTTGTTTTGTTTCTTATCTCTTTTTGACTGCAATCTATTCAATATGGAACTACTTTAGCTGGTGATACAGATTCATCACTGCAATACTGCCTATTGAGCTTGTGAGCTTAGAGGCAAGTTAAAAGCAAGTGCCATAAAAACACAATGTGAAACATTTGCCAGGTCTCAGAGTGGTTGATTAGACTGTTGTAATGCACCTGTAATTTTCCCACAACCATGTTACAACGGGGAAATAGTCCCAAGGGGAGATACTATGGTTTCTAATTTTGTTCATCTCTCACTCTGTCCATTTATAGAGTGCTGAATCCTTACCAATGCAGTTCTTACACAGGAGCAGCCAGTGGGGAGCAGCAGTGCTGTGGGCCTGCCCTCCTAGAACTGGCATCACTGAACTTGCCTGTACAATATGGTGGAAAGGTTGGGGTGGTGCAGGTGCACTGGCAGGAGCACAATAGGAGACTTCACTGCCATTCCTGCACTGCCCTGATCCTACCACTGCACTGTCCTAGCACATGGCAACACTGCTGTTACTGGGATGCAAGGTCTGCAGTTCTACCCCTCCCCTCTCCCCTCTTGGGTCTGCACCATTAACAATCTAGAACCTCCAGTCAATACACACTTAGTCCTGGTGAGGTTGTCAGATAGGTGTCCATAAGAACATAAGAAGAGCCCCTGGCTTACTAGTTCAGCATTCTGTTCCATACAGTTGCCAGCATTTAGGAAGCCCAGTAGGAGGAATTGGGAGTAATAGCCTTTTGTACTTGCAATTCCCAGTGATTGGTATTCAGAGGCACCTGGAATATATTTGGTCCTGGAGGTAGTATATTCATTCATAAAACCAGAAGAGCATTTTGTAACATGGGGTATGATTTCAAAAGTATTGTTTAATGCAGAAGTGGGCATGGGATGTTCTTCAGGTATTTTGGACTACAGTCCTCATCAGCCTCAGCCAGCATGGCCAATGGTCAGGGAAGATGGGAGTTATAGTCAACAACATCTAGAGGGCACTACATTGGCTACTCCTGGTTTGAAGAAGGGTATGCTACCAAAGTTCCTTTGCCTTACCTTATGTGAAGGCCAGTGTAGCCAAATCACAGCTGAACTGAAGGATGCTCATAAACATAATAGGAGAACAGAGATGGATTGAGTCAATTTTCCCCTCAGGTGAATGCTTAAAGAAACTAGTGACAGATCCCCCCCCCCCAAAAGGGACAAAATACAGAAAAAAACAAAAAAACAAAAATAGCTACAGTGTTTGTGAAGGATGGTAGTGTTCCCCCACACCACCACCAATGACATCCAGCAGTGGAGATTTGAGTATCTTTCTCTTCCATCAGTTTTCCTCCAAATGTGAAGAATCTGGATTACCAGTCTTTCTTCAAATGTACTGTATCTTAGTTCTTTGTCCCTAAAAAAAACCCCTCGACTGCCACCATAGAATTTATAATAAAACCTCTTATCCATGGGTAGGCAAACTAATGCCTGGGGCCGGATCCGGTCCAATTGCCTTCTAAATCCAGCCTGCGGACAGTCCGGGAATCAGCATGTTTTTACATGAGTAGAATGTGTCCTTTTATTTAAAATGCATCTCTGGGTTATTTGTGGGGCATAGGAATTCGTTCATTTGTGTGTGGGGGGGTCACAATATAGTCCGCTGCCCCCCCCAAGGTCTGAGGTGAGGTTACCAAACTTTTCCGTTTCCCGGGGACAGTCCCAGATTTACAAATCAGCCCCAATACAAAAATCCATTGAAGTTTAAAAGTGTCCCCGGATTCATTGAAAAAAATCTGGTGACCTTATTCTGAGGGACAGTGGACCGGCCCCCTTCTGAAAAAGTTTGCTGACCAATATGTCAGCAACATTACAGCAGCAGAATAATTTTAAAATAGCTTCACAGTGTGAAACAGGAAATAACCTATCCAGACAATGTGATCATTTTCTTGCATCTTTTACTCTCCATGTGTCTTTTCCTTCCTTTCTTTTCCACTTCATTCCATTTCCTCCTCACACAGGTTTGTTGTTGAGTCATCAACATTCCAGGCCGCTGCATTTTTCTAAACCCTGTTTGTTCTTTTGTAAACCCGAAGGATCCTCCTGATTCTGCTGAATCCTCTCTCTTAAGCATAGATGCTGCTGTTTGGGCTTCATAATGGCAGACACTTTCCCCCAGAAACAGAATATAAGAAGACATTGCTACTTGATTACTGACTGAGGAGCATAGCTATCCTGGCTGGACTTTTGGGTGCTCAAGCCAGTTCCTGCCCAAATAAGTAACTGGCTAAGCAATCCAATAGTCCCACTAACCCGCCCCCCTCCTAAGACTGGTTACAGGAGAACTATAGGGTTGTGTTATGAACTGCAAAACATAACCAAAGTATGCCAGAGTGTTTTCACTGGTTTTATTGGCACTCGCAGAACAGGTGTGGGGTATCTGGCTCTCCAGATGTTGCTGAAATTCAACTTCTATCATCTCCAGCAAACTAGAGATGATGAACATTGTAGTTTGGCAACATCTGGAAGGCCAAAGGCTCTCCATTCCTGCCTTAGGAACTTGCTCTGCTCATAGCCTAACAGCCCTTTCCATGTTTACTCAGAAGTAAATCCCATTATGTCTAATGGGGCTTATTCCCAGATGAGGGTGCATAGGATTGCATTGTTAGTCTACCTGAAAGTATTCCAGTAAAATGAAAAACACCTATCAGTGGAACGACCGCTAATGGAAATCTAACCTAGCCAGAATGTAATTAATTTCCTCTGAATCTCAACTACTCAAAATATAAGCATTTAATTGGCATGGTTTGTACTTTAATAGAATGTGTTCACTTTATGTCCTTTAACAAGCTATGCCAAGTTATATAAAAATTGGGCATCCAATTGAAACCTCTTTCATTTACAGATACCTCCCAAATGAAAAGTTAATACACCAGTTGTAAAGAGAAATTACTACAAAATTATTTGAAAGCATGGAGAATTACTTATACCTAAAGGGCACAAACTCACAAAGGAAAGAGGAACAAAGTATACATTATTTATTTTAAAAAAAAAATAGTGCTGTGACCTGGCCTCAGCATTGCTCTTGAATGGAGAATTCTCTGGCAGAGATCTCATATTAGAATAACTTGCCAAGCACATGGATAGGGGAATCCAACATGATGATCTGTTTTCATACTTAGCCATACTTGGTTGGGGATGTGGTCCAACAACATCTGAAGAACCACAGGTTTCCCATCCTTGCTTTAAGGACCCTTTGTCCATCTACCTTCTGGAAGTCTCCACTCCCTGGTATCTGTGTCCTTCACCATATAGGACAAGAATGAGGAAAGTGTGGCCTTACAGATGATGTTGGACTACAACTCCCATCATCCATGACCATCAACCAGGCTGGCTGGAGACAATGGTTGCTGACGTTCAATACCTCGAAGGCTAAAATCTCCATCCCTGACCAAACAAGTCTTTCACTGATCCTGAATTTGCCCAAAATAAATGTGACACTCTAAAAAAGTGTGGAAAATATAGGAATATAAGGAAAAAAACCACTGGAGCTTCCTGTGGGAATATCTAGTCCAATGCTCTATTCCCTGAATAGTCAACCAGATGTCTATGGGAAGCCCACAGGCAGGACATGAGCACAGTAGCTCATGTTCCATTGCAACTGGTATTCAGACACACAGTGCCTTTGATACTAGAGGTAATATGTAGCAGCTATGACTAGTAGATAGCCTAAATTTGGAAGGTTCTTTATCGGCATAAGGGCTCTCAAAGCATGGGGCCCAGATTGTTGCACTGATTCTCCCACTCTCAAAGGGCTGTCAGTGTGGTTAGGTGGGGCTAGTGAGGGGCTCAACCAGGGCCTTACCTGGCCCACCTTTGGAGCTGGCCCTGCTTACCTTTCTACAGAAGGCTGAAAAAGTGTCTCTACCCTGCAGAAAGAATCCAGAAAAAACCTTGATAATACATTACTGGATAAATTTAACAAAAACAGAACATTATATAAAGAGAAATAAATACAGAGATCTGTCTTTCTTAATTTGGGCCTCACAGCAGGAAGACTTACAACTGCACATACAGGGAGAACTCCCACAGGGCCACACAGCCAATCAGAGGAGGAGTTACCTTGGCAAAGATCATGCAGCTCTGACGGGTTGCTAGGCAATACCTCCACCGTCACAATTCTTGGTTGGCTAATTAACTGTAAACTGTAAATGGAATTAACCCCTAGGTTACTAAGTGAATGATTCCAACAGGTCAGTGGCCTCTCCCTCACTGTTCTTCTTTAAGCAAATTTTTGACAACCAACTGTTGGAGATGCTGTACCTCTGGATCTACTGCATTGCCCATACGATTGAACTCAATGCCCCTACAACATGGGTAGGCAAACTAAGGCCCAGGGGCCGGATCCAGCCCAATCGCCTTCTAAATCCGGCCTGCGGATGGTCCGGAAATCAGTGTGTTTTTACATAAGTAGAATGTGCCCTTTTATTTAAAATGCCTCTCTGGGTTATTTGTGGGGCTTGCCTGGTGTTTTTACATGAGTAGAATGTGTGCTTTTATTTAAAATGCATCTCTGGGTTATTTGTGGGACATGGGAATTTGTTCAATTTTTTCCCCAAATATAGTCCGCCCCCCCCCCCACAAGGTCTGAGGGACAGTGGACCGGCCCCTGATGAAAAAGTTTGCTGACCCCTGCCCTACAAGGACCCTTCCAATTCTATGATTCTTCTTCACCTTTGAAAAAAGCCACTGTGGCCAAATACTAGGGGCACAGTATTTCAAAGCAGAAAACAAGTTTGGGACAGGTGCTATATAACCCACAGTTAATACTGTGAACATCTTTAGAAGGAATGACCTACGAGACGTTTCCGACATTCTCCTCTCAATAGTGATTATGATCATCATCATATTTCACTAGTAAACCAAAGAAGCCACAGTGAGCCTGTTGGTGATGCAATTTTCAGTGGTATGAGCGGTGAGCACTGGAGACGACAGCAGTGGGGAAAATTAGAGATCTGCCAAGCTGGTTCAAGCATTTTAGAGATTCCAGCTGTGCACATTGTACTGGCTCCATGAAAGATTCAGCAGTGCTGCAAGAGAAAAATGCCTGGAGAAAAGTATCTATAATGAAGTTGTTTAAATCTGAGTTTATGGAGATTTGACGCATGAAGGATTTCCCAAGTTATTAAGCAGCAAGATTAATAGCTTCTTAAGTTTCAGCAGTGGCAGACAAACAGAAAAGTCACACACTTCTTTTCTTCTTCCTCTTTCTTTCTGCAAACAACAAACTTTATCTCTCTAGCTGCAAACAAAGTAAGTTGGTAGAACATGGGTCGCCTTGATGGTCTTACCAAACGTTAGTGACTTGTAACTCATCAACATCAACCGGATGGTGGAGACAAGCTCAGCAGCAGTTGAAAATTGAATCTGATTAGTTTTGCTGTAGCCTAATGATTATCAGCTTGTGGTAGCATGGAGGTAGGCTTTTTCACTGGTGTGGAATGCCCTCTCTGCTGAAATACAAGAGGCCTCTTGGGTATTGCCATACCATCAACTCTTGAAGACAAGTATTTCCCTGAAATTGAACTTCCTGATTTAATTGTTTTAATTGCTCTTTTAAACTTTTTTTTAATTGTTACACTTTTTAATAGGCTTGTTTTTTTATTGTATATTTTAATTATAGATGTTTCTCATGTTTTCATGAAATTGTTCCATGACATTCTGATCATGGGGACTGTTCAAGTTCCACAGTCCTTCATGTTCAGCCCCTTCCTCTGGCTGGTCAAAGTCCTCCCCCTCCCTGATGATCCTTTGTGCTCAATAATAATAATAATAATAATAATAATAATAATAATTTATTATTTGTACCCCACCCATCTGGCTGGGTTTCTCCAACCACTCTGGGCAGCTTCCAACAAAGATTAAAAATACATTAAAATTTAACACATTAAAAACTTCCCTGAACTTCTCCCTCTTTGTTACCTAGAGTCACAAGGGCACCTCTTCTCCATCTGTGGGTGCCAGCCTTACAGCCCCTGTCCTCTCCTCATCCTCTTCCCTTCTCCTCATAATCTGTCTAGGGCTGCCAAACCATCCCAAACCTGAATGGAGCTGAAGGGCCCAGGACAACCTCATTGTATTTCGGAATGCAGTATCCATTTGAAGAGGTTCCACAAACGCAATCACTGGCTCACATTTCAAGTTTACTCATATAATGCCAAGAGTATAGGACAGGGGTCAACAACCTTTTTCAGCCGTGGGCCGGTTCACCGTCCCTCAGACCATGTGGTGGGCCATACTAGATTTTTTTTTGGGGGGGGGGAATGAACGAAGTCCTATGCCCCACAAATAACCCAGCAATGCATTTTAAATGAAAGCACACATTCTACTCATGTAAAAACACCAGGCAGGCCCCACAAATAACCCAGAGATGAATTTTAAATAAAAGGGCACATTCTACTCATGTAAAAACCTGCTGATTCCCGGACTGCGGGCTGGATTTAGAAGGCAATTGGGCTGCATCTGGCCCCCGGGCCTTAGGTTGCCTACCCATGGTATAGGAGCTCAACCTATGGACATGAAGTGCATGAAATGAAAGAATCACATTTCAAATGCCACACACCACCATCACAACTGTAGCTGCCATTAAGACAGCCAAGGTCTCTCAAAGTTGCACCACTCCTTCACCTTACATGTCTTGCCAAAAGAAAGGGAAGGATAGAAGACATAAGAAAAAAATCACATAGAGCAAAAAGCCCAACATTGCTATGAAAACAAGTATAGGGCTAAAATAATAAATGGATTCCAGTTCAATATATATATATTTTTTTTTAAGGAAAGAAAGAATCAAGGCACATTCCAGCAAAAGGTTAGGTTTCCTTAAGCCTAATTGCTTTCAGTGGGATTTAAGTGTATGTAAGGGTTGTGGCCATTCACCATGACTGTCACGTTCCCAATTTGCCAATAAAATCAAGCTCAAACAAACATGCCATGCATCGCTTCATGGAAGATGGAAATGATTGTTTGCCTTCCTCCTGGGAAAAGGTATCTCATATCACAAGAATTCCAAACCATCCAACAAAATAAATTGGCAATATGTCTGGGACAGTGATAAGGAGTCTCATTACAGGAGACACATTTATGGAATTAACTGTAAAATGTGGGGATGAGCACTGGCTTTCAAGTAGGATTTGCTAAATCCATTGTGGAGGATAGGTATGTCGGTATCATGACCCCATAGTCCAGCAGCATTCACAATACAGAATTGGAGGCTAGAAAGTTCCCAGTTGAGGAGCTGGACCAGGTTTGGGTTCGGGGAATGCTGCTGGAGATCAAGAGACCTCTGGAAGACAGGAGTTTATAGAATAACCTCCCATAGTACCAGAATCTGTACAGCTAGAGCCAAGACCATCACAGGAACCTTTCCCTCCCAGAGTACCATACCAATTCAGAGGCACAGGGAGTATACAGAGCTCTGGAACAGGGAAGGAGTACCCATCTTCAGGCCATCGCATGGGCTCTTTCAAAATCTAATTTACTGAGAGGTGGTGAAACTTTAGAGAGGTAGAAGACATAATAGGTTGGAATGTATAATATTGATTAAGATTTGAAAGAGGTTAAGGAGCTGCTAAATTTGACTGAGTAAAGGGGAACGCAGGAAAGGGAGATGTGAGGAAGTCAGGAAAGAGGGTTATAAAGATAAGAATCAAAAAACTAATTTTTCTTTAACTTTTGTTCTTTTTTACTTTTTCTGTTATATGTTTTTATATTGTGTTTTTTATGTTGTTTTTTATTGTATTTTTCTGTTGTTTTGTTCGATTGTAATATCTGTTTCATTACATAAAACCAAAATAAATATTTTATTTTTTAAAAAAAGAAACTTTAGAGAGGTAGTCTGGGGGCAAAGGCTTTAAAATAGAGGCAAGGAAATTTTGGCCATTCATATGTTACTAGACTTCAACTCCCACCAATCTCAGTCAGTGGGGCCAATTGTCTGAGATAATGGGAGTTCAGCAACATCCTGGAGGAGGGCTCTAAGGTTCTCCTGGAGAAATGTGAATTTTCCTTTTAACTTTTTTGGAGAAAGTTGCTCAGTCAGAGCTCTCCATGGTCCTAAACACCTAACCTGTCTAGCATCACCCCACCAGCTCTGGCACAAAACCTGGCCAGGACAATAGCAATAAATTGCTATTAGGCTTCATAGCTTAATGGAACTTCCACCTTCAGTACATTATTGAATACCAGTTGCTTGGGTGACCAACAGCTTGTAATTAACTAAGCTGCATAAACTCTACCTTCTTCATTGTACAGTAGAAAATGCAACATATTGATTTTTAGCAATATAAACATTGAGCAAGACGTTGCATTATTTGATTATTGTATTATTTGGTTTTTAAAAAATAAATAAATGATATATAGATAATAAATAGATGGCTAGACAGACAGACAGACATTGTCTTTATGTCCTGTCCATGGACTTCCCACAATAATGTGACTGGCAGCTATAGATACAGCATGATGGACTATATTAGGGATATGGAACTTTTGGCCTTCCAGATATTGTTGGACTACAGTTCTGGTTGATTCCAATCAACATGGCCAGTGGTCAAGGATGATGGGTGTTGTAGTTCAACAACATCTGGAGCTCTATATGGACCTCTGGTCTGACCCACTAGGGCTTTTGTTGTTCTATGAAGCATAAAATTCACCTGCTGACCATGGGTAAGTCTCTACCTCTAAACTAAATCTATTTCATTGGTTGTTGTGAGGATAAAACAGTGTACACAGAGCATGGTTATTTTTTTTAATTGGTGGTTAATAAATATTTTTATTAAATGAATAAAAAATAAACAGAGCTCTGTAGATGAAAACTTGGCAATAAAAGTGATAAGACCATGTCATTATATGTGGGCTGTTTTACACATCAATATCCATCACTTGATAGCTACAGCATCAAGCGATGTCCTGTGTGCATAATAAAGCCATCACAAATCCTACATCACAGACAGAACTTGCGTCAGATCACTGGAATCTCTAAGTCTGATGCCTTCTCAATAAGCATTTTGAAAGCATTTGCTGCCTGGAAGCATGTGTTGCATTTTGAAATACGAAAACGAAAAAGCCTGTTTTCATGGGAAAGGTTTGATTCCATTAAACACTCTGCAGAATAACAATTGCTGAGAGCTGAAGAAATATTACATAATGGTTTCTAGAGCCATAGCTTATGCAAGATGTCATTATGTCGTCATTTAGATGGTTAATGGCTTTTATTGGGAGATGACATTGTAAAACACAATTGCCTAGAGAGAAATGGATGTAGTTTGGTCCAAAGCTATGTAATAACAATGGTTTAGCAAAGGTAAGATTATTTTTCCCCTCCCATGACTGAGAACAATTTGCTGTATACTGCATCTCCTCAAGTGCTTTCAGTTGCGTTTATTCAGGAATCAGGAACCTGGAACCTTCGAAATGTTGCTGGACCAGAATTCACATGCCTCCAATGCTTGGCTATGCTGGGGAGAACTGATGAGAGGTGGAGTCCAGCAGCATCTAGAGGGCCACAGGTTAACCACCCCTTAGTTCAAGCATCCAGTAGTTGGTCCTCAATTGTTTAGTGACAGGAAACTGCATGATCTACATGGATGTGTCAAGTGCCTGTCATCTTCAAAGGTAAGCAGTCATTGATAAGAAACAAAGAAGAAGGAATTCAGCTAAAGGTCCATCTATGGGTCCCAGGATATGGTCTGAAGATTATGAGGCTGCCAAGATAGGTGACTTCCTGGGAACTACATGTACACTGTCTTTAGTTCTATGATGTGAGAAAATGGACTATAAGTATAAGATAAATAAATAAATAAATAAACAACACTGTTGTTTCTCCCATAGCAACTGAATTTTAGAAGCATACCTCTTATAAATATGTCTTTTCTACTTCACTCTCATGGTAGCCAAGAACTGTTGCCAGTCCTATTCTTTTTCAATAATTTGTCTATTTGCCTTTTGGAAGCCACATTAGACCATCACTGCAACTTTTAGGTAGTAAATTCTATAAGGTAAAGGAATCCATACCCAGCAGAAACAGACACAAATCATTTATGGCAGGGGATGCTTCACTAGCTCATTTTCTGTCTGAAACCTTTTACCCCAAATCATTTTCATTGGCTGACACACATGTAAAATTCAATCAATTTTCTTCCATTTTATTTTGGGGGTTTTGGTCCCAGGCACTTCTTAATGTACAGAAAGAATACTGTATGAAGTAAGCAGATAATATGTAAGAACACTGTTACTTCTGTGCAGGTGCTAATGTCCTACAAGGACTTTGATCTAATTCTGAAATGTAAAGTGAAGCAGGGGTATAACTGCAACCCTAAGTGTCTGGGCTAGGGGGCTCCTAATTTCAAAAATAGAAACAGCAGTATCAACATAACTTAAGATTTGCATAACTTCAATAGAGCAAGGAAGAATGAGCACTCCTTTATTACCTAGCTGTGGACAAATATACACCAGAAAGTCCTTCCTACTGAGGCCAGTGTGATTTACAGTGTCAGCCTGAATAACAGACATTAGCAATCTAAACAATGACGTAATTACATATTTCATATGCTTTGGTGCTGGAAGTCACTATGCCCTATCTCATCAGAAAGGTAGAATTCTATTTCAACAGAGTATTCTTTAATGGATTCAAACCTTTCAGATGAAACGTGCATTTCTGTAAAATACAGCACATACTTTTGTGCAGCAAATGCTTTCAACATGCTGATTGAGAAGTCATTAACCTCAGGGACATCAGTGATCTGACACTAAGTGACTATTTCATGCAAAATCTCAATGTCTTTCAAGTTCATCCTTCTCCCAGATCAGATTGCCTTCTTATCATGCTACTTTGTCGTCGTCCCTCTACCACCAACATAGTGCTGCTTTGGACAGCTAACTGCTGCTATCTAAATCTGCCAAAATGTCCTTATTTAACCTGGGATTAAATTCTATTGAAATCCACAGAATTTACTTCCAATAAGTAAGTACACATAAGGCTAGGCTGCACCTCCTTTGTTTCCAACTATTATCTGCTATATATTTTGGAAAGTTGTTTCTCTGTTGATATCAAAATCAAATTTTCCATTATGATTCCTGAGATCAGTGAGCAGGTTTTCATCTATGCATATGACTGGGTGTCGTTCTGAAGCAAGATGGCAGACAGAACCTTTCAAAACTGCAGATGATGATGATGATGATGATGATGATGATGATGATGATGATGATTTGCTTTCTTCGAATTCCTGAGCAATGGCAAATTCAAGACAGCTAATATTAAAGATAATTAACCATATACATATTCTTTGTTTGTTGGTTGTGAAGAATGAGGGATGCGGGTGGCGCTGTGGGTAAAACCTCAGCGCCTAGGGCTTGCCAATCGTATGGTCGGCGGTTCGAATCCCCGCGGCGGGGTGAGCTCCCGTCTTTCAGTCCCAGCTCCTGCCCACCTAGCAGTTCGAAAGCACCCCTAAGTGCAAGTAGATAAATAGGTACCGCTTTATAGCGGGGAGGTAAATGGCGTTTCCGTGTGCTGCACTGGTGCTGGCTCGCCAGAGCAGCTTCGTCACGCTGGCCACGTGACTTGGAAGTGTCTCCGGACAGCGCTGGCCCCCGGCCTCTTAAGTGAGATGGGCGCACAACCCTAGAGTCGGACACGACTGGCCCGTATGGGCAGGGGTACCTTTACCTTTACCTTTATATTCTTTGTTTGTTGGTTGTGAAGAATGAGTCCTCAAGGTGGCTTATAACAGACTGTTATAATACACTGTTTGAAACAAAATAAATTCTCCTGTATGTAAATTCACATACAACCCCCTGACTCTTATGCCTCTGGCTAATGATGTAGCCAGAACATGCTTCTCCCCCAGTGGCGTAGCGTGGGGGTGCAGGGGGGGCCGGCCGCACCGGGCGCAACATCTGGGGGTTAGGGCTAGGGGGCGCAAATCCACGGGTTAGGGGGCACAAATCCATGGGTTAGGGGGCGCAAATTACTTGCCTTGCCCCGGGTGCTGACAACCCACGCTACGCCACTGTTCTCCCCTTTTGCAGCCTGAGAGCAACTGGCATTTAAAGCAGACTGTCCTTTTAAGTACAGAAAAGGTCTAGGTTAGGTGTGGGCTGACACTTCTTCCACTGTGGGGTTCTTTCTGGGAGGCAGAGAGTCCAGTCTAACAGTAACTCTTACTCCAGAGGAAGGAATATTTTTTTCAGACTGAAAGCTACATTCTCGTTTGGACAATCTTCCAGGGTCTACATTCCAGAATAGGGTGGGGTCAAGTCAAAAGTGAGCAGAGCAATGAATGTAAACACACTTTCACACCTGTCCTCCATCCAGGGAGGCAAGAAGCACTGTCATAGTTCAAGGACACATTCCAACCATCTAAGAACACTCAAGGGCCAGTGGGGTTATGTGGCCTGGGGAGAGTTATGAGGGACTGACAAAGAGGCTGGAGGACCTCATACAGCCCAATGGGCCTAAGATTCCCCATTCTTGTTATAATCCTTGTTTGATTAGATGCCAGGAGAAGATATGTTTATTAGGTATTATCCTTCCTCCCTCACATGTGTGAGTTCAACAGAGTGCCACCCCCTTGCTGCTTAAAGAGAAACTTAGATAGGCTAGTTTTAGCCTTTTGGTATAAGAAATCCAAGATGCTTAAACTGAATTTTGCCTTAAACTGGATTTTTTCTGGTATGACTTCCTGTTCCTCCACTTAAAATAAAACCCACCAACATCATCAAACACAAAAAAAATATTATAAAAGGTTTTAAAAAATAACATTTACTTACTCAGAATAGGTTTTGAAGAGTAACAGGTGCAGTAGCATGATGCAGGCAGGCTTAAATAGGTAATTAAGTCACTAAGGCATAGGAAGTCTAGTTTAAAAATGTAGCCAGAGATGCAGGTGCTGTCATGTTGCAGACATGGTGGAAAAGAATGGAAAGAGAGTATGTCCAGACAGGGAGCAGCATATATAGCTACACCTTCTTCCTGTCAGGACACAAAAGGGAAATGACGTGTGTATGTATCTCAAAGGGTTCTCTCTAGCAAGTTCACAGAAAAGCTCTGTGAGCTTCAGCCCCTTCATGAGCCTATCTGGCAAAACATAAAACATTGGTCTGACTGCATTAAATACCCCACAAATCCTACACACTGGAACTAGGATCCACTTTAATGAATGGGGCGGACTTCTGTGTAGAAAGGCACCGAACCACACCAATGTAAACCAATGTGCTTCTGCAACTGTTTTGCTGAGATAATAACTTATTTGTTCATTTCTTTAACACAAGCATGAGGAGTAGGAGGCGAAAATGTTTTTACTCACATAGAAAACAAAAAATTATTAAGCATGCTAATCCTTGCATGCCAGGCCTGATTAGGCTACAAACACCCTTGGAAGATTTTAGTTCTGCAGGTCTGTAACACCACATTATTTTGACTGAAGCCACGTTTGCCAGGATAGCAAGAAAACATTTGTCCGTAATAACAAGAAGTGTGTCTTCTTCATGCTGTGGACAATCAATTTTCAAACCAAGGGTTGAAATATGTATATGTATCTTACCTATTTTGAGTATATATTTCATTAACTCATTTGGTTGAACAGAGGAAAAAAGCAAGATTTTTTTGTTGTGGGGAGAAGCATCGCTTTCCTCTAAATGACCTTTCCCTCAACAAATATACCATTTAATTGAAACAAGAAACAAACGTTTCCCTGCTGTATATTTACTCAGAAACTTTTATAAAGGTCAAGCAGAAACAATTGTAAATGTGGCATTTAGCCTTTAGTATTTTGGAAAGTATTAATTGAATCTCCACATACACAAAGGGTACATTGCCTTTGTTTAGTCAGGAAACTTTGGAATAAAGAACAGTTCCCCCACCCAATAGAAATAATAATTCTGTTTTCTTGCTCTTTTTAAAATGTTTTTATTGCTTTCTGATCTAAACAAACTGCAGCAGATTTCTTTTTAAAACAAGTAAATATATTTTAAAATCCGATCTTGGAGTGGTGTCTTCATGCTCACAATCACCTTACGTTACCCAGCAGTACGGAGTCACCTATTTCTTTGTGAAAGCATGATGCCAGATTGCTTGCTTTTATCCTTATAGTGTTTGAATAATTAGCCTTTGAAAGCAAGGTGCAGGCATTATCAAGCAAATGCTTAGGCTCCTACAGTGGGGTTGCTTTTGCTCTCTGGAGCTTCCCTGTCCTGCTGCTTCTACCTCTTTACTGTCACTGTCTATTCACCTCCCTCTCTGGATAAAAAAGCTGTGCCCAAGCTTCAACATCATTCATTTGCCTCAGCCTCTCACTCTAGGGAATGGGTACCCTAAACAGCAATGAGGAGATGGTGGCAACTCTTAAGGAGGCAGAAACACAGAGGGCACCTTTGCCCACAGCCCCCCTTGAACTTGAAACTGGCAAATGAATTTGGGAGGCATATATATGCTAAACATTTCTATAGGAAATAATAATAATATTTTGAAAATGCATCTTGTATAAAGGGTTGCTTTTTCTTTCACAGTAATTATGAGTGATGACAGCTAGGTATAGACTGCCATATCCTGACCACATTTGGATTCTTCTTAGGGGCATCATGCCACTTCCTGGTTGGTTCGTTGGTTGGTTGGTTGGCTGTTTGATGTATGTTGGCTCCCAATGTGTGTCCAGGTGTAATTCAAATGACTACTCATTACCTTTTGTTGGTGGCACCATAAGGGCTGCCCTTAAAGCTGCAGTCAGAGGTCTTGCTTCATGATCCACTGCAATCAGAAATCTATTTGTAACAGTACGCATCTGTCTAAGCAGTAGCAGTTTCTGAAGTGGCATAATGGCACATCTACCAAGTGTTCACCAAAGATTGGGAAAAGTATGTAGATTATCTGGAATGTATTAGTGAAGGGCAAATAATGCTAAAGGGATTTAGAGACGTGCTGTGAAAGACTAAGAGTTATTGTGCAAAGCAAACAGGAATTAGGAATCGGTATAATGACAATATAAGTAATGAAACGTGTAATTTTATTTATTGCTTCGAATGATTTACGGACAGGCTGAAGGAAGTCCCGTAAGAGACGACTATGTTATATGGATGATATGGAAATGATAATTGTTGTTTATTATTTTTAATTTTTCTTTTATGTGTATTTTCTTTGTATTTGTGTGTTACCTTGTGTTTTTTTTGGAAATAACTAATAAAAAAGAATAAGGGGAAAAAAATGGCACATCCATTACTTCTTTTGGAAGAGGAGGCAAACATTAGCAGGGCATTGGGGAAACTGTTTACAGTGGGAGTTGCATTCTTTTCTGGACAACTTTCCAAGATTCATATGTCAGTGGTGGGGTAAGGGCAAAATATAAATTTTACCTTGTACAGCTGCCTACTTTCTACAAATACATGCACCTCTCTATCCTTCAACCAAAATCACTTCAGGATGGTGTGAAGCAGGGCTGTGGATTGAAGAGACAGTGTGTGGATTGGAGAGAGTTCCAAGGACCAGGCAGAAATGCCTGGAGGACCACAGTTGGCCCATCTGCCTGAGACTTTCTACCTCTCCACTTAGCATGGTTATATATTTAACAACATGCCTTTTCTGATTCAGACATACACTCTCTAGATATGGTCTGAAGTAAGACGAGGCTACAACCTTGTGGAAGCTAAGTAGGTCTGAGACTGCTCAGTGCCTGGGGACATGACCACCTGGGAACCACATGTGCACTGCTACCTTAGGTTTTATGGTGGAAAAAAGGAAGAGTATAATGTAAGTTTTTTTTTTAAAAAAAAGTATTTGGCAAGTGTGCACAGGGCTCAAAATTACTGTTTGTTATTTGTTCCTAAAAACTCATTTGCCAGTGCCGAAGAAACAATAATTCAGCAAATAGACCCCATTTCAAGAGCAGCCAGCAAAGAAAGGATTTACAAAAATCCAATAAAAAGCTTACGTTTTTGTCACCATGTGATAACATTTCAAAGTAGTATGAGGAAGGGGTGAGGGAGAGGGAGAGAGAGGGAGAATGTGCTTAATAGAATTAGCCAGGGAATTGGATGCTCGAATATTTCAGTCAGATTAATGTTAATCTTAGCATGATTTACAACATAAAGGGAGCTTAGAGAATAAACACAGCAGACTTAATTCATCCCTGGAGTAACTTCATTAACTCCAGTGATGCTACTCTAGGCATAAATCTGGCCTGAGCCTCTAGGAGCAAGTTGGTGAAGTTCCTATTCTAGCTAAACTCTTTTTGAAGGAACATATTTTAGGAAGGACTATGTGCAATCATTGGTCAGAAGTCAAGAATTGCTAAAGAAAAAGGCAAAAGCATGCCCTCCAAAGGCATCAAAGGAATGACAAACTTTGAACATCTGCACCCAGAGGTTCCATTGCTATCATTACAATCAAGAGGAATTATGGGGAACAAACAAAGGTCTCCATCCTCTGGACTGTAGCTCAGTGGTAAGGCACCTGATTTGCATGCAGAAGGTCCCAGGCACTGCTATCTGAAACCTGGAGAGCTACTGCCAGTCAGTGTACACTATGCTGAGCTAGATGGACCAATGGTCTGACTTAGTATAAGGCAACTTCCTTTGCTCTCTTCATCAATCAACTGACGGGCACTGAAAGTGAGCCCCCTTGAACTCTGATTGTACATGTGATTTGTATCCACACTGTGCCTATAGCTGGACTTCAGAGGAGTTGCTCTCAGCAGTGATCAGCTGATTAGCACTGAGAGTAGTCAGTACCTGACATTATGATATCACAAGAGGCATTCCCTCCTCTAAGTATGAAAGAAGGGAGAATACTTCTTTCAAAATGGTTTTCCATAGCAGACATCATTCAGAAGATGCATTCCCTTCAACACAAGAGAAGGACCATAGCTCAGTTGTAGAGCATCTTAGAGCATCTGCTTTGCTTGGAGAACATTCCAGGTTCAGTACCTGACATCTGCAGGTAGGGCAGGGTGCAGGTAGGGCTAAGATTGTCCCCAGTCTGAAATCCTGGAGAGCTGTTGCCAGTCGGTTTAGACAGTACTGAGATAGGTGGACCAAGGGTCTGACTCAGTATAAGGCAGCATTCTTTGCATCTATGTTATTTTAGGAGCAGGATGATAGTTCAGGAGTAGAGCATCTGTTTCGTAGAAGGTCCCAGGTTCAATTCTCAACATATCCAGGTAGGACTACCAGTGATCCTTACCTGAAATCCTGGAGAGGTGCTGTCAGACAGTGCAGGCAATACTGAGCTAGAAGGACCAATGGGAAATTCTGATGTCCATTGAGACCAGTATTCGCTGACAATAATGCTTTATAGTCTCAGACATGTTTTTCCCTGCCTTACTACATAGTATTTTTAACTGCATTCTGCTCCTGGGCATGACATGTGTTGAAGATAAGCAAACATGTTTCCTTCTCTTGAGTTTTTGGTTAATGCATGTGCTATTTTATTTATTGTTTATGACTACTTTTGTTATGTTTGTAAATTTGTGTTTTTTTCATGTTATATGCCAACTTGAGCATGGTTTTGGCTATTGAAAGACAGCATTTTACAAGTAAAACAATGTATGTATGTGTATATGTTACTTTAAACCACCAAAGGGTACTGTTTTTCTACGAATCCAGTCAACACTTGCTTGTAGTCTTTGCTGTGTCCACCCCTAAAAGCCGAGTCATTTTGTTTGTTGTTCTATCCAGACAAGATGTGCCCTATTTTTATATCCTCTCCACTTATACTGTAAACAGTTCCTGCATGAATAGAGTCTTTGAACTCCAGACTGCAAGTTATTATTCCAATCTAATTCACTCAAGCTGCAGGGTCTGTTAACAGGGTTACCCTCTCATGATGTAGACAACAGTGAAGTAGATGAACCAATGGTCTGACAAAATATGAGGCCGCTTCCCCTGTTTCTAGGTTATCTTCAGATGTTGGTCATTACTTTAATTCATATTGAAAACTGAGTACCTCAATGATAACAACATCATATTTGTCTCTGTCCCTGTAGGGCAATTAATTACTGCAGAAATACATCCATTAGAATATTGGGTATATGAGTGTGAGTGATCTGAAAACAATAGCAAATGGCTTGGCAATTTAGGAAAATGAAACCCATCAATTCATGGGGCTAGATAAATTGAATCATGGATTGAACAGCCACACATTCTATTGCTTTAGAGGAGGGGAGGGGGAGACTTGCCAGAGATTAGTATGATCACAAGTCACTCAGAGTAGATACCTTTCCCAAGCCAATTATTCTGGATTAACCCTACTGCCTTCAGCATTTTGATGTACCTGTCTAGTTAACTCTTCACATAACAGTCTTGTTCCAGCTTTAATTCCAAGGAAATGGTCGTGTGCTGCAATTAGTGGACTAGGATTGGGATGCACACAGCTCAATCTGTATCAAAAGATAAATTTGTTTGTTTGTTTGTTTGTTTGTTTGATTGATTTCTCCCCCATCGTTCATGCAACAGACCACAGGTAGGTTTGGAATATCAATCCACCAATTGCAGCACCTCATAAAATGCAGTTTAAAATTAACAACAATCTGCAACAGGTATGATTATTACCTTTGCTCATTCCAGCCACACAAATGAATGAATTCAAATGAATTGCTCAGCCTAAGGAAGTTCTCCTGGCCCCATCACTGCTTGCCTTTCAACAGACAACTGGGGACTGTATCCAGTTTTAGAGCAGACCCCCTGAAATTAATGGACACAGCTATTTAAGCTCTATTAATTTTAATGGTTCTGCTCTGAATATGAGTAACTTTTTATACATGCAGTTGTTTTAAGTATATTTTTATTCTCTCGTGAAATTGCTTTGAGATCTTCATAGGAAGCAATTCATAAATGGAAACTACAATGTACTGTAGTCAGACCCAACACTAAGAACTGCAATTCTATATCTAAGCCCCACTGAGCAAGACTTGGTTTTAAGTGGACATGAATAGAATTGTGCTGTTATGCTGAAGTCCTGTGCCCACTAATATGGGAACGAGTCCCTTTGAACTGAGTGGGGTTTGTTTCTGAGTGTTGTTGTTTAGTCGTTTAGTCGTGTCCAACTCTTCATGACCCCATGGATCAGAGCACACCAGGCACTCCTGTCTTCCACTGCCTCCCGCAGTTTGGTCAAATTGGAGGAATTTAGTTACAGCTTCATGCCGGCATAGCTGATGTCAGCAAATTCTGCCAGAAACAGAAGCAAGAGCAGAATTTGCTGCAATTCACATGTTTATCCAAGGTTAGAAATGGAAGTCATGCAAGTGAACATGAGCGGCATTTGTTATTATTGGTTTTTTAGTTAGGAAATGTTATGTAAATAATTACATTATTTTCTGCAAGTTTTTGACAGTTCTCTTCCACTGAAATGAATTATGTAAATGAATTATGTAATTAATTAGGTTAGTTTCAGCCATAGCATATAGCAAGATGAACAACATAGGTTTTAGTAGAAGATGATCTACAGTAGAACAAAACAGCGCTGATTGTGATGAACTTGGGATGGGATAGAAATCACTGCTTCTTTACATCCCTAGCTGAGAGATCTTAATTAGGGCAATGGAAAGCAATAGATCCATAGCTTGTTCTGTCCCCATTCACATCTTGACCATGCACTTACTACCACTGGCAAGAATACCACTAGTGGTTCCTTTCTGCCTGCTCAGCTCTCCACACATAAAGCAGAGAGCCCCCTTACACACACACACACACACACACACACACACACACACACACACACAAAATGGCAAAGGGACAAATGGAGGGCAAACGGAGACTGTTGCCTGACTATAATTCCATTGTACAATTCCATGACAGAGGACAAGATGGTTGGACAGTGTTCTCGAAGCTACCAGCATGAGTTTGGCCAAACTGCAGGAGGCAGTGGAAGACAGGAGTGCCTGGCGTGCTCTGGTCCATGAGGTCACGAAGAGTTGGACACGACTGAATGACTAAACAACAACAAGAATTCCATTCCTGCTCATTGGCTATGCTGTCTGAGGATGGTGGGAGTTTGTGTCCAAGAACATCTGGAGGACCAAAGGTCTCCATTTGTGTACCGATCCCCTTTAGCAAGCAACATCAGAGTGTTAGAGTTGCTTGCTTAATTTTGTTTTGTGTGATCTATCATCTATCTATCTATCATCTTTCTATCTATCATCTATCATCTATCTATGAATATGAGAGAAAATAGATGAAGAAATAAAAAAGGAATGTATGTAGCTGCATACCCATGAGATATACCTTAGTATGCCATTTCTGGAAATATAGAAAAGAAAATGAAATGTGAGCAGGATGGATGCAAGAGGTAGCAATATTACCTCTTTTCACAGGCAAGTGAAAGGTATTTGATCTTTCTCTCGCTTTGATTACCTGGCATAGTATTTCCTTAAGGTTATTTTTGCTAGTCAAGAGCATGAGACCTCGTAGTTGCCACAATGTGAAATAGATATAAAGTTCCGTGTTGCAGGAAATCCAACCTTGCAAATGTAGATGATTGTAGGAGCACAACACAATTATTATCTCTTTAGATATGTCATTGGATTAACATACTTCACTTTCGAGTCCTCAAACTCATCTTTGCAATTATTATTTTTACAGTGTTACCACTAAATATGCAGTCTTGGATGCAATGTGAAGGGTGGGAGGGTTCAAGGAAGGGAAAAGCCAGCAATACAAAGAGGCACTTTTATAGTAATATGTTTTAAGCTGGGCTCTGTCTTATTAGGTGCTATTTGGGCAGAATTGCAATGGTTAACATGAGGTGGGAAAGATCAGCCACCATGAGTCCACAGGACAATTTGCCCAGCATAGTTATACTTACCTGAGTCCAATTAGCTGACTGCACCAGCACATCAGAGTTATTCTGACTGTAACAGCAAACTCCAATTATGTTTAGCAGGTTAGGACTGTTTGTCCATTTCCCCCATTCACAGCGCTTTAAGGGAGCTGTTGCTTCAGCAGTGAAGCCGCTCAGATCTGGAGCAAGATCTGGAGCAAGAATGAGGAACCTTGTTTAGCTTGAGAGCTTAGTGGGCAACTTTTCAGGAATCACATGCTATTGGTGGGTGAGGCAATGGACATGACTCTTGGCTTTGAAAAGGAGTCTACAGTCCAACCATGCAAAATCCAGAGGTTTCTACATGCACATGTCTCCATCCAGGTGTAAGCAAGAGGCATCACTGTAGTTCAAAGACACATTCTGGATGGTCATTGAAGGGTGTGGCCTGAAGAGCAAACGCCTTCCATACAAAACATTCCCAGTTCAGTGCTTGGCATCTTCAGGAAAATATGGGTAACGAACACCTGTCTGAAACCTTGGAGAGCAACTACCAGTCAATGTACACCTGGTGCCCTCCACATGTTTTGGACCAACTCGCATCAGCCAATGGGCAGAGATGTTGGGGGTTGTAGTTCAAATGAGCTAGGTGGACTATTGATTTGACTTGCTATAAGACAGCTTCCAGCATAAGGCAGCTGGTAAATATTGCCACATTTACGGCAATCCCCAAAATATACCTCTCTGCTCCAGCAGCAAAATATATCTATATATATTCAAGGTGTGATCAGTTTTTACTGTAAACCCAAGGGATTTGAGGGTGAAATATAGCAATGCATGCAGATTCTGCAGAGGCTGATTTGCATATGAATAAATTGCCATGTACAAAAAAAAAGGCTAGGAGAGGCAAATCCATATACTAACCATACTAGAAAGTTCATGCCAATCCTGTATCATCATGGGTACTCAAAATGAATTCCTCACCCTTCAGAGGTGTACATTAATATTTGAACAAAAAGAATTCTGAAAGCACGTGTGTGTGTGCGTGCACACTTGTAAGTGAAAAAGGGGGGGAACTATCACCGCAATCCTATGAGTGTTCACTCAGAAGTTAGTGATACTGTGTGTGTGTGTGTGTGTGTGTGTGTGTGTGTGTGAGAGAGAGAGAGAGAGAGAGAGAGAGAGATGGGGAGGGAGGAAGTTGTTAAAAATAACACTTCAGACTGCTGGATGCTGTTTTGTTGAATATTATAAGGTGGGGAGAAACAAGGACCCAGTTGAACCAGTCCTATAGATCTATACTATCTGTCCCTTCCTCCTCTCTGGTGGTCTCCACCACTCGCCCAGACCCTGTCACTGGCATTTCCAATTAGGGCTGGCAGAAACCCTGAAAAGGCACAGTTAGAATAACCAGTACTGACCCAGGTGAATCCAATGACATATCTAAAGCAATGTCCTATGTTCAAGGCCTGAGTAGAAATCATAATTTTAAATGTTCTGAAATCCTGCCAGACTTAAGAAGAAGGGACACCAAGGGCCTTGATTATCATCACAAGTTTTATGTGAACTGTAGAACTCTCAAAAGACTGCCATGTGTACAGAGAAGTTTCGTCGGCCGAGGGGTTGGGGTGGATTTCTTACATGTGGAAGAACTGTGTGGTCTTGCGGTTGTAAGAAAATGACATCTTTCAAACATGGCAGAAGCTCATTACCATAAACTTTGTAGATGATTAACGTAGCACAGACTTCTGCTCATTCTCTGTCCAAATCCTGACAGCCGGACAGGCTTAAACAAATGTGTGAAAACACACCAACGGTGGGCAGGAGATCTAGGATTATTTGTATGACATTCATCTGCCTTACTTTAAATATTTATTATTCCCCAGTGCTTTTGTAAAAATGAAAATGAAAATGAATGCAATCCAAAAGAGAAGAAAGTTTACAAGGCCCGGAGACAATGAGAACAGAATTATTATTTTAGTCACGTTGCACGGAAGTCATGCAGTATTTATGCTCACCTGTTGCTTGCTTCTTCAGCTGCTCCAGGCTCTCAACTTACTTTTGATTAAGGTGTTGGGTGACATCCTGATGATAGGCTGGCAGTGAATCCTCCAGGCAATTTAAACAAAAAACTGAAAGGGGTGTGTGAAATATAGGCATTCAACATTAAGCAGAAGTATGTGATACAAAGCACACCTTTAGATGAGTGGCACATCAGTTCTGGGATCTAACCCTATAGGAGGAGTGGGGAATCTCAGGCCCAGAAGTCTGCTGCCCTCCAGGCCTCTCCATCTGGACTCTTTCCAGCCAACACCCCAACCTCAGCCACTTCCCACACTGGCCCTGTTTTACCCAAGTGTTTTTGCAAGGCTGGGACCATTGAACTCTGATAATGATTTTTACTAGCCTGGATGGAGAATAGAGAGGGGTGTGTGGGTATAGAAAGTAGCATATTGAAGAAAGATAAAATTTATATCCATAACTCCATGTATTTTGGCTCTGGCCCCACCCACCCTGACATGTGGCCCTGGCAGGTTTCCCAGAAGGAAAGGCAACCCTAGGGGTGAAAGGTGTTCCCTACTCATGCAATGTACCAAATGCATCTTTCTTTTCAAAATTCACAGTTCTCTAAATTTTGTATGTGTATATTAGGGGAAAGTATGCATAGAAATGCATATATTAATCACAATAACATTACATCAGAGGAAATTGCTTTGTAAACATGCAAGCAGAATTGCACACAAAACTCAGAACATCAAGAGAGTTGTATACCAAAAATGCTGATGAATTTGGGAAGGACTTTAAAAACAAAAGGTTGCTGATTTGAAAATGTGGTGAACTAAATGATTGGAAAGATGAGAAATGGAGAGAAACCAAACTGAGAGAAACCAAAATTACAAATCTGTCAATCCCTATTGCCTACTCCAACTTTATTTTGTACCTGAAAGAGACGCTATGGCTTTAGTACATACCAATAGCCCCAAGTAGTTAATTAGTGTTTTCTGGTTCAGGCCCTGGAATCTTGCCTCTGCAGTATCCTATCTGTTCACAGTGTACCTCACCAAAGACTACTATGAAGCATATCAGTCATGGAATAAGAGGAGAAGTCCTTGCAGATCAGGAATTGGGTAAGTAGCAGGAAGCACAATAGGAATAAATGGGAGTTCTCCAATTGGAGAGATAACAGAAAGTGGAGTCCCCCATGAATCAGTTTTGGGATCTGTGCTTTTAAACATGTTTGTAAACCATCTAGAGTTAGGGGTGAGCAGTGAAATGGCTGAATTTGCTGATGATACCAAATTGTTCAGGGTTCTTAAAACAGAAAGAGATTGCAAAAAGCTCTGAAAGGACCTCTCCAAACTGAGTGAATATGTGGGAAAATGGCAAATGCAATTCAGTGTAAACAAATATAAAGTGATGCATGTCAGTGCAATAAAAAATAAAAAATCTTAAATTCACACATACACTCACAAGGTCTGAACTGGTGGTGACTAACCAGGAACAAGACCTTGGAGCATGATGAAGATGTTGACCCAGTTTGCAGCAACTGTGAAAAAGGCAAATCCCATACTAGGGATCATTTAGGAAATGATATTATAATGCTGATAAACAAATCTATGGTTCAACCACATTTGGAATACTGTGTACCTTTCTGGTCACCTCAGCTCAAAAAGGGTACTGTAAAGTTGGAAAAGATTCAGAAAAGGGCAACCAAAAGGATCAATAGGATAGAGTGACTACCCTAGGAGGAAAGGTTACAGTATCTGGAACTTTTTAGGCAAGTAAGAAGTGACATGACAGAAATTTATCAAATTAAATCTATTAAAGTTTTTCTCCCTCTCTCATAACACCAGAACTCACAAACATCCAATAAAGCTGAATGCTGGAAGATTCAGGACACAAATAAGAAAGTACTTCTTCACGTAATGCATAATTAAACACTTGGAACTCACTCCCCCACAGGAGGCGATGATGGCTACCAACTTGGATGGCTTTAAAAGAGGATTGGACAAATTCATGGAGGAGAAGGTGATCAGTAGCTACTAGCCACAATGGCTGCACCAACCTCCACAGCTAGAAACCACAGGAGAGGGGTGCAGTACTCCTTAGGTTCTCCTTTAAGGCTTCCCACAGGGATCCTATTGGCCACCATGAGAATAGAAAATAGAAAAGCTATTGGCCTGATCCTGCAGGTTTAGTGCTGTTCCGGCAATCTTCTCTCTTCTCTCACCCCTCTGGGGGATATCCTTTCTTCAGAATCTTTCAATCCAGCACTACCTTAGGCATCATAGTTGTTGCATTGGGATCCAGGTGGCTCTTCTTCCTTCTTCCAAAAGGAAGCCATGGGATCCTAATATTTATTTTATCTTGTGCATTTCCAGGACAGAATCCTCTCTCCAAGATGCTGCTCTGAGCAGTATAGCTTCTAACCAGGGGTAAAGCTGAATACTTTACAGCAGAGCTACCAGAACCACATGTTAAAGTTTCTAGACAATGAGGATATAGCCTAAATACTGCTAATGTATCCTGTTATGCTGTAGGATAACATGGTTGGGATAGGAAGTAAGCATCTTTCAAGTTCTATTGACATCAGGAAATCCTCAAGGGGATATAGCTACTATGCTACATTGCCTGAGACTGATGCATCCCTTTTTGAACTTAAGGTCTATGATAAATTTAGTGCTGTCATCCTTCTTAAAAACTATGAAGATAATAGAATAGAGGGCCTGAAAGCACAGGAGGCCACCACCATGCTGACATGAAGCAGGTCTCAGTCTAGCCACTGCCTGGATGGGAGACCATCTGGGAACCCTTGCATATGCTGCCTCAAGTTCCATGATGAAATATATGAAATATAAATATTAGGTGAACTAGCCTTATCACTCTGAATTTATGTAGAGATTGTTCATTCACCTGGACCATTAAGATGTGTTTCCATCAGCAGCAGTGAGGAGCCAGTGTCATGCTGGATGATAACATGACTCCAACTTCCATCATCACTAATAAAAGGCCATGGTGACTAGGGCTGATGGAAGTTGTATCCAACAACATCTGTAGATATACCCATAGGCCTAAAAGCATCTCAATGCCCATTTTTGGCAATGGCATATTGGTGGAACTTTGCCAGTCCAGCCAGTGTTCTTTAAATCACTAGTTCTCAGCTGGTGGGTTGTGAGCCACAATGGGTCACACCTTGAACTAAACTGGGGTCAAATGTGTCATCCTTTACACTGGAGTCATCTGCATTTCCTTTCTTTGAGGGGCTTAGCTTACTATTTTTTTAAGAGAGAGAGATGAGGAACCTGTGGCCCTCTAGATGTTGTTGGACTACAACTCTCATCATTCTTGCACATTGACCATGATGGCTGAAGTCTAACAACATCTGTAGGGTCACAGGTTCCTCACCTCTGCTAAAGGCTGCTTCAGCATCAGAGGGCTTAGAAATAATTTCCTTGGAGTGCTTGAATTCCAGAGAAGAGAGCATGCAAATGGCTTAGTGGAGGCACTTGGTCTGGTTCTGAAGCTCGCCAGACACTGCAGTAAACCTGCAGTCTCCCTCCCACTGCATCTGGCAATACAGAGAACTTTCTAATTCTGCATCTCTTTGGATTTTCAACACTTGGCAAGTACAAGAGCAGTATCAGAACAAGCATTATTTCTCCTTACTTTTACCTGAAACTGCATTCCAGGAACAGAGGAGTTAGGCCTGATTAAAGGACTGTAGAGTTTAATTCCAAAACTGTTCTTGCCTTTATTCCTCCCATCTGCCAAAGAAGCAGTGGACTCCCCACCCCCACCTGCTCCAGAGAACAATGGAAATGTGCACTTACTAATCGGGAGATTCTACAATAGTGCTTTTTTAATATTTTAAAACCTTACAACAGCACTCCTAAATTTACAGCACCAAAGAGTCCCATCTAGCGATGCCATTAGATTAATCTGCTCTCTCCTTCAGTCGCATGATTATGCTTGGAACAAAGATAGTGTTGGTGTATTCTTTGTTCAATTTAATAGGTCCAGCACTTTCCTAAAGCACTGCAGTGGATCAATTGGAGTTAATTATTATACAAGATTAAACAGCAAATAACTACAGTACATCAAAGTAATGCAGGGAAGAATTGCCTGAACAACACAAAAGGAAAGAATTTCAAAGTTAAGCTGGGCAGTATCCTTAATTTACCCCATTGCACCTAAATGGCCAACACAGCATCAATGGCTGACTGTCCAATGCAGTTCTGGGGCAGGTGAGATGGTGTTTAGTATCCAGAAAGAGTTGGTCTCTGATTTCAAAGTTAGGAAGCAAGCCTGGTGCAGTAGCCTTTGTAAGTGTCAAGCTGTAACAGCTGAGCCTCTGTGGTCCTGTAAGGACAGTTCTGATGTGGCTGATTTCCGCCCCTTGCAATTCCCTATTTTGGCCAGAGCTAGGTAGAGGTGAGGAACCAGCTAAGGGGCCAAGATCCACCAGGATGAGAAGCTTAGGATGCAGAAGATGCCCAGTTGACTGATTTCCATATCTGCCAGGCTCAGCTAGTGTTAAGTCCCTCACTCCTGCTCAGCTGAAAAAAATGCCCTGTATCATATTCCAGCTCAGCCAAGTGAGCTGAAGCCAGGTAAACCAAGGCTTGTGTGAATCCCCCAAAAGGGGCATTCTGGAGGCATGGTGTGCCTGAACCAGAGAAGAAGGGCTTAGGCTGGAATCTAACTCTGTTCTACTTGGTCATGTGCAACCCAGCATAGAACAGTGTTTCAAAGCCTTGTTTTCTTTCTGCAGGCTTAGGCAGAGCAGCAGCCTCCATGCTGTGGAACGAGCTTTGCATCTGGTGTAACTTTGTGGGGGCTTAACATACACTGACTTGCTCTACACAAGCTTATTGTGTATAGGATTGCTTCCTAAATATCCCTCATGTCACCAGCTAGAATTCACTGTAAGTGCATGTATCTGCGGCATGGGTTTTCCATAAATTTTTGAACTGGAAAAATTTCCAGTATTTTTATTGATTTTTTTCAGATTTGTTATTCCCACCTGCCCCCAAAAATTATCCATTGCCCTGATCTGATCAAAGCTTCTTTTTCCCCAATAGCTAAAATTTTGAATGAAAATAAGTTATTTAGAGAAACACACAATGTAGTTTAAATGTTGTATTCAGAGTCAAAGCTTTGCTTGGAATTTGTTTTTATTGAAATACTTGCCAATATTTTAAGATACAACGGTTCAATAGCATGCATGTCCCTTAAGATTTAAGGGCTGTATATCTTAAGCATGCACTCTTCATAGGGGTTGTCAGCTGAAAGAGGTTAATTATGACTTTGAAACCGCCCAGCCTGATTTTGTATGCATTGTGCTAGTCATTAATTCTAATTTTAAGAATTTATTGGAAATGAACATATTTATGTGAAAACGTCTGTTGCTGGTCTGAAAAAAATCTAGCATAAATGAAGCACAACTTATGGGGCTTCCATGGCACATCAAAAATATAATAAAAAATATAAAAATATGATATAATAAACAGCAAGTCATCAGCTAAAGCTTTCCTGGAGATAACCTGTTAAGTGATGTAGACATTTGTTCAAAGTCCCTCACTGGAAATGAATTAAATAGCATTCCAGATTTTGCCTAAACAGATTGTTGGAATAAAGTAAAGATGTTTGAGGAACTCAATCTTTATAAATTTTGATATGAATTAATCCAATAAACACCTCCCCAACTATTAGGCTGATCAGAACATAGTTATCCACTGACTTTCCCAATTCCCAACATTTCCAAAAAAATTAAAAAGTCAATGTAGGACAGAGCTGGATGGACCAATGGTCTGTTGAAAGGGACCCCAAAGGTCATCTAGTTCAACCCCCTGTAATACAAGAACGTCAGCTAAAGCATCCATGACAGGTGGCCATCCAACCTCTGTTTAAAAACCTCCAACGAAGGAGAGTCCACCACCTCCCAAGGGAGACCATTCAACTGCGGAACAGCTCTTACTGTCAGAAAGTTCTCCCGATGTTTAGTTGGAATCTCCTTTCTTGTAACTTGAAGCCAATGGTTCGAGTCCTACCCTCCAGAATTCTTACCGGCACTGCGTGGCTGCCCACTTCTGGGTCGGAGGAGCACCGATAATAGCTTGTGCACATGTGCAAGTGTTATTTGCGCATGTGCAAGCGTTATTTGTGCATGTGCAAGCTTTATTTCCGGTGCACATCTGGGTTGGAGGAGGCCCGTGCACATGTGCACAAGCTATTTCCGGTGCTCCTCCAACCCAAAGTGCACCAGAAATAGCGTGTGCGCACGAGTATGGGCACGTGCTCCCCCGCCTTCTGGCCCGCCGCGCGATCAGTGCTGGAGACACCGGCCTGAGATGTGGTAAGTTTGCTGACCCCTGGGTTAGATGGTTGATCATCTTTGTTGCCCTCCTCTGCACACATTCCAGCTTGTCAACATCCTTCTTAATTTGTGGTGCCAGAATTGGTGTGGTCTGACCAAGACAGAATAGAGTAATACTATTATTTCTCTTGATCGGGAGACTATACCTCTGTTGATGCAGCCTAGAATAGTGTTAGCTATTCTGTTTACTCATGTTAAGCTTGTGGTCCACCAAGACCCCTAGATCTTTTTCACATGTACAGTGGTGCCCCGCAAGACGAATGCCTCGCAAGACGAGAAACTCGCTAGACGAAAGGGTTTTCCGTTTTTCGAGGTGCTTCGCAAGATGAATTTCCCTATGGGCTTGCTTCGCAAGACGAAAACGTCTTGCGGGTTTGCTTCCTTTTTCTTAAAGCTGTTAATACCCGGGGAATCCACGCTCCGCAAGACGAAAAAATCGCAAGACGAAGCAACTTGCGGAACAAATTAATTTCGTCTTGCGAGGCACCACTGTAATGCTAGTAAGCCAGGTTCAATCCTTGACACCTCCAGGTAGGTCTAGGAAAGCTCTCTCTCTCTCTGAAACCTTGTAGAGCTACTGTCAATTACTGTAGACAATAGTTGGGCTAAGATGGACCATTGGTCTGACTCAGAATTAGACATCTTCCTATTCTCCTATGTTCATCTGAAACACATTCCAAAAGTCAGGTCCTGGACATAAGATGGTAAAGTGTAAAACGTTCCTGGAGATAACCTGTTCTTACCTGCCGTTGTGCAAGAAGTTGAACATGCAGAACTACCTCTTGGGATTTAGTTTCACTTTCCTCATATAACACTCAGATGCAGAGAATTAAAACAGCCCTTGTGTTGAAGGGAAGAGCACCTCTAAATTCAGTCCACATCTTTCTTTCCACAAAGCAACTGATGTATTCATTCAAAAGATTGTGTTTTCCTATTGACTTGCATGTTAAAAGTGATAGAAAGGAACACCATCTTCTTTTAGGAAAATAAATATAACAAGTTTTCAAATTAGTCTCCATAAAATGCCAATTACATGAGAGACAGGTTAAAATTAATACCACAGTTAATTAGATAATATATTTGACTATAGCAGCTCTAATTAAAATCCTAATTGGCTTTTCACCACTTATCCTATTGTTGGCACTTTAAAACAATTTAACTCAAACATTTCTAGTTAATTTCACTGGTGCACTTTTCATGCTTGGACTAACCCAAACCCCAAATCCCAAAACTTCCAACCCACCCACCTGCATTCAACCTACTCTATAAATGATGAACTATGTGGTAGTTTCCCAGACACAATGTCACACAGCTGTTAAGCCTGCAGCCAAATATACATGTGTGAGTTTTCTGAGATCAAACAGATCCCAGGCTGCAATTCTAAGCATACTTACTAAGGAATAGGCTCCACTGAACACCATGGGAATTTCTTTTCAGGGAAACACATATAGGATTACATTGCACAATTTTACATAGTGTACTAGCAAAGAGTCAGGAAATCTTCAGCTGAGCAGAAAATGATTTTCTTGGGTTTGTGTGTTGATGCTTTCTTAAGGCCTTAATGGCTGGTGGCTACTAGACCACATCACTTGGGGAGTTTTAAAGGAAACAGTTTGTCAGTGATCAGTAAGGAGGATAAAAAGTCTATGTAGTAGGTCTAGGCAAAGAGAAAGCTTGGGGTGCTCCAAGGGTGTGCTGGATATTTCCCTTCTGTGATTCTACTGCTTAATTTCTCCTTCTCCTGGCCAATCAGGGACCATATGAGGAAAAGGATGACATCATGATACAGTCAGATTAGGACATACAGACAGAAGTTCAAGGGTTGCAGTGGAACCTGTGTGTATGTGTTAGAAGCTGCCAGGGCTAGAATGAGGAACCTCCAAATTTATGTGCTTTGGATTCATTTAGTAAGCCACAAAGACTTAGGAATGGATGGATCAGTCCCTCGTATTACACATCAGACAGGTACTGACTCTATTCCCTTTGTGGCTCCCACTGAAGACTTTCCTCTTTCAACAATTGGAGATGTTCTTGTTCTATCTGTTGATATGTATACTGGATTTGAAAATTGTGTTTATATATGTAATTGTTTTAACTGTCTTTGTATATGTAATTGTTTTTATGCCTGCAATCATTTTAACTGCTTTTATATTTTTCTTGTAGTATGAAATCACTTCAAGAGGCTTCATTAAATTATTATTATTATTATTATTATTATTATTATTATTATTATTATTTCCCATCTGTGTCAATTTGGCATATGTTCATACATAGGCTTCCTCTAATCCATTTCTGCATTAGTCTGCATTTCTAAAAGAAGTATGAGAGTTTTATTCAAATATGTATTTTATCACAAACTGTATTTTTAAATACATATTCTTTCACACTGTATGCATTTCTAAATGTGTGTACATTGAGCTAAAAGACACATTAATATACTTATTTTTACATGTCTAACTACGTTTTCCCATCTGGGAACAGCATCACAATATTCAGTGAATGAAACAATGTGTCTACTTGTCCATCTCCCACAAAAGAGGAAGAGCACCACCACAAACAGAGGGTACAGGTTAGCATAAAATTTGCATATGCTAATATATATGCATGCATGCAAATTGACAAGTTATCCCTAGAATTTAACAGAAACACAATGCAACTCACCATGGTGTGTCTGACTGTGACCAGGTGACATGTGCATCTGCTCAGTCTGCTGTCCATGTGCTAACTCTTGAGGGGCAAATTTGAAATCCCTGCTCTCCCTTTTTTATGTTATTTATCTTTCAGCTGCACTTGAACCACGCAGCCCTTCTAACAGAGGATTTATTCAAATAGAGGACTGTCTTCTGTAAGGCAGGACACATAGCATCCTAGTACCGAGTGCTACAATTGCACCCGTAGCCAGATTAACACTCTCTTCTTCTTTGGACAATTTGCTCCCTCTTTAATTCCCTTTCATCTCTGTTATTATCAGTGCTACTATCACACAATCTGCAAAAATAACCTGGTCTCCTTTGGAATTAATCAGGTTGTAGCTAATCAAACCACAGGCATTAGCATAAAGTTCAGTTAATTGTCTCTCCTCTGCTTTATGGGGAAATAACCATAGAGAAGCGACATATTTCTGATTAGATGAAAGGCTCTTTGGTTAGTACTTTTTAAAAAGAAAAGAAAAAGAAAAAAATAAGCTGGAAGATACAATAGAATCAGCCTTCCTTGCTAGCAATAGATAGTTTTAAGAGAATCAAAAGGAAAGGGATGGTCATTGTCTTACTCAGAAACCTCTCATACAATTAAAAAATAGAAATGGGAAAACTGTATGTGTCTGTATATATACCAGAATTTTGAGCCCCCTACTCCCTGCTTTCTATGAGCCTTTGCCCCTACTGCTCATTGTCTCACACACAAAGCTTCATGTGTGTTACTCCATTTCATTCTTGAGGATCACAAAAGAATGTTTTAGCAGACTTGAAGCCACTTTGCCTTTCGAGGGAGAATGCATTCAACATTTCTTCACCTCCCCATAATTTCTACAGTTGAAGGTAGTTGTTAAGGCAGTTGTGAAGCTCCCTCCTTTCTCCATTCTCCTATATACACAGAGGCTGGCACTGGACTGGTCCTATTCTGTTCTAATCCCAATGAGTAACCGCAACCCCAGAGTCATCCGCAACTGGACTTAACAGTCAGGGGTACCTTTATCTTTACCGTTTAATCGGGGACGCGGGTGGCACTGTGGTCTAAACCACAGAGCCTAGGGCTTGCCGATCAGAAGGTCGGTGGTTCGAATCCCTGCAGTGGGGTGAACTCCCGTTGTTCAGTCCAGCTCCTGCCCACCTAGCAGTTTGAAAAGCACATCAAGTGCAAGTAGATAAATAGGTACCACTCTGGCGGGAAGGTAAACAGCATTTCTGTGTGCTGCTCTGGTTCGCCAGAAGGGGCTTAGTCATGCTGGCCACATGACCCAGAAGCTGTCTGTGGACAAACACAGGCTCCCTTGGCCTATAGAGCGAGATGAGCGCACAACCCCAGAGTCTTCTGCGACTGGACCTAACAGACAGGGGCAACTTTACCTTTACCTTTTAACCCACCAGGCATGGTACAGCAGGTAAAGTCAGTTGCTGCAGCACCAAGGGCAGCTCCCAGTGAGCAACTTACAGGGGTTGGAAGTGAACTGAAACCTTTTGAGCCTGTAGCTCCACTCCACCTGTCATATGCCCTCCCAACACCCCCTTTGTTGGAAAACTACAGCCTCTTAAAGGACCATCCCTCTGGCCCAAAAATATGCCTTTCTCCTTTGTACATGGCCTCTCACCTGATGCACTCCCTGCATTGTTGAAATGGCAAAGTAGTGTGGGAGGCACTCACTTCATCAGGGCCAAAGGTAGCTGCCTGTGAACATCCCAGCCCTGGTTCTACAAGCCCTGGTGCTATGGGATCCTGCCTGTCTGTCTCAGGTTCAGTGTAGCCCTAATCACCAGCATTAGGCTAAGACTGCTAAGAACCTGGTCCAGCTCCTCTAACTCACTGCTGGGTTCCAACTAAAGAACAGCTCTGGGGCTGAAGGTGCTCTCAGCATAGTGCTTTCCTCTGGACAGTTCTGGCTTTCTCAAAGACAATAGCAGTACAGGCAGGAAACAGCAACATGCAGTTGGGTACAGATGCCCTGTGCCCTAGATGCCATGCTAAATTCTCATGGTCCTTCATCTTTACACCAAACTTGGGCCAGATAGCACTTCAAATAATGGATACCTTCAAACAGAGGATGGCCACCCTGGCAGCCCTTCAAACAGGGGGACTGTCTGCTGCAAAGCAGGACACATGGATAACCTATTTCCATCTGTGAAATGCTGGATGGTATGGAAATATGGTCATCAAAGGCAGATATTTCCTACAGGCAAGCAGTAGCTTTCAATTATAGTCAATGGCAACAGTAGCCAAGTGTGGGAGGGAGACAAAACAAGGAAAGAGAGGGAGGCCATGTGCAAAAAAATTCCTCCCTTTGAACATCTTCCCTGATACATAATTACATTTGCTGTGTGATGAAGCTCTGGGAAAGGTTCCCTGTGGCAGTCCAGAAACATACCCCATTTAGCTGTAGAAGCTGCCCTATCACCTACAGCAAAATAAAATAAATAAATAAAAAGTCTTCAACTTGTACCCAAATTCCACCTAACATGAAATTCCTAGGTGAATATGGGGGTTACTGGTCAGACAAACCTCTTAGGAAATGTTGAGAAAAGCTCAGTATTTCTGAATCAGGTGGTGAATGAGTTTACACACACCTAATCTGGATTTTATATATATATTTCTTCCAAAGCTGTGGGCCTTTTGTTTCCTAAAACATTTCCTCAGGTTTAAGTGTTTGATTTGTCAGAAAACATGGGTTATGCTAGGAATGGGTAACTCATAGCCCTCCAGCCATTGTTGTACCACAAATATCATCCCTGACCTTGGTGGCTGGGGCTGGTGGGTGTTTAAATACAGCTACAGCAGGAGAGTTACAGGCTTACCATCCATGCCTTACACGACTCAAATTATTGTCTTGATTGGTTATCCCAAGGATCGCATGGTCCAATTTAATATTTTTTTCACTTCCTATTAGCTTTCTTTTTTGTTTATGGACTGTAAGGCACCTGATGCCCCAAAGAACCAGCACACAACAGGCAAAAAATAATAACTGAGAAATGGGAGCATTGGAAAAAAAGAATTAAAGCAGATATTGGGGAAATGCATTAAACTAGATTAGTCATATATATATTCAGTGAGTTTGTTTTTAATGGTACTTACTAGTCCAGGAGACCATCACCTCTTTTTTTGCTACCCACAGTAGGTATCTTATGGCACTTTTATCAAGAAATGAGTACTAGCATCTTTCTCTTTTAAAACCACCCCTCCTAGTAGGGCTGTGAAACTGACACGGGGACAAACAGAAGAAGACGCCTTCACCCCGGTATGGCTCCCCTTTATCACATACACAGCCCAACAGGACAACGACAATAATCCACCAACAGCATACAAATCAATATGGCTAACCTGATCCAAAACACCCACCCACCTCACTCACACACGAAAACAAAGATCACCACAGCCAATCACAAGCAAACAATCACACCCTAAGCCAACCCCAACCTCTCTCACCACCAAAGGAACACAAGTGAACAACACAAGCAACGCTGACACCAAACTCTACATACATTAAACATAATAGAAACACCGCCACCCGACCCCACCCCCATCCATCCTCCCTCTCCCCACCCCCCCTTTCTTTTTTCTTTCTGTTTTCTTCTCCCTCAACAAATGAAACGGATTTGTAAAAACGTTACATGGAAGAAGAAGAAGAAAAAAACAAACAAACAAAAAAAGAGGCACTACACTTCTGTAAAACAAGAAAATCCTTAATAAAAAATATATTAAAAAAAAACCACCCCTCCTCTGTCTACATTTGCCTATCATTCTCTCCTAATCTGGGGGCCAGGGACTTCTTGCATTACTTTCACCACCCTACAGGGTTCACTTTGAGAAGTTGTGATATTTAAATGGATATAAAACCATGCCATAGCATGATTCTTACTATGCCTGCCCTGAAGAAAATCCCATTGCATTCAGTGGAGCTTACTATCATACAAGCATGTATAGGGTGGTGTACTAAATTTGCAATGTGCATCTGTCTACTGGTTAGAAGCAAACCAAATTCTACAAGCTAGCTCTGCACTGAAGAGTTGAAATGTAGCTCACCTGCCATGGTGACATGTCCCACCTGTAAAATCAAGAGATTGAGAAAAAAGTATAGAGCAGATCACATAAGCAGGCTGAAAGAAAGGCCTGACACATAGGTGTTGCTTCTGCCTCTTCTCAGAGATTATTAGGTGCTGAAGAAGGTAACATGGATCATATAATTGGTGAAAAAATACTGACATGCAACATAGATTAAAAGATGTTGGGAAAGAAAATTGGGAGTTAAAAAATGGATGGTTTACTTTGGGAATATTCTGAGCAAGCAAAGCTCGAGGCCCTATTGCTCTAAAACCTAAAGCCACACTTCTGTTGAATAAACTTATAAACATGATTCTTTCGCTTCCCAACAGAGAGAGAAAGGAGAAAGCAAAGCACCTCAAAAGCTAGGCATGGTCTGCATATATAGCAGAATGGGTTGGTAAAGCATAGAATTGTGGAGTTGGAAGGGACTGCTAGGATCCTCTAGTGTCTAGTCCATCCCCTGCAGTGTAGGAATCTTTTGCCCAATGTGGGGCTTGATCCCATGGCCCTAAAATTAAGAGTCTCATGCTCTACCAACTCAGCTATCCCATATTTGATGCATGTTAAAAACTCTTTCCCCCAGCACCACCAAGCTGTCCTTGGTTAGCCTCTCAGCCACATTTTATCTGGTCACTCTGTTGTTTTAGTCTGTCTCAAACTTCAGTTTATGGATTGATTATATTCTTTGGGTTAATATTTTGTGGGACACCATTCTGAATCTTTATATGTTCAGCAGCTTAAAAGGACTATAAAATAAAAGGAATAGTATTATGGACTGAGTATGTAGCAGAGAATTTGAAAGTGGTATCCCTCACAGAGAGAGAGGGAGAGGGAGGGAGGGAGGGAGGGAAAGAGAAACTACAGACATACATTAAAGAGCCAGTGTGGTGTAGTGGTTAAGAGCAGTGGACTCGTAATCTGGTGAACCGGGTTCGCGTCTCGGCTCCTCCACATGCAGCTGCTGGGTGACCTTGGGCTAGTCACACTTCTCTGAAGTCTCTCAGCCTCACTCACCTCACAGAGTGTTTGTTGTGGGGGAGGAAGGGAAAGGAGAATGTTGGCTGCTTTGAGACTTCTTCAGCTAGTAATAAAGCCAGATATCAAATCCAAACTCCTCCTCCTCCTCCTCCTCCTCTTCTTCTTCTTCTTAAAAGCACATCCTCTCCCCCCCCCCCCAATAAAAATAATCCTAGGTTCTGTAGTTCATTAAGCTGGCTGGGAATTGCAGCTCTGTGAAGGGTAAAGTACAGTTCCCTGATTTATTTTGGGGAAGTTGTGTGCTTTATATATGCTTTAACCACATACAGTGTCCATAGCCAAAAATCTGGACTGGTATAATCTATTCTACTACATTTTTCACACTTCGTTTGGATGCATACATAGATCCAGCAGCAGAGAATGCTGGAAGGAATATTTGCAGCTAGTAATAGAACATACTTGCAGGGCACTAAAATGGAAACAGCTGCGTTTAGGAAAGAGCAGTGGCAGAACACACACTTTGCATGCAGAAGATCCCTGGTCCAGTCTTTGCATTTCCAAATAAAAAAATCAGGTAGCGGATGATGAGAAGGACAGACCTGCTTGAGGCTCCGGAGAGCCATTGCCAGTCATAGTAGGCAATATTGTGCAAGATAACTGAATGACCTAACAGGGTATGAAAGGCAGCTTCCTACATTTCTATAAGAATTTGTTTTTATTTTGCATTTGTTCAGGAACGAAAGAGATTACTTGAGAGGTCTGTTCGTCCGTCCCCCTTTTTTAAAGGAATCTCATGCAGAGCTGAGAAAATGACAGAGCAGCAAAATCTATAGACAGATAAACATGAAACAAATGCAGCATCTTTAACCCAGCAGGACTGTGCTTGGCCGTAGTTATGAAGAAATAAGAAGTGAGGGCTTTCAGGAAGGCCAGAATCCTGTATTATAATAGGGTTGCCTAGTCCTGCTTTTCTGCCTTGAGCTACTGTTCACTTTGCAAAAATCAGCAGGTGAAGCATTGCAACATGCATAAGGAAAATCTGATTGCCTGCTAATACTTGATTTTATGGCTTTAACTCATTTTTAGTTTCGTTGTATTAAGTCTTCTGCACAGTGTTTAGAGACAACTTTGGTTAAGTGAGAATCAAATTGCCAAAATACATAAATAAATGTTGGTGGGTTAAAATGCATGCAAGCAGAACTCACTAAAAAAAAAAAAGTTGGCAACCCTACTTTTCATTGGGAAATGTACCTGCACAGCTCATTCTCACTGGAGTCCAGAATGCTGCAGCGAATAGTCTTAGACCAGGGTGATCTGAGCCTGAAGTGCTGTTCTTCCGCAAAGCCCGTTTCATGGTGCTAGGTCAGTCTTCTCATTCCCTTTTCATTCCCAGATCCAGTTTGGCATCCCCCACATGCATTTGCGTACACACACAGGCTGAGAGCCTCAATGACATCCCTCTGGAGACTGCACCGGGGGGGGGGGGGACGGACCCAGGTAGCTCCTCTCCCCCCCCCCCGTAGCTACAGCTCTGCCAGATCCTTCCACTCCCTGATTGCCATTTTCAGCCCTAGCTCTTCTTATTTTCTGATGCCCCCACTCTCATGCGCTCTTGTTTTCAGTTATCCCATCCTGCATTTCCAGAGTTAGCCCAAGTACACATTCTTGGGATGACACGATATTATTCAGGGCAATAACAACATGGCATGAAGCCTGGAAGCCGGTACCCAGGAAGGATCTCTGTGGGTACCACTCTCTTTAAAAAAAAAAAAAAATATTTATTCCAGTTTTAAAAATTACAAAAAGAAAACACTAAAATAAGCAAGAAAAAACAAAACAATACATCACCATGAATACAGACAAGCAAAAAATAAAAAACCCCAGAAAAATACAATTAAGAAAAAAAGAAAAAGAAAAAAAAAAATCAAACCTTCCCATAACTTATTTTTCATTTGCTTGTTTCCTTGACCTCCTCACACCTCCCTTTTTTGTATTCTAGTTCAATTAGATATTTCAGCAAATCCTTTCCATCTTTGTTTTTATCCTAATAATTTATCTTAACATACTGTAATTTTACACTCTCTTCTTTCACCAATTAACTATCCATTTTTACTTAATCCTTTATATCATTTCTGCTAAAACCACATAACTTCATTCCAACATCCTTCTAACATTCCTTAATTTTACAATGTTTCTGTAAATAAACTTTAAATTTCTTCCAGTCTTCTTCCACCAACTCTTCTCCTTGGTCTCGGATTCTGCCAGACATTTCTGCCAGTTCCATATAGTCCATCACCTTCATCTGCCATTCTTCCTGGGTGGGTAATTCTTGTGTCTTCCAGTACTTTGCAATAAGTATTCTTGCTGCTGTTGTGGCATCTGTGGGTACCACTCTCAAACTGCACACAACTTAGATATGGAAGAGGTCATCAATTTGGATGGCTTTCAAATGGGATTAGACAAATTCATGGAGGCTAAGGTTTTCAAGGGGACGCGGGTGGCGCTGTGGGTTAAACCACAGAGTTTAGGACTTGCCGATCAGAAGGTCGGCAGTTCGAATCCCCGCAACAGGGTGCGCTCCCATTGCTCGGTCCCTGCTCCTGCCAACCTAGCAGTTTGAAAGCACATCAAAGTGCAAGTAGATAAATAAGTACCGCTCCGGCGGGAAGGTAAATGGCATTTCCGTGCACTGCTCTGGTTCGCCAGAAGCAGCTTAGTCATGCTGGCCACATGACCCGGAAGCTGTACGCCGGCTCCCTCGGCCAATAAAGTGAGATGAGCACCACAACCCCAGAGTCGGCCATGACTGGACCTAATGGTCAGAGGTCCCTTTACCTTTACTAAGGTTTCCAATGCCTGCTAGTCATGATATATACCAGGGGTGGTTGGAAAGTATAGATAAGGATTTACTGATAGATCTTTTCAATGAGAAAGGTGGCAATCCCTGGCATCTCCAGGCAAGAAACTCTGGGGAGCTGCTGGCGGTCAGCATCATAGATAGCAATAGTAGGCAACCAGTCTGACTCAGTATTAGGCAGTTTCCTCTTGCAAACAAATGCTACTAGAGTATTCAACTAGGACCTGGGAGACCAAACTTCACACTACGATTCAGCCATGAAGCTCAGCTGGTGATCTTGGCCCAGTCAGCATTTTTCAGTCTAACCTACCACACAGAGTTGTTTTGGGAATAAATAAAGGGAATAAGTACCTGTATGTAAAGCCACCTTGGAGAACAAGTGTGATAGAAAGGTAGTGAATAACCTAAAATAAAATAACTTGCATCTTTCAGATAACATGATGCAGCACCACTGGTGGTTGCACAATGGTTTAAGCTGTAATGCTAAACAAACTTCACTGAGAAATAAACCCCATTAGAAGCAGTGCAGCTTACTTCTGAGTAAACATGCGTAGAAGAGCACTGTCAAGCCAGCTCTGCAAAGAGCTTTTATGCTTCATTTTCTTCAAAGCATTTACATTCCTTGCCCTAAAGTCTCCTTTTTTTAATTATTCTGTTTCCAGAAGCTCCATTGGATATATCTCTAGCTGTTCCTGTGCGTGTTTATGTCCTTTCACTATTTAGGCAGAGGGTGGGGGAGGGAGGAGAAGAAGAAGAAGAAGAAGAAGAAGAGGAAGAAGAGGAGGAGGAGGAGGAGGAGGAGGAGGAGGAGGAGTTTGGATTTGATATCCCACTTTATCACTACCCTAAGGAGTCTCAAAGTGGCTAGCAATCTCCTTTCCCTTCCTCCCCCACAACAAACACTCTGTGAGGTGAGTGGGGCTGAGAGACTTCAGAGAAGTGTGACTGGCCCAAGGTCACCCAGCAGCTGCTTGTGGAGGAGTGGAGACGTGAACCCGGTTCACAAGATTACGAGTCTACTGCTCTTAACCACTACACCACACTGATCCAACTTGTGTAGATCTTAACTCCTCCTTGTGCCTTTCTGAGATTGTGCAGAAGAAAGGTTAGCTGTCCAGCACAGACATCAGTTTGTTTTGCAGGGCTCAGAAAATACTAACATCCCTATTGAAATCCTCTCTTCGGCAGGGCACTCCCTGCCCAAGCCTAGAAGTACATCTCACTACCTGCACTCACTCTCCCCATGGCGGACTACAACCTGAGAACCCAGTTCCTATGCATGTCTACCAGAAAGAAGCTCCACTGTATCTAAGAGGAGCTTATTTTGATATAAGCATACTTGCAGAGTGGTGACCTGATCCTATGCAGCAGATGGGGGTGGGCACCTTGGGCCCTCCAGATGCTGCTGAACTACAACTCCCATCATTCCTGGCCATTGTCTAGGCTTGCTGAGACTAATGAGAGATGTAATACCTAGAAGCCAAAGGTTCCCCACCCTTGCTAAGGATAAGAAGGAAGGAGTCCCATTGTTGTTCAATGGGGATTACTCCCAAGGAAACATGTGTACAGCAATTGCAGCTCATCCTATGCAGCTTCCATCAGAAGGAGAAAAACCTAAAAGGAGCCTGTCGAGATCAGGCCAATGGCCCATATAGTCCAGCTTCCTATTATCACAGTGGCCAACCAGATACCTGTGGGAAGGTGACAGGGAAGACCCAAACCTAAGAACACTCTTCCTCCTGAATTAAAACCCATTTGGTCACAGGTACTAGACTCCATCTCCCTGATCATTGGCTAGGCTGGCTGTAGGAGAGCTGGACTAGCTGGATGGCACCCTGTTGGCTGCCCTGGTGACTTTGGTGTTCCTTAGGCTGTACTGTCCAGGTGTATGAACAGGGGAACAGCCTTGAGGCATAGGTGCCTTGCTCCTGGGGAGAGCAGGAAGAGCCTTAGCTTGGTGGTAGAGCACCTGCTTTGCATGCAGAAGGCCCACAGGTTCAATCCCTGGCATCTCCAGGGAGGGCAGGGGAAATGTCCTCTGCCTGAAACCTTGGATAGCTTCTGCCACTCAGTGCAGACCATGCTGAGCTAGATGGACTAAATAAATATGTTTCCTAACACTCCTCACCCCCACCTTTCCGTGTGCTTGCCTTCCTCTCCTGCAATCCCTCTCTTCCCCCCCACCTTTCTCATCTCCCCTTCGTGCCATCGCCCTGTCTCTTGGCTATACCTCCCTCTTTTCTTTCTCTCCCTCTCTTCCTTCCTTCCTTCCTTTCTCCCCCTCCTCCTCCCAGAGATGGAATGCGAGAAAGAGTCAATGCAGCTTTAAAGGGGCCAGCTTTAAAGGAAGGTCCACGTGAGCCTCGGTGTGTTGCCATTGATCGCATCTCCCGGCGTTGCAGCAGCAGCCCGCCTGCCTCTCTCTCTCTCTCTCTCTCTCTCTCTCACTCACTTGCCGGTGAAACTGACACACATCCAGACGCCGCGTTTTGCGGGGCTCTTGCGGCAGTTCGTGCGGGGAGCCTGAAAAGGGGACGACCCGCGCTCAAGCGGCAGCAGATGAAGTTTGAGCTGTGAGCCCCCGCGTGGCCCGATCGGGGGCGGCTCGCTCTTTGGTGGGGGGAAAGGCAGGCAGGCTAGCGAGGTGGGGGCGATCGTTTGCTTGGCTCGCCCCACCATCTTTGCGTAGGGGAAGAGGGGGAGAGGCAAGCGTAGTCCCAGCTCGGCTGCGCTGCAAGCTCCTCCAAGCCAATGAGCCTTTTCAGGCTGGAGTGAAGACGGGAGGAACGAGGGAGAAAAGGAGGGCGAAGAACGGGAGGGAGTGAGGGAAGGAAGAAAGGAAGAAAGGAAGGAAGGAAGGAAGGGGGTCTTACTTCTGAGGCTCCCCACATTTGCGCCGATGCCCATCTGGTCAGTTTCGCCGTAGGGACTGAACTGCAGGGGCCGAAGAAGAACCGAGCGAAACGAAAACTAGACGAACAGAAGAAGAAGAAAAAAACCATATTAATATGGGTCAGCCGGTGCCTCCAACTATTTTCCTCATGCTGGTGGGGCTTCTGGGGGGGTCGCTCGGAGGTTTTCCAAACACCATCAGTATAGGTAAGAAGCTCCTATCACTTTCCAAAGCGCCTTGTTGTTGTTGTTGTTGTTGTTGTTGTTGTTGTTGTTGTTGTTGTTGTTGTTGTTGTTATTATTATCGTTTCAAGGTTATACTGAAAGAAGATTGAAATAAGTCAATGATAGTAGTGGCGATGTGGGGGGGGGGTCGACCTTTTAATCTCAAACTCGTGTACCCCACTGCCTTTCCTCTTTCCACTCCCCCACCCCACCGCCACTCCCGCAAGGATCCCCCAAGACAGGAACTCGCTAAAAGAAATTGTCATTTGCTTTAAAATTAAAATGCAGCGCTGCATACCTTTGGGCAGATTAATAATGGGTCGAGGGTGGGCAGCGCTGGGACGGAAGCCTGGATTGCGGTACCATTATTAACAGTACTATGAGACTTGCAGTCTCATTTGAAATCGTGATTTATTTATGTTAAAGACCCCACCTCTTGATTTGATCGTCGATCGGGGTGCTATTCTCGTTAAAGAATTATCTGTAAGCCCTCACCCAATGGAAAAGCAAAACTTTCACTCATCTCCCCCCTTCCCCCAAAAAGGGGGCTAGAGAGGCTCCGTGTCTTATCACTCTATTTACCCCCGTAATCCACCTGAATCCAAAACTTCCTCTCCCCCTCTCTTTCCCTCCCCACTCAACAAGATTCAGGAGGCACGTAACTCTGCCGTTTAATGGAGTACGCTTTTGTAACTCGCAGCTCTTCTAAAACCTCTAAACATTGTCTTGTTTGCAGACGCGGGGGGGACGGGACGGGACGGTGTGTGAGTCTAGCTGATGGACCCAAATGTGCCAAGACTAATAGGACCAAGCTATCGGAAATGGCACAACCATCCATCGGGTGTCTCGTGTGTGTGTGTTGGGCTGGCATGGAGCGAGGTGGGGGGGCGGAGCGGACAAACGGAGGGGAGCGTGCAGGCAGATGGCTAAAATAATCAATTCCTTGTCTGCCTGCATATGTCATCAAACGAGCGTTGCATCCAATGTATTTTTTTGGGGGGGGGTGGCTGTTCCGCGAGTGGGAGTGCAAAGTTCCCTCCCACTGGGGTTCTGGGGCATTGAGAAATGCCAAGCCGTGTTTAAAAATAGCGTTGTATTCATTTAGCGTAAGGCGCCGTTTTACCTCGGTTAGGGTTCCTCCCCCGCCCCCCTTCCGTTTGCGGCTGTAGCCTTCCCTACACGGCTGCAGAAGGAACAGGCAACGGTGGGTAGCGATGCATAGGAAGCTCAGTTGGAATGCATTCCATGGATGCGCTGGAAGTCAGGCCATTGGTCCATCTGACTCACTGCCGTCTACACTGGCTGGCAGTGGCTCTCGAGGGTCCTTATTCCAGCCCTACCCGGAGATGGTGCTGGGGATTAAACCTTGGACCATCTTGCGGCTGAAGCAGATGGTCTTTTTGTTTCTTCATCTCTGGGGGAAGGGGGATTGACTTCCTGCCCCCCCCCACAATAAAAATAACAAGAATAAGTTCGGTTTGAAGGGTCCACCCCAATGCTTTCTCCTTCACTGCTTCCGAGGCGAGATCCATGCCAGTCTTTGTTGGGAAGACCTCTGTGCGCATTGCTGTTCAAAACTTTGTCCGTGCATAACGTGTGTCTGCTATGTGTTGCTCCGGGACCAAAACAGAACGTTTTTGAACCCTTACCTGGAGCCAAGACATATCAAGCAGATTGACCCTAAAACCCTTGCAGAAGCCTGCTAGCCCCCAGGCTCCATAGAGCCTTATGCTATGCATATCTGATCTTTATCTGTGTTTACTCAGAAGTAAGTCCCACTAAATTCGGTGCGTGTGTGTTCTTGGGTATATCTACACCATAGTTTAAGCCCGTAATCACACTGCAATCCTGTGCCCTCTTATCTGGGAATACGCTCCATTGAACTCAGGATGATTTACTTCTAAGTAGGCATGCACAGGATGGCAGGGTTAAAGGTCCTTTCCTATGCATGCCTGCTTGGAAGTAAGAACCAGTTGGGACTCCTTCCAGGTAAGGCTGCAGTCGGGTTTCTGCATCATTACCAGGGAACAAGCCCCATTGAATGTAGTGATATGTGCATTTAAGCAAACATAGGAATGGGCTGCACATGTTTAGGGGGGTTTTTGGAGGGGGAGGGAGCCATAGTGATATTGGTAGGATTTGTTTCAGCTTGCTTGTTTAAAGTATTTGTCTGCTCTGAACGCGAAGCCCTAAAATGATACCTTAAGGTTCTGTTGTGAGCCACCAACATATATGAGGCATATAGACTGCAGGCACCAACTGTATGCATACCTGTGGGTTAGGAATAAGCCCCACTACACTCAGCGAGATTTGCTCTGGAGTAAGCATAGATGGTATTGGGCTACAGAAGCCCAATCCTATCCCTGTTTTCTTGGAAGTCATTGGGGCTTACTTCTAGGTGAAAATGCACAAGATTCCAACCTTGCAAGTGAGATAGAGATTGTGTGTACATGTTTCACATAAACCCTAGTTGTAAGCTGCATTATATGTTTGAATATGTTGCTTTAGATATGGAATATAGTATTTTTGCTGTGTGATGTTTGGTAATAAGCATCAATTGCATAGCACATTCCCAACACAGTTGAAAATATGCAGGTTCTTTTACCCAAGCAAATAAACAAATGCTGTTTCTTCTGCCTTACAGGGGGACTTTTCATGAGAAACACAGTCCAGGAGCACAGCGCATTCCGATTTGCTGTACAGTTATACAACACAAACCAGAATTTTACAGAAAAACCTTTTCACTTGAACTACCATGTTGACCACCTGGATTCCTCCAACAGTTTTTCAGTAACAAATGCATGTAAGTAGCTAGCTGGATTTTTCATATTATAGCCGCTGCCTGTTTATAGACCGATTCCCCAACTCCACCGTCCAAACACATTATCTCCCTCTTGCCCTGAAAAGCTATCTAGAACTGCATATCATGTTTGGTAAAACTAGATTGCAGCAAGACATCATTAACTGCTCTTGCAGCATTTTTAATGCATGTTACTGTTGGGATCATGAATATGGTTTGGCCTCCCCCCCCCTTCACAAGCACACACACACCCCCCCAATAAATCTGATGGAAGCAATTCCAAGTAAGACACATTTTCATGTGCCTCTGTTGCTTTGATGCGGAGATTATAAGCAGCATTTAGCAACAGCATGGATAGGAGTGTGAGCAAGTAGGTGGGGATTATTTCACAAATAATGTCTCTCAGGAACAAAATGTGGAGGAAGCTTTTTGAAGTGACCTTGAGGGTGGCAGAGGCAAATAGGCTTACTGGCCTCCTTCTGCCTTAAAAATAGCATTTCTTCTTGCTGAGAATGCCTTGATAAAAACCAGTGTGACTGTGCAAACTGATGGATGCCCTAGGAACCGAAGGGTGGGAGGAGAATTGGTGGAGAAAGCTTGACAGTCTGGAGAAATTAGCACTGCAAATGCATGTGTGTTTTTCATAGCTCTTGATGTTTCACAAGAGAAAAAGAGTGACTAGAGAGGGAGAGACTGAGGAAATCAGACAAGGAATTAATGTAGTGTGGTCAAGGAAAGCAAGTGAGTTCTGCATTCTGTTACATTGCAGCCTGTTAGAAGGCCCATCTTAATATTTGGGCATCTGTTTTTGTTTGGGAGAGGGATGACGTTTACAGCAACAAGAGCATCTCTGGCTGTATGCCAGCCTCTAATCTTAAATCCAAGGAAGCTGTTTAGGGAGCAGACAAAAGGAGGGCTTTTTAGTTCCAGTGACCTTCCACACTGGAAAAGCTTAGCTGGTGTCTGATTTCAGACGTGGATTATTTGAACACCAGACAATTAGGTACACTTGGGTCAAGGGTACATTTCGCAGACTGGATGGTGGTTTTAAAATGTAAGGGATTCATATCCTGCCCCTTCCTCCCAGAGGTTCAGGGTGACACAAACCTGGGTCTCCCTGGTTCTAGTCTAGGGACCTTACAGCCCGGTGGTGAGCCAAAGTGGTATCTTCCAAGTGTTTTTACACTGTCAGCTCCCAACAGCCCAAGACAGCATGGCCAATGGTTAGGGATGATAGGAGTTGGAGTTCAAGAACATCTGGAAGCCACCACTACACCATCACAGCTCTCATGCCCTGCTGCCAAAAACCACTCTGTATGATGGTGCTACACCTCTTTTTATAAAAGCTTTGGTGGGCAGCAAGGAGGCTGGATTTGGTCTTGCATCTACCAGTTGCTGTTCCTTACCTTAAGGCATTTTCTTGAAAGAAAGAAAGAAAGAAAGAAAGAAAGAAAGAAAGAAAGAAAGAAAGAAATCCTTACTCTTAAGCAAATAATTCATGGTAAAAATATCATGGTAACATTTGTGTAAAATGTTCCCCCTGGACCTTCCAGATGAACTGGTGATGGTGGTGTGTGGGAGAATAACATGATCCTATTGCAAGATGTCCCAGAGACATGAAAATTATTGGGCAATGAGCTTTGAGAATGTGTGAGCTTAGTTTTAAGAAAGCCTTTTTTCTGCTGCACAGACCCTTGTAGGGAGGCTCCTAGTTGTGCAATTCCATCCTATTGGTTTATGTTTTGTTTTGTGTAAGATTTACAGTTCAAGTTCTTTGGAAGTTTAAGTGAAAATTCCAATAGTCCTGTTTATGATGAAGGTTCCCAGTTTTTTAAACCATTGAAACTGTGACAATAACAGCAACATATGTGTGAACCTTAGCAGGATTTTTTTAATGCTATGGAAAGCTACATCTGCTGGTTTCTGCAATGTTAAAGGCACAAGAGTGGGACACACTTGTTTCTGTGGTCAGTTGGCAAGTACCCCCGCCCCACAATAAAACCCTGTGTCTAGATTTGGAGTTTTATTTTAATAATCCTGTCCTTCCCGAACAGCTCTCTTAACACATATCTGAGTAGTAATCCTTAATGAATGTAATCCCTTTAAGAGGCCCTATCTCAAACATAGTTTCCTTTAAAACATCAATTATATGGATTTAAACTAAAGGCACTGGACTTTTATGATAATTGGCTATTAACTACTTTCTTTTTTAAAAAAACACCACAAAACTGCTTCTTGGATCCTATGAAGGGTGCCTCAAGGTGTCCTTTTAATGGCACACGTTATTATTATTTGAGTTCATGATGCTATTGGAACAGTCCTGAGTGATCCCACATCCAATACTGTTTGTACTTACAAATGTTTTGGAGCAGTCTCACTGCTTCATTTACAACCAGTACATGTTCTGTAACTTCCTGCTGAAACCTGTAACATTCTATACACCAAAAGGTTTGTTTCTGTCCACCCTTGTTGCTCTATAAGCCCTCAGGTCAGCAATAATGTGGCAGCATCTGGGAAGCATCACAGAAAAACTAATAGAGCAGAATAAATCCAGCCCAATGTATTTTGGCACCTGAAGCAAACCACAAAATGGTGCCCACCCCTCTCAGGGAAGAAGGGGTGAGTGAAGATCATCATTAGGAACAAGGGGAAAATAAAGATCTACAAGAGGAACATGGGGGGGGGCAGCAGCACTTCCTATTAGCCGAGACTGCTGTACAGGTGACTTGGGGTTGGGGCAGCTAAGGAGGAGCACACCACAGCCATTGCTGCTACCACAGCAGCGAGTGATGTATTCATTGGAGGCTGGTTCTACTGCCCCTGTGAATCCTACCACCTGAAGCAGTCACCTCAGCTTGCCTTATGGGTGGGCCAGCACTGAAAACATGTTGCAGAATAAACCTTCAATAAAACTCCAGAGTCTCTTGTAAGGCTGGTTTAAAACACTTGTCGATCTGAGATGGAAAATAAACACCATTCCTTCTTCTTTCAGTTAAACAAACACACACACCTAATGATAAAATAATTGGCCCCTTGCTGCTCTTCTGTGGCATCCAAAGTAATCATTCTGCCTTATAATTACCCTCAATTTAAGAATATAAGAGCCCTTTCAGCCAAACCCCAAAGTCATCCAGCACAGCAGCAATATATAAGGTAATAGTGATATCTGGTTACAATGGGTATGTAGGCAAAATGAGGTTACTGAAAAAAGGAAGAGGTACTGCCACGTTGGCATCTTTCTCAAGAGACAATAGAGTGTAGTTCTGGGAGTGAAGTCAAACTACTGCAGTAGAAGTACTGAAGTGACGTCCCTGGGGACCAAGCCTGGGCAGTGCATATAGAGGTATTGCACTGCACAGACAACACGACCCCCCACCCCCACCCTCGACCTTGCTGGTCCAAAGGAAAGCAGAGGTCCAAAGGAAAGCTGGTCCAAAGGAAAGCAGAGCAATGCGCTTGGCACCAGCTGGGCTGTAAGAGCTGCTGGAAGGAGGCTACAAGGCACCATCCAAGCAGCATGGTACTGCCATGTTTAGGAGGGGAGGCTTTAAGAGAGTGCAATGCCCTTTCTTGTCAGTTCAGTAAGGGCTGAGAATGCTCCATTGCCACCGGATGTTAAGCATCAGTTGGCAGAGGAATAGAAAACTGGGGAGAGATGGCAAATGGAATGGGTGATCTTGAGAGGCGGGATGGCTGGTTGGAACGGACTAGACCACAAGTGCAGGAGCTCTCAACTTAGCAATATCTTATTGCAGATCCTGCTTTAGAAGCTTCAGAAAAGAGGGTACCAGTTATGTGCTCCTGAGCATAAAAGCAATAGCCCACCCTCACTGCTATTCAGTGGCAAGCTGAAGGTTTTATATATCTCAGTGCACAATCCTCATTTGTCTAACCCCCTTTAAAGCTATTCTCGATATTTGCCATGGAACTCCATGCATTAATTGTGCCTGGAGAGAAGCAGTTCTTTATCTTCACTCTTCTGAATACTACCAATCAGACTGGAATTGAACAGTTTATTAAATGCTCAGGAGCATATATCATGCATTATATTACTTGTTGCGCTTGATCTTCCTGAATGCATTCCTAATCCTATTAGAAAATAACATGGTAATGCCAAGGTGTATTTTTCCTCCACAACTGCATATTTTAACATCACTGGAGCTGCAATTCTTTTCACTAGGACTAAGCCCCACCAGGTGCACTTAATTTCGAGTAAACACAGAGTTGCACTGTTGGTTGCTTGTTGCTGCCCTTATTTGCCCATACATGTGGTTAGTGTGATTATAGGGTACATTTGATGCTTGCTTATGGCAATCTAGTCTGCTTTAGCAATTAAGCATTTGGAAAGGAAACCAAAGCATGCTTATTTTTCCTCAAGTTGCACCCTATATTGGATCATGAGTTCCATCCAGGCCAGAGATGAGAAGCTACAGACTTCCAAATACAGCTGAATTCCAATTCCCATAGCCCCAGCCAGCATAGCCAATGGTCAGGGCTGATGGGAGTTGTGGTCTAGCAAAAGCACGTAGTGCCACAAATTCCCCTCACTAATCCTAGTCCAGGGACGTGGGTGGCACTGTGGGTTAAACCACAGAGCCTAGGACTTGCCGATCAGAAGGTTGGCGGTTCGAATCCCTGCGACAGGGTGAGCTCCTGTTGCTCGGTTCCTGCTCCTGCCAACCTAGCAGTTTGAAAGCACGTCAAAGTGCAAGTAGATAAATAGGTACCGCTCCAGTGGGAAGATAAACGGCATTTCCGTGTGCTGCTCTGGTTTGCCAGAAGCAGCTTAGTCATGCTGGCCACATGACCCAGAAGCTGTACGCCGGCTCCCTCAGCCAGTAAAGCGAGATGAGCGTCGCAACTCCAGAGTTGGTCACGACTGGACCTAATGGTCAGGGGTCCCTTTACCTTTACCTAATCCTAGTCCAATGTCCTGCTTTAAAGAGCGGCCAGCGGCATCCTTCTGGGAAGCTTTAGAGCAAAACACAAAGTAGCCTTCCCCTGTTTGTTTCAAGTATCTGATATTCAGTGGCAAACTCCCTCAGATCATGGGTGTCTCCGCAGCTTAAAGTTGCTGTTGGATACTTTAACTTGTCTCTTGAATTCAGGGGGGATGACTGTGACTTAATGGAAGAGCATGCACTTTGCATGCAGAAGATCCCAAGTATAATTCATGGCACCTTCAGATAGAGCTGGGGAAGATCACAAACATTGGGAAATCACTGCTAAGCAGTGTAGGCCGTGCTGAGCTAGATGGATCAGTGGTTTGACATGGTATAAGGAAACTGTCTAAGCCATTGTCATATCTTCTGTCAATGGAATTCCATACATGCCTTTTGAAAAGAAGTTACGTTTCTTTATTTGGCAGTAGACTTCCAACAGACTATTCAATGCAAGTGGCCCAGTAAATTTGTATCTGATATGATATGTGAAGGTAAACATTTTCTCTCTCTCCCCCCCCCCCCCCGCATCCTATTCTCCTGGAGCATCTGTGGCTACGTCCACAGAAGAAAGGGTAGGGAAAAGTGACCTTGTCTGGAATAAAAAGCTCAGTTGACGATGTATTACAGTGGGTGGAAATACATTATTTGCAGTCCTGCCCACTGAACACTGAAGTCTTTGCAGCTACAAATAAATATCCAGAAAGGCCACTACTATTCTCAGATCTGAAAGTAATTTGTCTCTGTAAAGTCATAATGCTCATGCATACAAATATGCCCTAGTTCCCCAAAGTGTATACAAATTAGCCACTGCCAATCCCTTATCCTTATTAATGAGCTAATGCTTTTTTATGTTTTGGATACATTTTCCTACAATTGTGTGGCTTCTCTTGGACAATCACCTACCCTCAAGGGCTACCATGTGATATTTGCCTTTGATATTTGCAATTGAAAATGAAAAAGTTGCAGTGACTCTACCGTGATTTGGGGTTTATCTGCACTGCAGATTCAACAGACTGTTTAGTCCATCCTTTCCCAACCTTGCACCATTCAGGTGTTTCGAACAAATCCAATCAGCTTTAGCTAGTATAGTCATGTTCCCTTCAGCACCAGCTTCATGTAGCCCATGCCCATGGGGGTTGTATTCTCAGAGATCTGGAGACCACCAGGTTAGGGAAGGTTGGTAGTTACATTCCCTTCCTTAGGGGACTCTGGGAAATATAATTCTGTGAAGAGTGGCTGGGGGACAAACTCAGTGCTTTACCAAATTACCTTCCTTGGGTGCAATTAGAGTGATAGGTATAAAACCAATATAAGTTTATACTATAAATAGAGCCCCATCATAATGAATACTGCAAGGGACAAGGTGGTCGGATTACTATTATTCTTTTATCACTGAATTCTATAATATGTTTTAAATTGGGATGGTGCTAAATGTTCAGGTCATTGGTTCCTATTTTGTTTTAACCACCCCTTTCTCTTTCAGCTGGGGCACTTGTAAAGGTATCAAGTGGTATATTGTTCTTCCTAAAGACATTTGAAGATGTTTTCACCCTAATAGTTTCACTATTTGATCCTAGGGTAAAATCATCCCAGGTTGTTGTTGTTGTTGTTGTGTGTGTGTGTGTGTGTGTGTGTGTGTGTGTGTGTGTGTGTGTTGTGTGTGTGTGTGTGTGTGTGTGTGTGTGTGTAAATTTGATTTCCACTGGGTTGTTAAAATGCCTATAAAAATATTTTGCATTCCGAAGATAGCCGGATAATTATTGCTGTTTTTATTTGTTATTTTGCTATTTAAAAATAATGCCACCTTGTTTTCAATGTTTGCTTCTATCAGTATTTTTAAATGGATATTTAAATGACATGTATTTTTTCCTATGGAGTGAGCAATATATAAATTAAGTAAATAAAATTATTATTATTATTATTATTATTATTATTATTATTAGCCACCCAGCAGCGGCTCTCCAGGGTGTCAAACCAGGAGTCATTCCTAGCCGTATCTGGAGATGCCAGGGATTGAACTGGAGATCTTCATCATGCAAGGCAGATGCTCTGTCACTGAGCTATGGCCCTTCCTCCCTGAGGAATCCAGGTGCAGTGCTCTGCTCAGTGAAGGATCAGTCAGGGATGCAGTGGTCATATGTTTCATCCACAGCAACCCTGGCAGATGTCTAGCCTCCTGCTTAAATACCTCCAGCAAATGATAGCGCCCCCCACCCTGCCCCACAAGGCAGTCTGGTCTGCTATTGAGCAGTTATTAGTGTTAGAAAGTTTCTTGTTTTACTGAAATTTCCTTCTGTACAACCTTCACTCTGCCCTCTGGTGTAACCAAGGGCACTTTTAGGGTGCCCAGAGCTCTGGCACTTAACAGGGTGTGTCTTAAGGGCTGGTCAGCTTGCAGTGTCATATAACTATAAACGGAGATCTAATCTAGATTTGCGAGTGTGGAGGCAGAATGATAAGGAAACATTTATACCAGGAAGATTGTCCTAAGGTCTGAAATTATGATCTCTTGAAACCATTTTCTAATTTGATCAAGGAGGAAGAAAACTCGTTTCTTATGCCGTATCCAGTTTACTGCAACCTGGTGCACATCTGAGGTAGCATAGACTTACCTGGGGAAACAGGGAAGGGAAAATGGGCTATTCGCTCAAAGGTATCATCTATTTTCAGAGGCAGAACTACTCTGATCTCATGAGATCGTGTGTGTGTGTAAGCACTCCCCCTGTTTCCAGTTAACTTGCTACATAAACCTGTAGTATTTTGTCTTGGCATACCATGTTTCTTATCTTGGTGTTAACACCTATCTGGGGATAGAGAGGAGAGATGCTGTACTGAGCTGTAGCTCAGTGGTGGAGCATCTGCTTTGCACAGATCCAACCCCCAGAATCTCCAGGTAGGGCTGGGAAACCTTGGAGAACCACTGCCAGTCAGTGTAGGCAACACCAATCAGATGAGCAAATGCTCTGTTAGCAATAGTGTGACCATTCTACAGCTTTGGGTTCTCTCTCTTCCTTGGGGAGTGGGAAATGCCAAATGAAGCTGCTAACTTGCTTTGCAAGTCTGACGAGTGCATAAGTCAATGTAAGCAGGTGGATACAGAGGCATTGCAGGGTTCAGCTCACATTTGAAGTGAGATGTCTTTGTTGGAGTATATTGAGACAGAGCAGCTTAAATGCATAATTCCATCCCTAGCATGTCTACCTGTGTGTGTGTGTGTGTGTGTGTGTGTGTATAAATTCCCTCTCTGAGTTTAATTCAAAACCTCCAACGGTGTCTTTTACTGTTAGGTTTTCAATTATGTTTAACGTTCTGTTGCTCCTATTCCCTCAAAATAAAGCACCGCTGGTGTCTTTTTCTGTTCTGCTCTTGTAGTGCACTACACTACATTGCTCCAGCCACTGCAGTGTCAGCTCATTAGCACTCAGATCGCATATTCTCTCTCTCTCTCTCTGCACTGTCATCGCAAAAAAAAAAGGGGCCGTTGTACACCTTTATGGTCAACAAATGTGGTCTTGGATTATGCACCATTTGCAGGGGATATTTAGAAACCCAAGACTTGGGTTACTTCACCCACCCTGCTCTGGAATTTTCCTAGGGAAAAGGGTTAGCTTTAATACTTAAAACCCTGCAAGAAAATTGGTTGATCTTAGTGAAGGTGGGGCCTATTTTTAAAAGCTTTAGTTGCACGATGCAGATGATCTCTCATCAACAGCTAGCCACCTTGACCAATCTGCAGGCCACCCTCTATTCTCATTCCTCTTATTAAATTTCCTTGTAGGTATCTGTTCAAAATCTTCAGCTAGCCCACAAAGAGAGATAACAAATGTTGATCTGTCTGCATCCTAGATGCAGATGCCATGGCATTTCCTCCTTTGCCAACCAAAGGGGAAAAGAGCATAATTACCTAATTATCCTTGTTTGCCGAGATCCATTTAGATGTTTGTTTGGGTGCTTCTCATCAAATGGGGGGTTTTGTAGCTTTTCTTCACTATTTCTACTCAGTGGTGTGGTGTCCCCCCCCCTTCAATTCGTTTTCAAGCATTCAGAGGGATGGGGTTTTACAAAACAACAACTTGGCATGTTTTGATGTGGTGAATAGTATTACAGGACATAATATGACCCACAATTTGGAGAGATCATTTAAATAAGAAAAAAATGCCTTTACTCCCTGCTATGTGCACCACTTTTCTTGTCTGTTGCTGTTCCTCATTTTCTGTTTCCACTGGACAAACAACTTGCTTTCGTTGCCTCTGGGTGTTCCCTCTCTCTCTCTCTCTCTTTCTTTTAAGCCAGCTGGTAAAGCAATGATGATGCAAACTGGTCATTTCACTGCTGCCCAAGATACCTCTGTTTTAAGGGAATTAACAGAGGAAGGGGAGCAGAGAGAGAGGACAGGGCTAGCAGTTGAAAGTGCAAATCACTCTTAAGTACGTCAAAGGATGGCCCTCCCCACTAAGGCACTCTAATGTGGGTTATGTTTTGAGAAGCTCAGTTTATATAGGGCTCCTGTGTTGTCCCAGACATCCAGACACCAGCCAGATTGGGGGCTTCTGCTTAGCTTTAAATGATAATGGCATCAATTAACCCAGTCTTTACATTAGTGCAGGTGTGGTGAACATGTGGTCCTCCAGCTGTTGCTGAGCTATGCCTCCCAGCATCCCTGGCCATTGGCTATGCTTGCTAGAGCTGATGGAAGTTGTCCATAAGCATCTGGAGGACCAAAGGTTCCCTGCACCTGTTTTAGTTAGTGCCCTTCTCCTCCCTTACCCTCCTGTACTGCTGCAGTTACAATTAGCATGATGCTCCATGATTACTTCTTCTCCTGCTATCTGGATCTCATTAAGTTTCTGACCAATCTCTGGCCTCGCTAAAGATGAATTCATAGCAACAAGAAGAAGTGGTGACAGGTGCAAAGGCTTTGATACAGATGAAGCCACCCTTAAAGTCAGTGGTTCATAAATCTGTCTGTCCATGGACACACTTGACTGTAGCTACCCACCTGTAAAATACAAACAAGGACTGCTGGTGTGTTGATGACCTGTGAATGACTAGAGACATATTTTCAGCATTTATATACCATATATGGTCCCCAAGACTAAATTCTCCCAGGTTACACTCACATCATAAATTAAAGCAGTGCTATGCCACTTTAACAGGGATGCAGGTGGCACTGTGGGTTAAACCACAGAGCCTAGGACTTGCTGATCAGAAGGTCGCTGGTTCGAATACCTGCGACGGGGTGAGCTCCCATTGCTCGGTCCCTGTTCCTGCCAACCTAACAGTTCAAAAGCACGTCAAAGTGAAAGTAGATAAATAGGTACCACTCCAGCGGAAAGGTAAACAGTGTTTCCATGCGCTGCTCTGGTTCGCCAGAAGCGGCTTAGTCATGCTGGCCACATGACCCAGAAGCTGTACGCCGGCTCCCTCGGTCAATAAAGCGAGATGAGTGCCGCAACCCTAGAGTCGGCCACAACTTGACCGAATGGTCAGGGGTCCCTTTACCTTTACCTTATGCCATTTTAACAGCCAGGGCGTTCCCCACTCTAAAAAAATCCTGGGAGCTGTAGTCTGTTAAGAGTGCTGCAAATTGTTATGACTTGTACAGCTTACACAGCTAAAATTACCAGCACCCTTAACAAACTACAGTTTCCATGATTCTTTTGGGGAAGCCATGACAGTTAAAGTGCTGTAAAAGTACCTTAAATGAATTCTGAAGATGTTCCCCCAGTGTTTTGCAAAGGCCTGGGCATCTGCTTGTCTTATTATTGACCATCTGCATCTAAGAACCTTTTCAGTATGTTTGATGCAAAATGCGAACTGCATTTCTCTAAGATGAGTATGGCCAGTAGTGCTTGTAGCTTTACTTCTTATGTTTTGAGTATTCTTCACTGGAGCAGAAAGAGCCTGAGTTCTTACTTAGACAAGAAGCCTGGGGACTTTCATCCTCTGAGGTCTTTGAGAGTTTTATTTCCCATTGACTTCAGGAGGAACAAGACCCAAGCCCACTGGGAATATTCACATGAGAGGGCTGCAACAGCAAGCCAAATCTTTGACAAATTTGATACAGAAGACAGCAGTTCAGATCCAAGGGAGCATAGAGAGGCATGGCAAGCAAGGGGAAAACAGAGTGCTCAACATAAATGGCTATTTTAAACTGAAGGTTTAGAGTAGGGAGAGAGAATCTGCCATTTGAATAAATAGCAGGAACCTGCACTGGGACTTTCCTTTTGCAATGGTACGTAATGCAGGTCTGGAGAACATTTGGCTTTCTTGATATTGCTAAAATATCCCAGCAGGTATGGCATGATGGGAGTTGCTGCTCAGTAATACATGGAGAGCCAACTGTTCCCCACACCTGTCAAAAAGTGTTTAATTTTTTTGTATTTTTTAATGCATACACAATGACTGATCAAACTAAGCTTACAATTTGAAATTAGAGAGTTGTGAGGGACCTTGGAAGTCATCTAGTCTAACACATTTTGGCACATAATGGTATAAATAATATAAACAACAACCCCTACACAATGCAGGAATGAAAATGCGCACTGCAGCCACAGCATCCCAGAAAGATGACTGCCCAGACTTTACTGATATATCTCCAGCAAAGGACAGCCCACCATGTCCTGAGACTAATGTTGAACAAATCTTACTGCTATAAATTTCTCCTAAAGCTTATCTGAAATCTTTCCTTGCAAGCCTGCTCCATCTACCTTATGACAATATCTGTATGGCAGCCCTATATTTAAACACAACTGTAATATTTCCTCTTGATCTTCCCTTCTCCTGCCTAAACTTACCCAGCTCCACCAACCCAACTCCATAGGACTTAGTTTCCAGACGTCCTCACTATTCTAGTTGCCCTCTGCTGGACATGCTCCAATTAGGACAATGATAGGGAACTTGTTGTCTAACAATATCTGGGATGCTAATATCTCCCATCATCCCTGACCACTGGCAGTGCTGCCTGGTGCTGAAAGGAGTTGGCATGAAACATGTTTATCTACCCTGAGTTAAGGGAAGGGTCATGATTCAGTGGCAGAGCTTATGCTTTGCATGCAAAAGGCTGAAGGTTGAATCCCTAGCTTCTCCAGCTAGGGCTGGTAGAGATTCCTCTCTGAAACTCCGAAGAGCCTTTGCCAGTATATGCAGAAAATATTGAACTGGATGAACCAGTTATATAATTCAGCATCCTGTGTTTGTCAACAACTAACCTTTTGACTGTTACAAATCCGCCGCTTCGGTTGGGACCACACAGGAAAATAAGATTGCCCTAGGTAGGATCCATTAGTTACGACAAGTAGATGTAGATGGCTTGATTTGGATCCAGTGAATATAGTACCAAATAATTACTAAACTTTTTGAAGATGACATTACCACTCATTTTTCTTCTTCTTAAAACACCAACACTAATGCACTTCACATGTTTTGCCTATTGGGTCACTGTGTAATATGACCTTCCCCTGAATACTCCCAAATTGAGTGGCTGATTTGAAATAAACAAAAGGCCAGAAAACTGGGACAAAAGGGAATTGCTGTCACATAGGGAGAGGGACCAGGTAGGTGACCACAGCTTCTCCTCTGCTGCTTCTCAGTTTTGCTATATTGATTGCATTTGTTTTGAAGCTGCCAAACTTCTCGTTGTCTAATTAACTTTGCTTAATGTCAAAAGAGCAGCCCTGTCATCGACCTCTTTCACACATCTGAAATATCAGGCAATGCTAACTCTGGCTTCAAGGTTGACATTTTCATTGCAATTCAGATTAGGTCACCCTTGGAGAAACTTTAGATGAATATAATTAGCAGATTGAGGAAGTCTCCTGCATCGAGCCACCATGGGATATTTGCTTTTCTCAGCATGCATATAATTTAATGCTTACCAAAAGGGGAGAGGAAAAAATGCCAAAAATGTCACATCACAAGTCAGCATACTTCCATTCTTCCTGTTACTTGTTGGAATGTAACTCTCCTTCTACCTGCTAAAATTTAGGTCCTGAGCAGTAGGTTTCCTTTATAAACACTGTGCCAAATGCATGGAAAAATACAGTGGATGTCCTGTGCAGCTGGTCTCAGGGTTCACAGAGTAGCTGGACTCGAACACTGTTGCCATATATTGGCAGGGCAGCTTAGTCCCCATGCTGGGAACCTCATTTTGTTAAAGGTGCTGAGAATTATTGTTAGGAGACCCTGATTCTCCTCAGAGAGCTTATTGAAAAGAGGGATTGATTGTTCAACCACTCTGGAAACTGTAGCTCTCAGTGAGGGAAAGGGGTCTCCTGGCAACTCTCAGTACCCTTAACAAACTACAGTCTTCATGATTTTTTGAGGGAAACCATGACTGTTTAAAGTGATATGATGGTGCTTTAAATGTGTAGTGCAGATATGGCTTTAGCAGTTTGGTAAATCAGGGTCTGGCTTAGACAAGGCATGTGCAGTCAGAACCTTGGACAGATCACTGTGTGAAAGCTGGCTGAAATGTTCTTACCGGAGGCGACGAGCTGCTGATTCAGCAAAATGTATGTACAGGCCTTCAGAGGAACTGTGTGTGTCCTTCAGGAGCTACTACCTTATTCTACATTCATTAGAATGTTGGGGGCTGCCTTGGGAGTAAGTTTTATAAAACAATATCCACTGGCTTGGAAGGATGGAGAGTGTGATAGCAACCGGGCAAATGGCATGTCATCCACAATTGGCATCCTCCTCTGTGCTGAGTACAGTTAGAGGGTGACAGTAATTTGTATTATGGATTTGTATATCTAGTACAAGATAAGGCAAGTTGAAGGGTCATTTTTGGAAGGTCATCATTAAACTATTTAAAGAAATCTGTCTCCTTTCTTCAAACGTTAGTAGAAGCAGTATCCATCTAGAATGGCATCCTGCAGGTGGTATGGAATGTGGCGTGACATTGCCTTGGACAGCCCTGGCACCAGTTTTGGAGGAGACTGGCAAAGCAATATGCAGGCTTATCTACAGACAGCCACCAGCAGTAGTGCTGCATTCTACACTGGCGTGTGTAACCCACCTACCATTGTAAATACACACAATGCCCCCATTTCACTCCAGCAGTATGAATGAAATAGCCTACAGATGGCTCTCAGGATCAGCATTACGTGGTGGTGGTCCCCACCACTTTTAATTTCATTGTTTGCAGATACAGTGAAAAGAAAGAAGGGATGTCAGCTGACATCAATAAGAATCAACCCCGATATATGTGTGTGTATGTGTGTGTGTTTTGTCTATATGTCCAAATAGATATACAAATGAGATAGATACCTCCAAATATTTTTTTTTTAAATGCAGTAAAATCTTCAGACCATTGAGTAAAGTATGGTGGGTGTTTAGCCTTCAAACCTTGAAGTAGAAGTCTATTTGTAACCGCAAGGACCCGCTTTTGTTAGTGAGTCCCCAGACCCACTATTGTATGTTGAGCAACTTTTTAGCTATTTAAATCCAAGAACGAGACCTCTTGTTGAAATATGTTGGTGTCTATGGCATCAGTAACAACTAAAAGGAAGTCCAGACCACACACCCCAAAATTCACTCACGGGCAAAGCCAATTGGTGCAGGACAAGTGCTCCTTATGAAATGAGTTTTTAAGATCTACCAGATGTTAACAAAGAGAAAAAGAGTGGAAGGAGCTGCTTTTATATCTGCTGTACTGTGGTCTCCTGAGAGACAATGCAGACATTTGAAACTTACCTGGAATTTGATACCTTAACTCTTTGTGGGATAATTGCTTTTTGTCTTGCATCAGCATGGCTTTGACCCTTTTTTGTTGCTTTTCCATGAAAGAAGTTGGCCCTTTGAGATGACTGTATCCTATAGCTGGTGTCCTAAATCAGAGGAAGTGAGCCAAGACCCCACAAATTATTTACTTATTTATCAGGAACTCTTTATAATCTGGGGATGCGGGTGGCGCTGTGGGTAAAACCTCAATGCCTAGGACTTGCCGATCGCATGGTCGGCGGTTCGAATCCCCGCGGCGGGGTGAGCTCCCGCCATTCGGTCCCAGCTCCTGCCCACCTAGCAGTTCAAAAGCACAATTAAGTGCAAGTAGATAAATAGGTACCGCTTTCTAGCGGGAAGGTAAACGGCGTTCCGTGTGCTGCTCTGGTGCCGGTTCGCCGGAGCAGCTTTGTCACGCTGGCCACGTGACCCGGAAGTGTCTGCGGACAGCGCTGGCTCCCGGCCTCTAGAGTGAGATGAGCGCACAACCCTAGAGTCTGTCAAGACTGGCTCGTACGGGCAGGGGTACCTTTACCTTTACCTTTATAATCTGCCCTTCACTCAAGGGTACTACTGTACTGTGGAACAATGAAATTAAACAAAATATATATGCAGTGCCACCTTGTTCGTCCCAAAGGTAGCTGAGGGTCAGCTGTCGACATCACTGGTGTACCAACATTAACTATGCTTCTTTCCAGGTGTCGAAAAGACTATGAACATCTGAATGCCATCCATCCAGATTCACTACAATGGCAGGATCCAACATGCCAACACGCATTCAGAACCTACATTCTTAGATACTTTCTCCCAAATATTCCAGTTTTGTTTGGTTTTCTGATGTTTTCACAGGAGATTGGAACAGAGCTCAGTTTCCAGACCAAGGCTGCAGTCATAAAAGGCAGGTTTATACTGGCTGGTTGTATAGTTCCAGCTGACAGTGAAAGCTAGTTTGCATTCTTTTGTTGGTGAATTACTGGTGTTGATGGTGACAACAGATTTCCAGCTGCTGTGGCATTTTCTACAGAGATGCCTCTGCATCTTCTTTTATGTTTCTTAATTCTTCAATACACTGAGGACTTGCTTCTAGAACTTGTTGAGATTGACTACTGAGAAAGATGCATATAGTCACAATACAAAATGTACTTTACTCTTTGCCATACTGGTGAGGGTCTTGAAAATCATAATTATGATGATGATATCAATGCAAATCAGCTAGGTATCATTTGCCAGTGAGATTCTTCCTGGGCAGTGAGATTCTTCCTGGCCCACTGCTTGACACAATAAATAAATAAACAACAAATAAATTCCATTATCCTTGGCCAGTGGGCATTTTGGCTAGGGCTTTTGGGAGTTGGAATCCAATGACATATGGAGTCCCTAATAATAATAATAATAATAATAATAATAATAATAATAATAATTTATTTTTTATACCCTGCCCATCTGGCTGGGCCTCCCCAGCTACTCTGGGCAGCTTTCAACAAAATATTAAAATACAGTAATGCATCAAACATTAAAAACTTCCCTAAACAGGGCTGCCTTAAGATGTCTTCTAAAAGTCTGGTAGTTGTTTTTCTCTTTGTCATCTGGTGGGAGGGCATTCCACAGGGTGGGTGCCACTACCGAGAAGGCCCTCTGCCTAGTCCCCTGTAACTTGGCTTCTTACAGGGAGGGAACCACCAGAAGGCCCTTGGCACTGGACCTCAGTGTCTGGGTAGAACGGCGGGCGGTGGGGGGGGAGACGCTCCTTCAGATATATTGGACTGAGGCCATTTAGGTTTCCTATGAGAGAAGTTTATAAAACTATGCATGGCATGGAGACAGTGGATAGAGAAATGGTTTTCTCCCCCTCTCATAATGCTAGAATTCATGGACACTCAATGAAGCTGAATGCTGGAAGATTCAGGACAGACAAAACAAAGTACTTCTTCATGCAACGCATAATTAAACTATGGAACTCACCCCCACAGGAGGCAATGATGGCCATCAACTAGCAAGGTTTTAAGAGAGGATTAGACAAATTCATGAAGGCTAACACTATCAACAATTACTAGCTGGGATCGCTATGTTCTGCCGCCACTGTCGAGGCATAATGCCTCTGAATACCAATTGCTTGGAATTACAGTTGGGGTGTATGCCATTGCACTCATGTCCAGTTTGCAGGCTTCCTACAGGCATCTGGTCAGCCACTGTGAGACAAGAATGCTGGACTAGATGGGTCATTGGCCTGATTGAGCAGGCTCATCTTATGTTCTTAATTTGTGGTTTGTGACTGGTTAACTTTTAATCAACGTCACAGTGATGGAACATCATGATAAGCAATGTGTGCTGTGTGGTGCATGAATTCATTTTGTATACACTGACTGTGTATGCAAAGGGTATGCAAAAGTCTATGAGGGTTGGTACAGACTAGGAATGAAGCAAACCAAATCAGACCCTGATATGCTTGTGCCAGGAATCAAAGTCTGACAGCTGGGGAGATTCCCAAAGATTTAATGGTTTCCTGCAAATGTAGCTGCTTTACATATATATCTTTAAAAAATAAAATAAAATAAAAAAGCTTTCTTTTTAGAACAGATTCAGCCTTGTCGGCTGGTAAGAAAAGCTTTACAGTGCAAGCTGTGATCTATCTGTGTCCCTGGAGCCACAGGGGGCAGAACCACAAAGAAATGGGTGAGCCTCTAACATTCACACTGAAAAGAAGGGCCTATTTTATACTCCAAGGCCTAATTATGAACAGTTTAAGAGCTAACATTCTTTTTATCCCTTTCACTATTGATTAGCATTGGCACAGAATGCAAGCTGGCACGATTGGAAGCTGTGATCAAGGGCAGCAGTGCTCATGTGATGAGTCTGCAGTGTGAGGGCACCGGTTGCCTGGAAATCTCCTCGGGATTCTGGCTTGTGCTGATTTCGGACATCTGATTCTTATAGGGCATGCATAAGCCATGATGCCAGACAGGCAGAAATATATTGTGTAAGCTGTTTCAGATATTCTACAGACCGCTCCTGAAGAAGGAACCTTGTGTTCCGAAGCACACTGAACTGTAATAAATCTTCTGAGAACAAATTTCTCCTTCCTGCACTCTTTCTTTCCTTTTTGCTGGGTAGAAATGCTTCTCAAGTTGTCACCAGCCCTCTTTGCCCGAGGAACATGTCATTTCCAAGGAAGCTGAATGCTGGGAAATTCAGGTGAACTAAAGAACTACTTCTTCACACAGTGTATATTTAAACTATTCCCATATGAGGTACCAACCTCAGATGAATTCATGAAAAAGGCTATTAGTGGGCACAAGTCATGAAGAGGTGTCTTTGCATACCAGTCGTTGGGAATCACAAATAGAGAGAGTGCTGTTGCATTCAGGTCTTGCTTGTGAGTTTCTCATGGCCATCTGGTTGGCCACTGTGAGAACAAGATGCTGGACTAGATGGTCCATTGGCCTGATCTAGCAGAGCTTTACTTATGTTCTTATGGTATGCTTCTTAAGACTTCCAACCATGTTCTTGTTAACCCTGAGCCTATTTTCCATCCTAGCTGTTCCTTGCCTCCTTGCAACCTCAACCTACCTTAGTCTCTTTGGCTGTGTCCTGCTCCTTACTACACTTGCCCTAGGGCAGATCTTCAGCCAACCCTTTCCACTCTCCTTTGCCACCATTTCTTGCCAGCTTCAAGCAAATCCCAGTGACTGAATCTCCATTCATCGGGGATTCAACACATATGGCATAGGCTCGTTTATTGAACTTTCCCCATACTAGCTATCTCTCTATCTTGAGTTGGTGATTTATTAATGTCAGGGGCTCAGGAGCTGAGGCACAGGGAAGATGGGAGATGGAGAGCGAGGGGGAGGAATCCGAAGGGAGCGTAGGAGGGGACAGTGGTCCGAGGGATTCCATGAGCCTCTCCAGCGAATCAGAAGATTCACAGAAGGGAGCGCCAGTGGCCAGGGGCAGGGGGGTCCCAAGGGGAACGCCCCAGGAGCAAGGGGGCAGCAGGGACTCCCAGAGCAGTAGTTGGAAATCAGGACCAGCTTCCCCACAGGAGCAGAGTGGGGGGGAAGAGTCCCAAGCATCGGGGCCAGTGCTTTCCCCACCAGGGAGAGGAGACGAGGCAGAGTCTACCACGCCTCCCTCGGAGAGTCGGACAACGGAAGGGAGGTCAGATCCGGCCAGTGTCACGGAAGAGGGAAGCAGTGATAGAAGTAGTGTAACGGTTAGGAGAAAGGTCACTGGGTTGGCGCAAGAAGCAAGTTCAAATGTACAGGAGCGCGGGACAGCAGAGAGTGAGGATTGGGAACCGGGTCCTAAAGCACGCCGGAGGCAGGGGGAGGAGCTAAGCGACTCAGCGTCGGAAGAGTCCAGAAAGGGCAATGCCCCAGGGCTAGGATCTTAAACTGGTGTGGAAGGGGCGGAGACTCAGACGGGACTTCGCCGATCTAGAGTCTAGACGTAGGGCTGCACGCTCTGGCTTTGAAATGGAAATTAAACTTCAATAAAGACTTTTGTACATAACATCAGCCTGGCGTTGGTCCTCTGTGAGCTGGGACCTAGAGGCAGCTCTGACAATTAATTATCTGAAGTCTTGATCCTGTGGCCACATCTCTCTAGGGCTATGGACCGGGTCTCCTATGACCCAGTGAGTGGTGGATGTGTGCACTATTATGAAGAAAAAGCTGCCAAAAATGGGTGTTGAAAACTTAATGGTGCCTGAGTACCACCCAAACTTAATGGTGCCTGAGTACCACCCATTAGGTATTCTTGATGCACACCTGTACCTGTGCAGTGTTTTCAGCACTGCTTGGATGATCTTTAAGATTTGCCAGTTGTTGAGTCAGTGCTTGGTCTGTTTGGTTTCATTCAGTGGAAGCTCCAGTGATCAAGATACACCCCATGTACTCATTGTACATTCAGAATATGCTGATCTTTTAGTTCCGATCTCCAGCTCACATGAAGCTTAGTAAATTCACCTTTGCACATACATATTCCATCACCTGTGTTCCCCTGCTTTCTTCCTCACTCTCAACATTCTAGATCATAAAGCTCCTAGGGGCAGCAATTCCCCCCCCCCCGGCTTATTTTGACCTCTAAAGCAACATTGATGACAACAATGGATAATAATATAAATATACAAAAATGATGACTATGGTGCACTCATCTTGCAATTAAGCTCAGCCATTTGGGTTTTGAGTTTTGGACAGGCCAACAAAATGCAGCGAAACTGCTGATTGTTTTGTCAACTTTGCCACTTCTTTGAAAGAACTTTGCACTGATTTATATTTACAGGGCTATTCATTTTGCCCTGGCAGTTACACAATGCAGCTATTATGAGGATATGAAATGATGCCCTGAGTTATACCTTCCTTGCATGCCGAAAATAACAAGCTTTCTTCTTATGACTCTTTTTAGTGGCGGATGAATTTGAGAGCCATTCATCACTCGAGAGTACTTTAGGATGCTTAAAAGGAAAGGATAATAGGGTATTTCTGCTTTAAGAATCAAAAGATTACTATAATGCTTTCAAAAACAGGCAGAGTTAAGAAAAGGAGTAATTTTGCACTGATAAAGAACAAACTCAAAAAGCAGTGGCTTGCTGGCATGGACAAACATCTGCTGCATAGACCAAGGGGCAAAAAAATAATAATCCACTTTATTAAAAATTAAATACCCATAGTCTTTCTCCAGGGGTGGCTAAAAACTGACACAACTGGTGGGACTGTAGGCAGAGCAGCTAATAGGGGGCAGAGCCAGTCATCTGATTCTGATTACCCCCCACCCCCATCCTTTTCCCTTGCAAAAATGCAGTGAACAGCTAAGTTATTCTCAGACACAAGTATCAGATATTAAAGACACAGCTACTGAAGAGAAACATTGGACACCCTAGAATTTTTACAGCTCTAGGAGTTGTCATCAGATACCTAGATATGCTTGTGTTTCCCACACCCACTCCAAGTTCTTTTATAATAAGAGAGATGAAAAGAAAAGACTCCAGGACCATGGGGAATTTATAAATATGGTTCTATGAGTTACAGGGATGCTGTGCTCTTTCTTTGGAACTTAGGGTTCAGGAAAAACAACAACAACAACAACAACAACAACAACAGTAGGGCTCTAGAGATCAGTTTCTGCTGTGCTTTCCTTCTATGTCTTAGACATCATTTATTAGGTTCCAGCAGTATTCAATGGTCTTCTGTTATAACCTGCCAATCTTAGGGCCACCCTTAACTCTAAACTACAACACAGTGCTGCTCCCCCCCCCATGCACACAAATCATATGTTACCATCTTGTTCATTGTTTGTTTTCTCTGTCTTTTTTATTATCAATATTTTATTAAAAGAATTTCAGTTATGGTGATGAAGGAGAAGGAAAGGGGGGAAAGTGAAAAAAACTACATTAATAAAGAAAGATATAGTAAAGGAACCTTGGATGGTTAATTCCAACTGAATTTGAGTATGGGATACAGCACTCATCTCCGCTTTCAGGATGAGGGAGCCTGCGTTTGTCCACAGACACTTTTCCGGCCAACATGACTAAACCACTTCTGGTGCAATGGGACACCATAATGATTTACCTTCCCGCCGGAGTGGTACCTATTTATCTACTTACACTGCTATGCTTCCGAACTGCTAGGTTGGCAGGAGCTGGGACAGAGGGCAGGTGTCAGGTTTAGATTAGCAGCCATTGCAGAAGTTGAGACAGAAGATTGAGTAAGTAATGCATTACGGATTTTTTTTCCTTTATTTCATTTCCTCCAAACCTCTCCAGCTATATTAGGCAACTCTGGTTCTAGTACACTTGAGTTTTATGAAATCCCTCTAATAATCTTTGTAAGTCTCTGTTGTGTCCCCCCCACACACACACCTTTTTCATATATGAAAAAGCCAACAAATGCTTTGCCTTTTCTAATGGATCAAGGGCCCCAAGAGCAAAAGTAAAGAATATAGGGAGCTGCCTTGGAGTCAGGCCAACATTCCATCAAACTCAGTTTGGCCAATACATTGGCAGTGGCTCTCCAGAGAACACTCACAGTCCTGCCTGGAGTTGCCAGGGGATGTACATTCTGCATGCAGAGCAAATGTCTTACCATTGAGTTATGGCCTTTGCCTTAGATTTAGGGCTTCAAAAGTGCTCCAGACATGGCATAATCCTGGTTTCCCTTTCTGGTTCTAAGATAAGAAATGAAAAAGACAGTGATGCCTTTCCTTGAGAATCTGCTATACTTCAGCATCCTCAGTAACCATTATTGTTGCCTTTCTGAAATCTGATGGGGAGAAGAGAGAGAGAAAGAGAGAGAGAGAGAGAGAGAGAGAGAGAGAGAGAGAGAGAGAGAGAAACAACTCTGGCAATCTTTTTATTTTTTATTTTGTTAAAGCTAACCCTAAAAAGGTTTCTATTCCTCATGCTGTCACTTAGCTAATGGTGTGTATATTCGCTTCCAATGCTCTTCAGTCACCTACTTCTCTTAGTGTTGAATTCTCCAGAGAGATGCTCAGCAGATGGCTGTTGGGCTGCTGTTTCTCTGTTCTTATCATCTGCAATCTGTTGCTCTCAATCAGAATCTTCAAGCAAAATATATGTGTCACTCCCCCTAATAGCAAACCAGGGTGGTGAGTGCCAATAGAAATTGAGGGGAAATGGGGCCATGGAATAACAAGAGGGAAGTAAAGGCATGCTTGAGGGAACCCTGAAATATGAAAAAAGTGCAAACTTTATTTTTAAAAAATGTCTAAGGAGTCACCCCCAAAACCCCACAGCATAATTAGGAATGTGCATGATTAGCAATCATCGAATGCTGGGTGTCAGTTGGGGAAAATGAAAAACTGAATGAGGGGGAGATATCTTCTGTTTCAGCTCCCTGTTGTATCTTGAAGCAGGTCACAGCTAGCTCACAGAACTTACTCATGATAGGCAGGGCCAGCCCAAGACATCTTAGCACCTGAAGCGAACCACAAAATGGTGCCCTTGTACCAGGGAGGAAGGGGTGAGTGAATATCTTCATCAGGAACAAGGGAGAAATAAAGATCAACAAGAGGAATGGGGTGGCAGCAGCACTTCCTATTCACCAAGAGGCTGCTGTAGAGGTAGCTTGGGGTCAGGGCCGGATTTAGGTTTGATGAGGCCCTAAGCTACTGAAGGTAATGGGGCCCTTTTTATGTCCAGCTGTCCTTTGTTAACAACAAATTGTCGCTGTTTTTTGTGTATGGTAATTTATGGACTTAATAGGCCATTTTATTTGTTTTTTATCTTATATTTTGGAAATGTACATCCACTTTTTTGTCCTTTAAGAAGAAGAAGAAGAAGAAGAGTTTGGATTTGATATCCCGCTTTATCACAGAGAAATGTGACTACCCAAGGTCACCCAGCAGCTGCATGTGGGAGGAGGAGGGAAGCGAACCCGGTTCACCAGATTACGAGTCCACTCCTCTTAACCACTACACAACACACTCTCTCTTTAAATTTTTTGGGGGCTCCCAAGAGAGTGGGGCCCTAAGCTATAGCTTGTTTAGCTTATATGTAAATCTGGCACTGCTTGGGGTGCAAGCAGCAGATCCACCCTCCAAGGAGCACACCACAGCCATTGCTGTTATTGCAGCAGCAGTATCAGTGGACAATGCATTCCTCGGAGGCCAGATCTGCTGCCCCTGTGGATTCTGCCACCCTAGACAATCACCTCACAAGTGGGCTAACCCTCCTGATAGCAGGTGAGGACATGGGAGCCAAGTCCTAGGGCACGAGAGATCTTCGCCCCCCAATAAAATATTTGAGGGGGTGCCACCCCACGTTGATGGGCATTGCCATTCAAATGGTGTCCATGTGCCACGTCAGGTGATTAATTATTCAGGGCAGGGCAGGGCTTACTTGGCCACCCCCAAGTTTGCACCCCAGGGTGAGGATAAGTTGCAGGATTTTCTCATTTGTTTCTTTCCTGCCATGTTAGAAGTAACTTGAGGAAGTGGCCAAAAATGGGTTCTCGTGTTCCAATTCTTAATTGCCCTGGCTAAAGCTGGATCCAGAATTATGAAATAGATCACAGCAAGGCAGGGACCAGACTTGGACCTCCACCCCGCACAGAGAGGCTTTGAAAGAGATGGAATTGTTAGTCAAAAACACAATTGTAGGAATGATTGGATAATTATAGAACTGCTTGATCTAAACAGGATTCAAATATTCTTGCCTGCAGTCTTGTGCATTAGGATATGATTGCAGAGCAATCCATGGATGAAAGGTCCATTCGTATGCCTCTGCTCCTGGAGGCCAGGTCATCCTTTTGTTTCTGATGAGAAATGAGGGAATTAATTTGAGCATTGGCCATGTCTGTGCATTCTTCTTCCTAATGTTCTATTAATATTTTTCTAAGCACTGCTTAATGCCAGGATTGGCTTCTAAATGGTTTACAAGTATCACAGTGGATGACATACACATTAAAATAAGCATCTATAATTAAAATACACAATAAAATAATCCCATTAAAATATAAACATCCATAATTAAAATATGCAATGGAGTGATCCCATCAAAACAATGATGTAATTAAAACTGCATACTTGGGTCAAGAAATCAAGGGAATGCCTGTGTACATAGATGCATCTTCTAAAACAAGTGGAATACCAATGCAAAATAGGTGGCTGTCTTAATTAAGCAGGGAATGAATTCCATAATTCTGCCACCACCAGTGAAAAAGCCTAATGGGTCCATGCACCTCTCTACTGTGGGTGGTATTGCCAACATCATTACTACTACTGTTATATATGGTATTGGAAGATATCTCCAATGTTGCTCCTTTAGTCTTCATAAAGTTCTGTCAACCGGTTCAGAAATAGAGCTGGGGGTGGGGAATTCAGTTTGGTTTGTCTGATAGGCAAACTTACATTTTCTGCAACAATATGCTAACTGAATTCACACTTCTTCAGATTTTACATCTCAATTCTCCAGCCACGTAATCTGTACAAAAATGCAATTATTAGTGAAAGCAGCAAACAAAATGTGCTATATTAGAGGAAACTGCTTTGCAAAAATAGGTATATTAAGCAAAACTGCATGCAAAAAAAGTGCATGCTAGGGGAAAATCACAATAAAATGCTGATTGATTTCCATGAGAACTTTTTGTAAAAAAAAAAAATTCCCAAATTAATATGGGAATGTGGAGAACATTAAACCAGAAAAGTCAGAAACTAAAATCAACAGATTTGCCCATCCCCTACCCAAAGGTTTACTTTAGTAAATACAGCTGGGATCTATGTGTTTGTGTCCATTGGTAACTGTACCTTCCAAATGCAATAATGAGAGGAAGAGAGAAAACTGAAATAAAGAAAACCCATACATTGGTCAATTCCACACATTTTGCAGGAAGGAGCTGTTTTATGCCAGCGCTTTCTCCATGTTCCTGATCAGGCTGTGATTTCTACATGCATGCACATGAAACACTACCAGTATAAAACACCTGTATTTACTGCAGCAATCATAATTTTCAGAGCTACACTAATCTCTTATCATTTCTGCAGGAGACCAAGGCTTCCATTGCATTAACAACAACCACCCTTGCCTATGAATCCTGCAGGAAAGAAAATGTGTTCTTATACACAGCAGGATGGGAAAGATCGACCGGGCACTATAATAATTGCCAAATGTCAGTGAATCTTGTGATTGTCTCTGCTTTAATCATTGCCAGGGTTTTCTCTGACCAGACTTATGCAGTATTGATACACAATTAGAATATCTACACAGATTAATACACAAACATTAACATACACATTAATACACAAACAAAATACATATCTGTGAGAGATATGAACTCCTACTGTTGATGAAATGGATGGCTTTAGAACACAAAACAGTAGGTGTTGAGCCTCTCTTGAATTAAAACAACATGCAATTTTTCCTGTTCCACTATACTGTCATATTATTCCAGAAGCTAACCTACACTATAAAGCAACAGATATTATTTTGTCATAGTAAATACCAATGACTCATTTCATTGTTATTATTTATGTTTACTGCAAAGGAAGCTAGAAAGGCAGATCACATCAAGGAATGACCAACTTTAAAAAGCATGGCTACTGGAATTGTTTGTTTGTTTGTTTAATTAGAAAATGAATTTTTAGGAATTCCCTGGCAACCTAGGAAGTGAAATTACTCTTTCAGAGTTTGTGCCTTTATGGCAAATTTTCCACCCAGGAAATGAATGCTGAGCAGGGATATAAGGAGGCAGCAATTTCCAACCCATCCCACAATAGGCTCTGTTTCCATTCTTCCATTCCAGTTCTATACAGTTCTATACAGTCTGACAAGCTAAAGTCTCTTTTTATTATCTGCTACGGCCAAAACTAACATAATTAATTGTGTAATCAATTTTAATGAAAGGGAAGCATTTAAAATTATGCAGATAATAATGTAATTATTTACATAACATTTGCAGACTAAAATAACGATAGCTAATACTACTCCTATTCACTTGCATGATTTCTGTTTCTGTAGGACGAGCTTGCAAATTGAAGCAATTTCCACTCCTATTCCTCTTCCTGAAAAAATTCCCTGACACCCCTAATTTCTAGTAAACATGTTTAGAGGCTGGGTCACAGAAACCAAGAATGATTTTCTACATGTTCACCACTACAGTCTATTTGATTTCTTATTCTGCCTTTTGATCCAGAAAGATCTTCAAGGTGGCTTACATAAAAAAAACGATATGATGCAATAACATGAGAGATTCTTGTATCCTCTGCAGCAAATGTCAGCTAGAAAGGTTATGTAAACTGACTCCACTAAAAATATTCTATGCAAGGTTATAGTGAAGTTCTGTGCCTGGTACTCGCATCCATAGAAGTCTATTTACACATGCCAAGGCATCACTTGTTGGTGCTGTCATCTTGTGCACCACTTGTGTCTCTGAACCAGTCCTTGCTGGGAGGAAGCTGAATCTGTTAACTGACTCTGTTGAAAAGCATTGTCTTTTATATGGCAAAATGAAAAGTCTGAGTTGTGGCATTAGATCTGCAGGGTACCATTCACATCATGATAACTTGATTGATGCTGTCACCATAAATATGCATTGTTCTTTGGCTCTGGTTGAGTTGCTTCTCATGTTAACTATACTTGGAGTTTAATTATTGAAACTGAAAGACATGACTAATTTAAGCATATTAATTCCAATGAGTCTACTCTGAATAGGATTTAGTTGACTACAACCACACCTATTTTTCCTCCATGAATGGGATTAACTATGGTGGGGGTGAAGTAACAATTAAGTTCTCTGTAGCTTCTTGGAGTTATCCGGAACTGTATTTTCTCTATAAATTACCCCTTTGTTACTCCTTTATCTCTCTTTTTGAGCCTCACGAGACTTTCACAGCCCAAAGATAGCGACAGCTGCCAGCTATTGCTTAGCAGTCATATTTCCGTGACTTGATCACAGGAAAAAGACAGGGCAAAGATGGATAGTGAGATAGATTTGCCCTCTTATTTGAACTTACAAAAACATTAGGCACTGTTCTTATTTACCTTTTTCACAGGATTCCCTACTGTGCAAGAAAATGTCAGCCCCCCCTTTCCCCCCCCTTAAATGCTTTTGATCCATTCTTAATGGTAACTTTTCCTGATGCAATTTCATTTCTGCTAGTCAAAACTACGCACAGTGGCAGATTGATTTCATTCTCAATTTTCCTAAACCATAAACATAGAAAAAACTTCAGAAAAGATTTATAACTTTCCTCCCCCATCAAACTCATTTTGCTGCAATAACAAGAAAAGAAGCTGAGAGATGAGAAACATGGCAATACAGTATAATAAAAAGGGATGGAGAAGGTATAAGGAGAGTCCTTGGGCCCATTTGGGTGCATTCAGATGTACAGACCAATGCACTAGTTTTCCTGGTTATATTGCTAGCACTGCTGCCCTGGCTTATAACATACATTTCACTCTGCATTAGCTGCCATGTTATGGAACCATGGCTTTTTGATTAATATGCCAACATGTCAAGCTACATTTCGTTCAAACCAATGGGTGTGGTGTAATACAACAGCAGACATCACAAAACATATCAACCCCCCCAACACATTACATATGCTCATATATGCTTCTCTCTCCCCCCCCCCCACACCTTGATAAAGGTGCTGGGAAATAATTATATATGATTATCTGGGATAATGGGATTGCAAATGATTTTTTTTTCCTGGGAGCAATTAACATGGAAATGAGTGCTAACTTCCACTAGATTCTCCTAGATTTTCAGAAGGTGTTTTGTTTTGTCTTGTCTTTTTACATCGTAGGAAAGATTACATGACTATTCAGGTAAGGAAATATCAGGAAGATGGAATGCAACCCTATCAGCAGTGTGTGCTCACTGTAGCCAACCAGATACTAGTCACAGCAAGCCCCAAAGCAGGACAGAGTGCAAGAGCAGTCTCCCTATTTGTGATTTCCAGTGGAGGACCAGCATAGGCATTGTGGCTACTGGCCACTGATAGCCATCTGCTCCATGAGTTTGTCTAACTCTCTTTAAAATCTGCTCAGGTTGGTGGTGGCCATGCTCAAATATGAAGCTGGGATGCAGGCTGCTTCCAGACCATCAAACTTTGGTGCAGATATTTTACACATTTGTGTTTAGGCCAGGGTAGGTTCTTTCACACCAATTAGTTGCTTATTAGTGAATTTGCTCCAAAGAAGTGCCACCTTTAGGCTGAGGACATTGGGCAGCATACTATATTTGAGTTCCATCACCCACTTGCTGAGCCCAATTTCTATTGCCACTTAGAGAAGACAAGGTAAGAGAATGGAACAGGCTGAAACTGCTGCTTCCCCTTTTCACAGGTGCTGTCCCTCTACCAATAGGTGAGGTAGCAGCAGGACCAGAGGTCCATTCTGGTCAGCTGTGGGCACCCTGCTGATGTTTTGGCATTGGCAGCTGCCCAACAACAATGGGATCATGTGCTGTGCCTGGTCCAAAGGTTATTTTTGCAGATTGGTCCAAAGGCCAATTGCAGATTCTTTTTAAAAGTCTTCTATTCCTCTAGAAGCAACATAAAGCTGGTCTGAAGCTAGCTAAAATTGCTACTCAGGAATTCCACCATGGTAGAAATATGAGTTTCATAGGCACCCTTTAGGAGACAGGTGTAGCAGTGATTGTGAATATTTCTATTGGTGAATCTATTCCTAGTGAACTCTCAATAGTTTTATATGGTTTGTAGTTGATGCTAGTCCTACTCAGAGTAGGGCATGGCAGGGGTGTACCAAGCGGGAGGCGGAGGGGGTGGTCCGCCCCGGGTGCCACTCAAGGGGTGACAAGATGGCACATGCCTCCCCCCAGCTGTAGAGCAACCGAGGGTGCGTGCAGTCCGTATGGGTGCCACTCACATGGCGTCCATATGTGCTGCCTCTCACATGACAACCATACGGGCTGCAGCACGTGCGCACTTCATACAGGATGCCACACATGCGGGGTCCTTATGGGATGCCCCGCCCCAGGTGCTGGAGAGGGTTCCTCTGCCACTGGGGCATGGCTAACTCTGATTCTTTAATCTCAGTGGGTCAGTTATATACAACCTTTGCATATCACTTTGTCAGGTGCAAATCTACCTTCAATGTCCATACCCGTGTAGGACATCATGATGTTAGTGTTTCATTCTGTGTGTGTGCACGCGCACTCGCACACACACACACACACACTGCATTACTGGCCCAATAGGCTTTTGAAATAGCTTGGAGTTTAGACCCAATAGAAGATGAGCACCACATATAAAAGATGTGAGCAGAACCTTCAGTAAAGCAGAATAATCTGAGCAAAGGGGGTGCTCAGGTATCTCTGGTTGGCCTAGAACCTCAAATATTGGCCTAGAACATCTCATTATTTTAGTCTGTAACATGTTGAAGGTGCAGTGGTGCCATCAGACCAACACTTTGGGACAGAGATCCAAGGTTCCGCCCTCCAGAATGGGTAGGAGGGCTGTCAAATACAGCCATGTTGGCTTCCGGCAATTTGAAACAAGTGAAGTAATACGCATTGCCATCTAAAGCATTTTAAGGAGAGAGTCATTGAAAGAATGCACCCACCCCAGGGATGAAGCACAACTTTGGGGCTGCTGACAGCAGTAGAGTTGAAAAAGTGAAAGTTCATGGGGCAGAGGCAGTGACCTAATTTGTTTTTCCTAAAAATAAATTTTTAAAAAATCACATTTCCAGACACGTGCAAAGTGCTAGTGGGGGAAAAAAATCTAGGATGAGGCAGATGTCGTGAAGGTGGGCGAGAGACAGAATTTGGCCTAAATAAATAATACGCTGCTGTGCATGTGAGCACATTCAGTACCTTTTAGCATTTCTAAGTAAAGAGACAGATGTCACTAGGAATGCAAGGGAGGAAGAGCAGATGTTTGCCATGGACCCATAAAAATTCCCCTGCAAAAGCATTTTTCTCTTTGGTCTCTTTCTCTTTGAGTTTTGCGCAAATTTTGCTAATCTTATCATGTCTTATGGGTGGAAGTATCCTCCATGCTATACTACCACACCCACAATATATTATTTAAGATAACAGAAATCTAATATGTGGGAGAAATTCAAGTCATGGCACATTTTAAGGCAAATCTGTCTGACCTGCACTTTCTGAAACAGTACACAAGCCAACAGGCAGCCACCCTCTGAAATTTGCTGTCCTCTCAATTTTGCAATGCTATTCTTCAGGCAAGTAATGTGTATAGGAATCAGCACACTACAGTAAAATGTGGATAAAAATGCATATGTTAGTGAGAAAAGCATGCAAAAGTCCATTATATTAGAATACACTACTTTGCAGAAATGTGTGTATCGAGCAAAATTATGTACAAAATGGGTACATTAGAAGAAATTTGTGTTGAAATGCGGATGAATTGTCATGTGGACATACTGGTGTGGAAATGTTGAGAATGGGATTTAAGGCTGGAAAAACAGCAAACTCCAATGAACTTTCAAACATTTTAAATAATGTTAATGTGCCCTTCATTGTCAAGGAGACAATCCCAGGGCAGGGTACATTTAAAGTGAAACAACAGCTTCGGGCATCTGGCAAGGAAAGCTAAAATATACACCTTTGCCATCATCTTCCATCAAGCAATCAAATCAGGTCCAGGCACTAATAGCTAGAAAAAAAGCTGGACAAATAACTTCAGCTGGCACAGAAAGCTCATAGTAATTGGTGCAACCCATATCTCAGAAAGGTGGAGATTCGAGGGCTGGGGTGCCACCACTCAAAGTGCCCTGTATAAATATTTAGCATAGTAGTGGGAACCTCCTCAGCCCTTTCCAGGCCTCAGGCCTCCCCAGCCTTGCTTCTCACCTCCTCTGAGTGTTTTTTGCTTTGCTGGAATGTATCCTGTAATAATGTCTCTTGACTGCCTAGATGGAGAATAAGGAGGTGGGGAGGAAACTAGCATACTGTACAGGAGTAACAATAACATTTGTTCTGCCCACATTTGACTCTGGCCCCACCCACCACTGGCATGTGGCCCCTGGAGGGTTGCCCAGATGGAAATGTGTCCCTTGGTCTGAAAAATATAATATTACCCTGGTTTAGAAGGTAGTATTAGCAGCAGCATGCTAACTGCACCAAACTTCTATTTGTGATCTGTGCTCTGTACAAATTGTGATTCTCTTCACTTCAGTTATGCCACCTTAAACATGTTGCTAACTAAACAGAAAGTTTAGAAGGGCAAAATGATCTTGCCACATCTAAGCAAAACAAGGCCTGGGCTAATGTCATAGCTTGGTGGCTGTGTATGCATGTGTGTGTGTGCGCGCACACTGGATGAACTGCATTATAGAGCTACAAAGACTTTTTGCAATATTGGCTTGATTACATTCTTGAGAGAACTGATTGCCTTCTGATTGCATTCTTCCTGATTGCTTTCCTTGCTGTTAATAATCAGGGACATCCTTTCGCCCCCTATTCAAAGGAAACAGTGGGAAACCTGTGACCGTGCAGATTTTCTTTACTCCTCCCACTACTGGAAATGCTGGGAGCTGAAATCCAGCAACATCTAGGGTGCCACAAGGAGTGCCTACTTTGCCTTGCAATTCTGGGTGTCGGGGGCTGTGGATGCCATGCAGCATGCATGGCCCTAGCAGACCTATGCCAGAGTGCCAGTCTTGTTCTGGAGCCTTTTGTTCAATGATGTAGGCAGCACAATTTTTAAAAAATAAAATAAAATGAATATTATAAATATTTATCTTGCCCTCCTCCTCTGAATTCCAGTCCTGGAAATTCTAGTCCAGTCCTGGGGAAAGGCTACTTCTGGAACAACCAGTATATAATTAGAGATTATATTTCACTTGTCCCTCATCAGTACTGTATAGAAGTTATTCAGGCTGTGTTTAACTCACCTCCCCCAACTGAGGCTGGCTACTTATTGTGGAGCAAGTGTGGAAGGAAATGGCTTGGGGATATTTGCAGAAGTCGTGTCTATGTATGTGAAGTATTCAGTCCTTCATCTATTCTCCACCCCCATCCCCACCCCCAATACTGCCTACCCCACTTGTTGTCTCAGCAAACATAATTTTGGGAGGGCTCTTATGTTGTGGGAGCTGTAGTTTTAAATCGTGCTCAAGTTCTATCTATCTGCTCCAGTTTTCCCGGGTCTGATCCTACCGGCCAATACTTACTGTGCAATACCAGTCCAACAATGTCCAAATATAAGTTTTGCAATTTCCAGTGTCTCTTCCTTGCTGTTGATGGGACCTAAGGAGGCTAGAATATAACTGAATCTATCATTCCTTACAATCAGAATGAATTCAATTCAGTCTCTTTCACAATCGCTTTTTAAAAATGAAGCTCAGTTGTGTTCGTTGTTTCCAATGCCATTGTTGTCCAAGGTAAGGTTTGTACTGATTGATAACAACACTGACTGTGGAAGCATGGATTTGTTCATGGAGATTAAAAAGTTGACAATAGCTGTAACAAAACCCACTCTCTTTCTGTTCTTTGAACTGCTACTTCTTGGAAAATGAGGTCTCTTGTCACTCCTCATTTTTTAAGAGTCACTTTACTTAATCTGTTGAATCTGCCTGTGAAACTGTATTATCCTACTTTGCCAAGCATGGGTACTTGAAGGATGCCAAGGATGCATCAATAATAAAACTGTCCAACCAGCCTGTAATTCTTTTGGGGCAAAATAACCTCTATATAATTTTCAAGTTCAAAGAGGTAAAGGTAAGCTAGAATTTGTCATTTGGGCCATCTGCATGGAATACCTTTTTGCATTAAAAGGAAGACTGGTTTTATTGCAGTATTATTTTTCATGTACTTATCAACACTTCTGCTCTGAAAAGTAAGTCATCCACCTATCCCAAATGCAAGGTCACCCCCTTTAGTAGCAAAGTCCATTGTGAAGTGCCAGTAAAATTACATGCAAAGTGGAGCCACCCAAAAACAAAGAGGAAAATATTGGCATACTTTGAACAGCATAAAAATGTTGTGTGTTTTTTTGGCAGGGGTGGGGAACAGATACAGAACTGACTCTATGCAGGGCAGAGCCTTTCACCTATCAATCACAAGACATCCTATGATGTCAGGTGTCAGAATTCAAAAGAAGAATTGGGAGTATACTCAACGCACTCCTGATTCCTCCTTTGCTGCCCTGGACTGAATTCAGGCTACAGCTGACAATATTCCTATTGAAAGGAGGTCTTGCTTTCAGCAAATTCAGCTCTGATTGCAAGCCTTGGCTCCACCCTTTCTGGGAGCTCTGATCAGGAACTCCCAAGAGGAGGTGATACAAGTGGGTTTTGCAATTGGTGCTGAATTTAAATCAATCCTAATCCTTGCACCACGTGTTCCCCTCCTGTGCCCTAGATCCTGAAGCCCACTTGGAAGCAAAAGGCCCAGAAAACTCTTTCCAGTTGATCTTTCCAGAAGTTCCCCAAGGGTGTTGCCACACCATGCTAGCTCTATCCTTCCACCCTGTAACTCAAGTTGGTGTACTTAGATTTTTCCCAATGCCCTGTGAAGTACCATAGGGTGATAGAGAATGACTGAATGAACAGAGATATGAACTGTAGTCCGAGACCAACTATCTACTAACTACATTATAGTTGCTTGCATACCTCTCTGATCATAGTAGCAATTTGGGTTCAGTGAGGCGCAGAGAGAGAGAGAGAGAGAGAGAGAGAGAGACTTTCCTAAGGCCAACCACTGAACATCTTGTCTGAATATGAATTCTGTTCTGCGCATGTGCGCCCAAGCCATCAGATTTTGACCTCTGCCTCTTCTGAAAATGCAAAATGCATTTTGAAAGTAGCAATGACTCCTTCTCTGTGCAATCAAATACTCATTGTTCAGTTTCCCTCCCTGTTTCTGGTGTGCGCATTACTCAGCAGTGCACCAGACATCTCTTTTGTTATGTGTCAATTAACTGAGCTCGATAAATACTGATTATGCATAATTTACATTGAGAAATCTTTTTCTTTTCCTGTGAATGTGTTTGGTTTTTGGTTTTTGGCTTTTTTAAGATGATGAATTGTCCTGTGTTATTATGTTGAAGAAGAAGAAGAAGGGCCCTTTTGAGGGCTAAAATTGATGCAGCATCTGGATCATCCCCCCTGCACCTTTGGAAAGACTCATGGGTCAATTCCCACAAAAGACTGAACCTTTGTCCTCCACTAAGGATAGACATGCAATCACAAATATTGCTTCTTGTGTCTTTTTTCCCTCCCCCCCCCTTTTTTTTTTTTTTTTGCTTTCTGGTCTTTTCTGGACTAAATGTGTGAGGGGGTTATTTTTGATATACATTGTTAGAGCCTGCAGATTTGACAGATTTCTTCTGATTCTAGTGCAGCGCTGGGGAACCCGTTGCCCTCTTGATGTTGCTGGACTACAGGTCCCTTCACCCCTGATTGTTAGTCATGCCGGCTGTGGGCGATGGGAGCTGAGAGTCCAAGGTTACATCAAACACCATACATTTAATGCACATTTATACCACAGTTATTGTTTTCCCTCAAAGAATCCTGAGGACTGTAGTTTAGCCCTTCACAGAACTGTAATTCTCAGCATCCATAACATCCCAGGATTCTTTGGGGACCCAACAGCATCAGAAAAGCCACAGGTTCTCTCCTCCTGCCCTGCTCTCATAGATGCTTAGTGTGGAAGAACAATATTACAAAATTATTATTGCTGGAAGTATCTGTTGGAAAACTAACCAGGGATTGTAAGAGCTGGTCAGCTGACCAACAGAAATTAATTGCCCTAAGTTAACCATGCCAATTGATTTCAGTGGGTCTACTCTGGGTAGGACTAGCTTTGACAACAACTCCTAGATTACTGGTCCTTCTCCTTGTTCAATGACTTCATGATGAAATAACACACTTTTTTTATTTGATAAAGAGGTCTTAATTTCTGTTCATCAGCAAAGAAGCCATTAAGCAAGGTTGCATTTCATAAACTAGAGACCAACAGCTGCTTTGGAGCTGTGAAGTTAAATGATAGCTCCCTCTGGAAATGGCCCCTTGCAATAGAATTGATCCATGAATACGACACACAGCATTCTTCTAAGTATTCTTTTAATGGATATAAGCCTACAGTTGTATATTAGTCTAGCAGGTGCCTTACACTGCCAATTGATTTTATTTTCTTTCTCATTTTTTCCCTTCCCTTATGCTATAAAATTCTTGTTTAACTGTTTGCTTATTATTTAAAGTATTGATCCAGCATATGGTGTACAATGCAGTTGGGGCAAAACAACAAAAATAATAATACATCCAAGAGGGAGGGAAACAAGCAATAGGCAGCATTTAACCTGTCAGAAATTTTGTCTGGCCTAGTGGAACAAAACTAGGAGAATTTCAGCTCCCCCCCCTTTTTTTCATTTGAGAAAAACAAACAAACGAATGAATAGTATAAAACTCTCAGAACACTTTTTTCTCAGATAATTTCTGTGACTTCCCTTTTACATACTCATACCCACACACACACCCAGAAAAAGAAAGGTGCTTTGTACAACTGTCCCTGAGGCCTTTTCTTAAATATACATTTAAAACAGTTAAATGTTTCCCAGCTCTACTTGAAGGTGTTGGGGATTGAACCTTGGACCCTCTGCATGCAAAGCAGATGCTCTGCCATTGGGCTATGGCCCTTCCCCCAAACCCACCACAATATCCACCCAGTGGTGACCAGACCCTGAAATCTGCTGCTGCCAGGCTCCAGTTTTGGCTGACACTCATCTTCAACATATTGAGCTAGCTTTGTGTGTTGGGGAAGACATTAATCTGCATACTGTTCTCTCTCCTTAAAAAACAAAACAAAATTTTAAAAAACACACCAATTGCCTGGTTGTCCTCCTTTTTAAGACCTTGGGAATTAATGAAACCTGCTTGCTGGCTTGACAGCAAGGAAGTTTTACTTGAACGGAATGGAAAATTAGGTGTAGCTCCAGCATTTTGCCACAATCTGGCCTAGCTGCAACGGAGCTATTAAAACCCTAATCAGCTTGCCTGCTTACCTGAAATTTGGCTGAGTTCCTAATTGCTAGCCCTTCTAATTACCACAATACCCAGCAAAAGAATAAGGATAACTCTCAGTGGTTAGCATTTAAGCATATATTCCTGAGATAAAATCTTTAGTTCGTGTTGCAACATCCCACAGAAAACCACTATTAATAGCATGGTGGGTTCTTGTAACTTCTGTTGCTTTTTAATCCACCCTGATCCTTAAACCTCCATTTTAGATTTTGGCAAAACTCCCACGGGCAGTGGAGGCCAGTTTATTAGGTTGTAGCTCAAGGTCCAGGTTCAAGCCCCATCATCTCCAGGTAGGGCTGGGAATGCCCCTCCTCTGAAATACTGGAGAGACACTGCCAATCACTGTAGACAACACTGAGCTAGATGGAGCAATGGTCTGATTCAGGATAAGACAGCTTCCTTTGTTCTAACACAACCTCACCTGCTCTGCTTTTTTACTTACAGACAGTCAAGAGGGTCACATTGCCCATCAGCTTCCTCTTTCTCAGTCTCAGTGTCAGCCTTGTAAAACTCACCATGGAGAAGGATGGAGACAAATGTAGAATGAGTTGCCCCCTACCTGTCATGGCTTCTGGCACCACCTACTGGTGGCGTCTTTGCCTTTCACCCAGTGGGCACTAGCCGCTGCTAGACACAAATTGCCCTCATGTCCAGTGAAGACAATTTGTTAAATATTCCTTTGACAAGGAATGTCCTGCTAAAATGCTGAACTCTGCATGGTTGTTTTTTTAAAGAATAGAATAAGTAATGTGGGCTGTTGGTTTTGTTTTGTTTTTTGAAAAAACCAAAAAGAATAGGTTTGTGAGCTCAAGGCAAAAATGATGCTTCCCTTATTTTTATATTAAACCTGACAGTAAGCTAGAGCAAAGGTGATATTCTGCATGTTTTCACATATTGAAAATAACACTCTGCAGATAGAAAACTTAGCATGTTAAGGAAAGGATTCTCTCTCCCACCCTACCCCCCTCAGCATGTCCATTTTCCATTTACAGGTTAATATGGGGAAATAATCAGACATATGGTAGGTAGCTCACCTTGGTCTGGGCTATAAACTTGACAATGCTGTGCATGCCTACTCAGAAGTAAGCCCCTTTCTGTTCAGTGGACTCGCTTTGGTGCTTCCATATCAGGTTTAGTTTAAGAACACAATAAAAAATCTCTTGTTCTCACCTTGGCTAACCTTATGCTTATGAGAAGCAAGTAGGATGTGAGTGCAAGAGCACTCTCCCCACTTGTGATTCTCACAACTGGAGGTAAAACATGGCTATTGCAGCTAATAGCCTCCTTGAACAGGTAATTGCAAATAAGTCATTGAGATATTGCAGGTACATTGTTGACCACAGAGGTTTGTTTGTTTGTGTACTTACATTCTCCAGAGGAAAGATAAATCCAGACTAAACAGAGAAAGGGATATGGGCAGGCATCCTGATTCCAATGAATCAAAACAACAACAACAACAACTATCATCAAAAAAGCTTCCCCAATAAACACTCACCTGGCAGTGTCCTATAGAAGATTGCTGCTTTCATGCTCGTTTTTCAATTGCTATGAATGATCTAAGGCAGTGGTCCCATTCCCACATATATGGGAGTAAGCCTCACTGTTCTTATTTGTGAAACTTGATTGAGCACAGTGATACTTATCTCTGACTAAACATGCAAGGAAATGCTCTGCATCAATGCATGTGTGATGTTCAAAGGTGTGGGCCAGAGTATTAAAAATCCAGGCATGACTCTACAGACAATTAAAATATATTGAGGAGTTCTGCCTGTGACCTGTCTTGAACTGGCAGGGAATCGCTTATTGTCATGTATGAGTTCAAGAAAATACAGCTTCTCACTTTCAGAATGACCAACCAATTAGCAACCAATTAGCAAAGAGTGACCAAAGAGTCCTTTTCTATCCCAGCTGGTCATAAGAACAGCTTGAAATTAACAACTTGAACCTGAGTTTGCTTATTTCCTCCCTTACCTCCCACCCAAAGCATCTCCCTTTTGTGTCACGTATTTTTGAAATTGTAAGTGCTCTCACACAAACGCCCTCTCACCCTCTCTCTTTAGTGATTTGGGATCTGCTCTGGGAACGTTTCCTGTCTGAAGTGTGGGATAATTTATTGTTTTAATGAATACCTTTTTTGTTTCCAACCTCTATTTCATGAATGTCTAGCCATGCTGTTGTTGGTTCATTTATGCAGCTTTTAATTTCCAGGAAGGAGAGATGCCGAAATGATCTGCCTGGAAACTTTATTAGAAAAAAAATTTTGTCCAGATTGTATGCCTCCATTATTTGATAATAATGGAGCCAATCCCGCACTCTATTTTTTAGTTTTTCAAAACTCTGTATTTTTAATCTATCTCCCTCTTGTTCCAGAATTTCCCAATATTTCGGCCATTTGGCCTCCATATAGAGCTTTTTCTGAGCCTTTGCTTCCATTGGTGACAACCACCTTGGGGTTTTATTTTTGAGCAAGTCCTTATATCTTATCCAGACGTTAAACAGTGCTTTTCTGATAATATGATTTTTAAACACTTTATGTGCTTTGACCTTATCATACCACAAATATGACTAAACATGCAGCTTTTAATTTCCAGAAGGAGAGATGCCGAAATGATCTGCCTGGAAACTTTATCAGAAAAAAAAACCACCACTCTCTTCCAATCCCTCATATCTGTGACTTTATACTTACTTGGGTCCATCTAGGTCAGCGGTAGGCAACTTAAGGCCCGTGGACTGGATGCGGCCCAATTGCCTTCTCAATCTGGCCCGCAAACGGTCCAGGAATCGGCGTGTTTTTACAAGAGTAGAATGTGTCCTTTTATTTAAAATGCATCTCTGGGTTATTTGTGGGGCGTATGAATTCATTCATTTTTATTTTTTCCCCAAAATATAGTCTGGCCCACCACATGGTCTGAGAGACGGTGGACCAGCCCACGGCTGAAAAAGGTTGCTGACCCCTGATCTAGGTCAATATGGTCTGCACTTTTTAGCAGCAGCTCTCCAGGGTCTTGGGGGATGTCTCCAGCCCTACTAGGAGATGCTTGGGTTTGAACCCAGGACCTGCAAGCCAGACTAGTGTTCTAGCACTGAGCCACAGCCCTTTGAAGCTGTTGAAGCCTTGTCTTGTCTGTTCTCTATGTGTTTCGGGATTAAGATCTGACAATGGGCTGAAGCTTCTCAGCCCTAGCCTAAATTAAGACCTGCAGTACTTTCTGCTCAAGCAGAAGGAGCTGTCCAAGGTGCTATGAGTCTTTTAAAAAAAATGTTTTAGCTGGAGATGCCAAAGACTGAACAGAGAGCGTCTACATGCAAAACATGCACTCTACCCCTGAGCAATGTCCCTTGACCATCAATTACCAGGCTGCATTCAAGCTAAAACAATGGGCAAGCTATCAGACCTTAAGGAATGTTATTAAATGGCTGTAGCGTTTATATAGAAACTCCAACACTGCCTGTTCTGAGGTTATTTTAAAATGCTGCAACCTTTCCATTTTGATGATGCCCAAACATCTATTAATACTACAGTTAATTATATCATTAATTCTAGTTAAAGTATTTCCCTGATTTTAAGGGGGGTGGAGTGCCCCAAGTACCTGGAATATCCTAAGTCAGTGGATCCCATCAAAAAATTCCCTGTGAAATGCTTGAAAATTGCTGAGGGTGTTCACAAAGCACTTAATGATTTTGCTCCCTGTTGTTTCAGAATTGCAGTGGTCTTTTTTAGCTCTCCCCCCCCCTCTTTCTTACTGCTTCCTCCATTCCCGTGTATTGTATCTCCACTCCTTTCAAGTGCCTTGACAGCCTCTTTTAGCAGCTTGGGACTTTTGTCCTCTGAGGATGAGAAGGCAGAGCCTCTTCTCACCCTCCACTACCTCCACAGACCACCTGAAGCTCACTGGTGGTCTATAGACCCACACTTTGGGAACCCCTGACTTAAGTGAGCAAAATGAAGATCCTGCTTTTAAAATGAGTGAGGTATCCCTGTGTTATTTAAACCAGAGAGGATCTAGCAGAGGGAGTGAGTTTGGAGGGCTTTTGTTCAAATCTGGCAGGTTGCAGACTAAAGTGCCAATTTCATGCTTGAGTTTCTCTCCCCCCCCCCAAAAAAAAAACATATAAAAAAAACAACCCTTCTGCATAATGTTTAGCTTCCTAGGCAATCTGCTCAAATAAAGGCTGCATCATGGCTCAACGTCTACACAAATTTTGGCTTTGTGAACTGAGCTCAGAAATGAAGCAGCAAAGAAATACTGGGTCACAAATGTAAACACGTCTCTTTTTGTCCTGCGCTTTATTGAAAATAGCTCTTGCTATTCTGTCACAATGCCCACCTCCCAAGGCAGCATAGAATGAAGATTTCAAAAGCATCTCCCCCTCCAAAGAACCCAGACAATCATATAGTACACATGGGACAGTAATGTGTGGAGTCTTCTCAATTATGCAGCTATTAGTATTACAGGGAAGGGGAACCTGATGCCTTGTTGGACTTCAGCTCCCATCATCCTTGACCATTGGCCATGCTGGCTAGGGCTGGGAGTTGGAGTCCAGCAACATCTGGTGAGCTGTAGGTTTCCCACCCATGTCATTTTGCCTCCTTCTGTCTTACATAATGCCATTTCTAGGAATGGCGGCATTGCCAACATACTGAAAAAAGTCTTCCCTGAATCCACATTTGATGCTCCATTGCTCTGCCACCCTTTTCTTAACCTTTCAGTTTTGAATAAGAAGGATGCTCGTAAAATGCCCCCCACCTAGAGAAGAAAACAAGAACAAAAACAGAACTGCAGCAGCAGCAGCAGCAGCAGCATACTCCTGCACCCAACAGAGGCTAGTCCATTAGGGTGAATGGGGCACTGACCAACCATACTCAACTTGTTCTCAACCATCTCCCTGCTTTCTTTCTAACAAGTTCAAGGACTGTCAGCTTTCCACCTCCTTAGTCTCAGTGTCATCGCTACAGAACTCATAAGGGAGGAGGATGGAGATGAAAAATTAGTCAGCTCAGCCTGTCAGTGGCTCTGCGTCCACCACTACATCCACCACTGTTTCCATCTGATGTCCAAAGAGCAAATGGTAGCAGCAAATGAATCTCTCTCTCTCTCTCTCTGTCTGTCTCTCTCTCTCTCTGGTATTCCACAGATAATGTTCTATCTCTGGTCATCACATACCTAAGCTCTTCAGGCTCTTGCACACTGGTAGAACACATAGCTTCCCATGGGGCATGATGCAGTCATAATTGCTGATCACTTACAATAGGTCAGTGAGATTCATTCCTGCATAAATGTATACAGGAGTTGAGTCTTGCTGTGTCTTCCATGTTGAGGTGTAGACTGTAAGTCCCTCAGGACAGGGAGCTGCTGTCTTTTGTTGCTTTATTTTAATAGCACAATAAATGTATTGGTGGTGGTGGTTGAGTAAATGCACTGTCATACTTGTTATAATTATTTATTATTAGCATGTTAACAACCGCTTTGGCCACACCTTCATGACCTCTTTGCCCTGCTGCCACATAGCCACTACCCCTTTAGATCCAAAGATCACTGCTTTGCATTCAGAAGGTGCTAGGTTCAATCCCTGGTTTCTGAGGTTAAAAGGAGCAGATAATGATAGGTTTAGTGCTCCTTGAGGGTTCTGCATTGCGGTGTAGAATTCAGTTCCATCTACTTTGCAAGTCCATTTCTGCAAATGGCTAACCACAGCATAGAAACAGGGGGCAGAAAAATATCCATGTTAGATAACCAGCATGCAGATCATTAGAGAGTCACTCTGTGTTTTGCTTCATGCAAGTGGAACTAAAGCATGCAAAATCAATGGGATCTGTAGGTACACTAGGGTTAAACAGTGGGATCAAATGCTGCCATGGTTATCCTACCCTAAAAATAGCCTTGTAAATGTGATGTCTTCAGTTTGTGCTGGGATGTTTTTAGAATTCCACCAGATTCAGAAAGAGAGACAAACCCACAAAGCACATTGTTATAGTGCAGTTCTCCAGCCAGGCAATTTGTACCCCAAAAATGCCTATACATTTTTATGCATATATTTGCAAAAAAATAGCGTACAAAAATGAATTAGGGAAACCTGCTTTGCAAAAAAAAGAGTATATTAGGCAAAAGTGTTGCAAAAATGTACATATTAGGAGAAATTCATACTGACATGCTGATAAATTTTCATAAGGATTTCAGAAACTGATGCTAAAATATGAAAACCTAAATTTAAAACTTGAGAAGCTGAGTGAAGTCAAAATTGACAGATTCACACGTTCCTAGGCTCAGACTACCTGGACCTATTCCTACTTCTTCCCATGTCATCCTTAGCAAATATTCCTCTCTGTTCCAGTACAAGCAACTGCAGCACAGAGGAGAGAGATCTTCTGTGCATTCTAAATAATGTACTGTCCTTCACTGCACTGTCAAAAGGACAATCCACTCTGCTGAGAAATTCCCTGTACTGGAAAGACTAAAATAAAATAAAAATGATTAGTGTCCTTAAAAAAAATAAACCTCTGAAATAAATATTACAGTGTTAAGTGAATAAAAATGGAAAGCATTTCTAAGGAGCAATAATTATTAAGGAGATGAGCCTGTTGAGGCCAGAATTTATTTAAAGAATATTTTATTGCTGTTTGCTCCATCACGATTTACCAAAACTGCTTATTTAATAACCTGTTTATGAGCTTCCCGTTCTGACCACATGTCAAATGGAGATGAAAAATGCATTGATGCTGTTGGGCAGTGGGGAGAGGGGAGAGGGGAGGGAGGGTTTTACCTGAATTACATGGAAGTAGTAGGGAAGGGCAGCAGTCAGAGAGTTGCTCCGCATTTTTCTTCATGCAAACAGCACTAAAGCATATGTAGAATTGATGGGAATTTTGTGTACAGTGCAAGGGAGAGATCAAATACCACAATGGTTATTCTGCCTTAAGAATAGCCTTGTAAATATGCCGTCTTTAGTACCTGCTGGCTTTTTCCCATGTTCTTCATGTTCTAAACTTAAAAGTCCATTTGCTTTTTATTTGCATGCATGCATTCTGATCAGCATCTAAGTAAGCCAGATGTGTTCCCTGCAGCAATCACAGTCTTCTATTTATACAGTATATTATAAAACAACCATCTGAGAGAATCCTCTTCCTTACAGTTTGGTATGTATGTGTGGTAGATGAGGCCCAAATATTGTTGCCAGATCTAAAGATCTACTTAGAGGTAATTCCTGTTGAGTTAAAAGGGACGTATCCCCAGGTAGGTAAGGTTGTCTGGCTAGTTGAAGTTGGCAGTTCCAAACATTTGAAGGCCACCAGATTCAGGAAGGCTATTGTGTAAGACTGCACCTTAAGAAGAGAAACAGGGCCAAGAACAGGGTAGGCAACTCAAGCAGAAGAACCACTCACCCACAGTGCCTCCATGATTCAAGCTCAGCTTGCTTTTGCTCAGATCCATGGAGCTACCCAAGAGCTTCTTCCTACTTGGGTCCATTGTTAGCAGCAAGACTTTTACTCTGCTGTGCACATTCAGAAACACCCCTCATTGTAGAATTATAAGACCATCAACCATTTCTACAAATAATTTTTGAGTGCTTCAACTGTAAATTCTCAGGACCAAGCCTGGACTCTTGGGCACACATAACATGCATTCTTACCATTGAGCTATTGCCATTGGGTGACAAAGAGCCATGGGTTGCAATAGTTGCAGATGATAGTGCTTACTCGCCTCTGACACATGAACACTCAAACGTTTTCCCCCACTCTATCTATATGTTTATTTGTTTACAATGTTGAAAAATCCTCTTTCTTTCATATATGCTTTTAGCAAAATATCTAACAGTTCTCTTCAATCTTGGGGAAGAAGCAAATGTAGTATTCTATGTGCTTTTATATCTTCATTTCAGCTACTGAGACTGCTCTTAACATTTTGTCCTTCATTTGAAGTGTGTTCTTTATTTCTTCAATGTGTCTGGTGGTGATCGACTCTTTATCCAAATGCACCTGCCCTTTTCTTAATATCCACATGCCCTTTTTGCTTTGTACTCATTCACAGTGTGTAACCACTCCAGAATAAAACCTCTTCTTACTAGTTTTATATTCTTGCATCTGTGTTTCATGAGGATGAGAAAAGATGTGTTTTAGTTTCTCTTTCCTAAGGTATTCTTTTGATTCTATGTCAATGAGCTATTGTGGATAATCTTTTTTCCCTTCTAAAATTATTTTAGCAGACTTCAGAGATTCTAAATATTATGATTTGTGGAAATAATGAATGCTCTGGGATCTGGTACTTGGGAATGCAGCATCGTATATTTACTGCAAAGGTTGTAGTCTTTATCCCTTGCAATTATTCCTCCATGAATCTTGGGCAGTTAAATATATCATTACTAGGAAATGGTTGGTTTCCAAGTACAATGAAGATTATAGCTGTAAAGGGTGTTTCAGATGGCACAAAACAGATTTTCAAAAACAGATGCATAGAATGAGGTCTTCATAGATATCAAATGCTAAGGGCTCATAAGTTCCAGTTGTCTGTTTTGAAACATAAAATTGTGGTGGTGTTGTTGTTGTTTTGCTTTTTTAAATGTAAAATTAGCAATAGAAGAATTCTAGTGAACCAAGTTTATGAGTCACTCCATTCTAAATCTGGATTTTCTTCTTGGCCTGAAAGCAAAGCAAACAGCAATCATCTTTGCAACTTGCCTTGTTAGTGAAGATGATTGTGACTTGCTATATAAGCATCACTGAAACTTCTTCATGTTTCTCATGCACTATCATCCATCCTTGCCCATCCCTGATTTGTAACAGCTTTGTTCTTTTGTCTCTTAGTCTGTTCGCAGTTTTCCAGGGGAGTGTATGCCATCTTTGGATTCTACGACCAGATGTCGATGAACACGCTGACGTCTTTCTGTGGGGCGCTGCACACATCTTTCATCACTCCCAGTTTCCCAACTGATGCTGATGTGCAATTTGTCATTCAAATGCGCCCAGCTCTGAAGGGAGCCATCTTGAGCCTCCTGACTTACTACAACTGGGAGAAGTTCGTGTACCTCTATGACACAGAAAGAGGTAAGACAATCCCTTTGAACTCCCTGCACTTTCCTCTTTCTGCTCCTACACACAAGGTATTTTATCTAACATAATTTGTATACTGCTTAATCATGATAGCTACGCAGTTTCTTTCCTGGATCATCATCTGAGAGCTAGCATGGTATTGTGTTGTACTAGGATTCATATCCAGGGTTTAAATTCCCACCTGGCCATGAAGCTCACTGGGCAACCTTGGGACAATCATTGGCTCTCAGTCTAATCTACCTCACAGGTTTGTGTGGGATTAAATGAGCCAGGGGAGAACACCATGTGCATCATGCTGAGCTCCCTGTAGAGTAAAGGGGGGTATAAATGCAATAAAGAATGCAAAGAATAAATAAATAACAGTTAGATATGTGTTGACAACAGGCAGCTCCCTAGCCAGATCTGACCTAGGTTGCATCAGCATGCCAAAGGTTCTAAAGCTAACTCTCAGCTGTCAAAATAAGCCACCTTTGGGGCTGAGTATTCTTAGTCCTCTTCCTTAGTTCTCACTGTGGCTCTGTGATGTGGGGAGGTGAAACCTAGATGCTAGTACTTAAGATGCTAAGTACAAGAAGCAGTGTAAATGAAGTAATATTTATTTTTACTAAGCAAATATTAGCAAGGTCCAATAATAATAGCATTTTTAAAAAGCAGTGTGATTGAGCCATGGTTGCAGCCCATCACAATGTTATGCTGAGCCTGGTTCTCACAAATAGCAAATGAGGTAGTGACACTGTGTCTGGATTATACCACTTCAGGCTGCATAGCAAAGGGGCAGCTCATTTAACCGAATAATCCCAAGTACCAAAAGAGAAAAAGAAATAATCACAGAGAAACCTGTGCAAAGAACCTGGGATGTCAAGAGGGAGAGATGCTAGCTTCCCCTTCTTAGAAATGCAGCTGGAGTTTATATCTCTATGCTCTTCCTTATCTCAAACTAATTGCTTTCTGCACACAAAGGATGGGCAGAGCAGTACATTTTGGACCAGAGGTGCCCATTCAAAAGCCCATTCCATCCCATTTCTGCATTATTCAAGGAGATGGAATTGCTCCCCTATGAGGAAAGGTTACAGTTAGGGTTTTTTAGTTTAGAGAAAGGACTTGATGGAGGTGTATAGAATTATGCATATCATGAAAAAAGTGGATAGAGACAGGAAATTATTCCTTTCTCGTAACACTACAACTTCTGGGCAAGCAGTGAAGCTGAATGTTGGAAGATTTAGGAGAGGCAGAAGAAAGTACTTCTTCACACTGCTATCACACAAGAGTCAGTGGTGGTCACCAATGTGGATGACTTGAAAAGAGAATTGGATAAATTCATGGAGTGCAAGGTTACCAATGGTTCCTGGTCACAATGTCTATTTTCCACTTCCACTGTTGGTAGCAGTGGGGAGAGTGCTGTGATGCTCAGGTTTTTCTGGCAGGCTTCCCATGGGCATCTGATTGGCCACTGTAAGAATCTGATGCTGGGCCAGATGAGGCTGTGGTCTGATCCAGCAGGGCTCTTCTCATGTTTTCTTTATGTAATGTATTTGTATGCATGTGGATACACACACACACACACACACACACACAAACACATATATATACACACACACATACATACATACAGGTTGTGTACTGTGTGTGTGTGTGTGTGTGTACTGTGCGCGCACGTGTGTGCATGTGTCTCCATGTGTAAATCCATACTTAAATACATGTTTGAATCCATATAAAATTTCATATTTAAATACATGTTTCCATATGCATTACACATTTCTAAGCATACCTTATCCTAAAATATTCATTTTATACTCAAGTTTATTTTTATATCTAAAAATGGGGTTGTTGTATTGTGTGTCTTAAGTGCGGATGCTTATATCTCCACGTATGTGAAACTGGTTTTTATACCTGTAAGCTGCTTAAAAGTCTATTTGGGCTTTCAGTGGTATACACAGTGCTTTTTTTTTCCCTTAAAAAATGTTTAGGGGGTACTCTCATTTTCCTACTCATATTGAAATACTTCCCCTCAATGAGGTCAAACTTAGATTCATAAAATGTTTAGGGGTATGTGTACCCCTGCATACCCCCAGAATAAAAGGCACTGGGTATACATAAAAAAATAATAATAATTAAATAAATAATTCTAACATACTTTGGCACAATTTGATTAAGCAAAAATTGTTTCACAAAATTTGGAGAAAACCTGAGTGATTTTCTGATCTGTTTGTTAGTCCAGGAGCTTGGTTTACTGAAAAGCATGGACCAAAGAAAAACAAAAGCTACCCTCTATTCCAACTCTATACTGATTTAGAGTTCTGCTGCCTCTTTATATAAGGCCAAAGTGACAATTTGGGTACCACCATCAAGAAGCAAAAAGTTGAGTTTCAATAGAGTGAAGCTTTTCAGCTTTGGGGTTTCTGGGTTTCTTGTGGGCTGATAAAGTCTGTGCAAAGCTGATTTTAAAAAGCCTTTGCATGGGGGCTAAAATGACCAGCGCATCACTCTTTTATCTTGGGGGGGGTGCTGTATTCTATTCTGCACAGCAGTTTTATGACCCACAAGTCAGTGGTGGTAGGCGTGGCCAGAGGCAAAAGTTGTTGGAGCAATAACAGTAAATTTAACTTTTGCAGAGTAGGCTAGGCTAGTTTCTACCTGTAGTCACATGCCCCTCTATATCCACCATCCAGGCAAACAAGAGGCAATATCAGAATTTAATGACATATTCCATCCAGGCAAAAACATTTGAGGAGAATGCAAAGCAGGGCTGGTGAGAAGTGTGCGGCCTGAGGAGAGTCACAAGACCACATTTTGCTCCGAGGCCTGAGATTTCCCATCCATGGTATATGGTGGGGAGCAGGGAGGAATAATCCTATCACTTGCTTTGTATGCACCTTTTAGTACAGTTTATATTTAATTTTGGGATGCGGGTGGAGCTGTGGGTTAAACCACAGAGCCTAGGACTTGCCGATCAGAAGGTCGGTGGTTTGAATGCAAGTAGATAAATAGATACCGCTCCGGCGGGAAGGTAAACGGCGTTTCCATGTGCTGCTCTGGTTCATCAGAAGCGGCTTAGCCATGCTGGCCACATGACCCAGAAGCTGTACGCCGGCTCCCTCAGCCAATAAAGTGAGATGAGCACCGCAACCCCAGAGTCGGTCACAACTGAACCTAATGGTCAGGGGTCCCTTTACCTTTACCTATGTTAAATTTAGCAGAGCTCTTGAGGAACTAAAAGGCATCTCAAAGCCAGGTTCTCTAAAACAAATTGCTGAGATACACACTCATACAAATGTAAAGTTCACTGCAGTGCTTTTCCCCAACCTTTTGCTAAAAATGAGGTGCTAGTATTCATATCTTGATAACAATGATTGAGAGAAAGGCAAGGGTACAGTATACCACTGGGCACCATCACACACACAAAAATACTGCTCTTATCTAATCCAAGACAGTATGGCGAGCTCCAAAATTAGTTGCTGCTTGGAAACCGCAGGCTAGGTATTCAAATAGCTTTGACTACCCACAGATTTCAGATAGGGAGAAAACTGGCTTGGAGCTTCTCCGCTTTTTCTTTTAGCTGGGGAAGAGAACTTGGTCTGATTTTGTAAATATCTATAAAAATATAATTGCCTTACAGTTTCACCAAAAAAAGCAAAGACAGTTTGTGTTTTGGGCAGATACAACCACAGTCAGAACATCTGTTTCATCTTTTTTTGTGCTGTTAATGCCCTGTGAGGATATCTTTCCCAGACTAAGAAATTAAAGAAGTGTTGTAATTACTGCCCGAGGTCTTTAAATCCATAAAATGTAATAGAGATGCTTAGGCCCCAATACACACACACACACATCCATATGCACAGCTCAGTTGCTAGCAGTTGTTTGGGAAGCGTGCCCTGATTCACTTTGTAATATAGGCCTATTAGCACATCCTCATGCACATGTGGATGGTGGTGTCATGGCTCACAGGTAATGCACATGCTTTCTATGCAAGTGGTTCCAGGTTCAATCTCCAGGAAAACATCTGTTAAAAGATTTAGGTGGTAGGTGATGGGAAAAGCCTCTGCCTTAGACTCAGAAGAATCGCTGTCACAGTACACAAAACTGGGCTAGATCCGATATAAGACAACTTCCAATTTTCCTAGTGGTGTGTATTTTAATTGACCTGTAGCTGTAGACCTGTAGACTGGCTACACCAGAGGGTGTGCTGTCATCTAAAACTGTACTCTCTCAGTCAAGGAAGGCAGAAATATTGCTCCACCTAAACTTGACTTTGCTACTAGGGTATGACAGTGGCAGAACAGAGGGAGCTATGTACATTCTTGCTCCATGGTTGATGAATGACCAAAGGATGCCGCAATGGACCCCCAACCCATGCAAACCTCTTTGTCTCTACCATGTCCCACCTTGAAAATGCCCTTGCACAGTGTAACTTTTGCAGAAGGTCCATAGCTCAGTGGCAGAGCACATCTTCTGCATGCAGAAAGTCCCAGTTGTGACCACTGGTATCTAGGGTTGCCACTTTTGGTCGGGCAAAAAAGGGAAAGGTCAGGCAAAATAAATGACAGGTTGGGGGGGGACTGGGAGGGGCACGCACATTCTCATGACACCCAATCCCTGCCTCCTGGCTTCCTCACCACCCTGGTCCCACTCTTCCCCTCGACTCATGTAGACAGACAGGGTCCAAGGGTAGATAGCCAGCTCTGATAGGCAACTTGAGCTGCAGCTCCTAACTCTCTCTTTTGCTGGCATTGGAAGATACTCGAGTGGGAAGGAGGAGGAGGGATGAGGGAGGAGAAGTCAGGTCAGGGGGTGGCAAGCAGTGGCAGACCCACACCATGCTAGACCAATGGGCAGCGGCTGGCTGAGGAGGAGAACCAGTGAGAGGGAAGGAAGGAGGAGCGAGGGAGGGGGAGGGGGTCACTCCTTACCCCTTCTCTCTTGTGCTGGACCAGGCTCCTCATCAGCTGCACCAACAGCGATGCAACCACCATTTTGGGCCAGCCGAGCTCAAATATAGGGGGGAATGACATCCCATTTTAAGTCCAAATGGGACAGGGGACACTTTTGTTAAAAAGCATGGTGATCCCATTTTTCTAGGGACAGGGTGGCAACCCTACGGGTATCCCCAGTTACAAGGTTCAGGTAATGGGCAATGTCTCTGCCAGAGACTCCAGCATGGTATGGTAAGTCAAGAACAGATAGTGCTAAGTTAAATGAAGATATAGTTTGTACTGCTATAAAGGGTTCTGTGTTCCACTCATTCAAATATGCATTGCAGCATAGATGTATCTCTGGTTCTGGTACCCAGGTCCTTCTGCTAGTGATGCCTAGGATAATGTCTCCATGAAATCTCAAAGCCTGTAGAATCCGCTGGGCATGGTATGAGAGGGGTATCAGCTCAGGTCTTTCCGATGAGCAATCTAAACTGGCCCACCCAGAACTCTTGGCTCCCCATGAGAGATTTGAGAACACAGAGGGTGCGATCTAAGGCTGCTCAAGTCCTGGAACTGAAGAGCATCAGCTTGGTGGATGTTTGTTCTAAGACCATGTGGAAGTCAGTAGAATTTCCAAGGGTTTTTTGTTTTGGGTTGTTTTGGCTTGGTGTTTTGTTTTGTTTTTTTACTTTCCATCTACTTTTATTGTTTCTGGGGGAAACCAGAGCAGGCTGGAGTTGCAGGACAAGTGCATTACCTTTTGGAGCAGGAGACCCTAAATCCCATCTTCTTGAGAGTTGTAATTGTATTTGACAGCATCTGAAACATTTGGCAGTTTGGGTAGCCTGCCTAATCTATTGTGATGGGTCTTCAAATAAGGGAGCATCGCAAGAGCCTCCCCAGTAATTGTCGTGAGTGATTGCTTGTATCAGATGGTTCAGTAAAAGACCTCATATACGTCACTGCCAAAATCCCACTGAAAATTGGGGAGGGCAGGCAAGGAGAGGAATCTGGAACTGTCATACTTTTTAATAATTTGTTCTGTCAAATCTTTGCTTGCTCGGGGCACTACTGGGAGACGGTACTGAGCAATTTTCTGTCGGTTCTTGAAATACATTATCATTTAAATACAATCTCTCTCTCAGTGTGTAAACATTATTAGCTTACTATGCTGTTGTTAGAATGGGGTGATCGGTGAGAAATCGCAGGCTGTTGAGCTGTTTCCTCCTTGGTTTGACTATTGAGTTGCTGGGAAAGACAGATAGAAAGCATTAAACTCTGGATTTACCAGTGGAATGGCAAGTAGCATATTACAGGTGTTTGCAAAATAGAATGCGTTTTTGTAGAGGGGTATATTATATTGTAAGCTCCTTGGAAGGCAGGGACTTATTTTGCTCATGTTCTGTAAAGAGTTCCAGCACTGTAATCTAAGTCCTTAACACTGTGTCGCACTTTGGGGTGATCAAAATTCGAAACACAGGATGCAAACTTGATTTCAGCATGGCTAGGATCACTAAGGATGAAGAGCAAGCTTAAACCCTCTGCTGTAACTGAGTCCATAGGATATACCCAGGTCTAGTTGCATCCAGAGTGGATCCACTGGAGATACTGCTACTTAAAACTGAGTTATGGTTTCAGTGGGTCTACTCTAGGCATTATAAGGTCTCACTCCAACTCTTTATTTTCTCCCTTTAATGAATATTGACTATATATACATATATCATGGGGGGGGGGGACATAGTGTTGCCTTAAGAAGACAAAAAGATATCTGTTTGGGCAATAGCCTTCCCCTGCATTTGCTCTGTATCTGCTGCCCTGCAGGACATCTTCAAAATAAGATAAGGTTAAGGAGTAAATCCTATACAAATCTGGAGTAGAATCCCAAAGATGGTTGGAGGCACCTTGTATGCCTCCTTCTACCAACTCCTGCAGCCCAGCTGATGTAAAACATTTTGTTCTGCTTTCCTTTGGACCACATCAGCAGGTCCAACGTGTCAGCAAGGGTCTTATTGTCTGGGCAACCCAGGGCCTCCATGCACACTGCCCAAGCTTGCACCCCAGGGAGGTCACTTCAGTGCTGTTAACACAGCATTTGCTCTCCAGCAACAGGTATTCAATGGAATATTTCAGGTATTGGGAAGGTGACACTCCAGCCTCTATATCTGGTCCTGTTTGGAAAGGAATGCAGTCCTCAGACTGAAAAGGGGTTACCTGCTTCAGGTATATCGGCATCAAAGATGGAGGTTCCACTTGATCATGATGACTAAATGCTATTGTATGCAGAAGGCTTCAGGTTTCCACCTAAAGTAGCAGCAAGTGATGAGAAAGGCTTCTGCCTAAGACCCTAAGGAGTTCTTGCTACTGAGAGTGAGAGTCCTTCATTTGAAGGGTTGTTCAGTCATACTCCAGTTTAAAGTTAAAGAGCCCTAAGGAGGGTGAATAAGTGCCTTGAACTTATGTGTCAGCAATTAACACCTGGGCAATAGCCTAAGCTGGCAGACAGGATGCTTAGCTATAATGGGAAAGACTGTCACATTCTGTTTAAGCTCTTTCTGTATTGGCACCAAGACATTCAACGTGGAATTCAATGTAGCACTAAGGAGATAGTTCCCACAGAGAAAGCATTTTCTCCCTCTGATCTGGGAAATCCCCAAACACTCCAGAGCAAATCTGGGGGATGTGTGGGGAGAACCCCACTGTACCAATGAGAGTCCTTTCACTGGTTTCTGCTAGTTTAACCTGGTCCATAAATTAGTGTGCACACACATAAATGAAAATATGGCTCCTTTTTTCTGACAATGATTTGGGACCACCTACATATCAGAGTAGATAATTCTGGTCTAGATGGGCAGATACTCTCTTCTAAGACAGCTTCTCATATGTGAAGAGCAAGCTGTGAAGAACTAGCTGTCTCAGTATAGCATCTGATTTGCATGCAGAAGGTCTTAGGTTCAATTCCCAGTATCACCAGGTAGGACTGGGAAAGTCCTCTGTCTGAAGTTCTGGAGAACCACCACCAGTCAGTGACATAGCTGTCAACGTTTCCCTTTTTTTAAGGGAAATTCCCTTATTCCAAATAGGATTCCTCACAAGAAAAGGGAAAAGTTGACAGCTATGGTCAGTGCACATAATACTGAGATAGATGGGTCAAAACTCAGACTTAGTATAAGATAGCTACCTATGTTCCTATTCAAATGAGAGTAACAGTCAGCTGAGAACAAATAAAGATGTAATAATATTATCCATACTATCTTTACATATTCTCATCTAAACAGGTAGAGAATCAGACCTTAAAGGCCTAATCTTGACAATACAAGCTAAGGGGGTGGGAGGGATTTAAATCAGCAATTATTGTTTTCTTACTTCATTGCTAAGTAGACCACAGGGTAAAACACCATGGTGGGAAATCTATTAATTTGATGTACAGAACAGCCATGTTGAGAGTGATGTTTAAATGCAATAACAAAATGAATGGTTTTTTTCATGGTTCTTGGGGGGCTGCTAAGTTGGTATTTATCCTAAACAATGATGGGGAGTTTGTGCTGCTTTCATAATCATACCTCTTTCACAAATAAAAGGCAAAACTTCCTAGACTTATAGCCAAATAATTTATTACCATCATGCAATGGAACACCATCCATGGAGGCAAGGAGATGTCATACATTGAAAAAATATTTCCTGAAGATCTAAAGCAGGTATTTCACCACCACTTTTAACAAGTCTTGTGTTTAGTTTTGGTCAGTTTTAGTAATATGCATACATTTATTTATTTTTCATTATAAAATAAACATCACAATAAACATCACAACAAATAAATAAAATAAAAATACAACAAATAAAAACAGATAAAACAGTTCTCAAATGAACTCAGCCTTATAGAGGAGCCTATAAGCCACTGAGCAGAAATGTGGTCCTGGTTTGATAGTCATGGATTCCCCCAAAGGATCCTGGGAACTGTAGTTTGTTAAGAGTGCTGAGAGTTCAGAAAAGACTCCTATTCCGCACTCAGAGGTGCAGTTTCCATAGTGCTTTAGCAATCAATCCCTCTACCCAAGGAATGCTGGGAATTTAGCTCTGTAAGGGAAATAGGGGCCTCCTAACAAATAGCAGGTGGGACGCGGGTGGCGCTGTGGGTTAAACCACAGTGCCTAGAACTTGCCGATCAGAAGGTTGGTGGTTCAAATCCCCACGATGGGCTGAGCTCCCGTTGCTCGGTCCCTGCTCCTGCCAACCTAGCAGTTTGAAAGCATGTCAAGTGCAAGTAGATAAATAGGTACCGCTCCGGCGGGAAGGTAAACGGCATTTCCGTGCACTGCTCTGGTTTGCCAGAAGTGGCTTTGTCATGCTGGCCACCTGACCCAGAAGCTGTACGTTGGCTCCCTCGCCCAATAAAGCAAGATGAGTGCCAGAACCCCAGAGTCAGCCACGACTGGATCTAATGGTCATGGGTCCCTTAACAAATAGCAGAACTCTTAACAAACTCAAGTTCCTAGGATTCTTTGGGAGCGGTATAATGTTACTGCCTTAACTGTGTAGTGCAGATAGGACCTTCATCTGGTGGTTCACAGACTCCAGAGGCCTCGCCTACTTCATTCTTCTAAGACCTCCCAAGCACATTTTGAGCATGAGAAAAGCATTGTGTGTTATGAGATAGGAGATAGGTGCAGAGCTCTTCAGCTTAGCACAGAAAAACGGGGATGGGCTATGAACAAAAGATAAAATTTAGAAACAATGTCTAAAATTCTCCAAAGCTTTTCGTGCACTGATCAATATCACCAAGATTAATAAGGAAAGCAAACAGAATTATTTAAAGCATAAAGAGAGGCAGCACTGAATGCAAGATCTGCATGGAAGGCAATTCCAATGCGCGGCCATTTGAGAGTTGCAGACATGCCATGTGTAGGCGCTTGTTTTAATACATCCTATTTAAATATTAACCAGATCATAAATATGCATGCTTGAGCTACTCTCACAGAACAGGATAAAGCATGTTTAATTTTCATGGTATGTGTAGATGTGTAAATAATTTAAGGGAAAGATACTTTGTTCACTGAATTTTTGGAATGCATCTGTGCACCAATTCTAGCAACAAACATGCATGCAGATGAAATGATGGTTCCCCTCACCCTCCTCTACTTGGTTCTACCCCTGACCTCAACCTCCACCATCAGCACTATTTAGGGATATTTGTTATGTCCCTATGGTAAATATATAACCCCTTTTCTCTCCATTTCTCTCCTTGATTTATTTTATCACCAACTCTCAAGTGTGTGTGTGTGTGTAAAATATTCTCATTCTGACTTTCTTGTGGACAATGTAATTATATATGGTCAGACCTCACCTGGAGTACTGTGTCCAGTTCTGGGCACCACAGTTCAAGAAGGACACTGACAAACTGGAACGTGTCCAGAGGAGGGCAACCAAAATGGTCAAAGGCCTGGAAACGATGCCTTACGAAGAACGGCTAAGGGAGCTGGGCATGTTTAGCCTGGAGAAGAGGAGGTTAAGGAGTGATATGATAGCCATGTTCAAATATATAAAAGAATGTCACATAGAGGAGGGAGAAAGGTTGTTTTCTGCTGCTCCAGAGAAGCGGACACGGAGCAATGGTCCCAAACTACAAGAAAGAAGATTCCACCTAAACATTAGGAAGAACTTCCTGACAGTAAGAGCTGTTCGACAGTGGAATTTGCTGCCAAGGAGTGTGGTGGAGTCTCCTTCTTTGGAGGTCTTTAAGCAGAGGCTTGACAACCATATGTCAGGAGTGCTCTGATATATATATATTCACTATGTCAAATATACAGTGGTACCTCTGGGAACAGAATCCATTCCGGAGCCCCGTTCACAACCTGAAAAGAACCCGCGCAGATGCGGGTTGCAATTCGCCATGTCTGCGCATGCGCGCGATGTCATTTTGCGTGTCTGCACATGCTCGAGTGGCGAAACCGGAAGTAATCCTTTCCGGTACTTCCAGGTCACTGTGGGATGCAACCTGAAAACGCACAACCTGAAGCAAATGTAACATGAGGTATGACTGTATATAAATGAGAAATAAAACACAAAACCATACAATAATAAATTAAATAGAAATGTTAAAGACAAACATCAATTAACCATTGTTGAAGGATATGTTCTTAAGTGGCCTGGTGAAACAGAAAAGTTTTCAGCAGGAATATAAAAGTTGGCCCCAAAGGCACCTGCTGAATCTCTATTGGCAGAGTATTCCATGGGATGAGGCCAATGAAACTGAATATTTGGTTTCTTGTTTGGTCTCTGAGCACAGTAACTTGGGTAATGACTGACAATGCTCCTGCAGATGATCTCAGTGACTGAGCTGGGATATAAGGGTTCAGGCAAACCCTGAGGTACTCTATTACAGTGAACACGCTTAAAATCACAAATCAAGGATAAACTGGGCAGCACACCCAGTATCTAGTGTTATATATATATATATATATATATACACACACACACACATATATATATATGTATGTATGTATATATGGGGACATGGGACGTGGGTGGCGCTGTGGGTTAAACCACAGAGCCTAGGACTTGCGGATCAGAAAGTCGGCAGTTCGAATTCCCGCGACGGGGTGAACTACCATTGCTCAATCCCTGCTCCTGCCAACCTAGCAGTTCGAAAGCACATCAAAGTGCAAGTAGATAAATAGGTACCACTCCAGTGGGAAGGTAAACGGCATTTCCGTGCGCTGCTCTGGTTCGCCAGAAGCGGCTTAGTCATGCTGGCCACATGACCTGGAAGATGTACACCGGCTTCCTCGGCCAATAAAGCCAGATGAGCGCCGCAACCCCAGAGTCGGTCACAACTGGACCTAAGGATCAGGGGTCCCTTTACCTTTACACACACACACACACACACACACACACACACACACATATATAGTCTAATAGATATATATAATAGATATATATATATAGTCTAATAGATAAACGGCAGAACTTACCTTTCACATGATCTGACTCCTCTCCCACAATAAATACCCGTTTTTGTTTTCTTCCATGTTGCCATCTGCAAAAGACATGTTTATGTCAATTCGTGTTTCAGTTTATGTGCATGTTTATGTTTTTGTTTTCTTACATTATCTGTACATAGTCAGTACTTAATTGAAAACATCAGCAAACAAAAAACCACACACACACAAACATAAAACACAAAATCATCAAAATTGGAAAAATAACAGGTTCACACGGGGGATAGCATCCAAATAAGACTCTTGCCTCCAGCAGTGATTGGTCAGTGCAATACAGGAAGCTGAGCAAAATGAAGGCCACCTCCCCTTGTTTTTCTTCCATTAGTGAATGTTCCACTGATTATCCCACAACATGGAGGTCCTGTTTATTGGCTACTGCACTATGGTCAATGGCCATTGCTGGACCTACCATTGATTGGGTTGTCACAGGGATGGTCACACATTGGGTCAGTGAGTCAAACTACAAATGCACAAAACATTGAGGAGTTGATGGGGCTGAGAACATGCCTTTTCTGTAAGACACAGGTATTCAGGCAAAGCTGCAGGCTGCATGTGATTGGGTGCACAGGAGAATCAGTAGGTTTGTGCAACAAAGGGGTGGATGCCACACATTAAAGGGGAACCTGAAATTTATGAGAATACTAGAAGAGGGGTAAGGAACACTTTTCAGCCCAAGGGTCTTTCTGAGCAGCTTTCTGAGGGCCATATGTCAGTGGGGGGTGGGGGCAGGTATGAAAATGGGAAACACAACAAATGCAAAATTCACCGTTGTCACAGAACTCTCCATTTGGCTCACTCAGTCATCTTCCCCCAACCATGCCTACCTGCCCATTTGTTCTCATAAGTGATGTCAGGTAGACAGAACTAGAAAATGCATCTGGAAAATCAGGTTTGAACTCTCCACATATCAGCGGATGGGCAGAGAAGTTCATTCCTGCTTGGTTAGGGTTCACAGGTTTCTTCCCCACAGGGAACATGCTGGTACACCTGAATCCTGAAGAAACCAGGATCAAACTCCCTGTATGTCAGCTGATATGTGGGGAGTTCAATCCTGCTTGGTCACTATTTTCCCCTATCTCCACAGGTCAATTTTAACAAGTGGGCAGGACCACTCACCTCGTGTCATTATGATTTCAGATGATTGGCTGGTGGTCCCACCTACCTGTCCATTTTGGCCCACATGTTGGGGAGATAAATGTCTGTCCCACTGGGCCAAAAATGTTTCCACACCTGACTATACAGAAGTATGCACACCCCTCTCTCCCTCTCTCTCCAGACAAACAAAAGGCATCCGCTGAGTTCAAGGGCAAATTCTAAGCAGGCAAAAACACTCATGCAAGGCCAGTGCGGGAGATGATCTGGAAAAAGTTCCAAGGAGTAGATAGAGAAGCTCGGGGGGGGGGGGCTCATTTGTCCCCTGGGCCCCCTACCACTTCAGAAGACTCCCTCCCCCAAGTTTGAAAAATTCTGTCTCAGAACACCACTGAACTCCACTCCTCTTCTCATTCGCTGCTGAGGCCTCAGGGAAGACATATTTCAAGGCCTCTGTGCGACTGCCATTCATAACTGCTGTAAAATAGGCCGAGTTCCCCATGAAACTGTTCTCAAGTTCCTCCTATTCTTCCCCCATTAAAAAAATAACAGTGCGGAGATGAATTCTTAGGGCTGCTGTGTATAAACATTTCCGCAGCTTATCCTTTTCATATATCAAGGTGAAGGAAGAGCAGATAAAACTGCAGGTGCTTCATTTAGTATTGCCAAGTATAAGACTTGCTACAGTAAAGATGGAACAGACAGGGGCTGATTAATTCTGCCATTCTTTCTATTATTTAGATGCCTAGAGCAATATATTGCATCCGAAATGCACATCTGACATTAATCATGGCAGAAGCCCCAGTTGACTTCCGTAGAGCTACTCATCTGCTTAAATTTTAAGAGAAGGATTGATCCCCTTTATCACGCTCTTCAATGAAATATTTGGTGTTGCAGCATTAGACAAATTACTTGTGAGGTCTAATCCAACTTGCCAGTAGTGTGCTGGCCATTTCCTGACTCCTGCTCTCGAAACCCCAGCCACTCAAATTATAGAAGTGGGGTCCTGCAACAAAATGTTGCAGACCTTTAGTCCATCAAGCTCAGAACTGTCTACACTGGCTGGCAGTGTGTCTCTCGGGTTTCAGACAGGGGACATTCCTGACCCAACCTGGATACTCCAGGAATTGAACTTGGGACCTTCTGCATGCTAGGCAGATGCTGTACCACTGGGCTATATAGCCTTCCTGGCTTCTATTGAGAGTTCAAATCATTCCATTCTCTTACCAGCACCTAAACCTTCACTCAGCATTCTGTGCCCACTGTGGCTGCTCAGTCCTCATTTTGGTTCCCCCTCCCTGTCTCTGTGTGTGCACAAATGTAAATTCTTGGATTTCATTTATTTTGGGGGGCAACTCCCATTTATTTACTGAATTTCTATTCTACCCCTTCCTCCAAATTCTGCAAAGCAATGCAAACATTGTGGTCTTCTTCTTTTTTAAGCATTTTAAAGCATCAAATAAATGTGTTAATTGTACAGGCAGCATAGGACGCTGGCAAGGAGATTTATAAAACATGAAAGGAGACTGGTGTATTTGGTCTCCTCAGAAGACTGTAGTAGCTACTGTTACACATTTAGGGCTCACATTAGTGTTTACAGCCCTCAACAACTTACTTCCCCCTATATCTGAGATTATCTCCATCCTTAACAACTGGCTTGGGTGTTAAGATGTATAGACTCGTGGTACTTCCTCCATCCTCAAAAGTGTGGGGTATGGTCAGTGGCGTAGCGTGGGGGGTGCAGGGGGGGCCGGCCGCACCGGGCGCAACATCTGGGGGTTAGGGAAATCCACGGGTTAGGGGGCGCAAATCCACGGGTTAGGGGGCGCAAATCCATGGGTTAGGGGGCGCAAATTACTTGCCTTGCCCCGGGTGCTGATAACCCACGCTACGCCACTGGGTATGGTGGCCCAGGAGAGGGCATTCTCTGGGGCAGCCCCTACATTGTGGAACTCCCTCCCCACAGAGGTGTGTTTAGCATCTTCCACTATACAAGGTTTTGCTCTATGCTGCGGATACACTTCTTTACCTTGGCCCTTGGCAATTAAGGTATTTTGCTTTGCAAGTCCAACCCTATTTGCTGAATTTATATTGTTTTGTCCCACATGGAATGGTTTTATGTGTTTTCTAATTGTTATGATTTTAGCTGTTTTTATAACTGCATTTTCTGTGAGAGGGGTGAGTGAGAAAACTTATAAATAAATAGTAAGCCCAACCAAATTACATACTAATTATAATTAGCTGTATATACACAATTTGTTAATTTATTTATTTTTTGCACATTGACTGTTAAAGCTTTTTTAAAAAAGAAGCAACAACGCCATTTTTTTTTCAGTGCAGAAAACACACATTCCTTCCCTAAGGACATTTAACCACAGCTTCTCAGTGTGAACCAGGAAATTGTTCATCTAGGCAATGAGAAGGGTTCTCCTCATGTTTTCTACAACTGTGTGTCTTCCTTCATTTTCCTTTTCCAGTTACTGCATTCCTTTCCGCCCTCCCCAGTATTTTGCTTTTCAGTCAGTCTACAGATGGCAGCTGAGTATTTATTGGGTTGTTTGGGGGTTTTCCCCTCTCTCCTTTCTGAAGACTTCTGCAAACCTTGGGGGTTATTCTGAGTCTGCTAATATCTCCCTCTAGCCCATGGGGGAAGCCATTTTTGCTTCGTTTGTACAAGCACAAAAAGACTTGATTCAGAAACAGAGTCAAGGATGACAGCTGATAGCCGGTTTGTATATAAAAGCAAACAGCTACAGGCCCCTTCCTACAGAATGACGAGGGATACAGTCACTTCATGCAAACTCTACCTCTTTGGCACTAAAATGTGTGTCTTCACTCCACAAGGCTGATAATTCCTTGTACTGAGCCAAAGCATGTAGTTGTTGTTGTTGTTGTTGTTGTTGTTGTTGTTAAGTTTACTCCTCAAAATTCACACAATGGAATCAACTGTTTTCTCTTACCTGCTTAATTATCCATGTCATGTTTTCTGGGAAAGCATTAATTCCCTTAGTGGAGCATAATGATGACTCAGATGTTTTATAGGGTGGGGGGAGGAACACAAACATGACAAACTTTGTGCATCTGGAGGATGAAATGATCTCGTTTTGAATTAATTTTAAAGCAATTTGTAAAGTGTTTCCCTCTTACAAAGATGGATTTTGTTTGGCATTCCAATGAGATGTTTAAAAGCGTAGTCATCCCTCCTCCCTCATATATCCTTGCTTCTAGTGAGTCACAGCTTAATTTCCTAGCAAATGTGGTAAACAGACGATATTGTATTCTTGGGGTAATTCTCCTTGTAAAGTAAATATGGATTAGTTCAATACCATCCAAAGAATCAGATAAATCTGTGAATAACAGTTGATGGGGTAGTGGGGTGGGAGATGGGAGAGCTGAAGCCCTCGTACCATGGAATGGACTCCAACTCTCCTTCATTGGAGGTTTTTAAACAGATGTTGGAAAGCCGTCCCAGTCAGAGATTCTTTCAATGCAATTCCTGCATTGTAGGGGTTGTACTAGATGACCCTTGGAGTCCATTTGATTATTTATTTATTTATTTATTCATACATACATACATACATACATACATACCCCACCCATCTGGCTGGGTTTCCCCGGCCACTCTGGGTGGCTCCCAACAGAATATTAAATGCACAATAAAACATCAAACATTAAAAACTTCCCTAAAGAGGGCTGCCTTCTAAATGTCAGATAGTTGTTTATTTCTTTGAAATCTGGTGGGAGGGTGTTCCACAGGGCGGGTGCCACTACCGAGAAGGCCCTCTGCCTGGTTCCCTGTAACCTCACTTCTCACAGTGAGGGAACTGCCAGAAGGCCCTCGGCGCTGGATCTCAGTGTCCGGGTTGAACGATGGGGGTGGAGACACTCCTTACAGGGCCGAGGCCATTTAGGGCTTTAAAGGTCAGCACCAACATTTTGAATTGTGCTCAGAAACTCAACAATTCCAACTCAACACGTCTATGATTCTGTGCCCTGCTTGTGAACTTTCTTGAGACATTTGGTTTGCCTGTGTGAAAACTGGGCTAGATGGGCCATTGACCTAAAACAGGAGGGCTGTTCTGGATTGTACCAGCAGGCAATCCATTATTTACATGAATGAAATGCACTACTCTGTTCCAGGTTGACCTGAACAGGAGCGCTCCACTTTTTTTTTTGCTAGTACCACAAAATAGGATCTTAGCTTGAGGATTTTGTTACTAAAAGTCAGCATGTTCCCAGGAATCAGCTCCTAGTCAAGGCTTGGTGTCGTTAACAATATCTACATGCTGTTGACGCTGACAGCAATACACAGTTAGACAGAGAAAGATTGTGGAAAGAGCTGGATTTGGATTGTATTATCAATTAATTAATTATATTATTAAATCTGCGGACAGATTTAATAATATAGTTAATTACATTATTGTTATATGATTGCGCATCATTAATTTAAACGGGGCACACCATCAATAATATGTTGTTTGTGTAGTGGGGAAAAATAATAGCGAATTGCAGACTGTGGAAGAAAATGATGGGAGCAAATATTGATTGTATTTGCCTTCCTGATTACCATTCCTGCTTGCAGATGGACACACAGACTGACCCAGTTCCTAGCACCATTCTTCATTTCCATGGAATTCTTTGACATACCCAGGAAGATCTCAAGCTAGCCTTTCTCATGGACAGAAAGAAATGGAGGAGGGAGCCATTTTGATGAGCATTTTCTCAGGGAATTATTATTTTTTTTCTGAGCCACTTCCACTCAGCTCTAGTCTGAATTTTCCAAATGTGCTACAAGAAATCAGCCCTGGGTCCCCCAAAAGCACTGATTGGCTAATGGAAACTTGTAGCAAACATCTCTGTCTGCCTCAGAGCATAGTGCAGCCCAGGAGCCAGACTTGTAACTAATGAAAACATAAACCCCAGCTCTGTTTCCTTAGCCCCATAGGGAGCATATTTTATTAGAATCATAAATTTGAGTTTAGCTACTGGGGCTGCCGCTACGGCAAGGCATGGCACTTGGATAAAAGGGAGATCCTCCTGGGAAGGTTAAAGGAGTCCCAAGCACCAGTTGTTAAGGATTCTGCAGGAGTCTGTCACAAAAGCTTTAACATGTCTTTTGCCTTTGAGATAGTTCTGTCAATGCCACACGCAGCACCTGATGGTATCGCTAGTCTAGTATACGTGCGCCTATCTACATGAATGTTACTGAGACTGGAGATGTGTTTGCTGAGAGTATTTAATTCAGTGGGTTTATAGAGATGGCTCTGCCTTTCAGTTGGCATGTTGGTCTTATTTACTTTCTTCCTCTCTCTGCTGCCGAGATGGCAATTGGCAACAGGCCTCTTTGAGTCTTTTTACTGTCTAATGACGGGATTAGACCTGGGTCACCCCTGGATTGAGTCTGCCCCCCAAAAAACCCACTTTTTAGCCCAGGGCATTTCCTTCTAAGTGAGGTAGGTGGTACATGTCATCATCTGAGGCCCTTCTTTGTGTAGCTACTCCATGAGAGATCTAGAAGGTGGCAATGCAAGAACAAGCCCTCTCTGCAGTAGCAGGCAAAATCATTCTGCTTCTCCCAGGCCTTTGGCTAATCAAACAATCTATGAGCTTTTAAGTTATGAGGGGGCATGGTTTTGGTTGTTGGTATGTTATGTATTTTTGTGTTTTTAATTGTAAACAGCCCTCTTGGATTAAGGGCAGTACAGTGGTACCACGGGTTAAGTACTTAATTCGTTCCAGAGGTCCGTACTTAACCTGAAACTGTTCTTAACCTGAAGCACCACTTTAGCTAATGGGGCCTCCTGCTGCTGCCGCACCGCTGGAGCATGATTTCTGTTCTCATCCTGAAGCAAAGTTCGTAACCTGAAGCACTATTTCTGGGTTAGTGGAGTCTGTAACCTGAAGCTTATGTAACCCGAGGTACCACTGTATAGAAATGCAATTAATAAAATAGTAGTAGTAGTAGTAGTAAAATAAATCCCACCCTTCTTCCTCTGCCCCAGCCTCCTCTCCTGCTTAAGTCCTCTCTTCATCCTAATCAGCAGCAGACATTTTGGATTTCCAGACCTGACAAGGAGGAAGCCAGCCAGGCCGGGGCCCCAAGCCTGGCAGGTAGATGTGTTCATTAAACTAGGGGGCTGCTGCAGTCTGTTCAAGCCATCTGTCTGTGGCTTGCAGGAGCTGCCTATCTAGCTCCTCTGGTCACACAGCAGTTAGCAGCGCCATCTGTTGGCAGCCATACAAACTATGGCATGACAACAGCCTTACACATATATAGATATAGAAATATCACACACTTGTGTCCAAAATGAAATTGCTCAAAATGAATACTGAGATATGAACAGACAGACACACATTAAACTTCATCATTAAAACAATTATCAGAAACAGCCACAATAAAAGTCGGGTGGTGGTTTTTTTTCACTTGTCCAATGTCTATAGGATACCTTCATTTTGAAAAGATGCAGTCATGAAATATCACCAAAGAGGATGGAGTAGGAGAGAAATCCATATAACAACCATAAAATGAAACTTGCACAAACACAATATAAAATAATAATAATATGGGGTAGACAATAATACGGTTTCATCTTTGATCTTCCAAAACTCTCACAAAATGAATTGCCACTTCTTCTTTCAATATCCACTCACTTGTTATACGTTCTGGGTAGTTATCTACATTCCAGCCATTTATACTAAGCATGAATCCCTGAGATGCGGACACATCCACGCATTCCCCTAATGTAATGCGGGCAATTTCTTTTGTAATGCCATTATTTTTAAATAGCAATGCATGAAACTCAGACTGTCACTGTGTACATTACAGCTGCCTTGAGGCAGCTATTGCTTATGTATCATTCGGCTTCTCCCCCTTCCTTTCCTTTTCTCCCTTGCCTCTCAAAATCTCTCCTTTTCTCAGAAATAATATCAAGCATCATTCCCTCTCCTGCCCGCCCACCCCCACTCCCGTCCCTACTCTGCATCCCTTCAGGGTAGCCATTTGAATGCCTGTGACACATGAGGAGGAAATAGGTTAAGAAACTGAAGAAAATGGTACATACATCAGAAACTCTCTTTATGCGGGGGGTGGGGGGCTCTGTATAAAAACTGTTCTTCCTTCAAAACAGGCTGTCATTATTGTATGTTGAGTAGGGAGGCTGAGATGGGCATTAGGCTTTTAATTTCTTTAATAAGAGCTTCACCTAAATGTAGGTGGATGATTGTGGGTGCAGGCAAACATGCAAGGCTGATTGATAATGTGTATTGCTTAGCTATTTTCTGTCAGGTGATATGAAGGTGAAGATGTTGCCTTGTTGCAGGAAGGAGGAGGTGGTCAGAATACTGGTTGACAGGAAAGTCAGTACAACTAACTACTACACCACACAGGGTGCAGTAACTAATGCTCCAAGATCTGGTGACAGCCACTAACCTACACAAAGTTAGAGGAAGGGCCACAGTGGAGCAACTGCTCTGCACAAAAGAAGTCCCAGGTTTGATCCACAACATATCCAGGCACGGCTTGAAGAGACCTTTGCCTCAAATCCTGTTGCAGGTGTTTAGTAGGGCCAATTCTGGGGTGATGTCTATTACTTGCTTAGTTATTTTACATATTTCTCGTATGGCTGTTGTCCAGAATAGTTGAATTTTGGGACACTCCCACCACATGTGGAGGTATGTGCCTGAGGAGGTGCACCCTCTCCAGCATTTTGGTGAGGTTCCTGGGTGTATTAGCGCTAGTTTCCTTGGTGTTAGGTACCACCTGTAGGTGAGTTTCAGTGTGAGACAACAATGCCCATTTACACCACAAAGAACTCATAACCCACCTGCTCTCAGCAGCCAGAAGCATCATAACCAGACACTGGAGAGACCTGTCAGGAGTAAGCATGGACCAATGGTACCAAATAGTATGGGAAACAGCCCTACTAGAAAAATTAACTAATAACCTGAAACTGACACGGGGACAAACAGAAGAAGACGCCTTCACCCCAGTATGGCTCCCCTTTATCACATACACAGCCCAACAGGACAATGACAATAATCCACCAACAGCATACAAATCAATATGGCTAACCTGATCCAAAACACCCACCCACCTCACTCACACACGAAAACAAAGATCACCACAGCCAATCACAAGCAAACAATCACACCCTAAGCCAACCCCAACCTCTCTCACCACCAAAGGAACACAAGTGAACAACACAAGCAACGCTGACACCAAACTCTACATACATTAAACATAATAGAAACACCGCCACCCGACCCCACCCCCATCCATCCCCCCCCTCTCCCCACCCCCCCTTTCTTTTTTATTTCTGTTTTCTTCTCCCCCTAATGCCTCAACAAATGAAACGGATTTGTAAAAACGTTACATGGAAGAAGAAGAAGAAAAAAAAATACGAGGCACTACCCTTCTGTAAAACAAGAAAATCCTTAATTAAAAAAAAAATAAAAAAATAATCCTGTTGCAGGTCAGTGTAGATAATACTGAAACAGGGTTGGTCTTAGGCAATATGGTGCCCTGTGCAAGAACAAAATCCCCTCTCTTCCCCCCCCCCTCACATGATGGCAGAGCAAACCCAGCTACCCTACCAGGTTGTGACTAAAAATCTGCTAGATCCCTTGCAAGGACTAGTTTCTTAATACAGTTAGATATTTTGGGCTCATCTCTGATAGATGAATCCTATATTGAGCAGTTCTCCTGATTTGTCTGTGTGGAGGTTATGACACTGTAGTTGAGGGACTGTTCCCCCCCCCACACACACACACACTATAGTTTTCTATTGCTTTCCTTACAGCAAAAGGATCCCGCCCTCACCTTGACAGAGCAAATTCATTGTACAAGAGTGTTTACTTTGTGTGTCTTCGATGAAGGTGCTTTCACACACACACCACCCTACTTCCTGGCAAGCAAGAGCCATTATCCTAGTTCAAGGACACTGTGCAATAGGACCAGACAGAAGTGCCAAAGGAAAGGATGGCCTGGAAGGGTTCCCCATCCCTGAGCTAGATAATCTGATTTGCTTTAAGGCAGCTCGCAACTTTCCTGACTGGCAAGGCCAATTCTGGCTGAGTTTCACCGTGTTTAAATATTTACTTTCCCCAATAATTGTTAACATCCTTTAATTTCTTCGTGTTCTGCGCACATTTTTTCCAAACTTTGGCTCAGAATGTCTTTACAGCAGTTGGCACTTGCTGGAGAACAGTTCCCCAAAGGATACTTTGTGCCATCTCTCCTCCCTCCCCCGTCTATCCAAAGAAAAGAAAATGAAATATTTTTCAGTTACTTACATACAGCCGTCAGTGTGCATGGCTACAAGAGGGCTGCAAGAGATCTCCAACTCCAAGGAGCTAACATTTGTTAGCAGAAACAACAAAAGAAGGGGGGATAAGGAGACAGGGAAGCATCTCTGTGTAGAGAATATCCTCTCACAGAGGAAATCTGCAGATGGAATGCACAAAGGCTGAGGGGGGTGGCAGAACTTAGAACCTTGTAGACCACAAGGTTCTAGGACTCCATCTGCACTATCGAATTTTAAGCTGTATCATAACACCTTAAGCAGCCATGACTTCCCCCAAAGAATCCTGGGAACTGTAGTTTGTTAAGGGTGCTAAGAGTTGTTAGGAGAGCCATATTGCCCTTAGGGGGCTACAATTCCCAGGAAGAATCAATGCTTCAACACTGGTGATCTTTGCTTATTCCAATGTACTGGCATTATGTCTTCCCAAGCGATGTGTAAAATTTTTTTGGGATACACCATTGGTGGAATCTTTCAAGGAGTTAGAGATGGTGTTTATAAGTGGCCCATGTTTCACAAGCATACAGTAAGGTTGGTAGTACAACAGCTTTGTAAACTCTCCTGCCTGGAAACCTATGTCCCCACTGTGGAAGGACGTGTGGATCCAGAATTGCCTTCCACTGTAACTTACGGACTCACTATGAAGACCGCGTTCATGGAAGACAATCTTACTCAGCTACGAGTGATCGCCAAAGACTAAGAAGATAATTCACAGGGTGGTTTAGCAAACAATTCCTCTTCCTCTTCCCAGGGAACTGAGGAGAATAGGGGTCTCCTAAGGATTCTGAGCATGCTTAACAATATTTGGGGGGTGGGATCCATAACTGTTTAAAGTGGCATGATACTATATATAGTGCATATGGGGCCCAGGGTGCAAAGGTGACATAACTACTGCACCTGCTACTGTAACCTTCAGTTGTTGCAAAGGGCTGTCAGGTGTTTGTGGGGAGCCATGGTGCTTTGTGGTGCAAAGCAAGGATAGCTAACCTGGTTCCCTTCAGGCATTGTCCAGATAGCAGTACAACTCCCATCACAAACACCCCACTAGCATGGCCAATGAGGAGGGAAGGTGAGATTTATAGTTAGGGGTGGGTGAGAAATTTTATTCACTTCTTACTTACAAGGTTATCCTACCCAATTTGTTCTTTCTGAAACAATACATGAATGGAAAATACAGCCATCCTTCAAAATTCACACTTCTTCCCGTTTTGTACTGGCATTCTCCAACAGAGTAATGTGCGTAGAAACACATATGCTACAGTATGATGTTCACAGAAGTGCATGTATTCTTGAAAACAACACATGAAAATGCATTCCATTTGGGGAAATTGCTTTGCAAATATTAGGTAAAATTGCATAGGAATATGCGTTTATTAGGAGAAATGTGTACTAAAATGCTGATTTGCTTTCATGAGGGCTTTTTAAAAGACAGGCATACCCGTGCATGCACACACACACACACACACACACACACAAATTTGGAGAACTGAACTTAAGACTGGGAAAAATAAGAAACTGGGAGAAATCAAAACTAACAGATTTTCCTATCCCTACTTGTCCAACAACATCTTGAGGACACCACACTGGCTCCCACTGGTCTAAAGCTACTACTTTCAGTGAAGCCAAAGCACCCACATTTAAAGGGGGTGGTTTGATGTTCACTGAAGGTGACTTCAGTGGGGTTTTTTCACATCCTACGGACACATGGAGACTTTACTCTTCTTTGTATGTAAGTCATGCTTAAAATTGTCGCTTCAGCAGCAGCAAAATTGTTCTTGAGTATCCATTGTTAAGAGCTATATAGTTTTGCCTAGCAACCACATTTACTTAAAGAAGAATCGCTTGCATTTTCATGCATATAATTGCTCTGAGTGTCAGTGGCCTTACTCTATAAATAGTGCCGGCATCTTTCCAAAGTGTTTTTTCAATGAGTTTGCTGGGCTTTCTGATCTCTGCAAAAGACACATGCAAATCAAACTGTACACCAAAATGGAACATGGGCCAGATTATGTTGTGAAAAGTCCAGCAATACCTGGGATAAATTACACTTAAAGCAACAACCTTGCTTGCTGGTTGGTAACAATGTAGTGTTTAGACAAGAGTGAATCTCTATCTCCCCTCTTAAAACTTAGTTGTAAGGTGGAAGTTGAATGAGTAGTGTTTCCTCAGGATCCAACTTGCCTTGTTAACCAGCGCAATACTAGAGTTGGTGCAATTTGACCTGATTGGACTCCTGTAGTTTTATTCTAGGTCTAACTGTGTGAATAGTTCTAGCTTCCTGACTGACGTGTCCTCTATGCCTTCCATGACACATAAAACATGTTGAAAATAATGCAAAAATGTTGAGCTTCCTTTCACATTGAGGGAAAAAGACTGCTTAGATCTCTGAGCTGTTTACATCCGCATAAATATATTTTTAAAATGCACATAAAATACGGTGTTTTTTGGAGGGGGTTTGAAAAAATCAAAACAATATGTATTTTAATCAATATATTATCATTGTAATCAAACAGTTAATACTCACATCAATTCACTTGATTTCTGACATTCTGATACTGAATCTAAAGTAAATTTATTCCATTCTTCCAATGAGTCACCTTTTTGTTACATTTGATAGATAAACACTAGGATATGAAGAGGGAAAGTGATTGTTAGCAGGGAGGTCTGGTGAAAATGAAGTACAAAAATTAGAGATTGTGATAATTATGTTAAAGTAGGTTTGACTCTGGGGATGCGGGTGGCGCTGCGGGTTAAACCACAGAGCCTAGGGCTTGCCGATCAGAAGGTCGGCGGTTCGAATCCCCGCGACGGAGTGAGCTCCCGTTGCTCGGTCCCTGCTCCTGCCAACCTAGCAATTCGAAAGCATGTCAAAGTGCAAGTAGATAAATAGGTACCGCTCCAGCGGGAAGGTAAATGGTGTTTCCGTGTGCTGCTCTGGTTTGCCAGAAGTGGCTTAGTCATGCTGGCCACATGACCCAGAAGCTGTACGCCGGCTCCCTCGGCCAATAAAGCGAGATGAGCGCCGCAACCCCAGAGTCGGTCACGACTGGACCTAATGGTCAGGGGTCCCTTTACCTTTAGGTTTGACTCTGCAAGTTGTTTGACTGCACCTCCCATTATCCCTGACAATCGGTCAAGAACAATTGAAAAGTCATGCATTTCTCACCCCCAAACAACAACAAAGCTCTAAGATATTAGAACAAGTCTTGTGTGCCCCTAGACCGCATGTGCACCATACATTTTAAAGCAATACCATACCACTATAAACAGCCATGACTTCTTCCTTGAAATGCTGGGAACTGTTGTCTGTTAAGGGTGCTGAAAATGGTCAGGCAATCTTTATTCCCCTCAGAGAGCTACAATTCCCAGAGTCCCCCACAAAAATGAATTGATTGTAAAAAACACTTTGCAGATTATAGCTCTGTGAGGTAAATATGGGTCTCCTCAAAACTCTTAGCACCTTTAACAAACTACATCTCCTAGGATTCTTTGGAGGGGAGTTATGACTGTTTATAGTGGCATGATACTCCTTTAAATGTATGCTGCAGATGGGTCCTCAGAAAATTCTTGGACATAGGTAGAATGTCAAGGTGGTAAAATGACTCAACGAAGTATGCAAAATAATGTATTCATGTATATATTCATTTATTAAAATGTTATTTATTTATTTAGGAAGTATTTCTAATCCAAGTATTACTAGGTGATGACGCAAGTAAAACTTTCCTCTTGTATTAAAATTTTAATGCTTTTTTTTTTGTAAATTGCTTAGAGGTTCCACTTGCAATCAGTGCTACATAAATTTTGTTAGATAGATGAATAATTTATTTGAATTAAGCAGCCAAGTTTTTGCCTGCAGGCCACAAGCCAGACAATCAAAGTACAATTCCAGTGGCTGCCTAACATTGCAGTCCTAAGCCACTGTCCTTGGAAGAACGGGCTGTCAAATCCAGTGGAAGCTTGTATCTGACTAAACCTGCTTAGGATCAGTCTATCAGAGAGTTAAATTAATGGGCATGGGGGGGAAACTAACCTCTCCTTTCTCAGATTGACTGCCAGGCATATTCTCAAAAGGAAATATTTGAATTTGATGCATCAGGGTTGTGTGTTTGTTTCCTTTTTAATGGTGCCTTGGAGCAACTAGAAACACATAATCCTTTTCCTTTCTTAATTGGATTTGGGCATTCCGCTATTGTGAATTGCTTTGCAAAACGCATATCGGAGCCTCTTGCCACAGGAGTTCAATTAGAGTATGTCCGTCTCTTCTTAGCATTCCTGCAGGACAATTTCTAAACCTTAGCTCAGGTTTTGTTGTTGATCAGACAGCAAATGAGAAGCTTACAGAAGCTGGACTTTTTAGTGACGTCCATCAGCACAGGATCCATTAATTTCTGTTCCAAGAGATGGCTTCAGCTGTGGAGATTCTGGCCTAAGCTTGGAGTGGGTTCAGATCAGTAGCTCTGATTCCATCAAGCACAGCAAGGTGAGTCAACATATGGCAGATTTAGCTTCGGGAAAGGTCAGGGTTCAGGATTTGAATAGCAGCATATAAATAGCTCCATGTGGAAGTCAAGCTGGAGACTCATTCAGCCAGAACTCACTAGAACTCAGTTCTGCCACCTCTCACATGGACACCATTGCCATTATAAGATTAAGAGCTCATCCCCACCTCCATTTTCTCTGCTGCATTCCCCTGGGAAATCCCACTGCTTACCACTGAATCAGAGCAAACTTCAAATGGGTTTTCCGTGGCTTGATGTTTGTTCCAATTCAGCGGTAAATAATGTTGCTGTTTTTCCAGGGAAACCATGGGGCAAATGTAAAACCACTCAGACTTGTGCCTAGAAAGCATGGGGCAAGCAGAAAACCTCTTGGACCCCGCCCCCCCACAGAAGTATGGATGAGCCCTAAGCTTTAAACGGCAGCTGCAATACCACCTGTGTAGGAGTCTCCACATTTAAAGGGGACTGGCTGGCTTTGACAGTCATCAGCTCCAATGAGTCAGTTGAGAGTGTGATTTCATTAGGGCTTCTGAACTGGGGCCTTGGAGTCAGAGCAGGGCCTAAGAAATGAGCTCCTGGATATCTGGGGCTGGCTCTGAAACTATGCCCATTCTGCATCCCAGGCTCGTCACCTGAAGTTGAGGAGTCCAAGCACGGCATTAATGAAAGTCTGGCTCTTTAAATTAGGTTTGTTTGTTTGCTTCTGAGTTTCCTCTCCTCCATATACTGGTTGCTATGGAGATCAGGCCTAGCTGGGAATAACTGGATTTTCAACCCTCAGTAGCTTGGCTTTCTTATTCTCCTTCCACGCCCAACATTCTTGTGACAGTGCGCATATATATATATATATATATATATATATATATATATAGTATATGAGAGGAGATTGTGTTCTCCATTGTAGGATGCATGGATGAGGAGTCCTCCGCACAGTGGAACATGCATTATTATTGCTGTTCTTATTAAAAGAAGAGGAGTGGATTAAGTATTTGGACATTAAGGATTTTAATTGAAATAATATTGTGTTACTCTATTATTTGTTTAAAGATTTCTACCCCACCCTAATCCAAAACAACTCCCAAAGTAGCTTACTTAAAATCAATAAAAATAGCACATTCCCTGTCCATCCATAAGCTTATAATGTGAAGGGCATGGCACAAATAGGAAAGGGGAGGAGGAGGGAAGAAGAAAACAAGCCAATTCAGACAATAATTCTGAACATTCTAGAGTAGTTCTTAGAATGACCAGCTGGAATGGAAACAGATTAGGGAGTGGGGAAATACAACAGATGTGGTAACTCAGCAGAGCCAAGTAAACCTGCTTCAGTAACTCTCAGTGCAGAGGCTCCACAGAATTATGGCATCCAGAGAAGGCTCACCATTATGGAAGGAGGGCAATAGGTAGTACACACTGTGCCTGCAGAAGGTCCCATTTTCAACTTCCTGTGTTTCCTGTCTGAAGTCCAAGAAAGCCACTGCAAGTGAATACTGAGCTAAATGGACCAATGGTTTCCTAGCTCAGCCAGAGGTAGGTTCCCATGTTCATTAGCAGCACCCATCTCTCAGTGGTGGAGCACATGTTTTCACTGCAAAATGTCCCAGTTTCAAAACCTGTCATTTCCAGTCTGCTGCCTAAATGAAGCCATGCATTGTGAGCTAAATGGGGCAGTGATCTGCCTCAGTCTAAAGCAATTTCCTATGCCCACTGGAGTCCAGAGGCATGCATATATATCAATCACATGAAATTTAGTTTCTTTTATTAGAGTGCCAGGTCCTAAATAAAGGGTTTTTTAAAGGATTCTTTTTTTAAAAAAAAAAAAAAGCAAAGCAAGTCCAATGTCAGCAGCAATGGACCCTTGAGGAATGGGACCAGGGGCATACGAAGTGGGCGGCAGAGGGGGTGGGTCACCCCAGGTGCCACTCTGGGGGTCACAAGATGGCCCCTGCATCCCACCAGCTGTAGAGTGGCCAAGGGCGTGCGCAGTCAGTATGGGTGCTGCTTGCGCAGCGTCCATATGGGCTGCCTCTCGCACAGCGACCGTATGGGCTGCTGCTCTTGCACGCCATTCATACAGGCATCCATATGGGCTGCCTCTCGCGCAGCAGCCCGTATGGATTCCATGCAAGCGGCAGCCCATGCGGAGTGTGAATGTGTGGCATCCCGTATGGACTGCGCGTGTGCGGCATCGCATACGGAGTGCGCATGCGTGGCATCACATATGGTTGCCATGCGTGCACACTCCGTACGGGATGCCGCACATGCACAGTCCATAGAGACGTCACACGTGCTTCACTGAGCAGTTCACCCTGCCCCTCGGCGTCCCACCCCAAGTGCCACTAAGGGTTCTTCCGCCACTACATGGGGCCCCTGGCATTTGTCCTACCACACCAGGTGCTGACCCCAGACCTGCTTGCTGTAAATCTTGCCCTCCACTAATGAAATCCCTTTCCCTCTACTGATATCTGAAAGGGCACTGCTGTGTTGAGATGATATTACACCACATCCTCTGCAGTGAAGCACAGAGAGAATGTGCATGGTTTGCTTGGCTCTTCAAACCAATGAAGTCGAGAACAAGTTTCTGAGAGCAATGGAGGTGCAAATTGAAAATTGATGAAGATCAATAACCTAAATGAGGGTGGTTCTGATTATTTAAACTGAAGATTGAAGTCACTAAACGGTCTTGATTTGCACCCCACTCAAATCAATTCTTGCACTTGCACTCAATCTTGATTTCAATCCATCCATCCCAAGGGGTACAATTCAAGTCTTTATGCAAAAACCTTTGAGCATTAAAGAATGAAAATAGCATCATGTTCCAGCGTTGGTGTTTGCTACTAGGGAACAACTGCTTTCAAAACATCTGCTATGCTACCACTTTCAGCTGCAGCTTGCTCTCCATCCCAGTGCTGGTGTTTTTTTATAAGGAAAGGAACCTCCTCTGAGCCAATTTCCTAGTTATCCCTGCTAATTAAAGAACACATGTTGCAAAGTTCCTTTCTACCTGCAGCAGCCACTACTACTACTAGTAGCAGTAGTCGTAATAATAAATAAATAAATATTTATATTTGGGCGGCTAACTCCAAATATATAATGCATTAAAACACCAAAATCAAACAATTGATTAAAACACAGCTCAAAATCACAGTAAAATCAAAATAAAATTAAGTGGCCAACCCACAAATCACAGCCATGAAGGTAGGAATATTAAATATTCGCCAGGCCCAGTCACCTGTGCTGGTTCCATATGGGCCAATAGAAAGGGCCAAGGGTGCCACTTACATACAGGGTTTCATGGAAAGAAGGGGGTCAGACTGAGCCCAGACCAAAGGCCTGGCGGAACAGCTCCATCTTGCAGGCCCTGCAGAGAAATGTCAAATCCCGCAGGGCCCTGGTCTCTTGTGACAGAGTGTTCCACCAGGCCAGGGCCACGGCTGAAAAGGCCCTGGCCCTGGTCGAGGCCAGTTTAACCTCCTTTAGGCCCAGGACCTCCAAAATATTATTATTTGCGGACCATAAGGCCCTCTGAGGGGCATATCAGGAGAGGCAGTCCCATAGGTACGAGGGTCTTAGGCCGTATAGGGCAGGCATAGGCAAACTCGGCCCTCCAGATGTTTTGGGACTACAACTCCCATCATCCCTGACCACTGGTCCTGTTAGCTAGGGATGGTGGGAGTTGTAGTCTCAAAACTTCTGGAGGGCCGAGTTTGCCTATGCCTGCTATAGGGCTTTAAAGGAAGAACATTACTAGAACAAAGTAATGTGCTTTCTTCTTTGAAGAGCAACATATTTAACATTTTGTAGATGAAAACTGAAACACTTGCATTATTGAAGGGATGTGGAGCCTTTTTCAGCCCAAAGGCCACATTTCCTCATTGGCAACTTCCAGGAGTCATGTGTTCCAGTGATGGGTGGGATCAGAGGCAAAGTAAGTGGAGCAATTAATGCGACTTTGGCCAGCAGGGTGCATTCCATCCATCCCAAACTCATAGGTTTCTACACATATAATTCCATTCAGCCAAGTAAGAGGTGTTGGAGTAATGGGGTGAAACCCAGAGGTCCACCTGCCTTTTTTTTTCTTTCTTGCCTGTTGCATCCTGTATTCTTTTTCCCAACAATGGCCTATCATGCAATGGCTTCTGAAACAAGAGGGGTTGATAAATTAACCACCAAAGTTTCTTCTTCTCCTTTTTGAAACTCAGAAAGTTTTAGCATAAGGAATGAGAACCTTTGGCTCTCCACATGTTGCTGAACTACACCCCTCATCAGTCTTGGCCATTGGCCATGCTTACTGGGGCTGATGGGAATTGTAGTTTTGCCCTCAGTCTATGGAGGTGTCTGGCTCACCCTTCAAGGACTCAAGTTCTTGGTCAGAGATAGGCATGGCACTCAGTCCTCTCTGTTGCATTACCTTTAGTCAGCTTTCAGCCCTCTGTGAGCCTGAGTGTGGCTTTGTGAAGTGGGGAATCTCCTCCATTCATGGAAACTTCCAACACATTTCAGGGTCTAAAGTAAGGTTACCAGATGTCCCCGTTTCCTGGGGACAGTCCGCAGATTTACAAATCAGTTCCCTGACAAAATCCATTCATTACTACTGAAGTTGAAAGGTGTCCCCAGATTCATTGAAAAAAATCTGGTAACCTTAGTCTAAAGCACAACTGTATAAGTAAACACATCATCCTGTTTTCTGTTGTGGAGGGTGGGTGATTGCAGGGCGTACAACCAACAGAACAGAACCATCAGAAATACAGAACAGGATATTAACAGTAATCTTTACTGTGACTATAGGGACAGATCCATACCATGCATTTAAAGCACATGGCTTCTTCCACCTCCCCCAAAGAATTCTGGGAGCTGTAGTTTGTTAAGGGTACTGAAGATTGTAGGTTTGAGAGGTGCCCTTGATTCTTTGGGGTTTGTCATGTGCTTTAAATGTGCATTGGAATGTGTTTGAAATACATTGTAAGCATCTCTCCATTTTTTCCTCTGGAATCAGAGTATGGATGTTGGAGTATGGATGATGGAAGCCCCCATCATGCTCAGCCAGCACGGCCAATGGACAGGGATGGTGGGAGTTGTAGTCCAACAATATCTGGAGGACCACAGGTCCCCCCCACCCTTGCCTTAAAGGGAATACTGCTTCCATATGATTCTAGCCTTAATAAATCTCAACAGAAGGGTTACGAATGATTAAATGGAAGGCAAAAGGTAGCGAGAGAATTTGGTGTAGTCCCTGGAGTTGTTCCAAGCCTGTAATATCTGCAAGCAAATAATTGGCCATTTTACATGTTTTCCCCCACCTCCTCCTTTGAGGCAACTGTACTGTGGCTCACAGGCAACACTGACCTGGTTTTTATCTTTCCCTTCCTCTTTTTGCACAGATATAAATATCATAGTGAGGCAATATTAAATAAACATCTTTTCTGCTTTGTATGTGAAATAAACAAGAAAAGAGAAGCATCTTATTCACAGGGTGAGGTGGGGAACTGAGAACACTAATACACTTCCCACTCAATATGCATTGCACCCTATCTGCTTAACACCTTACCTTCTTGGTTTGAAAGCTCCAGTTAAATATTTTGGGGAGAATCTACTGCTGTAAGAATGTCTGGTGGAACACCCACAAAGTCTTAATGCTGGAGCCCACATAATGCTTTATTTCATATTCCTTGTTAATTCTAAAACTGTGCATGGGGGCTGAGCTATGGTCACAACCCCTCTCAAACTGCACATGGTGGGAAGGGTTCTAATGGACTCTTCACAGTATGTCACTATTGTCATCCCTCTCCCACCATGCTGCCCCTGTGCTGAAGCTATGCTAAGCCGCTTATTTCAAAGCTAAGACCAAAATGTTCTTCGAAGCATCCAGCAGTCTGCTTCCCACCCAAGCAAGATCTAGTCCTTGCAGGACTGCAACAATAACACAGCATTCCAGAAGAGGAATGCAGCTACGGATCTTCCTCCAAGCAAATGGGAGTGTTGTAGACTGTTCCATGGAGTTTGGGACCAGATATGTTCCTCTACAAAGGAACCAATTCTAGTGCTGTGCCAAAAATTCTCCAGTGGTTGTTGTTGTTGTTTTAGCCATTGCCCAACAATAAATGTGAAAATATATCACATTTCAAAGTGGAGAGAACATTTCCATGAAATTCTCATGGGAGTGGTTCAGTGTTTGTACTTTTGAGGGTGACACAGGGTGTTTATGAGCACCCTTTATTTCATTCTGCCAATCATCTCACCCTGCAGCTTTCCTAGGTGCCCATGTTCTGATAAAAGGGAAACCAAGGGAAAACACCAAGGGGTAATTCTTTCCATGGGCTGGTTTTGTTTTGGGATTTATTTATTTTTTGAGATCAGGAAGCAGGGGTAGCCAGGGAGACTGCAAACTGCTGAAAAAATTATTTACTGGGAACGAAAAGAAAAACACATACCACTTTCAACTATGAAGAACATAGTTATTGCACTGATTTGCATATAGTATGCCAAGTGATTCATGGATTATTATTAATGCCATTGTAAACAGTGTATGTAAATTTCAGAGTACCTTAATTATTTTTTGATGACCACTTCTTTAAAACAAAATTCAGCTTCACGTAAATGTGCAGGCACAGGATTCCTCTTACAAAGTTGATTAGTGAAGGATAACATGTTCCCTGACAGAACTGGTAGGTTTTTGCTTTGGGTGCTTGTTTTATTTCTGGTCTAAAATTATTAGCATATTCTAATAATATGCTAATATCAAGGTGACAATATGACAATATCAAGGTGGCTTCAGACATATATACAGTGGTACCTCAGATTAAGTACTTAATTCATTCCGGAGGTCTGTTCTTAACCTGAAATTGTTCTTAACCTGAAGCACCACTTTAGCTAATGGGGCCTCCTGCTGCCGCCGCACCGCCAGAGCACGATTTCTGTTCTCACCCTGAAGCAAAGTTGTTAACCTGAAGCACTATTTCTGGGTTAGCGGAGTCTGTAACCTGAAGCGTATGTAACCTGAAGCGTATGTAACCCGAGGTACCACTGTATTAAAGTTTATCAAGAGGAGGTACATATTTATTCACTCTTGATGACTAGAGGTTAGGCATCAAGAATCTTTTGACGAAATAGGAAGACAATTCAACCAGCCAAATATTTGACTTTTCTAGGACATTTATCTAAGACTTGCTAAGCTAACATACTCTTATAAATGTTGAATATGAATTTCCATTCGTGGCTTGATTAACATAATCTCCTGCGATTGTTTCTTCAAACGAATATTATTTATCATTATTTAAACTCAGCAGTTTCTGGACTTTTGTTCTCTCTTTTTAAGCGTTATTCAGCATTATTCAGGCTTGCATAATGAAAACTTGATTTGCTTTATCAGTAAGATTACTGCATGCATTTGAAATTAAATTTATTACATTTTTATCATGCCCTTCCACCAAGGAGCTCAGGGTAGCACTTGCTCCTCACAAGAATCCAGGTGAGCCAGGTGACCCTAGTCCCTAGATCTGGTGGGTTCCAGATGGTAGATATGGGGCTGTATTCTTCAAGGTAATAGGTCTGGAGCCATGTTGTGATGGCGAGCAAGGGGCAGAGAGAGAGAGCCAGAAGGGTAAGCCACTTGTCACCAACCGCCTCTCTCTCCCTGCTCAGCAGGCTGTGAAGAGAGGGCTAGATTGTTCCTGCCAGAGATCTTGAACCAATTGCTAGCAGAAGATCGTTCTCCCTCCCACATTCATTGCTCCATCCCTTTTGGCTTGTTTCCACATTTTCCCACTCCTGACCTCCTTTTCTCCTGCAAAACGTCACCCCAAAGGCACACAAAATTAGGCTAAGGGGTGCATCAGCTGCTGCTCCTGTCAGCTGCCATTTGTTGTCTTTTCCCAGAATGCTTCGCCCTGGCTACCATCACTCCCCACCCCAGGCAATGCTCCAGAATTATCCTGCATTGCTGAATTGGGGGGGGGGAGGAGACACCAAAAGGCAGCTTCTAGAAATGGCTAAAGATGTCTCCTCTGTCGCTGCCACCAAAAGGAAAAAGAAAAAAAAGACAGGGGGGTTGGGGCTGGGGTTTTGTTTTGTTTTGTTTCTTTTTTAAAAAAAATCCTGAAAATAAAAGTGGGTGTCACAACAAAAGAAATGCAGATGAATAAGGCATGAAATGAACTAGACCAGCAAAAATGACTGGAATCCCAGTGCAGAGTGTCTGTGTGTGTGTGTGTGTGTGTGTGTGTGTGTAATCTTGCATACCCCTTCAGAGGGGGAGCAGGCTTTTGTCAATGGCAGAATGCCCTTCACAGCTGAGAGGGCCAATCTGGCTCGAGAGTCAAATAAATTAATTAAACTCTTTGCAATTTTCTTGGAAATTCTTCCATAAGCCAAACGTACCTTTTGAGGGTGTTGAATGTGCTTCTGGCAATTGTAAAGCCGCCAGCAGCAGCAGCACCTCACCTCCAGCTGAGAACCACCTGATTATAGGTTTGGGTATCCCTGCATCCAGGCACTCAACCCTCCTGGAACACAGATCAACCATCTCACCCAGTGCATGAGGTTATCCGCTAACCTGCTAATTACAAACTGCAGGATTCCTAATTAGATCCCCTTTCCTTAAATAAATACATAAACATAGGCAGACGTGTTCATCTGCATCTTCAGTTAGGCACCAGCAGCTACAGAGGGGGGGGGGGTTACAGAGAGAGAGAGAGAGAGAGAGATGCTTTTGATTTTGTGCATTCCACATTGATGGGCATGTTTTAAAAACCTGGGGATATATTCAGTTCAGTTCACATTTATAGATAAACCTACCTAACTCACACTTTCTGAAATGATGTACGAACCAAAACACAGGCATCCTTCGAAATTCACACGCCTTAAAGTTTTGCAATGCATTTCTCCAGGCAGGTAATGGGGAAGCCCAGCCAGATGGGCGGGGTACAAATAATAAATTATTATTATTATTATTATACAAAAATGCATATACTAAGGGAAAGCATTGTATTTGTGAAAATAACATTTTAAGCCAATCATTATATCTCTTTGCAAAAATGTGTATATTAGGCATAATTTCCTGCACACCCAGTGAGGGGAGTGGGGTGGGCTGGAGAAGAAGGGCAGCTAGCTACAGAAGACGGATTTAAATTACTGGTGCCTTCTTGCACTAATGTGCTTGATGGCTGTCCTAAAGATTTTCATGCTTCCAAAGATATGCGCTAATATGGTCCACTGGATGCAAGCCCTTATCGGATCTATCATTTCTTCAGTTGCATTCACAAGTGATGGTTACGGTGCTATCTGATCAAGCATAACTATATAAAAAATTCGGTCAGTCCTGCTAGACATAGAATTTTATCTAACTGAACGAGCTCTTCAGTGGAAAAAGTATTATTTCCTCTTGCTGCTCAGCTTGCTTTTGAAAAGAGACATTCTCACACTGGGCAAATAGGCCTCTTTTGTCTGTGTAGTGGTATTATCAGAGCAACAGTATCTGTCTAAAATTGTAGGCAAAATGTGTTTATCCCCCCCCCCCCTTTGACAGCTATATATCAGTTTTGTTTGCATTTGGTGTGTGCCTCAGGGATAGATAGAGGCATTGCACTTACAGTTCTATGATTCCATGAGCAGGAGGTTTAGACCACACTTACAACTGCATTAAGGTGGTAAGAAAATAGTTCCTGGTACAGAATCTATGACAGCCCTCCTGCATGGCCAGAGCAGTCCTATACAGAGGTACTTCTAGTTATGAACTTAATTCGTTCCGGAGGTCCGTTCTTAACCTGAAACTGTTCTTAACTAGAGGCCTGCATTCGCTAATGGGACCTCTTGCTGCCGCTGTGCCGCCGGCACATGATTTCAGTTCTCATCCTGGGGCAGAGTTCTCGATTCGAGGTAACTCTTCCAGGTTAGCGGAGTTTGTAACCTGAAGCGTTTGTAACCCGAGGCATTTGTAACTCGAGGTACCACTGTACTTGCTTATTCAGAAATTAGTTCCACTGAGTCCCATCGATAATAAATCTGTAAGTCTTTAAAATTCCACAAGAAGACTCCTGTTTTTGCAGCAACAGTGTAGCACAGCTGTCACAGAATCATACAGTTGGAAGGGTATGGGGGGGTTATCTAGTTCAACCCCTGGTGTGCCACAGTGGTCATAGTGTTAGACTAGGAGAAGACGACACAGGGTCAAATCCCCACTCCCAACACAAAGGGCGTGGGGTGAGCTTGGGCCAATCACTGTCTCTCAATATAATCTGTCTCACGGGGTTGTTACATGGATAAGGTGGAGCAGAATAGAGCCCTGATCTCACTGGGGGAAAGTCAGTACAGTGGTACCTTGGGTTAAGAACTTAATTCGTTCCGGAGGTCCGTTCTTAACCTGAAACTGTTCTTAACCTGAAGCACCACTTTGGCTAATGGGGCCTCCCGCTGCTGCCACGCCACCGGAGCCCGATTTCTGTTCTTATCCTGAAGCAAAGTTCTTAACCCGAGGTACTATTTCTGGGTTAGCGGAGTGTGTAACCTGAAGCGTATGTAACCCAAGGTACCACTGTAATAGGAATGTGATATATTTTTTAAAAAATGGCCATCCAGTGTCTCTCTCTATCTCTCTCCTTCAGTAGAGATATTTAAGCAATCGCCTTGTGAGTCACTCTGTTCCATAGGCAAATAACTCTTGCTGTTAATGCATTTCACCCAATGTTTAGCTGAAATCTCAATAGCCGATATTGCTTGCATCCACACCACACATTGAAAATACATGGCTTCACCCAAAGAATCCTGGGAGCATTAGTTTGTCCCTGATAGAGTTACACCTGATAGAGTTACAGCTCTAACAAACTAGTTCTCAGGACTTTCCCCCAGTGAGATCAGGGCTCTATTCTGCTCCACCTTATCCAGTGTGTCTTAAATGGATGTTGCCACTGATTACTCCTGTTTCCATTGGTTCTCCTCCAGATTTGTCAGATCTTTGTACAGAAGCTGTCAGCAACACAAAGGGTATTTTTCCCCCCATGGGTCACCAACATGGACACATATCCTTGATGTCCTCAGGGTCCCATCTCCACAAAGAATTCTTTGGCCAAAATAAGGCTTTTTTTATCTCCTGGGAGGGGGAGATTTGTGGCTAGGGAGAAATGTGTATTTAAAGTCAAATCTATCAAATCTGCACTTTTTTGAAACTGAGACATAGCTATATCCTTGTAAAAAAAAATTGTAATGAAGCTCTCAAAAACACATCTATCAGGAAAATATGTACGCAAAATGAAGATAATAGTGAAAATAACACCAAAATTAATTGTATTCAGGCAAATTGCTTTCAAAAATGTGTACATTAGTCAAAACTACATATAAAAATATGTCTGTTGGGAGAAATTCACACTAAAATGCTGGTGGTTCATGTGCATTTAAAAAAAAATCTGCAAATTGCTGCAATGTGTGAGGAACTGAATTTGAGACTGGTAAAATGAGAAAGCTGAGAGAATCTATTTTTTAAAAAAATAATATTTATTAAAATTTTGGAAATTACAAAAAGAAAAAAGAAAAGTTAAACATAGAAAAACAGAAAGAAAAACAAAAACACTACATAAAACATTAAATTAGCAAAACAAAACAAAAACAATTAAAAACACTTCCAATCTTTTCGATCTTAACCTTCATACACTTGTTTCATTGACTTCCTCAATGCCTCCCTTTTTGTATTCCACTTCAATTAACTATTTCAGCAAGTCCTTTCCATCTTCATCTATTTTCTGTCTTATAGTTAATTTTAACATATTGTAACCTAGTTTTTTCCCCCTTTTAATGCATTAACCATCTATCTATACCTAGTTCCTTTTAACATTTCTGCCAAAGCCATATAACTTTATTCCACCTTTTTTCTAAAGCTCCTTAATTTTACAGTATTTCTGTAAATAATCTTTAAATTTTTTCCAATCTTCCTTCACCGACTCTTCTCCCTGGTCTTGGATTCTGCCAGTCATTTCCGCCAGTTCCATATAGTCCATCAACTTCATCTGCCATTCTTCCCGGGTGGGTAAATCTTGTGTCTTCCAGTACCTCGCAATGAGTATTCTTGCTGCTGTTGTCGCATACATAAAGAAAGTTCTATCCTTCTTTGGCACCAATTGGCCGACCAGGCCCAGGAGAAAGGCCTCTGGTTTCTTCAGGAAGGTATATTTAAATACCTTTTTCATTTCATTATAAATCATCTCCCAGAATGTCTTAATCCTTGGGCATGTCCACCAAAGGTGAAAGAATGTACCTTCAGTCTCATTACATTTCCAACATTTATTTTCAGGCAAGTGATAGATCTTTGCAAGCTTGACTGGTGTTATGTACCACCTGTAAATCATTTTCATTAAATTCTCTCTTAGGGCATTACATGCCGTAAATTTCATACCTGTGGTCCATAACTGTTCCCAGTCAGCCATCATAATGTTATGTCCAACATCTTGTGCCCATTTAATCATAGCAGATTTCACCGTTTCATCCTGAGTATTCCATTTCAACAGCAAGTTATACATTCTTGACAGATTCTTAATTTTAGGGTCTAACAATTCTGTTTCCAATTTTGATTTTTCCACCTGGAAACCAACTTTTTTATCCAAATTATATGCCTCCATTATTTGGTAATAATGGAGCCAATCTCGCACTTTATTTTTTAATTTCTCAAAGCTTTGCAGTTTTATTCCGTCTCCAACTTGTTCCAAAATTTCCCAATATTTCGGCCAATTGGCCTCCATATTGAGTTTTTTCTGTGCCTTCGCTTCCATTGGTGACAACCATCTTGGGGTTTTATTTTCTAACAAATCCTTATATCTTATCCAAACATTAAACAGTGCTTTTCTGACAATATGGTTTTAAACGCTTTATGTGCTTTGACCTTATCATACCACAAATATGCATGCCAACCAAATACATTGTTGAACCCTTCCAAATCCAATACGTCAGTGTTTTCAAGACGCAGCCATTCCTTCAGCCAACAAAATGTGGCTGATTCATAATAAAGTTTGAGGTCTGGCAGGGCAAATCCACCTCTTTCTTCAGCATCAGTTAGTATCTTAAATTTTATTCAAGGCTTCTTGCCCTGCCAGACAAATCTAGAAATATCTCTCTGCCACTTCTTGAAACAGTCCATCTTGTCCAAAATCTGCAAAGTTTGAAAGGAAAAAAAAACATCCTTGGCAATACATTCATTTTTATCACAGCAATTCGGCCTAGCAATGATAGCTTCAAATTTGACCATATTTCTAAATCTTTTTTCACCTCAGTCCAACATTTTTCATAGTTATCTTTAAACAAGTTAGCATTCTTAGCAGTCATGTTAACCCCTAAATATTTCACTTTCTTAACCAAGGTTAGTCCTGTCTCTTCCTGGAACTTCTCTCTCTCATTCACAGTTAAATTTTTCTCTAGAACCTTAGTTTTCGTCTTGTTCAACTTAAAACCTGCTACCTGACCAAATTCTTGAATCAATTCCAGTACCCTTTTGGTACTAGATTCTGGCTCCTGCAAAGTCAATACTAAATCGTCGGCAAATGCTTTCAATTTGAGAAAGCTGAGAGAATCTAAACAGACAGATCCTTCCATCCCTACTTGTGACATGCATGTTTCTCCAGTTAGCAAACATGCCCTTTGGCCCCCAAAGGCTGGTGACCTAGCTTTAACCACTGACCTATGCCTCCCCAAGAATCTTGTCTCTGAAATTTTGGAAAGTATGAGTGCATACAACAGCTGTGTGGCAGTGAAGCAAGGCTCCAGGTATATTGGCAGGTTCCCTTAGGGACATGATGTACAATATTAAACACTCCTTAAGCAAAAGCAATAAAAGGCCAATTTTTCCCCCACTTAGCTTACAAAACCGGCATAAATTTCCCTTTAATTGCACTTGGAGTTTTCAATTATCAAAATGTCTCATTTGTAAGCTGTCTGCTAACCCAAGCCTTGTACCTGCTCGTTCTATAGCATGTAGCAGAATCGTAATGCTGCCTCAGACATCACAGCCATCTTTGTAAAATATGATGTTAAGGAAGGCTGAGTTCATTGTACCATACATATGTAAATGCCTCTCTTTCAGTGGTCTCGGGGGAGAGGGGAAGCCAGACCGTATTCCCAAGCACAGCGTGTATTAATTGTACGGCAATAAAGTGCACACGTACGAACTCAAGAACGTTCAAGAAGCATTAAGCAACCAAAGTCAGAACATCATTAAGGGAACCAGAAAGCCCTGCTCAGAAGTTATATTTAAAAGATGCTGCATTGGGAACTGCCTGGACTGAAGCTCTTTTGCAAAGGGCAGACAACCCAACCTGTAAACCAGGTAATGTGAGGAGTAATTTTCAGCCCAGGGCCTACATTTCCTTCTGGGTGACCCTTTGAGGACCACTGGCCAGAAGCAGAAGTGGACAGAGCAACAAATATAAAAGTTACCTTTGTATAGTAAGCTGGCTTCTACACAGTGATGTGAGCCCAACTGGTGTGTAGCTTGGGAAAGAGTTTCACAGGCTGGACAGAGAGGCATTGTTGGCATCCATCTGTTTCAAGAGGCAATGGAGTGCACCTCCAGAGGTTAAGTCAAACTGCTGGAGAATCATAGTGCCTGCTGTGGATGCAGAAAGCGGTAACTCAGAACTGCTGCTTCCCATGTTGCTTTTGCTATGTTAGCAGCACCAAAGTGACCTTCCACAGTGTGCAAGTCTGGGCAGTGTGTATGGAGGTCCTGGGCTGCCCAGATAACAAAAAAACCCTCTTAGCCTCACGGATGCAATGCAGTGCATTTGGCACCAGTTTGGTTGCAGAAGTTCCTGGAAGGAGGCATACATGACACCATCCAACCATTTTAGGGACTCCACTCCAGATTTGTTTAGGGTTTACTCCTTCACCTTTTCTTCTTCCAAAGAATTCCTGCAAGGCAGCAGAGGTTTATGATCAGAGTTTTCCTTCTCTTAGTTGGGTTCCCTTCCCAGGCTGATGAGCCGATCTGCCCCTCACTTACCTCCACAGCACATGCAGAAACTTCCGTCTTAACCATTGGACCCACTATGGGTTTCATCCGCTCAATCCACCGGAGCCTGTCTTCACATGCAGGGGAAGTCGCTAACTCACTGAGAGTTTGAGACCCAATGTCCACCCTCACCTGGTTTAGCCAGCCAGTCAGAGCCCATAGAGAGCAGCACCATACCGCTTCAGATTCTCATGGCTTCCCAAAAAGAAACTTGGGAAACGTAGTTTGTTAAAGGTGTTGAGAGTTGTGAGGAAGCATTCCCCCATTCCCCTAACAGAGCTACAATTCCCTGAAAAGAAGGCCTGAGTGTTACACTACTCTGAAAACTGTAGCTCTGCGAGTGGAATAGGGGTCTCCCTAACAACTCTCAGTACCCTTAAGAACCCTACAGTTCCCATGATTCTTTGGGGGAAGCTATGACTGTTTAAAATGGTATGGCACTGCTTGCAGAATAAAGTGCAGATGAGGCCTGTTAAATCCACCCACAGCCCTGGACTGAATCCCTATCATTAGTAAATAATGGCTTCTTAAATGAAGTCAGGGGACATTGCCCTCCTGCTATAAGAGACCATAGCAAGATTGCAGCCCACCCCCCTAAAAAAAAAAGCTTCCATGCAGATAGCCTTCAAGAATGAGATTATTCTCCCCAGCTGTTCCACAATTAGCTCTCAGCAGTTTGCTTAAATTCAGTCTACGTCCCAGCCACAGTTGTTCACAAGGAATGAATGGTCCACTTGCAAGCGTAAATTTCCCACTGTGCTGCTCTTTGTTCATTTTATGCTGCCTCCCTGCTCTGCTGAAGCTGTTAAATGAGTCGATATTACCTTAATATGAGCTTTAAAGGTGTTATTTAATGCCGTTACATTCTCCATTAAAAAAAGAAAGAAATGCACTACATGAAGGGGGGGACACACCTCTGAATACCAGGAAAACCACATGTCTACATTACTTGCCTTGAGATAATTGCCACAATATTTTAATTGCCATTTTCTCCTTATGCAGAGCTCAGTCTGGGCTAGTTATGGGCCAGACCGCACCTCCCAATCAATTCCAGTACTGCTCCGTGCCACCTTGGAAATATGATAATGTCAAACGGAAGCTACTTCATGTAATATAAGGCTCCACCTGTACTATACATTCAAAGCAGTATCATACCACTTGAAACAGTCATGGTCTCCCCCAAAGAATCCTGGGAGCTGTAGTTTGTTACACCTTCCATTGAATGTACAAAGATCAATGCTGGGGTGGAAAACATGATCCTCACAATTTCAGTGAGCATATTTTGAAGGTGTGAACAGAACTTTTCAAGTTGTCCTTTGGGCTGCTGATTAGGCCAGGGATGGGGAAACTTCCCCAGGCTATGCCTTCTCCTAGCCACATTCCCTCTCCCTAGGTCTAAGCCCTTAGCAGCCTTGCTTTGCACCCTCCAGTTTTTCCCAACCTGGAAGGCGCCCTTGAACTTGACTGGATGGAGGCTAAAGAGGGGTGTACATGTATTTATTTATTTATTTGCGGCTATTAGCCCATAAAATATGTACATGTATCTGTACTGCACTGAAGTAACATTCACTTTTACTGCTCTGCCCACCTTTCCATCTCTGGCATGTGATTCCTGGAAGGTTGCGCAGAAGTGGTCCACAGTCTGGAATAGATTTCCTCTGCAGCATCAAGCTGATTGCACATGAGGTCTTCTAAAGGAAGTTACAAAGTTTCGTTGGTGTGTGGGTGTGGGTCTGTGGGTGTGGGTGTACTTGCCTGGTCTATGGCAGCAGGATGAATGGACTTGAAAATTGTCAAGGCATGTGTTAAATGTTTCATGGACAATCTCTATGTCTTGGCAACTCTGCTAAATCCAGAGGGTTACTACAAGCAGGAGGGAAATTACAACTGGATTTCTATTGTTCACAGAATGCTCGCAGGTCATTAATTTTACTGGGTTATAAACACTGCAGCTGCTTCCAGATGAAGCAGGAGCTTTCTTTCCTTCTTTGTTTTAAAATCAACTTGTCCCCAGACTTTCTGTTTTCAAGTCTTCTTTCCCCTTTTCTTTCCCCAGGATTTTCCATTCTTCAGGCAATTATGGAAGCCGCCGTGCAAAATAATTGGCAAGTGACTGCCCGATCCGTGGGAAGCATAAAAGATGTTCAGGAGTTCAAGGCAATCATTGAGGAAATGGACAAGCGGCAGGAGAAAAGATACTTGATCGACTGCGAGGTTGAAAGAATAAACACCATTTTGGAACAGGTAGGTTCCCTTTTTGCAATGGGCATATCGTTGTGCAACAGTTTTATACATAATGCACATTGCGCTCCACCTTACCGGATGTGTGAATTAAAGGATTGGGCTGCCTGCTGTTGTTACCAAGCATTGTGAGCCATCCTGCATTGGGCCTGCAGCACCACTGTTGCCTATTCAGAAGAAATTTATGTTGGGGAGAGAGATTTGGGAGAGATTCTACTCTCCAAAAGCAGAGTTAAGCACAATGGTGATTTTTCCAAGCACATTAAAACTTTGTTTGATTTATATTGGCTCTTATCCACCTTTAAACAAGCATTCCCCACAAAAATACCTAGGCCAGAATAAATCACAGAAACTTAGCTTTGCAGATAAGTGACTGTTTTACTCATAGAGTTTCCAGAAGTTGCATCAAACAAGTCTCCATCTGCTGGCAGTAAAATAAAGATGAAAAAGATTCCAGATGACTTAAAAATAAATGTACTTGGTTTTCTTACCAAAAGGATCATACACTATTTGGGTTAGCGAACATACAGGGTTTTACAGAGATTCAATTCACTTACATGCAGCATTTGCTGAGTTCGGAGAACAAACAAAAAGGGAGGGGGGGGACAAGGAGGCAAAAGCTGCTAGGAGCAAGCCAAGCCGTACTCGCTGGCAACATGAGCTCATGGCTCACTTTAACCCTTTTTTACGTGCAAGGGTGAGTCAGTAACAATTTACTACACTATCACTTTTTGTTCATTCATTATTTAAAGCATGTTTACCTTGATCTTCAGCCAAAAAGCCCTATTCCTTTTTGCCGGCAATGGCTTTTATAGCCTGGCATGATGGTGGAGGGATGTAGTGCTGGCATTCTGGCCTTGGGGGTGATTCCTATCCCATGTGGCTGTGCTGACAGCTGGGGAAAACTCATGAGACCCAGGAGCTAATTAGCACCCAATATGGGCTCTCAGGGGCAGGCCTCCCCTGCAGACCTGAGTGAAGACTTCACTCCCATGGGAAGCTGCTTTCTTCTTAGACCATTAATCCATCTGGTTCAGTGTTGTCTACAATGAGTGGCAGCTGCTCTCCAGGATTTCAGGGAAACCTTACCTTGAGATACTGGGGAATGAAGATACAAAGGATGTTCTACCACTGAGCTATGGTCCTTTCCCAATTGTGCCCTGTTGTGACAAGACAGTTCTCATAACTCTGCATTTGAGATCATTATTTCTAAATAGGGTTGTTAGAGAGGGCTGTTATGTTTGTTTGTTTGTTTGTTTGTTTGTTTGTTTGTTTGTTTGTTTGTTTTAAGGTTGGGGGAGGGCTAGCAGAATATGCACTGGACTGTTTTTAAAGCTTGATCTGTGGCAATTTGGAATAAAATCATTTGATTAAAAGTGCACCATATGATAGATTATGAACCACCAGGGTTGTCCTCTTGTACTTTGTGTGAAATGTCATCAGCGCTCATGACGCTATCTAAATAATATATGAAGAATTCAATTTACTGAATCTAGTATTTGACTTTACAGCTTGGAATTTAATGGAAAGTCACAACTGCAGCCCAACTGTAAATTTGTTTACTTGGAAATCAGTCTCCCTAAGTTCAGCAGGGCTTTCATTCCTGGGAAGCATGCTTAGGCTTGTTGCCTAAAATTTCACAGAGCATTAGCATATTTTCCTGAGCAAATTTTCCATTATTGACTGATGGCAAACTAGCCTCCCCACTATAAGCAATTCAGGAGAAGCGCTGAAGATGTGAATTGGTTCCAACAGCATTCAGCTCCAATCAAGCTGTGTGTTGAATCTGCATGGGTAACTGGGGTGCTTGGGTCATATCCTGCTGCTTTTGAACTTAGCAGGAACATTGCAAGAGAGCCATGATGTTGAATTGCATTACAAAAAGCTGGCTTTTTGGTGATAGTTGGGAATTACCCATAAACATCCTTGGTTGTATTTTTCTTCTGATTTGAACTGAAGATCCTGTAGGTTTATCTTCTGATCCTTTCATACAGATGTAGTGGAACTGCAGGTTTCTCAACCTGAAAGACCTGAAACAGGATCCTTTCCAAACAATGGTTCCTGATTCCTGGTATTACTAGGGATCTGAAATAACAGTTATGAATTTAGCTCACACCTGCTACATAGAACCCTAAAAGGGTTTGGTGGTCAGCACAAGTTTGATAGTAGGGATGGGGGATAAATATGATTTAGTTCATATTTAAAGACTAACCTACTTAATTCTCGCTTTCTGAAAAAATACACAAACAGAAACACAGCCATCTTTTAAAATTCATACTCCTCTGAAAGTTGGGATGCAGTTCTTTAATCAAGTAAAGTGTACAAAAAGGAAATTGGAAATTGGGACAGAAGTGCTATCATTTTGATTCATAAAACTAATGCAATAAATCACATGCCTGAACGCACCCAGGAAAAACTAAAATTATATTGAGAAGAGGGAACAGACTTGCACTCTGTTGCTCTAGAAGGAGGATCAGAAGCAGTAGGTTTCTACTACTGTGGACCAGGAAAAAGACCTTGGGGGCATATTAGATGGCTCCATGAAGATGTCAACCCTGTAAATAGAAGCTGTGAAAAATGGGTGGCAGCTGTTGGGAAAAGTGCATTTTAGGGATTATTAGGAAAGAGGTTGAAGTATTGTAAGCCTGCACTTGGAATACTTGGAGAGGCTGAACAAGAAGTCTGTGATAATACTAAAACTGTGATAACTCCAATGAAACTGAATGTTGGAAGATTCAAGACATAACAAATGAAAATAGTGTGGAAACTTGGTTTTCAAATGTAACCCATTCGGAAGACTATTCGAGTTCCAAAACATTCAAAAACCAAGAACTCAGTACGGAAGCCTAAAAACGGTAAAAATTAATACAAAAAAATCAATACAGAAGCATTCAAAAATGGAAGCATTTAGGGCATTTGAGTTCTGAATCATTCGTCAACGGACACATTTGGAAACCAAGGTTCCACTGTACTTATCCACACAGTGTATAGTTAAACTATGGAACTGATTGCCATAACAGTGATGGCAACCAACTTGGGATGGTTTTTTTAAAAGGATTAGAAAAGTTAGTGAAGGATAAGGCTATCAATGTCTACTAGCCATGATGGCTATGTTCTACCTCCACTATTGGGGGCAGTATGCACATGAATCCCAGTTGCTGGGAATCAAAAGTGGGGAGAATGCTGTTTCACTTATTGTGGGCTTCCTGTAGATATTCAGATGACCACTGTGAGAACAGGAGACCGGATGAGATGGAACTTTGATCTAACCTAGCAGGCTCTTCTTAAGTTCTTATGAATGGTTTCTTATTACATCTGAATTGGGCCTCTAGCACCCATGAGGAGTAGAGTTTAACTATGGAACTGACTGTCACAGAATATAGTCATGACCACGAGTTTAGATGGGTTTTTTGTTTTTAGGATTTGTTTTTTTAAAAAATAATATTTATTACTTTTAAAAGGAAAAAAGACAGAAGAGAAAAAACAAAAGAGAAAAAAAAGACAATACAATACAATATATAAACAATACAAAACACAACCTAAACCCATTAAACTAAACACATTAAACTAAACTAAACCAAACCCACTCCCTAACCCTAACCCTAGATAAAACAAAACAAAAACTACAGTGGTTCCCCGCAAGACGAATGCCTCGCAAGACAAAAAACCCACTAGACGAAAGTTTTTTCCGTTTTTCGAGGCGCTTCGCAAGACGAATTTCTCTATGGGCTTGCTTCGCAAGACGAAAACGTCTTGCGAGTCTTGCGATTTTTTTCGCTCCCCCCCCTTTTTCTAAGCCGCTAAGCCACTAATAGCCGCTTAGCCACTTTGCCGCTAAGCCGCTAAGCCGCTAATAGCCGCTAATAGCCGCTAAGCCGCTAATAGGGTTGCTTCGCAAGACAAAAAAACCGGAAGACGAAGAGACTCGTGGAACGGATTCTTTTCGTCTTGCGAGGCACCACTGTATTAAAATAAAATAAAATAAAATAAAATAAAATAAAATAAAATAATAAAATAAAATAATAAAATAAAATAAAATAAAATAAAATAAAATAAAATAAAATAATAAAATAAAATAAAATAAAATAAAATAAATAAAATAAAATAAAATAAAATAAAATAAAATAATACATCCCCCCTTTTCGATAATCTTTCTATCATTCCCTTGTTTCCTCGACCTCCTCTCACCTCCCTTTTTGTATTCCACTTCTACTAGTTATTTCAGCAGATCCTTTCCATCTTTCTCTATTCATATTATAAATAACATATTTTTTTAACCTTATTTTAACATTAAAACTAAAATACTTATATATGCTTAACTCCTTATAACATTTCTGCTAAATCCATAAAATATCAATCCACCATTTTTCTATCACTCATTAATTTTGCGATATTTCTATATATAAACTTTAAATTTTCCAATCTTCTTCCATCAACTCCTCTCCCTGGTTTCGGATTCTGCCAGTCCTTTCCGTCAATTCCATATAGTCCATCAACCTGGAGATCTTATGTCCGAGGCTCTTAACTCTTTTCCAGGTCGCTTCTGCAGATCTTCTTCATATTCTTTAATGCTAGAGAGCAAATCTCGAGAGAACTCCATCCTAACATTACTTTTATTCCTTCGGGACAGTTCAGCCAAATTTCCATAGTTGAAGCTAGGGTCTATACAGTGTTTCAGGACGTATTTCAAGATTCCTCCAAATCCAAAGGCCCCCAAAACTTCAATCTCCTCCAAATCCAAGTCCATGTCCCAAAAGTCAATTAATCCCTGGATACAGGGATCTTTCCAACTTTCCTTCTTCAGTCCAAGCCGGGATCCAATCCTCAAAATCTGGCTTTTTCTAGATTCAATCATAAAAGGCCTCAATTTATAGTCCTCAATTTGCTTCTGTAGAACTAAGGATCCCGCTTGTGTTATTTTAGGTTCAAGAACAACGACTTTCTCCTTTTCCTCCACCATTTGTTCTGCCAAAGTAGGTTCCTGTGCCAGGTCCTGAATTATTTGTGTGTTGGTGCTCGCTTTTTGTCTCAAATTAGTCACTTTCTGTTCCAAATTATCAATTTTAAAAGTCATGTCATCCATCTTTTTATGAATCTCTTCCAGCAAATAGTTTATCTTACATAATGCAGTCACAATAACTTCTCCTATCAACATTTTGAATGGTCCAAGGTCAATCTCTGGTTCTCAGAATCCTTATCTTGCAGCTGGAGACCTCCCAGTTCTCCTATAACAATTTCAAAGGCTCCCTCTAGAGGGAAACAGTCTCCACTTGTATCAGTTCTTTCAAGCACAACTCAAGCAATAAACATAGTTTCGATTTTCAGTTACTTTTTCCTCCATTTTAAATGCAGAAGAGGACAATGGAAACACTATCTTACTCTTATTTTAGCTAGCTGTCAAATCCGTTCTGACAATAAACTTTCCCCAAGCGTCATCTGGCAGCCCGTTCCCAGGTTCAGAGCTGTGGTAATTTGATTTTCCCCTCACTCCTGCAGGCTTACTAAGTTCAAAATTTCCCCCCTCTTCACCTGCTTCCAAGGGGGTTTTGTATTTTTAACCGATGAAGATTTAATCCTTTGTCAAAAGCTTTCAAAGACTTTAGCTTGTAACGTGTTTGCTTCAGTCTATTTACAAAAGTGGAAGGCGGACTTCCTGTTTATGACCTTCCCGCTTCGGATCCAAATTAAGGTACTTAAAGATCCAATTTTCCGTTCTACTCATGGGTAGTTGTTTAAAATCCAATTGTCCACAGGAAAAAGTCAGCGCTCTCCAGCAACAGCAATGCGGCTTCACTCCGTGAAAGAAGCAGTCAATTCAAAGCACCGCGCCACTCACCCCATGTCGCTCCAGATCCCCAAAACAGGGTTTCCCCGCGAGTAGGGGAGGCGCAAAAGGTGCCAGCTGAATCCCAGGTTCACAAGCCTCTCCCGCTTGTGATTTCAGTGGGTCTCCGCCTTCACCGTGGCGGTCAGACCCTGTTTTTCACGGAGTAAGTTCCTCCCGATCGGAGGAGCTCAGCCATTGCCGGAGGTGCCAACCCGGAAGCTGTTTTTAGGATTTGTTTTTAAGGGGATTTGATAAATCCATGGTGGAAACAGCTACCAGTGGCATGATGACCATATGCTACTTCCAGGATCAGAGACACCATGCTATTGCTTCACTGTCAAATGCAGTATGTGCCTGAATGCCAGTTGTTGGGAAGGGTGCTGTTTCACTCAGCTGATTGCAAGCTTCTTAGAGGCATCACTTCCTCTAATAGAAAACTCGTGATGAGTACCAAAAGGACTGGCGTCAAAGCAGGGCTAAGAGCAGTGCTGTCGCCAGTCAGGTGCCATCAAGATATTTAGAACTACAGTGGTACCCCTGGTTGTGAACAGGATCCGTTCCGGAAGCCAGTTCACAACATGAAAAGAACGCAACCCACGTCTGTGCACGCATGGGTTGCAATTCGCCGCTTCTGCGTATGCGCGTGTTGTCATTTTGTGCGTCTGCACATGTGCGAGCGGCGAAACCCAGAAGTAACCCTTTCCGGTACTTCCGGGTCACCGCAGGACACATCCTGAAAGAACGTAACATGAAGTGGACATGACTGTATTAAATTCCCTCCTACAAGAAGTAGCAATGGCCACCAACGTGGATGGTTTTAAAGGGTCATTAGACAAATTCATGATGGACAAGACTGTCAATGGTTACTAGCCATTGAGGCTGTGCTCTGTCTCCACTGTCAGAAGCAGTATGTCTCTGAACCCCAGTTGCAGGGAAACACACTCACGACCTGCTTGCAAGCTTCCCAGTGGCTTGTGATCGGCCACAGTGAGAATAGGACGCTGGTCTATGTGGGATTTTGGCCTTGTTCCCAAGGGCTCTGTCCTTAATAGCCAGGATGCTGCTGCCACTCCACTGCTGCCAGTATGTTTCCGAACAGAATTCAAAGTGTTGGTGCTGACCTTTCAAGCCCTAAATAGCCTCGACCCAGTATACCTGAAGGAGCACCTACACACCCATCATTCAGCCCAGACACTGAGGTCCAGCACTGAGGACCTTCTGGTGGTTCCCTTCCTGAGAGAAGTGAGGTTACGGGCAACCAGGCAGAGGGCCTTCTCAGTGGTGGTGCCCGCCCTGTGGAACACCCTCCCATTAGATTTCAAAGAAATAAACAATTATCTGACATTCAGAAGACATCTGAAGGCAGCCCTGTTTAGGGAAGTTTTTAATGACTGGTGTGTGTGTTTTTTTAAATATTTTTTATTAAGGATTTTCTTGTTTTACAGAAGTGTAGTGCCTCGTATTTTTTTTTCCTTCTTCTTCCATGTAACATTTTTACAAATCCGTTTCATTTGTTGAGGCATTAGGGGGAGAAGAAAACAGAAAGAAAAAAGAAAGGGGCGTGGGGAGAGGGAGGATGGATGGGGGTGGGGTCGGGTGGCGGTGTTTCTATTATGTTTAATGTATGTAGAGTTTGGTGTCAGCGTTGCTTGTGTTGTTCACTTGTGTTCCTTTGGTGGTGAGAGAGGTTGGGGTTGGCTTAGGGTGTGATTGTTTGCTTGTGATTGGCTGTGGTGATCTTTGTTTTCGTGTGTGAGTGAGGTGGGTGGGTGTTTTGGATCAGGTTAGCCATATTGATTTGTATGCTGTTGGTGGATTATTGTCATTGTCCTGTTGGGCTGTGTATGTGATAAAGGGGAGCCATACCGGGGTGAAGGCGTCTTCTTCTGTTTGTCCCCATGTCAGTTTCAGTTTATTAGTTAATTTTTCTAGTAGGGCTGTTTCCCATACTATTTGGTACCATTGGTCCATGCTTACTCCTGACAGGTCTCTCCAGTGTCTGGTTATGATGTTTCTGGCTGCTGAGAGCAGGTGGGTTATGAGTTCTTTGTGGTGTAAATGGGCATTGTTGTCTTGGAAGATGTTTAGTAGGGCCAATTCTGGGGTGATGTCTATTACTTGCTTAGTTATTTTACATATTTCTTGTATGGCTGTTGTCCAGAATAGTTGAATTTTGGGACACTCCCACCACATGTGGAGGTATGTGCCTGTGGAGGTGCACCCTCTCCAGCATTTTGGTGAGGTTCCTGGGTGTATTAGCGCTAGTTTCCTTGGTGTTAGGTACCACCTGTAGGTGAGTTTCAGTGTGAGTTCTTTTCTTTTCGTTGATATGGATTTAAAGGGGGGTTTAGACCACATTCTGGTCCATTGAGTGGGGTTAATCTCATAGCCTATGTCATTCTCCCATTGTTTTTTGATTGTGTCTAGGGGATTTGCGGGATTTTGGAGTAGTATTTTGTATATTGCGGATACCGTCCCTTTACCGTTTCCCTTTGTTGTTAGGAGGAGGTTTTCGAAGGTTGTCAGGGGCCTAGTTGCTGCTGATTTTACTGTTGGGTTGTTTAAGAAGGCATGTAGTTGGTGTTGTGTTAACCAGGTCATTTGGGTGTCTTCTAGTTTGTCTTGTATTTCTTGTGTTGACAAGGGTTTGTTATTTTTCTAAAAGTCTATTAGGCGATATAAGCCTTTGGTTCGCCAGGTTTTTGTCTGGAGGTTTTGTGCTGCATGGTAGAATAATGGGTGGTACGCCAGGGGGATTAGTGGGGATGGGGTTGGGGATAGTTTGCCTATTTGTGTTTTCCATGCTTTGAGCATGGTCTGTGTGTACCTGTTAAGTGTTGTGGGAATTTTCTTTAGTTTGTTTGGGAGGAGTGGGTATGTTGTGGTGCAGGTGTTTTCAATTGTGTCCCTCTCTAGGTGTACCCATTGTTTTGTCTCATCTTCTAGTATATATGGGATTATATGGCATATTTGGTTGGCATTGTAATATGCTTCTATGTTGGGGATTCCCCATCCTCCTTCTGAGGTGGGGAGGTGCAGGTATTTGGGGCTTATTCTTGGTTTTTTATGTGAGAAGATGAAAGAGTGTAGTTTTCTCTGCCAACTGCGAAGTTGGGTTGAGGGGATCCAGATTGGGAGGGTTTGGAATAGGTAGGTTAGTTTTGGGAGTGTGATCATTTTGATCATGGCTATTTTGTCTGAGAGAGTGAAATTCATGTTATTCCATCTCTTTAGGTCTTTGTTAATTTGTCGCCACAGGGGCTTGTAGTTGTGGAGGTACAATTTATTGAGGTTTCTGGTTATTTGTACCCCTAGGTATCTGAACTTGGTGTGGCAAAGTTTTATTTTGGTGACCTTCGTGAGTTCTTTTTGGGTGTGAGGAGGGGTGTTGAAGCACATAGCTTCTGACTTTGTAAAATTTACCTGTAGGCCCGACACCATTGCAAATGTGTTGAGTTCTCTGATTAGGGAGGTTGCTGTGCTTATGGGGTCTGGTGTTGTGACCATTAGGTCATCTGCAAAGAGCCCTAATTTATAGGTTCTGCCTTTTATTTCCACTCCCTTGATGTCTGTGGCTGCTCGGATGCGGATTGCTAAGGGTTCCAGAGCCAGGATAAATAAGAAGGGAGACAGTGGGCATCCTTGTTTCATGCCTCTTTGGATAGCTATAGTATTAGAATCCATATTGTTAGTTCTGCATTTTGTTGAGGCTTGGGAGTATATTTGTTTGAGGATTTGTAGGAAGTTGGGGCCAAATTTCATGTTATGACTGGTGTTTTAATGTATTTTTAATCTTTTATCGGAAACCGCCCAGAGTGGCTGGGGAAACCCAGCCAGATTGGCAGGGTATAAATAAATTATTATTATTATTATTATTATTATTATTATTATTATTATTATTATTATTATCTTCCACCTGAGGTGCTCAACTCATTCTGCTTAGTGGTAGCAATCTGCCCTAAGAGCCATGGCTTGCTTTCCCAGTCAGGATTGATCTACCCCTGGGTTTACTGCTATGTGATTTACATTTTCTTTCTTTGAAAGTGTTTGCTTCCTTATTTCCAGCTCAACTCCTTATCACCACACAAGGTAAATAAATAAATAAATAAATAAATAAATAAATCTCAGGGAAATTTTAAACACTTCTTAGATCTCTGCAGTAGAGATAGTCAAGGGGAAAGGAGAGGTCCTTTCTTCTTGGCAACTGTGTTTGGCTGATAATGCAGCACTGTGGGGTGGGATAACTCTGGATTTGCATATTTTGGATTGTCTTTTTCCATTAAGCTTAGAAGAGAATTTACCCAGCCAAAGGAAAGGAAAGGAAAGCAAGCAAAAGAACTGAAATGAATTATATATGCCGTTGGTGCATTTCGCTTCCTCTGGAGAATGAGTTTAGCATGTGCTTTCACACATTCTTGATCACTGTGGCACCATTTCTTAGACAATTAAAATGGGAGGTTCATTTCACTCTTATGTCTTGAAGATTTTATTTATTTATTTAAAAAGCTAGAATTAGCCATTCTGTGAATCAAGCCCAGAATGCCTTATTTGGATGCAGACCAAGGCAGGCCTCAAATCAATGTAAGACAATGTCCAGCATGGCTAACTTGAATTCCTCTGGTTTCAGCCCACTAACTCCTGCAGAGGCATAATGGGAGAAGTCTTCTCTGGGAGTGGCTCATTTTGCATGGTGTGGGTACAGTGGGCAGGGAGAGGTTTCTCCTCCCTATCTCATTAGCACTAGAACTTGGATTCACCCATTGAAACTAATTGGCGACTGAGTCAGGATAAACAAAGGGAGTCACTTCCCCCAGTGCCTAACTCGTTTATGAGATGTGCTGCTGCAAAAAGAGGTGGTGACAATCACTTGGATTTGAAGGCTTTAAAGGAGGACATGACACACTCATTGCTACTTTTAAAACAGTGAGGGGGGGGGATAGTAAAGGACATTTTCTAATGAATGTAGTAGATGGAGTATAACAATATGTCATGGGGCCCTGAGTAACAACAGTTAGTATGTGAATGTGGATAGAATGAAGGAGCACATTCCTGTCTTATACTGAGCCAGATACTTGGTCCTTCACCCTCAGTACTGTCCACATTGAGTGGGAGAAGCTCTCCAGGATTTCAGCTTGGAGCCTCTCTTGGTTCTGCCTGGAGTTTTCAGGAACTGAACCTGGCATCTTCTGCTTACAAAGCTTACTGAGCTATTGCCCTTCCCACTCACGTCCCGCATCTCCTCCAAAAGAAAATATAGAAACTGTGATTTAACAGGTACAGGCAGGTGCCAGAAAAAATAGAGGCAGGCCCTGGTAGATATGGACAGTTGAGATATAGGGCTGCAAACGAGAATGCTCCTGTGAAATATATGCAGTGCTGTTTGCATTTACATCAGTTGTAGTCTGGAGGGCTACCCCCAGTCTGCACATATGGGACTTGTGCAGCCCTACATGGAGATGATGGGGAATGAAACTGAAACTGTCTGCATGCAAAGATGTTACTCTAGCACTGAGCTTCAACCCGTCCCCTGCTTCACAGACACACGGCTGTTTTCACCTGTGAAACATTGGACGGCAATGGCAGACTCCTGGCTTTAAAATTTCAGAGTTGCCCTGTGCAGTGCCTCCTCTCACCTTCTGTTGTTCAACATTGTTGCAGCACCCAATGCAAGCAAACTGGGCACAAAAATGCTGCAACATGGAAAAACAGCAGAAAAAAACCATACCCAAAATTGTGAAGGTATGTGCGGGTATCAGCCACCCCATCAGTTAAAAATGGGTTCCTACATCAGCCACTACTGTGCTTGCTCACAGAGAGAAGCTCTTACTGTTTCCCCTCCATTCAGAATGGAAGGGAGGGTGTTGTCCAATCCTAGCTTCCAATAAAATGTTGGCATTTTTTAGGGGAAGGAAAGACACTGAGCCAGTGCAAACAATGGCCAAGCAGGAAAAGCAAACTGTTTCCTGTGCATTGTGGGCTTTTGAAGGGATATGTACTGAGGTAGTGGTGGGCACACTGGCACAGATGCTACACTGGGCACCCCTGCTGTAAGCCTAAAAAAACCCTCAGTGTTGCCATGCAAGCAAATGCTGTGCTCCAGTCCTAACATTTACATCTTTGTTCAGCTTAAAATGAAAGATCATACATGTTGTTATTTTTTAAGGCATTACCTTAATTTCTGCATCTGTCTCTCAACTCAAGCATTGGGGTGGAAACTTCACTCGCAAGCAGAGTCACTCCTTAATTAGTTTCCAAGGCAACCTCGGGGGGGGGGGAGGAACTTGGTTAAACTGAGTAGGAGAAAGCAGAAGAAAACATGGCAATGTCAAATGATAAGATAATGCCCTAAGAATTGGCTTTTTTCCAAGTAGCTTGGTAGATGAAGCATTTGCTCCATGTGCAAAAGATCCCAAGTTCAATCCCCAGCCTGTCCAAGAATGATTTCAGAAGATCCCTGACTGAAAATCAGAAGAGCCTCTACCAGTCTGTGTAGACAGTACTAAGCTAGCTGAACCAATAATCTGACTCAGTAGAAAGCAGCTTCCTATTCTGCAACAGCTCTTCCTTCCAATGAATGTGTCCAGAACAAAGAGGTGAAAATCTCCTCCTGGTTCTTTGTCCCACTTGGTTCTTGTGTTACACTTCATATAGTTCTAGGTTCTCCTATGTAGAAAAAGTGGCACGTGAATTTCATGTGAGCAAAGGCAAAGCTGCCACCAGCACCACCCAGCTGCTTCCTTGCAAGTTAATCTGCCAGTGGGTAAAAACCCCAACCACTACATGTTATGGTTCAGGTTTTTCCAAGGAGCAATCCTCCATTTACTTGATCTATTAAATGTATTTGTATTGCACTCACAGTTTGTTCCAGTGCCTCTGGGTAACTTACATAGCCTGCTTTCCTTATATTGTCACATCACCTTTGTGAGGTAGATTAGGATGAGAGTGAGTGAGTTGCTCAAGGGCTCCCATTGAAAGATGCCAACTACATGAATTAACTCTGCCCCCTTAACAGCAGATGGGCATATAAAAATTAAAATTAAGTAGACAGGGATTTTTCCTGGTGCCGAGGAAGAGTAATAGGGAAAGTTCCCCAGGAACTATCCAAAGTTTTCTGAACTGTCCCCCTTTCCAAGTAAGATGCAATCACATATCAGCAAAATCAGGTTGCATAATTTTAGTTGATTGGGAAGTTTTATACAACAAGCCTGCTTCCTCCATTGGGATTTTTAAGCTAAAGAATGGGAGAAATGCGCTGAAAAATGTGGGATAACACTCAGTGTCATCTAACATGTCTGCAAACAAATCAGAAGGAATGCTTACGAAATAGCTGGCAACGTCTAATCTCCTGCACAAACAAATCGGGATGAATGCTCAATAAATAGGTCATCGGGAAGTGCCCTGACATGAAAGCTCTCTTTCATTTTACACCCTACTTGCTGCTCCTGGAGAAGTTGTAAGTTAGGTTTCCTAAAACCACAACTGGGCAGAATGCTATTATCTCAGAAATAACATTTTTGGAAACAGTGCTGCCTTAGATGAATCCCATTCTTGATCAATTCCCCAGGGTTATATTAAGTTTGCCCAGCTGATCTCATCCTCTGTTATAGCCTTCACCATCCTGGTTCACCCCTAGAGTATTGGACTACAGCTCCCATCAACCCCAGCCAGCATGACCAATTGTTGGGGATGATGGGAGTCCTGTCCAAATCATTGGGCAGGAACCAGATTGGGGAGGTCTACTCTAATTGTCTCAAAAACAACAACACAGGAGTGCTTAGAAAGCCTAACATACAGAAAAATCTTCTTTAAATGCCTTAATTTCAATGTGAATGTTACATGCACATTTTGGCTATTTGCTAGATGCCACCTTTAGCACTGCAGTCATAAAGGAAGAGCAGCCTATTCATTTTTTAAAATAAAATAATGAACTAAAACAAAAAATGGTAGACAATACAAAAGATTCTAGTGAAAACAAAGAAATAAAGAAAAAAGACTGTGCTTATGTGGGTGCATCTTATAACCATTTTCAGTAACCCGTAAAAACTGCTGTCTGTCCATTGGAAAAGTACCTCATTGTATGGTGCTTCTGCAGAATGAGAAAAATGCATTGGAGCAGGTCGATCTCTCATTGCCACCCCTGCTTAAGAGGCATATTTCTATGAGTTGTCACTTACTGCAAAACCCACAAAAATCTTTAGCAACAGCGTGTGTCATCTTCGATATTTTATCTGGTGGAAAAATATAATGGGCTCAGGAATATCTGAAGTGTCACCTTTGGAAGCGGCAAATAGAAAAAAGAAAACACTGCAGCAAATGGTTTAACCCTCGTTTTAAAAGATAAGCATGGATCATTAGGCATTGATAGATCCGGGGAGCTGAAAGCAATGCATTCACAGTGTCTATCCTATATCCTTCAATAAAACTATTGTAGACACAGTTCCAGGGCTGGCACTAGGCCAGAGTGGGCCCTCAGAACAGGAGGGGCCTCCATGCCCCACTTCCACTGGCCTACTCCATCATATCTGCTTTTCTTCCTTTCTCTTCTAGAAGATTGTGTAAATGATACAGTTCTCTGCAGTCCTGGTGTTTCCCATACCACTTCACAGCAACAGACACACTTCCATCATCTCAGAGGCCCATCTTTGTCCCAGGAATTCCAAGTGTGTTGAGGGAAAGCAAAGATGGTGGTTAGAAAGCTTCTGAGATGAGAGTTTAGTGTCTGGTACTGAGCATCAACAAGGGAAGGGAGGATGAAAAGCCACAAGGGCTGCAGAGCGACTGGACTCTACACCACAAAGTTTCTATAACCCGATGATAAAAAAAACTCTTTCTTTCCTCTGAAAAAAACCCATAAACTGGAAAGGAAGATCTGGGTTCCACTGGGCTCCATGAGGCACACCAACCCATTGCTGGCACCAGCATTGTACAGTTCTATAAAACACCCACAAGTTGGAAATTATGAACATCATCCATGGGCAGGGGAGTGAGCAGATCATTTGTGTTTACCACTAGATTTCTTATGAAGTACGTGGTACCTTGGTTTATGAACTTAATCCATTCTGGAAGTCTGTTCTTAAACCAAAGCATTCTTAAACCAAGGCGTGCTTTCCCATAGCAGCGGGGGACTCAATTTACAAATGGAACACACTCAACAGGAAGCAAAACATGTTCTTATTCCAAGGCAAAGTTCACAAACCAAAACACCTACTTCCGGGTTTGCAGCATTCTTAATCCAAGTTGTTCATAAACTAAGCTGTTCTTAAACCAAGGTACCACTGTACTTAATTTCTTAAGAGTTAAAGCTAAAGAAACAGGCTTATGTTGTTGTTTACCTGCCTGTCTTGCACAATCAAAATAAATAAGCTGGCTAAGCTAAGGAGCTGAACAAAGATTCTCTGCTCTCATTGTAACAAATCTGTCAGTTTTCCCTCCAGGTTGCTAGACTCAAAAAATGTATACACAGTTGACAAGATTTATATGTTCTGCTTCTGTATTTCTGTTTTGTGGAAAGGCATTATCAAATTCATTTGCTCCTGTAGGGCCAACGCCAGTGTGGCTTATTGGTTCTGATAAGCTTGCCTCTCTTTCCATTCAGATTGCTGCAATGTTTTCTCAGGCTTACATGCCGTTAGCTCTAGGCTAGGAAGATGTGCTGAATTCTAAAAGTACTATTAGGGCCTAATTAAGTCATTTTCCCTCTAACGAGCTTCGATTTCACCACATATATAAAACAAAACCTGATAAATTTCTTCTGGAAATGCTGCTATTTTCTCAAGCAGGGATTTGGCCGCTGCTGCACAGTGATCTTATAACCACATGATGCTTTCAGACTCTCTGCAGGAAATCTATTAGATTTCACAGAAGCTATACAGAGTGTCAGGTGCCCTGTGCCACGGACCCAGCAAGGCAGGGCTGGGCAGGGCAATATCAGAGCAATGAACTGAACAGACATAGTAGAATAAGGATGAAGTTTTCAGGGTGCAGTTTCAGGGTGCCAGGAGTGCCAACTTGAATAAAATTTGGGGGGGACCCAGGTGAGAACTCGCCCTGCACAATCGATCACAAGTTGCAGTATGCGCAAACCATTTGAATGGCAGTGTCCATCAATTGGGGGGGCTGAAATATTTTATTGGGGGTCTGAAGCAACCTCAGCCCCAAGAGGTTGGCTCCTGTGCTACCACAAATGTATGGTGAGGCAACCAGTTGGCCTAGTCTCTTCTACAATACCTCCTGTATACCTTAGTTCCTCATTTTTTGGGAGTGCCTTTTAAGTCAATCAACCCTTTTTTTAAAAGAAAAAGAAAAAAGGATTCTGACCTCTGCAAGTTGTTATTGGTTTGGTTGACACCAACCATCTTTTGTTCTATCTCTTCACTTTGCTTTACTGACTTTGAAACTTGCAGGGAGTGTATGCTAAGGTTGCCATATTTCAAACAGTGAAAGTTGTTGACCTTTTTTTGGCAAAGTTGTTGGGCTTTTGGGGCAAAAATGCAAAAAAATAATAATAAATATCCACTTTTAAAGCTATTTTTTTATGGGAAGTCGACAAAACAGCCCTGCCAGCATGGGCTGCCATACATATGAATTTTCCAGGACATTTTCCCCTGATTCGCACCCGGACACTGCTGCAGTATTCTGGTTATGTCCAGGAAATCCCAGACATATGCAACCCTAGTGTATATGTGAATGTGCAATTGTTAACATATTCCTGGTATTCTTATTGTGCAGCTGAACACATCATTTAAAAAAAAAAAACACCTCAGATATGCCATCAACGAGCAGAGTCCTGCCTTAGTTTCAAAACAGCTTTGCCAAATAGAGGGTAATTAATGAACTGTTTGCCGTTTGCACATAGAAATGACTGGATTTGGCTGTGTGGGTAGCAGACATTCAAAGAGCAGCTGCAAAAGATTGTTCCCACTTAATCCTGGCAAGACAAAGACAAACTAAATGTAATAACATGGCATTTTCTATGTAGAAGCAGAGGGAAAGGTAGTGCAGGTTCTGTTTTTTTTTCAGTAGAATTATCTGTCTCTAAAATCTAAATGAGCACTACTTCATTCTGATGATTACTGTAACTTTGCCTTCCAGTATATATTTTGAAAAGTTGTTCGTCCATCTGTTATGCATTTGAACACCTCTTAAGATCATGCCACCAAAATCTGCGCATATCAGAGATTAGGAATTTGTGAACTTCCAATCTTCTTGGACTGCAGGTCCCATCAATTCTGACTGAGGCTGATGGCTGCTAGAGTTTGACAACATCTGGAGGGCCCCAGGTTTCCCATCCCTTGTCTGTATAAAAATATAAAAGTAGATTATTTGGGGACAGATCATTGGTCCATCTAGCTAGTACTGACTGCTCTGATTGGCAAAGGATGTCCAATGTCTCAGGACTAACAGCCTTTGTAACTTGAAGTTGCCAGGGATTGAACCTGAATCCTTCTGCATGCAACATCTACTGTTGAGCCACGGGTTTACTATTTTGTCTAACTTCACAGTTACAGAACACATAAGGTAAAGGTAAAGGGACCCCTGACCATTAGGTCCAGTCATGGCCGACTCTGGGGTTGCGGCGATCATCTCGCTTTATTGGCCAAGGGAGCCAGCATACAGCTTCCGGGTCATGTGGCCAGCATGACTAAGCCACTTCTGGCAAACCAGAGCAGCGCACGGAAATGCCATTTACCTTCCCGCCGGAGAGGTACCTATTTATCTACTTGCACTTTGATGTGCTTTCGAACTGCTAGGTTGGCAGGAGCTGGGACCAAACAATGGGAGCTCACCCCATTGTGGGGCTTCGAACCGCCGACCTTCTGATCAGCAAGCCCTAGGCTCTGTGGTTTAACCCACAGCACCACCCACATCCCTACGGAACACATAAGTTTAGTCAATTCTGCATTACACATGCATGTGTATAAATATATACTACATGCAAGATTCAAAAGAAAGAGATAACATTACGGAGCAGACTCTCCGGTTTCCTACACATATTTCTGGTGTGGTCTCCAGGTATCACATTTGGACTGCAGGCTGGATGTTGGTCATTCATTATGCTTGAACCTGTGAGTGTGGCACAGTCTTTGGCCCTCTGTGCTGACCAATAAGACACAGGGACAGTGCTGCAGAGGCAAAATCTCTGGAAAGGATGAACAGCTTTGTTTAAAGTACTTAACAACACATGCCTCATTCCTTAACAACTCAGGGAGATTTCTCCATGGAAACCTAACCGCATAACCTGAGTCATTGTGTTGTTCTGTGCCAAGAACTTCCAAGGTTCCCAGGAGTACTGTGGCTCAAGGAGATATGGAAGCCTTGTCTGTGGTCTTTTGCCTGTTCTGTAGATACAAGTCAACACTTAGATGCCACTGTCACCAAGCAATGGATGTTGATTTGTGAGGGTGCCCTAAGTATAGGTTGCCAAGAGAGCTTGTTGAGCTTCCATCTTGGTAAGGAAAGTAAGAAGTGTCACTTGGACAAAAGTTGGGGAACGGCCATTGTTCCCTGGTAGAGCATCTGCTCTGCATGCAGAAGGTCACAAGTTCAATCCTATCATCTCTAGTTAAGGCTAGGAGATAACTCTTTCTGAACCATTGGAGAGCCACTGCTAGTCTTTGTGGATAATACGGCTGTGGATAGACCAGTGGTTTAATTCAGTATGTTCCTATGATGCATTCCATGCAGGATTCGCATTAAGGTGTTCCTTCCACCAACACCACCCCAGAAATATGTAGACTCCATGTTTCTTTCGCAGTCAGCAGTTCCAAGCAGAGATCTATGCAAGACTAGACAAGAGATTAATATGTTGCTTTCATGAACAATGTGTTCTATACCCAGTCAAGGAATCCTCACCATTCTCAGTATCTGTGCAAGGCTAATATGACCTGGGGAATAGGCACACATGATCACAGAGTAGAAAATCTACCATCAGATGCATTCCAGCACAAGGTTCCATTCATTTCAAAAACGGAATTTGCATGGGAGAAGTCCTTTGTTGTGAGCTTTTGTGCAACACTTCCCTGTGTGGAAGGCAATGTGAATTAGCAGGGGTCACCACAGAAATCCTTGCACGTGTGCCTCAAAGTCAACATCACCTTATGCTTGCCTTTTTATTCATGTGGAATTACCTGCAGCTAAATAATGTGTCTTTTTTTCCCTTTCTTTATCCCTTATACAGGTTGCAACCCTTAGTAAACATTCCAGAAGTTATCACTACATGCTTGCTAATCTGGTAAGACCTTCTGTCTCTCTCTCCCTCCCTCTCTCTCTATCTATTTATTTATCAATGTAGGAGATTTAGCATGACTGCGGGAAATAACATACTGACCTTTAAGTCATGCCATTCCTAATTGCCCAAGCAAACTGAAGGATGGTCACTAGAATCTGATGAACTGTGTGCAGCTAGTTCCATATTCCCAGGATTAATGTTTCAAACCACCTCACACTTTACCATCTCACTCCCAATAAAAGCAAGAGTGGTACACGAGTCAGGAAGCTAGCTTAGCAGCCCTTCCCAATCCAGTGAGCTGCTTCTGATGAATACATCCTATCCAGATCACAAAAAGCAATCCTCACATTCAACCCTAAGCAATTCAGGCTATATCTGGAGCCCTCTGTCCAGTTCAAAAGACGCTGACAATCTAGAATAAGTCAATAAGTCTAGAGGTGGGTGACTAGGGCCTTGTCTGCACTATACATTAAAAGCATCATTATACCACTTTAAAGAGTCATGCTTCCCCCAAAGAATCCTGGGAACTGTAGGTTGTTAGGGGGCTGAGATTTGTTTGGAGGCCCCTTTTCCCCTCACACGGCTACAATTTTAGAGTTCCCTGCAAAGAGGGATTGACAAATCACTATGAGAATTGAAGTACTTCTTTACATAGCACGTACAGTAGTTAACTATGGAATTCACCCTTTTGCCTGAAGCAGTGATTGTCACCAACTTGGAGGACATTTTTATATTTAAGAAAAAATGGACAAATTCATGGCAGATAAGGCCCTCAATGTCTACTGGCCATGATGTCTAAACTCTCTCTCCACAGTCAGAAGAAGTGTGCTTCTGAAGACCAGTTGCTGGAAACCACAGGAGAGGAGGTTGTTGCATTCTGGTCCTCCTTGCAGGTTTCATACAGCCATCTGGTTGGCTGCTGTGAGCACAGGATGCTGGACTAGATGGGCTATTGTCCTCATCCAGTCAGGATCTTGTTATCCTCTCTTAAATTGAGCCCAGAAGGGAATAGGAAGTCAGTGAAGACTGAAATCTTGGCAAAGTTCTTTTGTATTTAAGGGACATTTCAAAAAGGTTCCATTGAGCATGTGCAAAGCTCAAGGCATTTCTAAAGCACCTACTTGAATCCTGGCCAGAATGTATTTCCCAGCCCTTGCTGTGTGGCTTTGGAACAATACTAGAACTGGGATGTCATAATCATTTGTTCTCAGTGACTGCCTCTTGGCTTTTTACTGAAGCTTCCCTGCCCTAATAATCTGAAACTAATTCATAATTTGTATTTCATCTCAAATTATGCTACTGAGAATCCAGATCTCCTTTATAATGCTTCAACCTCACTGCTAAGAAGTACGACATTGTGCTTGGTTATTTTACAGTTGTTATGAAGACTCAAAGTTAATCCATAATTCTATCTTGCCAAGTTGTCAAGCTGCTTAACAATTCATTTGTCCAATTCCAGGCAGTACATCTAAAGCTTATTGTGGAGAGAGTAAGATATAACTTGTTTCATATATTAAATAACTAGATATAGTGTGCCCTGTGTATGTCTATTTTTAAGAGGGCCAGCCCAAGACATTTTGGCACCTGAAGTGAACCACAGGGAGCAAGGGGAAAGTGAAGATATACACCAGGAATAAGCAGGGATTAAAGTTCTACATCAGGAACAGGGGTTGGGTTGGGGGCATCAAATCAACCTGTTGCTGTTGCTTGGGGGAAAGGGGGCTCACTCTAAATCATGGATAGGTGTAGACCCCAGGAGACCCCAGAAAGCAACCCCCACCATTTCCTCTTTAATGGGAGGGGGGCCAGCAGGCTGCTATGGAGGTGACATGCGAGGAGCCCTGCTGAGGTGTGCTGGAGTTGTTCCTGCCACCACGGCGGTGGTTGTGGTGGATGCATTCCTTGAAGGCCAGATCTATTGCCCCTGTGAATCCTGCCGCCCAAGGCGGTTGCCTCACTTTGCCTCATGAATGGGCCGGCCCTGATTTTTATGATGTACTTTATAACAGGTTTTTCCCAAGGGTTTCTTCTTATGGCATGAGAGACAGACAGAGAGAGAGAGAGAGAGAGTTTTGAAAGTCTTCTCTCCACTTCCCATATGTTGCACGCCACCCCAATCTCCGAGCGGTGCGAGATTCCAGGGGTTCCAGGCGTTTACCCAGGGTTCATGTTTCCTTGGGGTATGAGGCACAACAGACTGTGGTGTCTTTGTGATACATGGTTTATTTTCCTGCAATGGAGGTGTTCGCAGCATCAATACCCCAAAAGGGTCTTGCTCCTCCCATAGACACAGCCTTGGTAGGGCCAGCCTGCAAGCATACGCTGTTTGCTGAGACCCTTACAAAAGGTGCTGGACTGTAGAAGTTGGCTAAATACAGCAATGCATGTTCTTAAGTGTATATGTGGAATTACTGAATCTGGATCAATTAAATTCTTCCCACTCACCATTCACAAAAAGGGCCTGGTTAATGTAAAATAAAAAATATAAACAGGAAAGAGCATAATCAAGGTTATAAAGCATAGGAGAGGTAAAAAGGTAGGATTTTCCTAATAAATAGAGAGCATATAATGTAGAAAAATAAAAGCAACAAAACGCATAATGAAAGCAAAAAGTTGTGATTTGGTGGGGGAAGAGAGTTTTGTTTATTTGAATTTGACACGTAAGAAATTAAATCCCACCAAACAGAATAGAAATGTCCTCTACAATAGACAGAGTCCACATAGCACAGAAATGTTCTCTACAACAGCCAGAGTCCACATAGCATAGAAAAGTTCTTTACAATAGCCAGGGTCCACATAGCCTTATACTACGACAAGAGTTTAGTTCTGTAGTGTCTTCCATTTCTGGGCCAAAGAGGTTTGTCTTGCAGCCAGCATCCATGTTAAGAAGAAGTTCCATAGATTGGGAAGATGTGGTTTGATCATCCCACAAGTTCAAAAGGGTGAGTTGCAGGGAGGCTTGGAGGGGACATTTTTTAAAAAAATAAATAAATTGATACTTCTTCAAATATGTCAATCTAAAATTTGGATGCCAGAGGGCATTCCTACCATAAGTGGAAAAATGTCCCCCTGCTGCTGCAACCACCCCAACAGTCTTGAGGATATTTGATGTCATATGAGAAAACTGCACTTGTGGTGCCACCTATACAGAATTTTTAGACAACAGTCCCTTAAATAAGGTGATGCTTATTTATAAGGCTTAGACACATAATTGCATCCCATCTGTTTTCAATTGTAGGTCCTTCTGCTAGCTACAATGTCTATGTTCTATTTCTCTGTCACAGGCAATATGCCTCTGAGCACCAGTTGCTGGAAATCGCAGGTGGACAGAGTGCTCCTGTGCTCAGCTCCTGCTTGCAAGCTTCCAGTAGACATCTCGTTGGATACTATGAGAAGAGGATGTTGGGCGAGATGGGTCATTGGCTTGGTCCAACAGGCTCTTCTTATGTTTTTATGCATCTATACTGCATTTCTGAATTTCAAAACAGTTATTTTTTTGTATTCCAAAAAAATAAATGAATGTATTTCTAATTCTCTCTCTTCCAACTTGAAAGTCAGCAACAGTTTATACACCCAGCAGGATAAAGTGGTTAAGCTGTTCCTGGCATGTGTCGCTTTAGGATGGAGACTGCAAGATTGGTCAAAACAAAAAAACTATTTTGTCTTTCTAGGGTTTTACAGATATTTCACTGGAAAGAGTGGTACAAGGAGGTGCCAATGTAACTGGATTTCAGATTATTAATAATGACAATCCAATGGTCCAGCAGTTTATGCAGCGCTGGGTGAGACTTGATGAAAGAGAATTCCCCGAAGCAAAAAATTCTCCGCTAAAGGTAAGTGTTGTGGAGCAGTGACAGAATGGGTAAGAAATATGGGTCTATAGCTTTTTCAAGGTAGATACTGGATCTGAAAAAGTTGGAGGCTACTACGCTAAAACACATGAACTCTGAAGGCCGAAATGAAAAGTTATGGATATTGGGTGACCACTTTTCAAACCATGACCATTGTGGCAATTCCTCTTCTTTCCCTCACCACTAATTTGTACCACTGACTTTGCTCTCTGAGATCTCAGGTAGGAGTCCTTTCCCAGCTCTATTGGAGATGCAGCTTCTTGGAACTCAATATCTGTTGACTGATGCTAATTGATATCTGCTGACTGAACACTGTGTTAGACAGACCATGTACATATTAGGTAAAATGTCATACAAAAATGTGTGTAGTGGGAGAAATTTCCGCAAAATGCTAAAGACTTTTACAATAGCTTTTTTCAAACTCATGGAAATGTGGATATAGTCAAACTTAATCCGTTCCGGAAAACTGTTCGACTTCTAAAACATTTGACAACCAAGGCATGGCTTCCAATTGGTTGAAGGAGCTTCTTGCACTCAAGTGGAAGCCACATCGGACGTTCAAGTTCCAAAACACATTTGAAAACCAGAGCATTTACTTCTGGGTTTTCAGCAGTCGGGAGCCAAAATAATGGAGGCATTCGGGAACAGAGGTTTGACTGGACTGAATTTAAGCCTGGTAAACTGAGAGAAACCAAAACTGAAATACCTAGGGATTAATATGACTGTAAAAAACTTGAATTTATTTAAAGATAATTATGAAAAATGTTGGTCAGAAGTTAAAAAAAGATTTAGAAATTTGGTCAAAATTGAAGCTTTCCTTGTTGGGTCGAATTGCAGCTATAAAGATGAATGTACTGCCAAAAATGTTATTTTTGTTTCAAACTTTGCAGATTGTGGACAAGATGGATTGTTTCAAGAAGTGGCAGAGAGACATTTCTAAATTTGTCTGGCAGGGCAAAAAGCCCAGAATAAAATTTAAAATATTAACTGATGTGAAGGAAAGAGGGGGGTTTGCCCTGCCAGACTTTAAACTTTACTATGAATCAGCGGGTTTCTGCTGGTTGAAGGATTGGCTGCTTCTTGAGAACACTGACATTTTGGATTTGGAAGGTTTTAACAATGTGTTTGGATGGCATACATATTTGTGGTATGACAAGGTTAAAGCACACAAAGTTTTTAAGCATCATATTGTCAGGAAAGCATTATTTAATGTCTGGCTAAGGTATAAAGATTTACTGGAAAGCAAGACCCCAAGGTGGTTGTCACCCATGGAGGCAAAGGCCCTGAAAAGACTCAATATGGAGGCCAAATGGCCGAATATTGGGAGATACTAGAACAAGAGGGAGATAAACTGAAATTGCAGAGTTTTGAGAAATTAAAAGACAAAGTGCGAGATTGGCTTCATTACTATCAAATAAGAGAGGCCTATAATGTGGACAAAAAATTGGGCTTCCAGGTGGAAAAATCGAAATTGGAAACAAAATTGTTAGAACCTAAAACTAAGATTCTTTCAAGAATGTATAACTTGCTGTTGAAATGGAATACTCAGGATGAAACAGTTAAATCAGCTATGATTAAATGGGCACAGTACATAGGTCATAACACTTTGTTTGCTGACTGGGAAAAGTTGTGGACCACTGGTATGAAATTTACGGCATGTAATGCCCTAAGAGAGAATATTATGAAAATGATTTATAGGTGGTACATGACCCCAGTCAAGCTTGCTAAAATTTATCACCTGCCTGACAATAAATGTTGGAAATGTAAAGAAACTGAGGGTACATTCTTTCACCTTTGGTGGACGTGCCCGAAGATTAAGGCTTTCTGGGAGATGATATATAATGAACTGAAAAAGGTATTTAAATATACCTTCCTTAAGAAACCAGAGGCCTTTCTCTTGGGCATAGTCGGCCAATTGGTGGCAAAGAAAGACAGAACGTTCTTTATGTATGCGACAACAGCAGCAAGAATACTCATTGCAAAGTACTGGAAAACACAAGATTTGCCCACCTTGGAAGAATGGCAGAGGCAAGTAATAGACTACATGGAATTGGCAGAAATGACTGGCAGAATCCGAGACCTGGGAGAAGAAGCAGTGGAAGAGGACTGGAAGAAGTTTAAGAACTATCTGCAGAAACACTGTAAAGTGTACGAATGCTAAAATGATGTTGGATATGAAATAATATGGAATCAGTGATACAGTGTTAAAAAATATGTAAAAAATGTAATAGAAAAGGGGTGGGAAAATAAGGTTATATTATGTCAAAGTAAAAGGTGTTTAATTATAAGGAGGAACGATTGGAGACATAATAGAAGTGATTACAATAACCAGAAATGAGTTTTGAAGAAGGGTAAGGATTTGCTGTATCTGATTGGACAAAGAGGAATACAAAAAAGGGAGGCGCGAGGAGGTCTAAAAAGAAAGTTTTGTAAACATGAGTCTGAAAACTGGAGTTTTTGTTTTTAATTTTTTCTTCTCTTTTTACTTTTTTATGTGGTGTACTGTTTTTGTTGTTTTGTGTTGTTTTGATGCTTCCTTTGTTTTTGGAAAAATAAATAAATATATTTTTTTAAAAAAAGAAAGCAAAACTGACATATTCACCCATTCCTACTTGGAGGCAGGACAGTGCTATCTTGTCCAATCCAGTGCAAAGATCATTGCAGTGTGCCCTGTATCAGAGCTCTGTAGTGTAATTTACTATAGTTTAGGCCTAAAAATAACTGATTTGGGGGCCGGGGGCAAAAAAAGTACTCCTCTGGCTTTTAAAAAATACTCTTATTGTTGGGTATCACTCAGGAACGAAACTAATATTTGCACATCTGAGGAAGTATGCATGCACATGAGAGCTAATACCCAGAACAAACTTAGTTGGTCTCTAAGGTGCTACTGGACAATTTATTATTATTATTATTATTATTATTATTATTATTATTATTATTATTATTTATTTTGACTGTGTCAGACCAACACAGCTACCTACCTGAATCTAATATTTGCACAGATTTACTCCTGATTTGTTAAATTTGTATAGTATTTATGAAAGAGACAGCCACTCCCTTTAGAAAACCATCCTGACAAATGAATGTACAATGTCCGGGAATAAGAAATGTAATTGGCTAGAGACTAATGCCCTGGTGTGTTGATTTATTCAGTATTTCATCTACTCTTTCCTTCTTCCCTCGCTGGCTTTCCTTTGCATGCTCATGCATTTGTTAGTAGAATACAAATAAAATAGAAAATTTGATTTGTCTCTTGGCATGATTCCAAGGAGGCTGCATTTGGGTTTCTGATCATTAAAGCAGGCCTGGCCCGAGGGAGAAAATACCACTGTGTGAGCTTTATGTAGTAATAGATTGGACAGCTCTTACAAAACCCTTTTCTTGTCTATGTAAGAGCAAAAGTTGACTCTAATGCTCAGTTGTACGGTGGAGCTGTTCTGTGATATTTGCTAGTTTTAACTTTTTAAAAGAAGCTCTAACAAAAAACAAACAAACAAGTGAAACAGAAGAAGCATTAGTTAGTTAGTTACCTAGTTAGTTAGTTAGTTAGTTAGTTAGTTAGTTAGTTGGTTTATTAAAGATTGGCTCCTCCCAGATATATTTGGGCTACCAACTATCATGCTAGGGAAATGGGTTGCAATTTAAAACTCAGGAGCCTGATTCTCTCAGATATTGCCTATTTGTCTTAGAAATACAAAGTTCTTCAGAGAGGATGTATTTATTTCTTTATGGGCTTCTAAGCAAAGGCAGACTTTTTTAGGGCAAAATAATGTTATAGGGTTTGTGTAGCTGCTGGGAGCATAGATCATAGATCCTCAACTTGGGCCACATTCACACTATACATTTAAAGCACTTTATACAGCCATGGCTTCCCCCAAAGAATTATGGGAGCTGTAGTTTGTTAAGGGTGCTGAGAGTTGTTAGAAGACTCCCATTCCCCTCCCAGAGCTAAAGTTCCCAGAGTGGTTTAGCAGTTCTTCTTCCCAGGGTACCTTTAGGAAGGGAATAAGGGGTCTACTAAGAACTCTCAGCACCCTTAAGAAACTGCAGCTCCCAGGATCCTTTTGGGAAAGCCATCACTATTTAAAGTGCTTTAAATGTATGGTTTGGCTGTGGCTTTGATGACAATATTCCACCATTTAGTTTAGTAGAAGTGAAACAGGAGATAAAGGGAATATTTTGAGAGGTTGCCACCCAGTGTCCATAGGGTTGTATCCTATAATATGGGATGGGGTTGGGGGAAGGAGGGTTAGTGATTTGTGGGTTTTTTGTTATTGTTTTTAGTATTTTTTGTGTTTTTATCTTGTATTTTTATGCTGTGAAATGCCCTGAGATCTAAGACTGAAGGGTGGTATACAAATTAAATAAATAATAGTTCTATGCATAGTAGACCCACTGAAGTTAATAGACATGGCTAACTTAGGCCCATTAATTCCTATGGGTCTACTCTGAGTAGTACTTGGTTTGCTACGACCCACTACTTTTCATATTAGCCTTTAACTCAGAGTTGGTATGTTGTAGCACAGTAGTCGTCAACTTTTTCAGAACCCACCTTCAACCTTAGCTTCAGCCATGCTATTAAAATCATACACATTCTTCTTTCTCTGTATGTTCCTGCTTCTCCCTCTTCTCTGGTTCATACATAATGCTAAGCTATGGTTTGTTTAGCCCAACTATGGTTATTCTGATTGTGTAAACCTAGCCCAGCAGACTATTGTTTATTGTCTACCAACAAACATAAAGCAAAGCCATTACTTGTTTTAACTATGTTATGATATGGTGTCTGAATCCAACAGCCTTGTTGGTTTGATAGGTCACCCACCATAGATATTGGTCAGGCAAGACTAGCTGGATATAAGCCATGGCTGGTTCATTCATCCATGAAATGACTCAGGGTTTGTTGAATAAATAATGTTTCAAATCGAGCATGGTTCAAACCAAACGTGACTTGTTGCATAAATTAAGCCTCAGTCTCTCCCCACATCCACATGTAACATTCCTGGTTCAAACCATAGTTTTATGGAGCAGGAATGTGCCTAAGCTCAAGTACTTTCTCTCTTTGTCTCCCCTTCCCTTCTTGGCTACAGAGGAAAATGTTTGTTAAAGCACAACTTGCTGTAATGTCTGAGTTTTCATGGGTTTCAAAGCCATGTCTTTGGATAAACATGAATAGCATTTCTGCATCTACACAATCAGTAATCCTCACTCTAACACTTGGACTCAGAGTTAGTAAATTCTGAACAGACAAAGAAAACACAGCATTCAGGTGCCTACATTCTAGATATCAGCATGGGGGGGGACTTGGTACTATGTCACCCTGTGTGAGGCCAAATCTTGGCACCGCCTCCTGTCCTCAGACTACCTTCCCAAAGGCAGTTAAGGAGGTGCCCACCTTTGAGAAGGAGGCGTGAGGATTTGGCTGGGTCCTAGAGCCCTCCTACCTCCTTCCCAAAACTGGGAAAGCTCTAACTCAGCTTTGGGGAAGAGACAGGGAGCTATAGGACCCTGTCAGAGCCTCATGCCTCTTTCCCAAAGCCCAGTGCCTTGCTTACCAGGCTTTGAGATGGTGGCCCCATTAATTAATTAATGGAATTTGCTGTCACAAGGTCTGGTGGCAGCCACTGGCATCTCCTGAAAAGAAGACTATATGAGCCCTATTCGGACTCCCCCACCCCCACCACCCCCATTTTTCCAGCACTCATAAGTCAGAAAGCATGTTTCTGAGTGGAGAGACGTTCTGGAGAGAATCCACTTCCCATGTGAGGTGGAGTTGCTACACTAGCCTTCCAGAAGGAGGGTCAGTGTTACTTTCTGGGAGGGAGAGGGCTGAGGCAGTCGGGAAACTGGTGCAGTGACTTTGCACCATGCCACCCTCCCCTGCCTTGCTTCTGTCCCTGCCATCAAGCAACAGCAACCCACCAGCTGGGAACCCAGCCCAGTGGCTCTTCCCCAGCCGCCGAGAAGCTACTGCAGTAGCCACAGAGATTCTCTGCACAATTTAGAATCCTGCATAATCAGGGTTCTAAATCACATGGGGAGTCTCCAGCTAATTTTGTCAACTCTGAATATTCAGCTACAAAGAAATATAATGCCGACCACAGAAAGCAATATATTCAAAATATAGGGAAATCTCTAATTCTGAAGAGTTGGGTTTTCTTTTCTTTTTTAAGTCTTTCTCTGAAATAAATTCAATTCAGTGGCAAAAAAAATAATAACCATTTAGAGATCTTACCCTTCCTACGAACAGGAATGTTTATCAGATTTATAACCTCAATAAGAACGGTAATTCTGAACCGTATGAGAAAGCAGTGAAAGTGGTGTGTTTTCGTTGTTTTCCTAAGGAAAAAAAATAAACAGATTTATTGCTGGCTACATATTTGAGTTAATAGAAAATACAGTCCAGAGAGATGTAATTCATGGTCGCTGTGCTTTTAACATCAGACAGCCTATATTGGCTAGCTCATTGTTCAACAAAGAAAAAGAAGAAAACTGCAAGCAAAAAGAGGAAAGAAAGAGATGTTATATAGAATATATTTGGTTTATAGCCAGAAAGATGTCATGAATAGACCCTGCACCTAATGAGGCCTTGAATTTTGTTTTACGGGAGTGGTTTCCAACTTTACTTGGCGAATCTGTGCCACACATCAAGTTAAAAAGTTAAAACAAACCTATGACCCAGGAAACAGGCATAGGAGTATAAGAAGCTATCTTACACCCAGTGCTTTTTTCTGGCGGGACGCATACCCCTAAACATTTTGTGAATCTTTGTATTTTTGTCCATTTACTATATTTATTTTTCCCAATTTGAACTATAAAATGGTGGTTTTCTTGAGTCAAAATGAAAGTACCTCTAAACATTGTTTTTTTTTGGGGGGGAGCACTGCTTACACCAAGTCAGACCACTGGCCCAACTAGGCTAGTATTGTCTATACTGACTAGCAGTAGCTCTCCAGCATCTCACTAATGGGCCATTCCCAGCCCCATCTGGAGATGCTGGGGATTGAACCTGGGACCTTCTTGAGAGCCAGTGTGGTGTAGTGGTTAAGAGCGGTAGTCTCGTAATCCAGGGTTCGCATCTCCGCTCCTCCACATGCAGCTGCTGGGTTACCTTGAGCCAGTCACACTTCTCTGAAGTCTCTCAGCCCCACTCACCTCACAGAGTGTTTGTCGTGGGGGAGGAAGGGAAAGGAGATTGTTAGCTGCTTTGAGACTCCTTAGGGTAGTGATAAAGCGGGATAACAAATCCAAACTCTTCTTCTTCTTCTGCATGCAAAACAAGTGCTCTACCCCTGAGAAAGAGCAGGGGCCAAGCAGCCAGGCATGCAGCCTAGGTCCATTGCCAGGTGAGTGGGCTCTTTGCCTTCTGTCCAGGTATGTCACAGATCAGAACTGGATCCTCCAATCTGTGCTGATCCTTCTGGTAGCTGCTCTACGGCAGGTACCAAAAGTCATGTTACCTTCTCTCTCATGCTCACCTGCCCACTCTCTTGCTCTTGAGCTGCTGAGAGTTCCTGCCCAAAATATCTGGAAGGAAACAGGTTGGGGAAGGCTGGCATAGATACAACATGGTGCCCTCCAGAAGTTGTGGGCAACACCTCCCATCACTCCTAACCATTGGACATGCTGGCTGGACCATGGGAGTTGGATCCAAAACAACTGGAGGGCAGCAGATTGGATGCCCTGTTGTAGATGGATGAGTATAAAGCAGCTCCCTATAACATTGCAACAGATGGTAATACCTCACAAAAACCACTGCATATTGAAAGGTGAAAGATGTGGTAAAATAAATAAACACTATAGAAGGAGGGGGAGGAAAAGTGCTAGTAGACACAACTTCCAAAAGCACCAAAAATAATTTTGGGAGGAGTTGGTGAAGAATGACAGAGAGGAAGGGATCATTTGGGTTTCCCAAACAGGGGCTACAGGAGGAAGACATCTCCTTGAGATCGGCATAGTTAATATAGAATAAGATGACCCAGCAGATCTACATACACAGATGACACTTTATTGTTGCTGTTGTTGGTTTTATTTTGTTGTGGACTAGTCTCTTGTTAAGCCTCCATGAATATTGCTCGTCATCGAAAGAGAATATAAAGGTACGGTAAATGTGAATGTAAAGGATAGCAAATCTTTATTGTTACAGTCAATGACCAGCATGAATATGAAGGAAAATGTAAACCCCTTCTTCCTCCTGTGTCAACAATAATGAAATTACAAAATGAAGTTTGACATCTCCAGAGATGTGGGCTAGTTAGGGTGACTACTCCAAGCTGAAAAACAAATGAACACAGGAAGCAAAACTGGGTCTGAAGCTGTTGCTTAAAATGCAGTTTGTCAAACTGTCTCCTTTGCATCTTCTTCAGTACACATCTGCACTGACCCACGATGCCATACTAGTCATAGCAGAAGCTTTCCGGTACCTCCGAAGGCAGCGTGTTGATGTCTCCCGGAGAGGTAGTGCTGGAGATTGCCTAGCAAACCCTGCTGTGCCTTGGAGCCAAGGGATTGATATAGAAAGAGCACTGAAAATGGTAAGGACAAAAGCAATGACGACACCAACCTAAATCCTAATGTATTTGGCTACAGAGGTTATCTTTAGGGGATCCAGGAAATGTGTTTGACTGTGCATGCAACTGTAAAGTACACAACCTGGCTTTGCCATGCAAAATGTGTTGCCTTTATTTTACCTGATACCTTACAATGTCATGTAAACAGGTTGTCTGTATTCAGACCAGGGGTACCAACTTGAGTAAAATATCAAGGGGGCCCAAGTATGTCCCACCCCACATAAGCAAGCACATGGCGCTGTGCATGGAAACCATTTTAATGGCGATACCCATCAACTTTGGCACCCCCAGTCCATTAAAAAAAATTAAGGGGGGCACGAAATTAAGGGACCCCCGCCCCTAGGAATTCCCTGGAAAATCTACACTATCATCTTTGTTGACATTTTGTATATATAATGTGGGTATTTATTTAAATACAAGAAGACAGGTCCCTGCCTCGAAGAACATACAAGCTAAAATTCACCATGGGGAAAACAATGGAAGAAAGGAAGAAGGAATAGATTGGGGGAAGATTATTTCAGTTGCATGTACTTAGGCTTAGCTGCAAATGAGCGTAAGAACCAGGGAGTTGAAAGAAGCAAGAGAGGTTGTACCTGTGTTGTAGAAAAGGGTCACATCTTGAAGTACCTACTTTGCACTCAAAAGGCCCTGACAATAGCCGACCAGGTGCCTATGTGAAACCTGCAAGCAGAATATTAGGACAACTTTACTCTCCTACTCATGTTTCCCCAGCAACTGAGAACCACTGCCCATTGGTTGCTGTAGAGAATAATGAGCTACATGGACCAATTGGTCTGATTCAGCAGAAGGCAACATCCTAGGTCAGCATTGCTTAAGTCAAGGGTAGCCAATGTGGAGTCCTCCACATATTGCAGGAGTACAACTCTCATCATCCCTGACCATTAGCCATACCATCTAGGACTGATAGGGGTTGAATTCCAACAACATATGGAAGGCACCACATCAGCTCCCCCTAATGTAGATGCTCTGGATGGCAGTTCCAAGTAGACAAGTCTGCAAGAGAGACAGGAAGTTATTATTGTTTACTATTCACAGAGCACAGGACGCTGGTGGCGCTGTGGTGTAAACCACTGAGCCTTGGGCTTGCCAATCGGAAGGCAGCGGTTTGAATCCCCGCAATGGTGTGAGCTCCCGTTGCTCGGTCCCTGCTCCTGACAACCTAGCAGTTCGAAAGCACGTCAAAGTGCAAGTAGATAAATAGGTACCACTCTGGCGGGAAGGTAAACAGCATTTCCGTGCGCTGCTCTGGTCCGCCAGAAGCGGCTTAGTCATGCTGGCCACATGACCCGGAAGCTGTACGCCGGCTCCCTCGGCCAGCAAAGCAAGATGAGCACCGCAACCCCAGAGTCGTCCACGACTGGACTCAACTGTCAGGGGTCCTTTACCTTTACCTTTTTATTCACAGAGCAAACGTTGGTTATGTGAGACTATATCTGTGTGCATCTGTGTCCATTCATTTTGATGGAATTGTTGTGGGGGTGTTAAGTTCCCAGGGAACTGTGGCCATTGAAGGGGCAAATGTGTTGTGGTTGTACCACCCCAGAAGCAATAAATTCCTCTTCGGAAGATTGGGTGCTGGAGTGAAAGCATGTCCAGTAGATGGCAATTATTTCAGATCTGTGGGCATCTTATTCCTTTCAATGACAGTATGTTGTGATTTATCATTGCTAAGGTTCAAGTGCAAGGAATGACAGGAAATATCCAATTTGACACCTACGGACGTAGAACTAATTATACAATTGATGTTTATGAAATGAGACCTGGAGGACCACGGAAGGTAAGCCACACATGGGTAAATGTGTATTTACTCTCCCAGCTCAGCCCTGCTTCTATCATGAGTTTAAAATAGAAGATCAGTTGAAAAACAGAAATATTTTAATAGAGCCATTGGGCACAAGCAGACGTCAGACTTGTGGAGTTGCTTCCTTTTTATTTTGTTAATTATTTTTAAAAACATCATATACCAGTTTTCCTTTATAAACTTACAAATCTTACAACAATATATAATATGCATAAAACTATTAAAAGCAATAAATAGCATATAAGAATGTAAGAAGAGCCTCAGGTGCCTATAGGAAGCCCCAAAGCAGGATCTGAGAGCAACAGTGCTCTCCGCACTTATGGCTACATTGGAGGGGGGGTTGGACTAGATGGCCCTTGGGACGGCTTCCAACTCTACATTACTATGGTTCTATGATTCCCAGCAACTGATATTCAGGCTATACTGCCTCTGACAACAATGTGGGATCAGTTACCTCACCTTTCCTTGGTGTCTGGCCTCTTCAGATGGGATATGACTGAGAGTGCCACATGCTCTTGAGGTGCACTTACTTTATACTAGATTCCAGGATTTTAGGGTTGACTCTCTAGCCGCCTGGAATCAGTTGCTAGCTGAATTTAGACAAGTACCCAGTGTTGTGTTGCTTAGGTGCCTACTGAAGCTGTTTTTGTTTGAGAAGGCTTTGAATGAAGTGTGATCCTGTTATTTATGAAATAATCAATTGTTTTTTTGCTTTTGTGGTTTGTAGGAATGGTTTTAACTGTATTCGGAAATGTGTTTGGTTTTGTATTTTATGTTACTTTAATCTTGTTCTACACTGCTTTGATGGCCTAGGCTAGAAAGCAGTTTATAAATTTGTGAAATAAAATGAATGAGATTAAAACCCCAACTGTAGGTCTCTGCAATCCTTTAAGGTGAACAGGTGATGAAAGCCATGTGCCACTTATTACTGGTCTGGTATAGATCAGGACCCTGCTGGATCAGGACCCATCACAGTGGCCAACAAAATGTCCATGGGAAACCTACAAGCAAGACCTGAACACAACAACACTCTCCCCTCCTGTGATTTCCAGCAAGGGTTATTAAAAATGGGGGGGGGGGGCAGGGCAGCAGACTAAGGGCTTGTCCACACTTGCATTTTCTCCACTTTGGAGCAAACAGCAATCCCCCCAAAAAATCCAAATTGCCACATGTTTCACTTGTTGTTTGTTCCAACTGAGCTTTAAAGAGTGGATTTTCATGGGGAAAGCTCCAGGGCAAAAAAAGAAGAGCACTCAGACATGGAGCTTTAAAGCAAGGATCTGTGCCCAGAAAGAGCAGAGCAAAAAGGAAAGTGTAGATAAACCCTAGATCTAAAAAGCTTAAGTTACAGGAAGGGAGATTTTGGTTGATTGTTAGGAGTCATGCCTTCAAGGTAAGAGTGGTTCATCAATGGGACCAATTAGCGAGTGGGCTGGCGGGTTCTGCCTCACTGCAGCTCTTGAAGCAGAGGCTGCATAGCCATGTGTTGCAATGCCCTCTAGGTTCCCTACATCAAGCAGTGGATTGGAGTACATATCACTCACACACACACTCACACACAAACACACCAATCTATAGATGTGCTGTTGAATGAATGGAGGAAGTACATATTAAATAACATTAAGAATGGATATCTGCAAATGTTCTCTTGATGCACAACCCTTATTGCAAGACATATCAAAAAGAGAGGGAAAGCACTCCTAAAAAATTAATACTGTACCTTTAACAAAAACCCTTTGAATGTTTTTTTGCATGTGTCTTGTGCTAATTTATGTAAAGCGCCAGGAGTGCCAATCAGCAGGGCTGTCATTATCCCCACAGTGGCCCAGTGGATTGCATGGAGTGGCTGGTGAAATATTAACACAGTTGAAATGCAACGTGCTAATTTGGCTGTGTTCTCTTCAATTACAGGCTGGTTACTGGAATGAATATGAGAGGTTTGTGCCAGCAGTAGACCCCACAGTCTCCAACGACACTTCCTCTGTTGAGAACAGGACCATCGTGGTCACAACCATCCTTGTAAGTTCCAGAGTAGCCGGTTTGTAACTAGCAAATAGAAGTCTTAGAAAAGGATCATTCTCACCAAAAGTGTATAAACCAGTTGTGCTTCTCCTTTAGTTATCTCCATTCTAACCTCAAGAAGCCCCAAACACTTTACCATTGCCTTGTACAGTATGGGAGGTGCCAAAAAGACCCATAGCTCTGCACTGGGAGAGTCTTTCCCACCCCCTCTAAGGAGTAAACCCTACGCAAATCCAGAGTGGAGTCTCTAAGACAGTTGGGTAGCGCCTTGTACGCCTCCTTCCAGCAACTCCTGCGGCCAAGCTGGTGTCACATGTACTGCTGTGCTTTCTTTTGGACCACATCAGCAAGGCCAAGAGGTGGGTCTTGTCATCTGGGCAACCCAGGTCCTCCATACATTCTGCCCAGGCTTGCATCCCAGGAAGGTCACTTAGGTGCTGCTAATGCAACAGTTTGATTTCACCCCCAGAGGCACACTCCACTGTCTCTAGAGACAGATGGAGGCCAACATTGGCTACTTATAGGGAGATGAGTGTGCAAGGGGTTTTCTTCAAGGTAAAAGCTAATAGATTATCCAAACATGGCCCATTATGCTCTTCCATCTCAGCTTACTTCCAGCATTTCTGAGATAGTGCTGCAGATGAAGATGGACACTTGCAAACTAGGGAGAGGAGAAAAATTTGGTTCAGTTCCCATTTAAAGGCAGACCTCCCCTATTTGCATTTGAAGAACAATGCAGTTCTCCAGCCAAGCAATGTGTACACAACTGTATGCTTGGTAAAGCATGCATTGAAATGCATACATTAGCGCAAACAATACACAAAAATACATTTGGAAAAATAAAATAATGTGTGTTTTAGATAAAATTGCATACGAATGTGTATGCACTTAGAAGAAATCCACCCTAATTTCATGAGGGCTTTAAAAACTGGAATTTGCAAACTGGTGTAGGAATATGGGGAACTGTACTTAAGATTGAAAAAATGAGAAACAGAGAGAAAACAAAATTTGCAGGTTTTCCCGTCTCTGCTGCACATACACCCTGCAGACTCTGGGCACATTTTTAATAGAAGATATATATTAAAACTGGGGGGGGGGGGAGGACTTTGGTTTTTGTTTTCACCCCCTGTCATTTTACAGGAAGCACCCTACGTGATGCGCAAGCAATCTCCTGACCAAAAGGGAGGAAATGAAAAATACGAAGGCTATTGTGTTGATCTAGCTTATGAAATAGCAAAGCACGTTGGGATAAAATATGAACTATCCATTGTTCCCGATGGGAAATACGGAGCAAGGGATCCTGACACTAAAATGTGGAATGGCATGGTGGGTGAGCTGGTCTATGGGGTAAGTTGCCACTGAACTTTTGTGTATATATTGTGGTTTTGCTTATGATTGAATGGACAACAAAGCCAAGCAGGGCCCAATTTCTATCATCTATACTGGCAAAGCTCCATAGTTGTGTATGCAGGTACAGAAATGTGCAAAGAAAGTAAGAAATATCACTTTGGGATATACAGTACTGTGGTGAATGTCCAAAATATGGGCATGATGTGTCTCTTCGTCTGTCACCTATTGACCATTCTCAAATTTTCTTTAGGACAGCTACAAATTTGGTGGACCTGAAAAAAATTAGTATTGTGCCTGTATAGCTGTCACGGCTACTCCTTTCCCAAGAATTCCACCATCCTGCATCGGGTTCCATGACGGTTAAACCAAGTAATATCTATAATGTAGAGATATTTGTATTTGTTGTATGCAAAACTGTTTCCATTGTCTGCCTCCTTCCACCAAAAACTACATTATTCTTCCCAACATCCAGTATGACAATATGGATGTTATCTTGTCATTGCATTGCAATGAATGGGGTGGAATAATGGAAAACAAATATTGAGGGGGGTGTTTAATCAATTACATATTGCTTACAGACTGAAAGCAAATGCCAGTTGTATTCACCGGAATGATTTATGTTATGGCCATCAGACAAACAAGTGAACATTGCTCCTGTTTCTGTTTTCATGGGAATTTTCTGACATCCTTATGTAGAGGTGACCTTAGCAGGTTTAAAGGAAACTTAGAGAGAAGAAAAAGAGAGTAAGCATTTTGCCTTATTGACTGAAAACAGGACAAGAAGTGATTGTTTCAAATTATAGAGAGGTAGGCTTAGGTTAACCAAAAGGGAGAGCTTCCCAGATATGAAAGCTCTTGAGCAATTAAAGAAATGGAGTGGAAGCCAAGACCACCCTGTTATGTTCTGGCTCTGCGGTTGACTTGCTGAGTGATGTTTGACCATGTAGTTAACCTCAAGGAGCCTGACATTTTACCCACGGTAAAATGTGGATGAGTGATACAAGCTCAGTCTCACCCAGCAAGGATTTTGTAAAACACCTGGAGACTTCATGATGAAAATGTTCTTGCCCGGTGTGAAAAGCTATTCCTCTCCACTCAAATTGGAGCCATCCCTGCTTCTGTGAGCACATCAGCAGCCCTCATCTGGGTTGGCGATCGTTCAATCATCTCAGCTGCCAGGAGGAGAAAGTAGACTTAACGGTGTTATGTTATACATGTTGTTTACTCCAAAGTAAGCCCCACTTTCTTCAGCAGGACATAAATATGTGTGAAATAGCCTTAGTCATTTTAGTGCTGAGGCAGGTAATATGCACTTTGGTCAGCAGTATCTGATGTGTTATTTGCAGATTATACATTAAGTAGAATTACATGGTAAAGTGTTTCTCAGAGTGGTTATCACTCTGGGCTGCAGGTAAATATATATACTATATTCATATATATATATATGAATGCCTGCTGGATGAGGCAAATGTCCCATCTAGTCCAGCATCCTGTTCTCACAGTGGCCAGAAAAGAAATTTGTAAGGATTAGGGAACTTTTATGCTTTAGCAAGGTCTGTATCTGACAATGGAGCACAGCAACTCTTCTCTGTAGGTTTTACCCCTATGAGACAGATGCAGTGGCTGAAGATCTCCACCTTCCCACAGCTGTCCAGATATCCTCTTTCCCCATGTCTTCCCCAGCAAGACTTGCCAATGTGCCTGTCTCTGCTCCTCCCTCTTCATACATCTTCTGGTTCTGGGAGACCAAGACAAGAGGGGAGATCACCACAGCAGGAGGGAGCAACACCCTGGCTAATCTCTGCCTCTTCACCCACTTCTTCTCCAGTTTCTGCTTCTCCCTCTGATTCTGGACTGCCACAGCCTCTCCCAGCTCACTAAGCCCTGTTACGCCTTCAGCTTCCGCCACCTCCTCTCCCCAGTCTTCTCCCTCTGACCACACCACCACTCTCCAGACTCAGAGCCATCTTCCCTTGCGTGTCCCCCAGCTGGTGCCTCCTACCATTCCTGTGTCCATTCAGTCCATGACATCAGACACAAACACACACACACAAACACACACACACCTCTATCCTCCATCTAGGGAAGCAAGAAGCATTATCATAATTCTATGCAGGCAAAACAAAACAAAACAAAAACCCAAGGAGGGTATGGCCTGGGGAAGAAAGGCGTGGAGGGCTGTGGGCATGAGGCTCCCATTCCCTGAACTAGGGGTCCTCCCCCTTCATTGGGCCCTGACAGACGTCTGAATATTGTCCAACACAAAGTGATTTCCCCAGAACTGCTCAGTTAGTGCCAGCTCCAAGTTTTGGCCAAGATATTCTCAACAGACCCATTTTCTCTTTGGCATTGCAACTGCTGCCCCTTCCTTCACTTGCCAGTCTGCCAAACTGTCCTAAGGGAGAGCAGAACACAGGTAGATGTGATGCTTCTGCATCTCCTAACAGACTGCCTGCTCAGAAAAGGCAGGTGAGTAGGTAGCAGCAATGAAGAGGAGAGGAGGCAGAGCCAGGGGGCTCCAAGGGTTAATGGAGGGGTAGCCTGCTTGGGTTCGGACCTTAGCAGCGACTTGACAGTGCTGAACCCTGGTGTTCTGTGCTCCATGCAATTCGGCATCCATAACTTGGATTCTCTCCACCCGCTAGCCACATCTAACCTACTTTTCTCATGACCACAGTGGCAATATCATTTCAGTTTGGGATCTGCTTACATGTCGCCCTACAGCAGATGCATCCAGTGAATGATAAAAGAGTTTGCAAACAATGAAATCTCCGTGCAAAAGCCAGCCTTCTGTAGGGTAGTTCGTCTCAGTTCAGAAATCTCCCTTGATCTTCTGGGATTAGTACAACTCAGAAGGCTGTTGTTCTGATGTGTTGCAGAGAGCCTCGGGTGTGTTACTTGAACATGATTGCACTTCTCAACCTCTCTCCACAGGGAGCACAATAGCTCTGAGTGTAAGGCTGGCAATGATACTGTGGTTTTTTAACAAAACAGCAAGGCAGACTTCTCTGCCTGAGCAGATCTGGACTTTCACATTGCTGATGAACAAAGGTGGATTGATCATGTTTTCATTCATATGTCAGGTCCATTCTAATTTTGCATCAATCTGTTTTTTAGCTTAAAATGTGTTTAAATAAGTACTTTACACATGTATTTCATCACAACCTTTTTCCTCAAAAAAAAAATTAAATTTGGTTATCTCGATATGGACATTTCTTAAAGTACTGTTTCCTCAAATATGTTTCTTTCTCTTCTTTGCACATTTTGGTGTGAAGCTGAGAGCTGTATTGAAAAATTTGGAGAAATGTGAAATCCAAAGGGAAATTACTTTCCAAACCATGTAGTTTATGTTTGTGTGACTGGTTTTGAATTTATTTATTTATTTTATTAAACATATATCTTGCCCTTCTTTCTAAAGGAGCCCAGGCACCCAGCAAACCTTCCTCTGATAACAAAAAGCAATTTAAAATATAATTAAAACATTTAAAAACTTTTATGTTTTGACAACTGCTTATAAGCCTGCTTGGCAAGGAAACCCATTGTGCCCAAGAGCCCTCCAGAGCCTGAATCTGGCATTGCTTCTGCTTCTCTTTTTCCTTGCCAGCCAGTTGCTCCAGCTACTTTTCCCCAGCACTCAAATACAGGGCCAGTCCACCCTTGAGGCAAGGCAAGGCAACTGCCTCAGGGTGCAAGATCTACAGGGACAGCAGGTCCAGATGTAGATCTTTCTTCCCTCCTTGCTCCTGATGTAGATCTGCACTCGCCTCTTCTTCCCTGGCAGGGAAGGGGGCACCATTTTGTGGTTTGCATCAGGTGCCAAATTGTCTTGAGCTAGCCCTGAAGCACAGCTCCTTTAGCTCTTATTTATTATAAAGTTATAGGGGCTATGAACTGGCCAAAATATGGGGAGAGCCTAGGGTAGGGCTTATGAATTTAATTAAGGAAGACCCCTGCCCCTGGTACCTTTTCCCATATAATTCAGCGCTGTTGTTCTGCCCTCAAAGTAAGGTTCCAGATGCATTTTTACTGCATGGGGAAACAAATGGGGGGGAGGTTGCAAGGGAAACATAATAGGTGGGAGGATTAAGCTCCCTCCTTCCTGTTACTCTTTTTACTGCAAATCATGCCCTTTCCCCCAATTTGCAGCTTTTTCTGCTGCCGAATCTGTAATTTGCTCCTAATGTGCTTGATCATCCCATGGTCTGCAGCACTCAAGTACAGTGGTACCTCGGGTTACATACGCTTCAGGTTACATACGTTTCAGGTTACAGACTCTGCTAACCCAGAAATAGTGCTTCAGGTTAAGAACTTTGCTTCAGGATGAGAACAGAAATCGTGCGGTGGCGGCGTGGCATTAGCGGGAGGCCCCATTAGCTAAAGTGGTGCTTCAGGTTAATTACAGGTTAAGAATGGACCTCTGGAACGAATTAAGTACTTAACCCGAGGTACCACTGTAGCCCCAAGTTGGGTGCATTTGCTTAGACAAAATTTTACCTTGACAAGAAGAGAAGGAAGGAAGGAAGGAAATAAATCGGGAAATAAATCAGGAAATTGGTAAGCAAATACTAGGGAACCTGCCACATTCTGCAACCCGGAAAGGTGACTCCTTTAACCTTGATATGAATTACTATGCAAATAGGCACATCTTTCCTTTTGCTTACTTTGCATAATGCATTCTCTTACTCCTTGTCCTTGAGAGGGGGAAGGGATGGGTTGATGGGCACTACAGCTCATCTCTGATTATTCAGCTACTCTTCTGGATTTAAGCAGACACTTTGCCATACATTTCCAAGCTTATCTCCACACCCATAAGGACTAGAACCTTTGCTTTCTGTATTTAAATGAAAGCTGAACTTTGCCCTTCGTGGCCTTAAGGATTAGAGTTTTTAAAAAAATAAATTAAGACAGCTGTCACTCAATCTACTATGACTTGCACCAGAGCCAGGGGAAAGGAGTGTGCAGTTTGGTTCCTTCCACACTCCCTTTTTCATACCATTTTTCTTCACAGAATAATGAAATTCACACTCATTTTTCCCCCACCGCCACCAATGGAGAGGCAGAAAGATATGGCAGTTCATAGGGGCAGGGGGCTTAATAATAAAATGCCCACAAGGCCATTTGAAGATGAGCTCCCCTATAAAACAGCTCATTATGGCAAATACACTTTTCATTCAAAAGATGGCTTTACTTTCTCTCAGGAGCTTAGGAGCCTGTCAGAAAAGTCAAGGGCAAAGAGTTTTTGCATTTCTCCAATGCCCCTGTGTGTCTTGTCTGGAAAAATGATTGTCTTATTTTGTATGCACGGTATTAATTTTGAATAACTATGCTACCAGCAACAGCAGCAGCAGCAAGGAATGGGATCTGAAGGAAGCCTGGTCTGTTGTGAAGTCAGTTCCTGCAACAGCCATGCTGAGCGGTTGCATAATTCATTATTTTGGCTTGTGTTTGTCCACTGTGTGCTTAAGCTGTCACAGCAGACAAGTGGCTCCTTCGAAGCTGGCCAGGCAGTCTAGATGATGCGTATCCACATTGCGGCTTCTTCTGATGCTGCCTTAGTGGCGTGAGCACTGCAGCAGTGTGCATCCCTCACAGAGCAAAGCTGGAAATTTGTGTCTCTTTCCCCAGAGGTTGCTCTTGCATATGTCTGAAACAACCTAAAGGCGCGAATATGTCCTTCCCTGCTGATACAATGGAATGGCCAGACAGTCCTAATTATTATTTGCCAGATAAGCCCTAATTAAGAACATAAGCAGAGTTCCATCTAGTCCATTGCCTTGTTTCCCACAGTGGCCAATGGGAAGCCTTCAAGCATATCTTGAAGACAACAGCCTTCTCTTCCTGCTGTTGCTCCCTAGCGAGAGCCATTCAGTGGTATACTGCATTTAAACATGGAAGCGCCATCTAGGCATCATGATGAACAGCTATGTGTTTCCCTTTAAATCCCTGTTACAGTGGTACCTCGGGTTAAGTACTTAATTCGTTCCGGAGGTCTGTTCTTAACCTGAAGCACCACTTTAGCTAATGGGGCCTCCTGCTGCCGCTGCGCCGCCGGAGCCCGATTTCTGTTCTTATCCTGAAGCAAAGTTCTTAACCTGAAGCACTATTTCTGGGTTAGCGGAGTGTGTAACCTGAAGCATGTGTAACCTGAAGCATATGTAACCCGAGGTACCACTGTACTTTGTTCAAAACCCACCTTTTACATAAAGTACCCCCCCCATTTATTTTATTACCTTTTATTTATTTTATACCTTCCCTTTCTTCAGTCATGGAACCCAAGGCACCGCTTAGTATCAGCAATGGGGTGGCCTCACTTTCCTTCAGACCATTATCCCCAGCCAGCAGGGCCTCAAGGACAACGGGAGCTGTAGTCCAAAATCATCAGGAGGTCACCAGGTTGAGGAAGGCTGTGTTTCTACATTTATTAAGTGTATAGAGCACAGGCTAAACTGAGCCTGGACTCAGTTTCTGAAGTGAAACTTCCCAGCTCCCTCCTGCCACCCCCACCCCTGGCACTGTTCATAGCATTAAAAATGTAGGTTCATGTCTTCGTGCAAAGACCTGGCTATCTTGATTACCTTGGCAGAAAGCATTCATCCTTTTTTTATAAGCTATTTCAATTTGGGGACAGATCCTCTTCCCTAGTGAGTTCTCACCTCCTTTGACATCTTTTGAACAATTGTTTCAATATCAAATCTGTGTCAGAGTCATGCATAACCTCATTTTTACCCTATTTTTGAGACTTTGCCTCTTGGGGTCTGTTTCTACTATCAGTTGAAAGCACTGGACCATTTTGCCTATGGGTCTTCACTACATTGTGGGCCCTCGCCCAGACATTACTGGGTTGCATGTGTGTGTGTGCTTTAGGGGGGGCTGGGGTGGATCAGAATGCCAGAACTTGACTTGGTGTCAAACACCTAAAATAGCAACTGAATGGGATGGTGTTCTCCCCCACCAAAACTAAGAAAGGAAAAAAGGCAATAGGCTGTATGCATTCTGCAAAAGTGCAGGGCGATAACAGGAGATAGCATTAACCACAGAACACAAACTTCCTGATTCTTTTTTTGTTTCTAGCCTTTGTGCTCCAAAGATTGGCTTGAAGATGTTTGAGCTATGACTGGGGGATTCCTAGATGCTAGAAGAGTGGGGGCAGAATAAGCTTTCCACACTTTCAAAACATATGGGCTCTTGTACTGATTATTATAGCTCTGTCTTGGGGATCACTGAAGTACTGTATGTGAAGCAATGTAAGGAATCATGAGGGGTATACATTACCTAAGAACTACTGAGATATAATATGTGTGAGGTGTTGGCTTGGGTGGCTTTTAAAGAGGATTAGACAAATTCATGGGAGATAAAGCTCTCGCTGGCCACAGACCACAATGGCTACGTTCTACCTACATAGTTAGGAGGGAAGTGGGGAGAGAACTATTGTGCTCAGGTGCTGCTTCCAGAGTAAGAACAGCATGCGGGAATAGATGGGCTCTTATGACATGAGTGCAACAGCACCCTCCCATCTTGCAATTTCTAAGAACTGGTATTCAGGTACACACTGCCTCCAATACTGCTGAAGGAGCATAGCAGTTGTAGCCATTAACCACTGCTGGCTTTATCCTCCATGAGTGCATCTAATCCTCACTTAAAGACATCCAGCCTTTGCCTCCATGGTTCCCTCCATAGGTTTTGGCTGAGGGTGATAGGAATTAGAGGTCGCCATGTTAGCAGAAAGGCTGTTCTAAATAAATGCCTTTTGTTTTTATGCAAAGATGGCAGGGATACCTGGCTGTAATTCTCTCTTCTCTTTTCTGTGTGTTGTCTTTTCAGAGAGCAGACATTGCAGTTGCCCCGCTGACTATAACTTTGGTCCGAGAAGAAGTCATAGACTTTTCCAAGCCATTTATGAGCCTGGGCATTTCCATCATGATCAAGAAGCCCCAAAAGTCTAAACCGGGGGTCTTCTCCTTCCTGGATCCTTTGGCCTATGAAATTTGGATGTGTATAGTCTTTGCTTACATTGGAGTCAGCGTGGTTCTGTTCCTAGTCAGCAGATTCAGCCCTTACGAGTGGCATTTGGAGGACAACCAGGAAGAACCACGAGACCCTCAGAACCCTCCTGACCCTCCAAATGAGTTTGGAATATTTAACAGCCTTTGGTTTTCCCTGGGTGCCTTTATGCAGCAAGGATGCGATATTTCTCCAAGGTTTGTTTTTTTTCCACCCCATATCACACTCCCATCACCTTTTTGCATTTTATGGTCGTTGGCTGATGCCATGGTGCATATATGCTTCTTTCTCAAACATGCTTTCCAAATTTTTATTTTGACATTCCATCCAATGCTAAGCTTCCTCCATCAAGCCACAATTGCTTGCCGGCGTTCGCCCTTGAAAAGAAACGTTTGTGACGGGCATTGCTTTTCAATGCCTCTCATCCGTGCATCACTGCCAGAACTTATATACACCATGTTGAGACTGTAAAATGCATCGGGTTTTTACATCTTTCAGCAATACTTGGAGGGTTACCGTGTTTTTGCTGCATCTCTCATTTTACGGTCATCTGCTTGGTGCATATAACACTTTGATTTCTGCTTTGCAAAACAAGAGCCAATGCCTTTGCAAAGCCACACATGCAACAGCATTTTAAAAATAAAAATAGAAACCCTCTATGCTGCTCACCATTATTCACACTAGCTTTTTAAGTTTTCGTCATGCCTTCATCTTCTTGTCTTTTTTTCCTCTCATCCATGACTTATGTTGTTATCTGATATTCATTCCTTCATACACATCCTCCAGAACTGTTATGTCTTGCCTTGTGTACATGTTGTTCTGAAAAACAAATTTGCTCGGATCTCCCAGTCTTTTAAACATAGGTCAGAGCCTTGACTGACAACGTTACGTTGGGACACGTCAGGGAAACTAGATAAATGCAGATTGAATGTAAGTTGGTGTGGAACAGCAAAACAAAACAAAAAATTCAAATAGCCAGCTTACATTAAAAAATGTATCATTTCCAATCTCTAGAAGTACAAGGGTTAAAGCTTTTGAAATAGTGCAAAGAGGAGGCCTCTTTGTGAGGCCTGCTCCTCAACACTCATTATGGCTACAGCCCCAATCCATATTGTCTTTGTAACAAAGGCTACCATATTTCAGTAATAAATCTTATTTGTATTAGCTCTTGGTATGGCATATCTCAGCAATCCTACGGAAAGAGGCAATGCTTTTGAATTTTAAAGACACTTTAAAAAACCCTTTTAGTAACAGTAACTGGAGATCTACCTTTGGGCACTCTCCACATTAGTGTCTCCTGTGCCAAGAAAAGTACAGTGGTACCTCGGGTTATGAACTTAATTCATTTCAGAGGTCCATTCTTAACTCAGAATCATTCTTAACCTGAGGTGCACTTTCGCTAATGGGGTCGCCCGCCGACGCCACTCGATTTCCGTTCTCATCCTGGAGCAAAGTTCTCAAACTGAGGTACTACGTCCGGGTTAGCAGAGTTTGTAACCCGAAGTGTTTGTAACCCGAAGCTTTTGTAACCTGAGTTACCACTGTGCTCAATTAACTGACGTTCTGCTCCCTCCTAGCAGAAGGCATCCCCCCCCCCCCATGATTTCTTAACTTAAGGGGACAATCTCCTAAAAAAAAAGCTTAACAAATTTGGCTGCTCCCCCTAACAAAAATCCTATTACTGGCTACTCCCATGATCCGAAAGATTTTCTGCTTGTCCGATGCTTTCTAGACACAGGTCTGAACAGTTTTTGGTTGCTCCCCCTGCCCCCACTTTCCCTAGGAAAACCCTAGGGAATGGAGCAAATGTCAGTACCTGGAAAACCCAACAGATGTTTCCTTCTATTCAGCAGCAAAGAGCGGGATTCCCCTGGGGGAAGCAGTGGGACAGCAGAAGGGCTTACCCACACTAAGCTTTTGCCCAGCTCTTTCTAGGCACTGGCCCAAGCTTATAAGCTCCATATCCAAGCGCATATATATATATATATATATATATATATATATATATATTGCCCGCAAACATCAATTCAGGTTTTCTGTGGGTTGCTGTTTGCTCCAATTGAGCTTATAAAAGCAGGTTTTCACAGGGAAAGCTCCTGAGCAAAAAAAAAAAAAGGGGGGGGAATCATAAACAGAGCCTTAAAGCCTGGAATGAGCAGGGGAAAGGCAAGTGTGGATGAGCCCTAAGTCTGAATGAGCCCTTATTCATTGAGACTGAACTGTGCAAACACGAAAGCTTTTTAACAGAAGCATGTTGCAATGTATTGATGAAATCTGAGAAGGGAGCATGGACAGGATTTGGGGGGTGGGGTGGGCAGGCCTTCTGGTGGGGGGGGGGCAGAACCTCAGTTAGCTCTGTATTTTTATTGATTGGGAGGGCAGCTGCCACTCCCTGCCACTCCCCCCCCTTGGCTATACCCATGGAAGGGAGATTTATGTTGTTTCTCTGATGAAATTGCCCCCCACTCTATTGAAAGCTACTTTCTATCAGGCCAGGCCATGTAGACCACAGTTGTCTCCTCTCAGTGGTAGCCAGAGGAGAATGCTCAGTTAGGGCAAATGGGGCACTGTCCCACCAATTTCAGTCTTCTTTCAGCAATCTCCACCTGTCTGCCTTCTTATTTGCAACTATTCCAGAGAAATAGCACTGGCCATCAACTTCTCCACCATAAGTCTTGCCCTTCTGGATTTAACAAATAGGATTATGGAAGCAAAAGGAGAATTGCGGTAGTTGGTTCTGCCTGCCATTTGTTATGACTCTGCCTATCATTAGCTCTGGCTCCACCTACTGGTGGCCTCTCTACCTTCCACCCTCCCAGTCCCATTGAGTACCAGCCACCAGTAGCTCTCCAGAATCCCATCACCTGGTGCCTGAACCGTCCAGCTGAAGATGCCTGGGATTCATGTAGAGCAGGGGTCAGCAAACTTTTTCAGCAGGCGGCCAGTCCACTGTCCCTCAGACCTTGTGGGGGGCTGGACTATATTTTGGGGATAAAAATAAACTAATTCCCATGCCCCACAAATAACCCAGAGATGCATTTAAAGTGAAAGCACACATTCAGGCCCCACAAATAACCCAGAGATGCATTTTGAATAAAAGGACACATTCTACTCATGTAAAAACACGCTGATTCCCAGACCGTCCGTGGGCCAGATTTAGAAGGTGATTGGGTCGGATCTGGCCCCTGGCCCTTAGTTTGCCTACCCGTGATGTAGAGACCTGCATGCAGATGGTGGAGCAGAGTTGCCATGAGTCCTACTTTGCATGAGTCCTACTGTTTGAAGTGCTTCTCCTTTTCCCATGTCTAGAAAGTATGGCTCTGAGTGGCTTTCCACTTGTGCTGGGCTTTCTAGACATGGGTCTGAGTGGTTTTGCCTTTGTCCTGCTGTTGCTTCCCCCTGGAAAACCCACTCTTTAGCACCAAATTGGAACAAATGGCAATATGCAGAAACCCCAGTTGCTATTTGTTCTGATTCAACACTAAACCATGGGTTTCTCCAGGGGAACGAGATGGGGATGAACCCCAGATAGGGTTTAAAGGTAAAGAGCCATTAGAAGGGAGATCTAGGACCTTGTAGTTACACATCAACAGTTAGCACCTAGGTAGCAGGTTCAACATGCAAACAAGTCACCTGTTCACCGTCTTTCACAGTATGGGAAGTTACATGATATTTCATATGCAATGCTGTATCCTATTTTCTCCCCTTTTTTGGCCATACCTATGTGGCTACCCTAGCACATGTGCTGTCAGTCAATGCTTTTCTCCTGGGGGTATTCAAGGGTATGCAGTACCAACACTTCTTTTTTAAAAAAAGAAAGAAAAGAAAAGCACTAGTTCAAAGTGTGGCTCTTACTGTAATGACTTCATGGTGAGTACCAGCACCATTTTTCCAGAAGAAAAGCACTGCTGTCAGCGTGTAATAATCTCTCCTTTTCATTGCTATTAGTTGCAGAGGGGGAGTCAGGTGCCCTCTTGTACCTATTTCCCCATCTTCAAGGACTAACGATAGCTTCAGGGATGGGTTTTTTTAGGAGACCGATATAATATTTGCAAGAACGAAAGATCAAGACTGTGGATCTAGATGACAAAGAGTTCTGATGAAATTAAATGGGACTGGACCAGAATTCACACAAAGTCGTGACTGCATGTTTGTTATAGTCACATTAAGATCCAAACCTTATGATCTGTCCAGCTGTTCATGTGCAATGCCTCTATAAGGATTTGTTGATGGCCAAACAAATTTCTGTCACAATACCCTTCTGTATATGAGTAGCTTAGAGCCTCCTTCATGTGCCCGTGTGCTTTGTAGTTTAATCCTGAAACCTGTAATGAGACCCTGCCTCTCTGCTTGCTGTTAAGATAGTGTGTAGTGATAGCATTTAAATTGCTGTTGACCATGTGTTCACCCATTAAAGGACCGGGAAAATAAGCATGAGGCATCACATGGAAAGCTGCAGGCTTTATGTTTATTTCCACTAGACCTGTTTTTCAGCTGTAAATAGAATCCCATAGGATTTCTGTTAGGCTCTTTAGATGACTCTTAACATGTTCAGCAATCTCTGTTTTGCATAATGAATGGGACATTTTCTCTCCTTATCAGCGTCCCAATTTTGGATGCTTCAAGAAGGCCTATGAAAGATCAAAGTCGCTGTAATATACATATCAGTCTATGAGTAGCTAATGTTATTAAAGTTCCCAACCCACTCTTGGCTGCTCCCCATGCCTGGAGATTAGTGGGGGGCCCCAATTCAAGAAAGCCCAACATTTTGTCAGTAATTAGCACTGTGTTGTGGCCAAACCACACAACGAAACATCAGAAGATTTACCCACAATTCAATACAAGTAATTAATATTTTATTTGTGCAGAAGAACATTTCTGCCTCTGCCTTTCAGCTCAGAGGGGTCCCCAAGGCAATTCATAATAATAAAATATAAATAAATGTACAATATGACAATAAAAAATGTAGACACATTTTTTAAAATAACAAATGCCAGAGAGCATTAAAGGAGAAGTGAATGAAACAGAATATGTAGTGGGATTTAAAACACATAGTAAACCAACTTGTAGTAATAAGGGCGGGGGGGGGGGAGAGAGACTTGTCTGCCTGTCCAAAAGCAATAAGAAAGGGGACAGCCCAGGCCTCTCTAAGGAAGCAATTCCACAGTCTGGGTGCTGCAACTGAGAAGGCCCTGTCCTATATCAGAAAACAAACCAGAGTGCTTTCTTAGCATTACATGTAAACCAATGCTAATGGTTTGTTTCTCTCTGTACATACCACAGGAGTGCTCCATATTATATTCTTCTTGTGGTTTGAAGAAGAGAAACAATGAGCATCGGTTAGCACATAATGGCTTGTTTCAGTATGGCATAGCAAAGGGAGGCAAGTTGGCATGATTTGAGTTGCATGCATGCACCAGCATGCTTGCTAATTCCTGGTAAGCCATAGTTTTTAAACATTGGTTCACCATTATGTGCAAACCAGACCAATGATTCTTATTGCTAAAGAGACAATCCACTTTTGAAGCAGAACAGAGGCATGTTTCTTCAGCAGTGGGAACTGCTCAGGGGTGGAGGACAATGAGCCAAACCTCTGCTGCACATACTTCCCACCCACCCACCCACCCAACCAACCACAATTGCATACCTTTCCTGTGGATCCCAGCCACTGCTCTGTAAATGTGAAGAAGCTGAACAAGGTTTTCATTTGTTCAGAAGATACTGAGCCTATAGTCCGTTTTTTAATATCACTAGTTAAAGGAGTTTAGGTCCTCCGGTGTGAGTTTTGTTGGAGTACATTTATGGAATGAAAGCATGCAGAGCTGTTAGACAGACGAGAATTCTGGGAGAGACTTCACTGTTGGACTTCCTGACCTAGACTCTTTCAAGCTGCCTTTGTGTGAAACAGCCAGAACACCTAATGCCTAGTTAGACCTATAATAGGTGAGTATTTGGTGTGGAAATTCCTGAGGGTATGCCCTTACTTAATTTTAGATTTTTAGCTGGAATGAGCTACTCACTGCATTGGATTCTTCATGAGAATTAGCATTTGTCCAGGAAATTGAGTTCTGTTAGATGACAATGATTATCATTCATTCATTCATTCATTCACTCATTCATTCATTCATTTTCCTCCCTGTGGAACGCCCTCCCACAAGATGTCAAAGAGAACAACTACCAGACTTTTAGAAGACATCTGAAGGCAGCCCTGTTTAGGGAAGCTTTTAATGTTTGATGCATCACAGTATTTTAATATTTTTTGGGAAGTCGCCCAGAGTGGCTGAGGAAGCCCAGCCAGATGGGCAGGGTATAAATAATAATAAATTATTATTATTATTATTATTATTATTATTATTATTATTATTATTATTATTATATTCCACCCTTCCTCCCAAAGGAGCACAGGACAGCAAACATATCAATAATAATAAAAATGTAAAATAGTATAAAACAGTCTAAAAACAGATAAAATAATGCCACATTTCTGTGGGATGCTTCACACAGTACATTTTTAGGTGCACATCTAGGATTTTCTCACTGGGCACCTAAAACGTAGAACATCAGTGTGATGAATGCATGCATCCTTCTCAAGGAACATGATTCTATGCAACTGATTATTCAAAGCCCCAGATTTTGGAGGACCCTTGGACTAAACTCGCTCCATGGAGTCCCTTCCCTCAATGAGTCTACCTCCTTGTTGCAGCAGCTCTAGGGGAATCTTGTCCAGCAGCCTCCTGCCTGGATGTGGGCTCTTGTCAGATGTCTGACTATTGATGCCAGCCTGGGTTGTACACCCAAGGCTTTCTTCTGTTCACTATGTGAAATGGCCTTAAGACCCATTCAGCTGTTCCTCTCTCCCATGCAATGATGTGGGAAGTAGGAACGTACATGGATACAACATCCCACAAAGGGTCTTGCCTGGCCATGAGGGAGCTAAACCAGATTATGTCCATCTGTTTCACTGGAAGTACTTACCCAACCTGCAAAACAATTTCCAACTTGTTTTGAGCAGCAAGCTAAATGAGTTGACTACTTTCTCTCTGGATTGCATTCATGTCAAAGGAACAGAAGACAGGTCTGATGTTCACTGCTCTAAAATAATAATAATAATAATAATAATAATAATAATAATAATAATAATAATAATTCAAAGCATTGTATGAGTCTGCTTGCTTCAAACTATCCAGTTTCAATTTGTTTTGCCAGGACATAAGCATGGACTCAAGCATCCCCATGTAACACCTGTGTTTCCCAAGTGATTATGTTCTAATTGTGGCATATTTCCTGGGTTAGTGTCAATTAATTCACATAGGTGTGTGTCCCACACTCAAGGTGACATGGCAATGAAGCAGTTGTAAGAGAGAAGCAAGTTGGGAGATCTTGTCATAGATCATATCTGCCCTGACGATGTAATTATATGCCCTTTCCTGCTAGCAACACATCACATTGTCCAAGGAATGAGGTCCTCCTACTTACACAGATGGTCCTTATCAGGAGATCCTGATTGTGGCAGGTCCAGGGGACTCTTGTCAATCAGCCTCCTGCTTGGGTGTGGGCCCTTGACAAATGCCTGGCTATGTCAACTGCCGATGCCTGTACACCAAGGTTTGCTTCTTTTTTCTATGGTGTTACCTCCCTTTCCAGAGTTCATGTAGGTGATGGATGCACATTATGCTCAGTGAAAGAAAATATTTTTAAGGCCCCACCAGGATCCAAGGCACTCCATAGTGCTGTCCCTGCAGTAAGTGCCATGGATCTATGGAACCACTTTAAGGTAAAAGGTAAAAGGACCCCTGACCATTAGGTCCAGTCGTGACCAACTCTGAGGTTGCGGCGCTCATCTTGCTTTATTCGCCGAGGGAGCTGGCGTACAGCTTCCGGGTCATGTGGCCAGCATGACTAAGCCACTTCTGGCGAAGCAGAGCAGTGCACGGAAGCGCCGTTTACCTTCCCTCCGGAGTGGTACCTATTTATCTACTTGCTCTTTGACGTGCTTTCGAACTGCTAGGTTGGCAGAAGCAGAGACCAAGCAATGGGAGCTCACCCCATTGCGGGGATTCGAACCTCCAACCTTCTGATCAGCAAGTCCTAGGCTCTGTGGTTTAACCCACAGCGCCACTCAAAGACTTAGTAAGGTTTTCTAATTTATATTTAGACACACACACACTTACCATCTGCTTTTGAAAGTTCCATTGCCCCCCAAATAATAATAACAATAATAATCCAGTTTGTCCTGTGGCATAAGGGGTTGCTCCTGGAGGACCAAACTAGATGCTTTGGTTAAAGATGCAGCAAAAGATGCAACTATGTATCTTTGGCTGTGTTCATACCATATTTAAAGGCACACAGGGGTCGCACCCATACTACACATTTAAAGAAGTGTTGTACCCCTTTAAGCAATCCTGGCTTCCCTCAAAGAGGCATGAGAATTCATCCTTCACAGTTCCTAGAATCCTTAACAAACTACAGTCCCTAGGATTCAATGGGGGAAGTCTCATGTGTATTGAATTTGCTTTGATTGCATAGCATGGGCTGCTGGAGAGATGCCTTCTGCACAGCACAGTTCTGCACCTCTGGCATTTAAAGCGCAGGGCTTCCCCTTGGAGAATCCTTGGAACTTTAGTTTACCCCTACAATTCCCAGCCCCCTTAGAAACTACAGTTCCCAGGATCCATTGGGGGAACTGTGAATTTGACAGCAATTCATTACAGGTGTGTGGGGTGGAGGATCCCTACTGGGAAGGCAGCACTTGGGAAGGGGAGGCTGTTCTCTCCCTTGTCTCTTCAGATAGGATCCATTCATCATGCAGTGAGTTCTGTTTCTATGTATTGTTTTGCTTCTAGTTTTTCATGGTTTTAAATTTATTTATTTATACTCAAGTTATTGGAATGGGAGTGCTGCAACTCTCAGGTCCTGTTTGTAGGCCTCCAAGGGTCCAGAATCCTCCTAAGGGAAGACTGCAAACAGAACCTGAGAGCAGCAGCAAATGATGGGTGCAAATGCTTTAGAACATGAGAAGAGCCTGCTGGACTGGGCCAATGGCCCATCTAGTCCAGCATCTGTCTTTCACAGTGGTCAGCCAGATGCCAATAGAAGGTCTGTAAGCAGGACCTGGGCAAAACTCCCCCCCCCCTGCAGTTCCCAACAACTGGCTTTCAGAAGCATAGTGATTCCAACAAGAGGAGGTAGAACATAGCCAACTCAGCAGCTAGAAACTGTTAGTCTGACCCTGAAGGAATTTTCCTAATCCTTTTAGAAAGTTGGTAGATACTTTAAAATGCTTAAAGAACATAAACAAGCAAACAGGAATCTCAGTGGGATGGAAAATCTCCATGGCTACTGATATGAGAAAACCAAAGACAGCCAGCATTTTCCCCTCACACCTAAAAATCTCTTTACACAGCACTTTAGATCCCAGCCTGCATCTCTAGATCTTTGTCCTTTCCAAAAAACAAACCAGCTACAGGAATACTTTGTGGTCATCAAGAATCATGCCAACTGACTTCAACAGAAGTAAGTGGGATTAAAAGTGCTCCAGTATTAGAGTGCCTAATGAGAATTTGTCTAAGACAGAGAGATGCATAATTTGTAGTCAAGAGTATAGTTAAACATTCACGATGTTCCCATTAAAGACTGAGTAAATGTTCTGTAAATATAATGTAACTGTTGCATAAAAATGCGTCTGTTTTGTCCTTGTTGTTAACATGCTATTATTTTAACATGCATCCACTCAAATTTTCCTCTCAAGGTATGCTATTTACTTTGATTTCATGATAACAGCTAAAGTTCATTTGTTGAGGAAGGCGCTCTTAACTGCAATTGATTTTGTGCTTATTTTCATGTATCTGACCATTCTGTGTACTTTGCATAAATACTATTGAGAGGACAAGTGCAATTTAGAAGGAGAGGGGAAACCGCTGACTTTTATAATCCTAAAGTTTGTTTTTGGGGGCAGGGATTTGGGGTTCAGAAGAATATTGGTACTCCTTGCAGATGGTATCATTATAGTGTGATAGCTCAGTTGGTTAGAGCATGGTGCTGCCAAGGTTGCAGATTCGATCTGCTGCATATTCTGGCATTGCAGGGAGTTGGACTAGATGATCCTCAGGGTCCACTCCAACTCAATGTGTCTATGTTCTGTGTCATTAATTTGAAATCTGTTGTGCATGCAGTTCATTTTGTGCTAAACTCACACACAAATTAAAGTTGCAGAGATAATGGGTTTCATCTAATTTCTACTTAGAGTAGACCCATTAAAACTAAGGAACTGAAATTAGTCATGCCTATTAGCTTCAATTGGTCTACTCTGAGTCAGACTAGCATTGAATACAGCCCAATATACTTGAGAGCCCATGAGTATCCTACTGGGGAAAGCTCTGAGCTTTATAGTCTTCTCAAAGACCAAGAGAATACAACCCCAATATAATTTGGACAAGTCATTACTGTAGGTCACACACTGGGTTTGATATTCTATTCTGGCCTAGATTCCAGTGTTCTGAAAGTGAAGGAGGGAGATGTGCTTCTTTTATCATGGTCAGGCCATTACTCACTGTAGGTTTTCTGATGACAGGTTTTCCATCCATCTACCAGGGTGGAAGTCCAGTTAAGTGGATTCACCCTTGGAGACTTATGGGCCCAATTGGTTTCCAGAGTGCTCTCTTCTGTCCCTGTTACCAATAGCTCTTGGGTGGGTGGTTGCTGTGGAGAAGGGGCAGCTATAAGGGGTATCCACTCTTGTGGTTTAATCAAATTTAAAACAAAACAAATTCCTTCCAGTAGCACCTTAAAGACCAACTAAGTCAGTTCTTGGTATGAGCTTTCGTGTGCATGCACACTTCTTCAGATACATTCGTGTGTATCTGAAGAAGTGTGCATGCACACGAAAGCTCATACCAAGAACTGACTTAGTTGGTCTTTAAGGTGCTACTGGAAGGAATTTGTTTTGTTTTGACTATGGCAGACCAACACAGCTACCTATCTGTAATCAAATTTAAGTAAGTCTCTCCCTGGTTTACTGGGCTGGGGTCTGCACCAAACAATGATAACTAGAACACTGAGGGAGGGAAAGTCTCACAACATAAAGCATTTAAGAAAGTAAAGCTCACATGCTGAATTAATGAGTGACTATGAAGAGGGACGCAGCTGGCGCTGTGGGTTAAACTACAGAGCCTAGGACTTGCCGATCAGAAGGCCAGCAGTTCAAAACCACACAATGGGGTGAGCTCCTGTTGCTTGGTCCCTGCTCCTGCCAACCTAGCAGTTCGAAAACACGTCAAAGTGCAAGTAGATAAATAGGTACCGCTCCGGCGGGAAGGTAAACAGCGTTTTCGTGCGCTGCTCTGGTTCGCCAGAAGCGGCTTAGTCATGCCTGCCACATGACCCAGAAGCTGTACGCCGGCTCCCTCGACCAGTAAAGCGATATGAGCGCCGCAACCCCAGAGTCGGTCATGACTGGACCTAATGGTCAGGGGTCCCTTTACCTTTACCTTTATGAAGTGGGGCCATGCACATCACCCATATGTTGATGCAAACATCAGTAAAGGGGGAATCATTGGTTGAACAGGGTTCCATATTGTGTGGAATCCTTCATGAGTCCAGCTGTACACAATGAAGGATATTCCTTCTCAGCCACCTATGTCAAAGCACACACATTTGGCATGACTTCAGGGATGGGCCTAGCCAGCACAGTTCCAACCCCTGAATACGTGTTGATTTGATGCATGAGTAATACTTCCTGAATTGTGTGGTAACCATACACTAGTGGCTGATGCAAAGAAGGTTTTTTTGTTTTTGTTTTTTTCCTTCATCACCCGGTGAACTAATGCAAAATCATATCTCTAGATTTCTGGTGAAGAAAAAGTTTTCTTACAATGACTTGGCTTATTATAAATTCCTTCTGCATTTTTATAAATTTGCTAGGGAGAATGAAGTGACTAAATATTTGCAGTCCTCTTCCGGGACAATGCTGGCTAAAATGGAAATCTGCCAGAGACTCAATTGCTAAAGCGGAATATGCATGCTTTGGAACATTGGGTTTTAGACATGCAAATTCCAATTAACATAAAATACACCAGAACATCTCCTCATGTCTCTCTGTGTTAGACTTAGATACTCAAAGTCCCAGTAGGATCTGATCAAGAAAGCTTGCTGATACATATTTTTTCCAAAAAATTACATATTTCCATTCACTGAATATTTTACATTTATGTTTGCTTAATCTGGCAATATAAAACAGTTATTTCATTTCTAAAATTGCACAAGTGCTCCTGTTAAGCAGAATAAAATGACCAAAAGAAATAGTAATTGGGGAAGGTCCATAGTGAGTCACATTTTGAAACGTTTTCTTCAAAAAAGAACTAAAAGGAATGGAAATAGGAAACTGCCTTACACCAAATCAGACCATTGGCCCATTTATCATAGTATTGTCTACCCTGACTGGGGTGGCTGTCTAGGGTTTCCCAGAAATGCCGGAGGTTGAACCTGAGACCTTCCGCATGCAATGCAGATGCTTTGCCACGGATGCTCAGTGTTCCCTCCTCCCCACCAGTGATGTAAAGGTAAAGGTAAAGGGACCCCTGACCATTAGGTCCAGTTGTGACCGACTCTGGGGTTGCGGCACTCATCTCGCTTTATTGGCCGAGGGAGCCGGTGTACAGCTTCCAGGTCATGTGGCCAGCATGACTAAGCTGCTTCTGGCGAACCAGAGCAGCGCACGGAAATGCCATTTACCTTCCTGCCAGAGCAATACCTATTTATCTACTTGCACTTTGATGTGCTTTCGAACTGCTAGGTTGGCAGGAGTAGGGACTGAGCAATGGGAGCTCACCCCGTCGCGGGGATTCAAACCACCAACCTTCCGATTGGCAAGTCCTAGGCTCTGTGGTTTAACCCACAGCGCCACCCGCGTCCCACCAGTGATGTAGTAGTGGTTAATTTAGAGGTAGGAGTTCATCACAACAGCCCCTATATCCCACCCCTCTTCCCATAAATGCAAGTCCAAAATTATAACATAGCACCCAGCAAGATCCAATAATACCCATATAAGTAAGATCAACATGGCTACAATCTTCTGCAGAGTTTCTTGGGAGAAGGTTCAGTGGGCTTACTTCTTACAGCATTGGTTCAACCCATAAAACACATTGAGCTTTAACTAAATATATTCAGCCAGCCGAAATACAACCTTTAGCTTTTATTTAGAATTGCATTTAATCTTGCCAATGAGTGTTACAATTTAAACTGCTGGACTGAAGGAGGAACCCCATCAAAGAAAAGAGGTGCCTAGCCTCTGTTTAGTTCTTTTCATCATTCTCTGACATCCTCTTTGCTAATCTGTTCTCACAGACAAACTCGAAAGCCTCATTCACTTGTCAGAGCAAGGAGTGTCAGTGATTCTGGTGGTTTGATGAATGTCATTGCCACTTCTGTGACTAATGTCCAGGTGCTGCACTTCCCTGCATCCACCCCATACTGCACCACTGTTCCCTCCCCCCAGTCCCCCCCCCCATTTTGACAGATATTATTATTATTATTATTAATCATCATCATCATCATCTGCCCATCTGACTGGGTGGCCCCTGGCACTCTGAGCGGCCCCCAACAAAATATTTTAAACACAATAAAACATCAACCTTTAAAAACCATCCTGAACAGGGCTGCCTTCAGGTGTCTTCTAAAAGTCAGATAGTTGTTTATCTGACATCTGATGAGAGGGCATTCTACAGGGCAGGTGCCACTAGCAAGAAGGCCCTCTGCGATGGTTCTCTGTAGCTTCACATCTCACAGCGAGGGAACCAGCAGAAGGCCCTTGGAGCTAGACCTCGGTGTCTGGGCTGAGTGATGGGTGGAGACACTCTTTCAGGTATACTGGGCCGAGGCTGTTTAGGGCTTTAAAGGTCTGCACCAACACTTTGAATTGTGCTTGGAAATGTACTGGGATATGGCTACTATATCCTTTTTGATCCTCCCCTCCCAAAAAAATGATTTAAAGCATGACCATCAACCTTTTCAGATACGATACATAAACAATTGATGCTGCCACATACTGTGTCAAACATTGATGCATTTAGCCTATTATTGTTTTCTCCAGTCGGCAGGGCTTGGCAAACGCTATGTCTTACAGTCAGTGTGGGTGATATTAAGCTAGACTGAGCCATTGTCCGACTTGGCAAAAGGCAGCTTCCTATGTTTCTACCAACATACATACAATGCATGGAGGGAAGGAGGCCGCCCATTTCCCACTGGGCCTGCCCCCTCATAGGTCTTTATAAAACCTACACATGCACAAGTGGAACAAGCAATCTGTACACTAAAAATATGCAAGGAACAGATCGTGCAGGCAGAGCCTACACACATGCAGTTTTTTTATATATACGGTAAACGTAGGCATTGTCCAGACAACCTGATCAACCTAGCTAGCAAGTAAAGCTCCAGAATTAGAAACAGCGTTGATGTCAGAGGTGGCGAAAGTAGGGAGGCTGAGGGAAGTCAAGGAAGAAAGAACTCTGTGGGTAGGAAGGGAGCTGAGAGTTAAAGAGGAGGAGGAGGAGATGAGTCCTCCTTTCCGTTGACATTCTCAGGGAAGGACTGTTGGCAGCAAGTTCATTTTGACTCTGATGTATATGAATGTTGCGTATATTGGGGATATTGTGGAGGTAGGGGTGGGGGTGAGAGAGAGAGAGAATGGCCATTTACATTCAACAAGTGTAAGGCAAATAGTTGAGGTGTGCACCCTGAGTGTTTCATATGTGACTTTCAACAAATGTGCAGTCTGCATACCTGTGTGTATGCAGTAGTTGAGTTGTGCAAATCTAGTACACTTGTTCACACAAACGTATGTGCAGATGTAGAGGCAACTTGTACATGTGCTCAGTGTAGCGTATGAATAATGAGAGGGAGAGAGAGAGAGAGAGAGAGAGAGGTGGAGTGGAAGAGGTATTTACACACACACACACACACACACACACACACACACGCACACGCACATGCACACACACAAAGCCATACTTTCTTTAGAGTTCAATGCGTGCTAACAACACACACATGTTCTATAGTTACAATGAATGGAAACAAGAGCAAACAGAGGGTGGATGGGGTGCTCCACCATAGCATGGGGGTCATATTTTGGAATCAGTTCTCACCTCCCTAACCCTAACTCTCTCATGATTGGGTGCCTAGATTGGCCTATAGACTTGCTGGAGTAGAGCACTTCAGTCAGGTGAGTTGAATTAGCAGACACAGCACATGAGCTGTTAATTTGGCTAGAGATACAATGTGGAAAGATGCTCAGGTGTTCCACCCTTGCATTGATTAAAGACAGCCAGAGCTCTGCTCAGAAGAGGATAGTAGCCATGGTGAGATCTATTTCTCTCTTGCCTCTACCCACTCTGTGAATGGATTGTCAGCCATTAGGTGCAGCATAATAGGGGGTTTGGGCACTGGTGGTTTTCATGCCATGATTATTGATGATGTTGGGGCATCTTTTAATGCCAATATGGGTGTCTAGCTCGCTCTCTCCCTCTCTTTCTCTCTCCCTCTCTTTCTCTCTCTCTCTCTCACACACACATCTTCTCTTCTCAAAGAAGATCAAAGACTTGTTTTTATAACCAATATAACCTCATCTCCTCTTTCTTAGATCTCTCTCAGGGCGAATTGTTGGCGGCGTCTGGTGGTTCTTCACCCTCATCATTATCTCTTCCTACACTGCCAACCTTGCTGCCTTCCTTACGGTGGAAAGGATGGTGTCTCCCATAGAAAGTGCTGAAGACTTGGCTAAGCAGACCGAAATAGCCTATGGAACTCTGGATTCAGGTTCAACCAAAGAATTTTTTAGAGTAAGTTTCCTGGTTTTTTCTTACAATGGCTAAACTATTTCATTATTATTATTAGTAGTAGTAGTATTTTTAAAAAAGAAGAAGCACAATCACCCTTTATTCTCTCAGCATGTTTGTGTATGTGGAGAAGGATTACAGCTACTGGAGCTGCTCCATCTTCAGCCTAACACATAAATGTAATCTATGCGCACAAAACCTAGATGCATGTAGGCACTGTGTGTGCAATTAAAAGCTCTGCAAAAGTTTCATGGAGAGAGGCCATGGATGTAAGGGAGAAGGTCCTAGCTCAATAGCAGAGCAGCTCAGTCAGTAAGTATGAGACTCCTAATTTCAGGGTCTTGGGCTCAAAACCTACATTGGGCAAAAATGTTCAGGGGGTTGGACTAAATGGCTCTCCAACTCTATGATTCCATGAGTCTATGATTCTACATACCTTCCTTGAAGAAGGTCCCAGGCTCAAATTTGGCATCCCCAGTAAAGAAGAAAAGGCTCCTAACTGAAACTCTGGAAAGCAGCTGCCATTCAGAACAGACAACATAGGTAGAAATGGTGCTGACCTCTAGACAATGCTGGGCTCAGATCAGTGCCATCTCGCATGACCAGTTGCCAAGGATGAGCGGAGTTGTAGATGGACCATACCACTTGGTACAAGGCAGCTTCCTATGTTCCTGTAGATGTGTAAGCCCTGTTCAGGGTAGAGGGAAGATCCAGCAGGTACATTTCTGCTCCCCTTTTGACGTGATTACTTATATGCTGATAAGTCTCAAAAGAATCTTTGTATATGTAAGTACGCTTAACATTCCAGTAGCAGGCCTGTTATGGTACACTGTAATTTTGTTTTAGAGGGAGCCTTTTCATAATTAAGTGACCTCATTAATGGATTGACTTTCTGGCTTGTTTCACTCCTTCCTGTTCATGTGGATAGGCAACAAACCATGTTCCCTGGCATAGCATTAGGTCTGAACCAGAGACCATGGTTTATTTTGCTCTCAACAATATGCATGGTTTGTTCTTGGCTTACTGACTATGGTTTGCTGGAGCAAAGCAAAACAAGAACACTGATTTGAACATAGCACAAAGCCGGAGATTGTAGTTCATTAGTTGGGAGTACAAGCAGAAAGGATTGAACCAGCCCTCTTAAGCCCCATCTGCACTATACATTTAAGGCAGTATCAAACTACCTTTGGCTTTCCACAAAGAATCCCAGGAACTGTAATTTGTAAAAAGTGCTCAGAATTGTTGGGAGGCTATTCTCCTCAGAGAGCTACCCCCCCCCCCAATTAATTGCAGCTTGTCATGTTGTCCAAAATAACAAGCTGTGGAGAGCCATAATTATGCCTTGTTTGAAACAAGCCACTTGAGAGACATGGCAGCTGGATTGTTTTGGCAAACCATAGTTCAGATTAACCACAATTTAGGGCTTGGACACAACACTAAACTGTGGTTAATCAAAGCTAAAAGGAAATGCTTGCAGTCAATGCACAGTTGCACGAGAAGGGAAGATGGCTCATATCTCATTAATATTGCATTATACCAGGGATAGGCAAAATGGTATTCTTCATATGTTGTTAGACTCCAACTCCCATCAGCCCCAGCCAGCATAACTAATGCTTAGGTATGATGAGTGTTGAAGTCCAACAACATCTGGAGGATACCCCTGCATTAAAGCATAGTTTACTGTGATGCCCATTTATTGTGAACATTACAATAAACTATGGTTTAATGCAGGGGTGTCATCCATGTGTTATTGGACTACAGCTGCAGTGAGTGACTAGCAGAAAACCTCCCCCCACCATCTCTCCAGTTCTTCCTGCATCCTAGATCTAGGAGTCTGTGCAACAAAGTCTCACCGCAAACACTCAAGGATACTTCCTTAATGCTTTTGGCAACTGTCTATTTTCATCTGCTATCTCCATCTCCAGAGAGTTGGATGCTATGGCCCTTCTGTTGTCTTCAAACTGTGATTCAAGGGATAGGTGTTTTTTGTGTGTGTTTATAAAAGATCAATTGCTGGCAGAGAGGAAAAGATGGGGGTGCATGCACCCCCTCTTCTTTTATCTAAAAAGAAATCCTTTCTTTCAAGTAATGAAAGGCAAGTGTTGTTACAAGGTGTAAAAAAAGGAAATCATTAAATATCTGAATGCTGCAATGTACAATTAAAAGAACTGGGTGCTTTATTGCTATGTCTCTTGGAGGAAGATGCATCTGGAATTCTAAATAATATGTAAAGGGAAATCTAGTGCAATCAAGAGAGGGGGATGGTGGGAGAGATGAAATTGACTGTGGCAGCATAACTTGGAACTTCTCCGACAGCTAAAATAAGGACTTATGTACCTTACAACTTGGGGTCATAGTCAGGCTAAAACCTTGGGTGTTTGGATTCCAAAGGGAACGTTTTCAGATAAAGAGTCCACTGAGGGTTGAAGAGTTGGGTTGGGTCTGGGCCCAGAGTTAGGGCTTAAGCAGGAGCTAAAGCAAGGGTGGGGATGCTGTGGAACTGCAACGTCCATTGCCCCAAGCCACTGGCCATGCTGGGTGAGGTTGAAGGGTGCTGAAGCCCAACAACCTCTCAAGAGCCATTGGTTCTTAATCCCTGAGCATGAGCTGAGGAAACAGGCTGATGCTGAAATGCATTGGACAGGAGGTCTTGCTCTGTTGACTAGGTATGGGAGAATGTGACACTCTATTTCTTGATTACTCATTCATTGATTACTGCCCCGTTACCCTTGAGACCTTATAAGGGGAAAAGACAGGATGATGATGGTGGTGGTGATGATGATAAGGCGCACCTGGCACTACCTGGGGATTTGTTGAAATATTGTGATCCCTGGTAAAGTTAAAGGGACCCCTGACCATTAGGTCCAGTCATGACCGACTCTGGGGTTGCGGCGCTCATCTCTCTTTATTGGCTGAGGGAGCCAGCATACAGCTTCTGGGTCATGACTAAGCTGCTTCTGGCAAACCAGAGCAGCGCACGGAAATACTGTTTACCTTCCCGCTGGAGCGGTACCTATTTATCTACTTGCATTTCGACATGCTTTCGAACTGCTAGGTTGGCAGGAGCAGGGACCAAGCAATGGGAGCTCACCCCATCGCGGGGATTCGAACCGCCGACTTTCTGATCAGCAAGTCCTAGGCTCTGTGATTTAACCCACAGCACCACACAAAGACTTAGTAAGGTTTTCTAATTTATATTTAGACACACACACACACACACACACATCATCTGCTTTTGAAAGTCCCATTGCCCCCCAAATAATAATAACAATAATAATAATAATCCAGTTTGTCCTGTGGCATAAGGGGTTGCTCCTGGAGGACCAAACTAGATGCTTTGGTTAAAGATGCAGCAAAAGATGCAACTATGTATCTTTGGCTGTGTTCATACCATATTTAAAGGCACACGGGGGTCGCACCCATACTACACATTTAAAGAAGTGTTGTACCCCTTTAAGCAATCCTGGCTTCCCTCAAAGAGGCATGAGAATTCATCCTTCACAGTTCCTAGAATCCTTAACAAACTACAGTCCCTAGGATTCAATGGGGGAAGTCTCATGTGTATTGAATTTGCTTTGATTGCATAGCATGGGCTGCTGGAGAGATGCCTTCTGCACAGCACAGTTTTGCACCTCTGGCATTTAAAGCGCAGGGCTTCCCCTTGGAGAATCCTTGGAACTTTAGTTTACCCCTACAATTCCCAGCCCCCTTAGAAACTACAGTTCCCAGGATCCATTGGGGGAACTGTGAATTTGACAGCAATTCATTACAGGTGTGTGGGGTGGAGGATCCCTACTGGGAAGGCAGCACTTGGGAAGGGGAGGCTGTTCTCTCCCTTGTCTCTTCAGATAGGATCCATTCATCATGCAGTGAGTTCTGTTTCTATGTATTGTTTTGCTTCTAGTTTTTTATGGTTTTAAATTTATTTATTTATACTCAGTTATTGGAATGGGAGTGCTGCAACTCTCAGGTCCTGTTTGCAGGCCTCCAAGGGTCCAGAATCCTCCTAAGGGAAGACTGCAAACAGAACCTGAGAGCAGCAGCAAGTGATGGGTGCAAATGCTTTAGAACATGAGAAGAGCCTGCTGGATTGGGCCAATGGCCCATCTAGTCCAGCATCCATCTTTCACAGTGGCCAACCAGATGCCAATAGAAGGTCTGTAAGCAGGACCTGGGCTCTGTGGTTTAGACCACAGTGACACCTGCATCCCTGTGATCCCAGGTATGATTCAGTAAAGTTTCATAGTGCCCAGCATCCTGTAGATGCCTCCTGGAAGCCTATGACCAGAACATGAAGGCAATTGTGCCTCACATAGTCTTGCTTTCCAGCAATTGATACTGAGTCAGATACTGCCTTTGAACCTGTAGGTTCTTTACAGTCACTATGGGTGATAGCTGTTAACAGATGCTCATTTTAATCCCTGAATTTGTCTAATCCTTTTTAAAAGTCATTTGGGTGGGTGGCCATCACCACATCTTGTGGCATTGCACTCCACAGATTAATTACATATTCTGTGGAGGTGCACTTCATTGTGTTTCACTGGATCAACCACATCCAGGTTCTAAAGTCATGACATGAGGGGACTCTTTTGCCTTAACCCCTTGTTCTCAACCTGCATCTTGTTATACACCACCTTTGTTCCAAGCTAAAAAGCAATGAACACTTCAGCCTTTCCTCATATGACACATGCTCCAGTCCTTTGGTTGTTTGGATTGCGCCTTTCTGCTTATTGTCGGTCCTCTTCCTCTTTCTTTCTGTGCTGAGAGGAGTATTCTGGTGCCTGAGCACAGATATTGTTGTTGTTGTTGTTGTTGTTGTTGTTGTTGTTGTTGTTGTTGTTGTTGTGTTATACATTTGATGTTAGTCACTCTGAGCCCGGCTTCGGCTGGGGAGGGTGGGATATAAATAAAATTTATTATTATTATTATTAGTCACTCAGCAAGGTCTTGGAACATGAAGTTCTTGGTTCATGTCCCAGAATCTCTGGCACTTAGCCATGTGCAGGTGAGAGGTGCCTAGGTTAGTCCAATCTTTGGCCTCATTAGCAAAGCCACAAAGTATTAGTCACTGATGTTGTGGTGTTGTTTTTAATGAAATGGGGAACACTTACTATTTGAAAGTGGAATCACACCAGCAATTCATTTTATGTGAGCAGATGGTAATGAATTTCATCTGCTTCAGGACTGGTAGGCATCCAGCCAGCAACCTGTTTTATACTGCTGACTGTTTCCCTAGCCGTCATAATGGTTTGGTGGCTGGCAGGACTCAAACTTTATAGGTCAAACATTCCCATTCTTTAAAAAAAAATGCACCCTGAGTTCTCATGATATGGTGTTCTCATCTGTGTATGTGACATTTTCACAGCAGAATATACTTTATGCTTCAAATAGCTACTAAGCTCCTGTAGCTTCCCAGCTGCAAGTTATCTGACAACCAAGGGATTCCACTTAGTCATGCTGGCCACATGACCTGGAAAAACTGTCTGTGGACAAACGTCAGCTCCCTTGGCCAGTAAAGCGAGATGAGCGCTGCAACCCCAGAGTCGTCTGCAACTGGACTTAACTGCCAGGGGTCCTTTACCTTTTTTTTCCTTTTCTTTTCTTATTTCTAGTTAGCAACACTAGGCAGCAATGCAACACAAGGGTGGTGCTATAAATGGCAGTCAATGGGTTTTGTGCACTTTTATCCACATTCTGGAATGCTTTTTATCCCAATGGGATAGACACTGGGAATGTTTTAGCCTTTTTAGTGTAATCCTTGATTCTAAAAAAATAAAAATCCCTTTTATTTCAAAATGTCTGAGGTGATCTTCTACCTCTGCTATCCAATGCAGTATGTCTGTATGTCTGTTGCTAGGAGTTGCAAGTGATGAGAGTGCCATTGCTGTCAGGTTCTGTTTGTGGTCTTCCCACAGACACCATGTTGGCCACTGTGAGAACAGGATGCTGGACTAAATGGCGCCATTGGCTTGATCTAGCAGGCTCCTGTGGTGTCATGGTTAGTGTGTTGGATTAGGACCTGGGAGACCAGGGTTCAAATCGCCACTCAACCATGAAGCTCCCTGGCTGACCTCGGGCTAGTGACTGTAACCCTTAGCCTAACCTACCTCACAGGGTTATTGTGAGGATAAAATGGAGAGAACTATGTATGTCATCTTTAACTCCTTGGAGTACATAGTTGTTGTTGTTGTTTTGACAGGACATTGCATGACTAAAAACCGAATGCATTGCTATTGGGTTTAGGATAATGTAATGTATTGTGTTAAAGTTGCATAATGAATCTGATTCTTTCTGTACATCAGAATTAACAAGAGGATGATGGAATCCATAATTAGAAAAATATATATAGCATGTTGTCGCCATTTGTTTTTGATAATTCCAGTAGATCCAAGTGACCCTTGTACCCAGTTAGCACTCTGGGGCGTTGGGAACCTTTTTCAGTTACACTCTCTTCCATACAACCATCCAGGGGACACATACCAGCGGTGAGCAGGACAAAAAGCAAAAGTGGGTGAAGCAATTAAAGTAGGCTAGTTACCTCTCTAGGGGATGCGGGTGGCGCTGTGGGTAAAACCTCAGCGCCTAGGACTTGCCGATTGCATGGTCGGCGGTTCGAATCCCCACGGCGGGGTGAGTTCCCACCGTTCAGTCCCAGCTCCTGCCCACCTACCAGTTCGAAAACACCCTTAAAGTGCAAGTAGATAAATAGGTACCGCTTTATAGCGGGAAGGTAAATGGCGTTTCCGTGTGCTGCACTGGTGCAGGATCGCCAGAGCAGCTTCATCACGCTGGCCACATGACCCAGAAGTGTCCTCGGACAGCGCTGGCCCCCGGCCTCTTAAGTGAGATGGGCGCACAACCCTAGAGTCGGACACGACTGGCCCGTACGGGCAGGGGTACAGACCTTTACCTTTTAGTTACCTCTCTACCCTCCCTCTAAGCAAGCAAGAACGATTATTGAATCTCAATGGCACATTCTAGTCAGGCAAAAACACTCAAAGAGGGTGCACATCAGGCCAGGGAAAGGAATTTGGCCAGGGAATGGGTGCAACCTGTGGAAAATACCAAGTACCAGACAGAGGGGTCTAGAGGCCTGCATTCAGTCCCCGGGGTTGAAGTTCCCTACTCACAGAATTTAGTGGCAAATTCAGAAGTGCAGAGTAACTTCATTATAGTCTCAGCCACACACTCTTCTAAGATTATACAATCTTCTAAGATTATACACGAATAATCATTAGAGATCCATTGTAATGACCAATGCAGATCTCCATATGTTGCCTTCCAGCTAGATCTACTTTTTCGTGCATATGCACATGGGCAAATGATTTGGAGTGTTCCAGTATCTTCTTTTGGAGTAACGTGGTTTTCCTGAAGTTCCATTGTATGTGGCAGAACTTGCACACCGTTTTCTTGAAACTGAAGCATCTTGTGTTTTCAATATTGCCAAGAGCTTAACTTTGGAGCATACAGGAAAAACCACTACAGTATTTGGTGTTCTTTACACACAGCTCCTTTCACTCTGGCTTCAGTTAGTGCAAAGAGTGAGAATATTCCTTTTCAGTGGCTACAAATTTCCTCTTTCATGTTGATTGGGCATCTCTAGGTTGCTGGAGATGGGGACCCTACTAGGGCCCTGCTGCAGAAATAGTAACAGGGCCTCGACCTCCTGTGATCCCAGACTACTGCACTTCTGCCCACTTCTGGTCCTAAAGTGAAATCTTGTATATCTTCATAGCAAAATTTGGCATGGCTGATAAATGGTCCCCTTTGACTTGCATCCTGCAAATCTTCCCTCCACTCCATTTAACCTCTAATTGCGATTTGCAACACACACATGAGCAAATTTCACTCACTATCTCATGAATATTTGCTTGCAGAAGACACTAACTGTGAGACCTGAGACTTTGTGCAGGTCAGAGAGCAGAGCATGAATTGCAAAGTTGTTGAAGTGAAACTGCAGCAGAGCTTCAGCTAACGGGTTAACTTGGTAGCTAGGAGAATGTATCACTGGAGCAAAGCAGCCAGAGCCCCAGGGAAATGCAATCACTCCCTGTTTCCGTGTTCTACTTTTGGGAGAACAACTACGCGATAATGATAGTGACATTGCCTGAGATAGCTAAGGCTCCATATTCTTCCCCCCACCCCCTAACTTACTGTACCACTTTATATAACTGCTGTGTCACATGAATAGGTGCTTGTTAGAAGAAAATATATAGCTTCTCTGTAGGGACGCAAGTGTACAGGTGATGAATTGGTTAGATTATTAATTGATGAAAGACCTTTTGAACGATTGAAGAGGTGCCCTAAATGAATAATAGGTATTTTTACAAAAAAAAAAAATCAAAAAAATAAAGCTTACAAACATCACGAATGGTAGATCCTTTCACAGAAGAGATGTCCAGCTCTGTACATGCCTCATTTAGGATGGCAAAGAATCCTTCTGAACTTTAAAGACTACCATTGATTATTACAGCATAAGCTTGAAGTGTTTTTCTGAATGCATTGGATGGAGTAGAATGTAATATATGAAAGCTTGTATCAGGGGATGGGAGCCTTTTTGGGCCTGGGGGCTGCATTGCCTTCTGGGCAGCCTTTTGGGGGCCACATGTCCGTGGGGGTGGGAGGCTAGAGGCAAAAGCGGGCAAAGCAACAAATATAATATAGCTTTGTACAGCATACTTATCCAGTCCTCTCTATCCTTTATCAAGTCACTCAAAAAGCTGTATCAGAACTCAAGGATGCATTCCAGTCAGGATAAAAAGCAGGATCTGTGGTGAGGAGCATGATCTGGGGAGTGTGCTGAGAGCCTGGAGTGACGCATTTGGCCCCATGTCCTGTGGTTTCCCACCCCAGCTTGTACCATAATTTGTTATTCTTTAAGGCACCAAAATATTCTTTCTTTCTTTCTTTCTTTCTTTCTTTCTTTCTTTCTTTCTTTCTTTCTGGTTTTTGCTGCTGACTGAAACAGCATTTTTAATATATATAATGATAACAGACAAAATGCATGTCAAAGCCCAAAAACAACAGTTGTTAAATTACTTACTTACTTAATGTCCAAAGGACTTGCCTTCTACAACCCAAAAACTGTCCAAATTCACCTGAGGCTTTGAGAGACTTGGAATGGAGCAGTCCAGTTTCCACGTTAGTGTCTGCGTGGCATGGTCGAGATCACTGGGTGGTGCTATAGCTAGAGGGGGCTAGCTGGGTTTTTTGCCCCAGGTGAAGCCTCCAGAGGGGTGCCGTTGAGGCTCCCAGCCTGTGTGTGTGCATGTGGGGTGATGCCAAACTGTATCTTTGACCTGGGTGAAATAAAGCCTAGCTTTGCCTCTGCACTGGGGCTGGTTCTTGTTTTTTCCATCTCTCTGTGTGTGCATGTTGGAGTGAATAGAAGGCAGCTTGGCAGGGTTGGGGAATCTTAGACCTGGTGGCTTCTCTTATTTTGCCCTAGGGAATTTCCTTAGGCCACATGGCCCCTCCTTAGGCCACACCCCTTACCAGGCATGCTCCTCAGGTGCTTTTGCCTGGCCGGAATGCCCTTGAACTGCAACAATGCTCTTGCTTGCCTAGTTGAAGAGATGTTTGTGGGTTGGGGGTTGTAGAAACCTCTTTGAGTTTGATTGGCTGGAATGCAGCCTACCCACCTACCCACTTTTGCCTCTGGGCCTGCTCATCACCAGCATGCAGCCCCCAGGTGGTTCAGGAGGCAGGGCATAGGCAATGGCACTCATTAGGCCAAGGCAGCAATGAGGTTGTTCCCTGGCACCACCATTGCTCAGAGCAGTGGTTCTCTGAGCCACGATTTCAGAATAAAAATTTGCTAGCACCAGACCAAATTCTTTCTTGATAGGAAATACATTGGAAAACAAAAAGAAACAACTCCTGACAGAACACAACTATTTCATAATATGATCGTGGGACATCTAGAAAATTATTTTTTAAAAAACTCAGCTACATAAGAACACAAATCATTCCCAAAATATAATTATAAACGAGACTCTTACATATGTACCTTAGGTATGTATACAAACTCAGTGAGAGGTGTGAGCTTGCCTGGTAATGTCATTTATATCAGGTTCAGTTTAAGACAAACAAACTCTCATCTCCTCATCAACACAAAGAATCCTTTCTCTTTTCTAATTTTTCATATTTGTCAGAGTTTAAAACCCCTGTTTGTGGAGAACTGTAGAACAATACCAAAAGCTCCTGAAGAGAGGCATGGATACTGTTTCTGGTTAGAATCATATAACTGTAGAGTTGGAAGGGATCCTGAGGATCATCTAGTCCTTGCAAGGCATGAATCTCAGCTAAAGCATCCACAACAGATGGCCATCCAACCTCTGTCTAAAGACCTCCAAGGAAGGAGAGTCCACTACCTCTTGTGGAAGTCCACTGCTGAACAGCTCTTACTGTCAGAAAGTTTTTCCTGATGTTTAGCTGGAATCTCCTTTCTTGTAGAATCAATTGGTTTGAGTCCTACTGTCCAGAGCAAGAGAAGACAAACTTACTCCATCCTTCATGTGACAGCCCTTTAGATATTTGAGGATGGCTGTCAGATAGTCCTCTGTATCAAAAATGGGATAGCTGCCTTTGACAGCCTTTTCCTCCAGATGGGAACCATTTACATATATCCAAATGTAATGAATATGCCACTGCTGTGATACTGTGGGATACCTGAGAGAGGGGAGAAGAAACCATCCAGAAGTGAAGTTGTCTTAAGTCTACAGCTGTGGCAGCTTATCTGCCTGGCAAATCTTTTAATTACATTCAGCATCTAATGACTCGCAATTGTACAAGTAGATATGTAAGCTCTGCTGCTGCAGAACCTGATGCCACAGTTGTAAGGACATGGGGAAATAAGAAGAGCATGCTATCTCTCCCCCCACCCCCAATGTTTTTGTACTATGCTATGCTACACTGAGGGGGACGCAGGTGGCACTGTGGGTTAAACCACAGAGCCTAGGACTTGCCGATCAGAAGGTCGACGGTTCGAATCCCCGCGATGGGGTGAGCTCCTGTTGCTCGGTTCCTGCTCCTGCCAACCTAGCAGTTCGAAAGCACGTCAAAGTGCAAGTCTGGCGGGAAGGTGAACGGCGTTTTTGTGTGCTGCTCTGGTTCGCCAGAAGTGGCTTAGTCATGCTGGCCACATGACCCGGAAGCTGTACGCCAGCTCCCTGAGCCAATAAAGCGAGATGAGCGCCGCAACCCCAGAGTCAGTCACGACTGGACCTAATGGTCAGGGGTCACTTTACGCTTTACCGTTATGCTTCACTGAAATGCTTAAATGCTTCTTTGAATCTTCCTGCCACACTTGCCATCCTCTCCTGCCACACCATTGTGGTGCATCCCCAACTCACAAGCCACTCCATACTCACAAGTTGCCAAAGCTGCTCTTGGGCACTTTCTGTGTCATCCTAATCAACTGCTGAAGGTAGTTGTGCAAATGAAAAGGGATGGACCCCCACATAGCCTGGGACTACAACAAGGTGCAATAAGCAGTTAACATTTAAGACATCCATAAAGTTGGATGCCCATTTGGCCAAAACACCAGATTCTGAGCTTAGCTGGTCACACATATACCATGCAGGATGAAATGATGTTTGTTATTTTCCTGCCTTAAATGACTGCTCTATCTTTGGGGACAGGAGCTTCATTGGAGAAAGGATTCTTTGCTTGTATCCTCTGGGCATCTCGCTTAGCCTCTCAGCTCTTAGCATTGTACACTGCACTCGGTTTCCAGAGCAATCTTGTAATGCTCCCAGGGCCTAATAATTTCTTCCCTGCAGGCAAAGCAAGGAAATATAGGAAGTGATAGCAGTCCCAGCACACAAAAGGATCTCTCTTATTCTTAACTGTTGCTTACCAAGAACAAACCTTGGTGACAGCTAGGGAAGGGGGGAGAATTCAATTTAGTTCACATTTAATGACAAAACCTACTTAATTCATGCTTTCCGAAACATGGGAACCAAAATACCTGCCATCCTTCAAAATTCAAACTCTGTCGCATTTTTGCAAAATAAAAAATCAAGATTCCCTGTGCTCTGCTCCACTCCCTCTTTCTTCCTGCCCAGGGTAGCCCTATCTTCTGCCTGCACCTCAGAGCTGGGGCAGCAGCCTCTACTCCTCCTTGTTTGCTCTCCAGCAACCACTACAAGCTGCCCAAGGGAAGAGGGTGGTAGCGATGGCCAGGGAGAGGTCAGGGAGAAGCCAGGGAGAGGCAACAGAATGGTCCCTTGCAGCTGCAGTAGCCGCTACCACCACCACCTAGGACAAGCACCTTCTCAACCTCCTTCCCAAGCTTGGCGATGGTGGCACTGGTGGAGCCGACCTTCTGATCAGCAAGTCCTAGGCTCTGTGGTTTAACACACAGCGCCATGCAAAGACTTAGTAAGGTTTTCTAATTTATATTTAGACACACACACACACACACACACACACACTCTTACCATCTGCTTTTGAAAGTCCCATTGCCCCCCAAATAATAATAACAATAATAATCCAGTTTGTCCTGTGGCATAAGGGGTTGCTCCTGGAGGACCAAACTAGATGCTTTGGTTAAAGATGCAGCAAAAGATGCAACTATGTATCTTTGGCTGTGTTCATACCATATTTAAAGGCACACAGGGGTCACACCCATACTACACATTTAAAAATCCTGGCTTCCCTCAAAGAGGCATGAGAATTCATCCTTCACAGTTCCTAGAATCCTTAACAAACTACAGTCCCTAGGATTCAATGGGGGAAGTCTCGTGTGTATTGAATTTGCTTTGATTGCATAGCATGGGCTGCTGGAGAGATGCCTTCTGCACAGCACAGTTCTGCACCTCTGGCATTTAAAGCGCAGGGCTTCCCCCTAGGAGAATCCTTGGAACTTTAGTTTACCCCTACAATTCCCAGCCCCCTTAAAAACTACAGTTCCCAGGATCCATTGGGGGAACTGTGAATTTGACAGCAATTCATTACAGGTGTGTGGGGTGGAGGATCCCTACTGGGAAGGCAGCACTTGGGAAGGGGAGGCTGTTCTCTCCACTTGTCTCTTCAGATAGGATCCATTCATCATGCAGTGAGTTCTGTTTCTATGTATTGTTTTGCTTCTAGTTTTTTATGGTTTTAAATTTATTTATTTATACTCAAGTTATTGGAATGGGAGTGCTGCAACTCTCAGGTCCTGTTTGCAGGCCTGCAAGGGTCCAGAATCCTGTCTGCAAACAGGACCTGAGAGCAGCAGTTGTCCCATTCCAGCAAATGGTGGGTACAAATGCTTTAGAACATGAGAAGAGCCTGCTGGATTGGGCCAATGGCCCATCTAGTCCAGTATCCGTCTTTCACAGTGGCCAGCCAGATGCCAATAGAAGGTCTGTAAGCAGGACCTGGGCAAAACATTCCTCACCCCCTGCAGTTCCCAACAACTGGCTTTCAGAAGCATAGTGATTCCAACAAGAGGAGGTAGAACATAGCCAACTCAGCATCTAGAAACTGATAGTCTGACCCTGAAGGAATTTTCCTAATCCTTTTAGAAAGTTGGTAGATACTTTAAAATGCACTGGTGGAGGAAATAGGGACAGTCCAGGCTCAAATGAGAACCTGGCTGGCTTTTCTAATTTTGGGACTGTCCCTGGTTAATAGAGTGCGTTGGAGAGTGCATTGTTCTGACTGAGTGCTAAAGAATGGGTTTTCTTGGGGAAAGACAAAACTGCTCAGACCCATGGCTAGAAAGCACAGGACAAGAGGAAAACTGCTCAGACCTGCCCTTTCTATGCATGGGACAAATGGAAATGTGGATGAGCCCTAGCTCTAGTCAAGAGGACTTTAGACAGTCCTACTTAGAGATGCTGGAGGTTTTATTTGAGGATTTAATGGAGCCTTATGGGTTGAATCCAACTAAGTTTTTACCCACAGTTTCCCCACTGAAATTAATGGACCTATATTAGCCACATTCTACTTTGAGTAGAACCAACAATGAATACATGCAAAGCTCTATTACTGATCCAACACCCTTCCCAGTGATTACAAAATAGTAGCTCAAGGCAGCTATCTGTTTTCTGTAGTGAAAGTAGTGTGGTAGTCTTCTTAGTTATTTCTGAAAGAGTTTCCAAAGGAGCATCAGGAGTTGCTGATAATGTCTATTTATAATCGACAATAAATATCTGGTTGTAGAAGGTAGTTTTAATCTCTCTGAAGGCCTACATGAAAGACTTAGAAATATGTTTGCATTTGAACTGTCCCAAAAAACACTCATGCAAAACAACCCCCCAGAAAGCTATCATCATTATCTCTTGAAGTTGTAAGAAATATTTGCCTCTCGTCTTCTAAAGAGCAGTATCAAAAAAAGGAAAATGGATTTTGCAGAGTACATAAGAGAAATCACTTCCATTTGTGGGCTTCAACACTTGGCTTCTCTCCATGTGTTTGTGATGAGGGCAAGCCGAATGTAGGAAGCTGGATTGGAAGGAAGTCTTTTATGTACCACTGTATTTTCACCAGTATACGATAATTACATCAGGCCACTGAACCCACTTGAGTTGAGATCAGAGTAATAGGGAAAGGACTGTGGCACTGTACAGAGCACATGCTTTTGCATGCAAAACGGCACAGATGATGGTGGTGGTGGTGGTGATTTCAGTCGACACATAAGGAGTCACCAAGGAACTTGCAGGATCTTAAAGCATGACATAAAGATATCAGAAAAAAGAACAGTGCATTGTAATAAAAGCAGAACAGCAAGCCCAATTTGTTCATTTGCCAGCATGATTTGGATTCCAGTGGGCATTTGTTCCTCTGCAAACCAGCAAAACTCACTGCAATGCCAGCCTGGGAAAACACCCATTTCCAGGTGTGGTTTGAATATAAACAATGCCTGCAAATGGCCAGCTTCAAAGGGGCTTGCTGTCAAAGCCCATCCGTGATGTCAGTGAGCTGTGCTTACAAAGAATCAGGGCACACTTGAAGTTCCCCCAATGTTCCATCACAGCTCCATTTTATATGACATCTGGTGTACAGCCAGTGGGTGTGGTTTAAAGAAAACGGGCCAGACAAGGAACCCTGCCATGCCTGCTTAAGCCCATGGGCCAGAGGTTGCTCACAGCATACTAAAAGTTTGAAATAGAGAGTTATATGGTCTTGGGAGGCTCACTGATTTCCTGCAAAAGGTTCGAACACTGCTAAAACCATTGCTTACAATTTAATACAGTGTTTTAGTATGTCTTCCCTGCTGTGTGTATCATCAGCCAAACTGAACTCCTGTGGTCTCAGGGCTGCATTTGAATCTACTCAATGGAATGTGAAATCCCATTTTCTTTTTCTTTTTTTTCCTGTCATTGGGATTCCATGATGGGGCAGGATGGAATTTTAAATGCTGGTTTCTCCTTTCTGGGCCAGCAATTCAGAGAAGAAGAGCACTACCAGAAGAAAAATTGGCAACCCTACCTGGGGCTAACAAATTTGAGCTATGTTTTCCATACTTGTTCCCCATCAACTCTCATCAGCCACTCACCCTTTTTTTTATGTAAAAAGGCAGAGACACACAACCCAGTTCACCCATAATAACACAGATGCAGGGAGAATAAATATAGCTGCCCTATTTGTGCTCTCCTGTGAACCTTGAGGTTCAGGTTTCACACAGGTGTTTGCACCATTTATCCTAGACCAGAGATGGGAAACCTGTGGTTCTCCGATTATTGTTGGACTCCAGCTCAGCTCCAGCCAAGGATGTTGACAGCAACTTCTGGAGGGTCACAGTCTGTCCTGTGGGAGGAAGAGAAGGAGGCAGAGTGGGTTATTCTTAAGGAGAGAATGCATAGCTAGCTCACTCCCAGTGCATCTAGGCTGGCCCTCACCCAGCTAGCCACTCGGGTGCCCAGTGTGGCGCGTGCATCCTGCAGCTGGGGGCGGGACGAGCTGCCTATTGGGGCAGGACGAGCCAAGGCAGGGTGCACTGTGTGGAGCCTCTCCACAGCCTCCCCCTCAGCTGTAGGGTGGCTGAGGCGATGGGCAGACACAAGCAGCGCGGAGCTTGCAGGCAGTTCGCCCGCCACCTCCCCCTCAGGAGAGACGCATGGCTCAGGCACACTGCAGGCCCGCAGTGTGGCAACCAGTGCCTCGTGCCTCACACCTCACCTATCTACCAGTGGCAAAGGAAGGGGGGGGGTCCGTCGGGGGCGGGAGTTATTTTTTCCAAAAAAAAAAGGGTCATGAGCCCAATTTTTATTTATTCATTTTATTTTTGCCATTTTGTCACACACACCCCTCAGTGATGACACCCGGGGTGGCCCGCACCCACCTCACCCCCCCCCCTTCCTACACCACTGCCCTCACCACATCATATGGTCTGGTGGGTCTGGTTAGCTCCTATAATCAATGGATTTTTGCATGTTAATTCTGCACATTCAGTGGATTTCATGATGTTTTGGTATTGTAAGATGATTTATTGTATTTAAGGTTTCCACTTCATTTGCATAGCAGCCAACCTCTAGGGGCTGAGGTCCCTTCAGCCCCCCAATAAAATATTTGAGGGCTCCAGAGCCCCCAAAATTGATGAGCATTGCCATTCAAATGGAGTGTGTGTGTGCCTCATGTCATGTGATCAGTTATGCAGGACGGGGCTTACCTATTCCCCTCCCCATCTTCAATATTTTATTGAAGTTGGCATCCCTGTTCACTTGCCTAGATTTTGCATTTATATGGTATTGCTTAATTTTGCTGGATTTGGGGAGACATTGGAAGCTGCCTTATACTGAGTCAAACCACTAGCTCACCAAGCACAGTATCGTTTAATTTATTTATTCATTTTTAAAATATATATATATATCATTATTTCATTTTAAAAACATCAAAGTGGTTTACAACAAAAATGCATAAAGCCACACAGTAAGAACTGTCTCTAGAAGTCTACATTGACTTTCAGACAGTCTCTCCCAGCCTTACCAGGAGATACCAGGGATTGAACCCGGGACCTTCTGCATGCAAAGCAGGTGTTCTACCTCTCAACTAGGGCCCTTCCCAACAACATAAATCTCTTTCTGATCTCTTTCTTGATGAAAAGTGGTACAAAAATATTTGTATGAATGAATTAAACATTTGAACAAAATATATTAGAAGTAGGGGGAAAAGGCCTATGCTAGTGGTTCCCAAACTATTTCCCCTATGGACCTCTTGGAAATTTCCAAGAAATTTGGCAGACCACTTAATGATATTTCTGCTTGTTTTAGCGATTACAGTGAAGTGTTCTAGATGCTCTGTGGGGGTTTTTAATTGTATTTTTATTTCTTCCTTTATTTCTTGTGTTGCATTTTACTTTATTAGACCTTGAATTCCATAGAATTCAAACTGTAATGCAATATAAGAAATAAAAGAAGCAACAAAAGAAGGATGAAGTCTGAAGAAGTGTGCATGCACACAAAAGCTTGTACCCAGAACAAACTTAGTTGGTCTCTAAGGCGCTACTGGACAATTTTTTTGTTTTTTTATTTATTTCAACAAAAATACTGTTAAATATAATCATGAGTATTCATTGCAGACATGCCACGGACCACCTGAAGGAAGCTCAGTGGTCCACAGGCCACAGTTTGGGAGCCCCTGGACCCTGCTAAGAATTTTGTAAAGTGAGAAATTGCATGTTAACCTTTCCTTCTTCCTCCACCCCAACTTCCTGTCTTCTACAGAGATCCAAAATAGCTGTCTATGAGAAAATGTGGTCGTATATGAAGTCGGCAGAGCCATCTGTATTTGCCAAAACAACAGCGGACGGGGTAGCCCGCGTGAGGAAATCTAAGGGGAAGTTTGCCTTCCTGCTCGAATCGACCATGAATGAGTACATTGAACAACGGAAGCCTTGTGACACAATGAAAGTTGGTGGGAACCTGGATTCCAAAGGCTATGGTGTAGCAACTCCCAAAGGCTCAGCATTAAGGTGGGTGGAATAATATAACAATATCCATGTTGTTATAGTATTCCACCTACCCTGATGTATTGTGTTGTCTTTTTCTTTCTTGTGGATTTGAGGTAAACTTAAAAAAGTTTTCAAAAAAAAATCAGTATTCCATGAAGTTAAATAAGACGGTAAATTATGGTTTCATTGACTTTAATGCATCCATTTTTTTTCTAAATGTTCTCTCCGTGTTGTCCTTTCCGATTGTTTGTTGCTGTTTTTAATTTTACAGTCCAGTGGCTTTTTTCAATTTAAATGGTAAAAGCCCAAGTTAAAAACCGCCATACGTGACGGGTGTTAATTGCATGACGTGGTGTTCTCGTCGCCTCTTTTTTTAAAATCCCCTCCTCCTCCTCCTCCTCCTCCTTCTCCTCCTCCTCCTCCTTCTTCTTATTTTTTCTCAAAAAACAATTTCCCCATCCCGCACACTTCCGTTTTTTAAGCAAATGTTTAGATCCTCCATGCCACCTTTCCAATATTTAAACCCTGTTATTTGCTGTAACAAACACGTTCTCTATATAGCTCCACCTCCCTGTGAAAAACCAAAAAGAAAAAAAAAGTGAAAGAGAGAGAGAGAGAGAGAAAAGAGGAAACAAAAATTACCGGCCAATTTGTCCTCCTTCTGCTCCTTTCTTTATACGTTTTTTAACGACTTTAACCGAGCATCTGTGCATTATTCTTACGAGTTATGTTTTATCGTTTCAAGAAATGCTGTTAACCTGGCAGTATTAAAACTGAATGAGCAAGGCCTCTTGGACAAATTGAAAAACAAATGGTGGTACGACAAAGGAGAGTGCGGCAGCGGGGGAGGTGACTCCAAGGTCAGCCTCAATGTCACCACAATCGGGTACCTTAGTCAAGAGTAATCGGCAAGGCTGTTATTTTATGCATCAGGGAAAAAAGAGCCTGGAAGATGAGAAACCATCTTGAAACCATCTTGTTCAAGTCACTTGCTTGTCCAGTAGCTTGCAAGGCTCAGGGAGGGGGGATTTCTTTTCTTCTTCCCCCCTTCCTTTGCACTGCTACCGTTGCAATCAATCCTGGGTCCTTATTTAACTAACAGAGAGAAAGAGAGGAGAAACCAGACTGAGGGTTTCATCCAATGCTTGTCATACTCAAAGTTGGCCCACTGAAATTAGTGGGCATGGTTAACTGAGGTCTGTTAATGGCATTGGGTCTGCTCCGAGTATAACTTCTTTGGATGCAATCCAAGGAATCCTCTCTTGTTGCATTCATTGAGTTGGATGTGGTTATATGATGGGTTATGGATTGAGTGGGATGGGTTATACGAGTCTCTGCTTATACACCAGCGGTTTTTACTGAGCCAGTCTGTCCCCGTTTGTATGTGGCCTCTGGTAGGTGCGGCAGGCAGATATGTTTCAAGGATTCACTCTTCAGATCCCAGCCAGGGTTGCCAAATGTTAGCCTTGTATCTTGGTTGCATATGTAGCACAGGGCACTGAGTATTTCCAAAAAAATCAGAGTTCAGATACAGTATGTAAATAAGCTTGTTTGAAAATAAGTTTTGTGTGTGTGTGTGTGTGTGTGTGTGTGTGTTCGAATGTGTTAGATTGCCAAGACCTTTGCTGAAAATGAATTACTAATTTTCTCAAGTTACATATTAAACACTAAGAAAATGAGGAGGAGGAGTATTTAAGTTTAGAAAGATACATTTTAAAAATCATATTGTTTCTGGATTTGCTGGCTCTTTAAGCTGATAATTTTTCATTGCTAATTTTTAATACATATTGTTGTATATAATTCAGGTTAATAGATATTAGGATAGTTAAATAACCAGATGCTCAGTTTGTGATTTGTTAGAAAGAAAGAAACAATATCCACGTTGAATTTTTAAAGACATATTTTTAAAATAGGGTTGCTACTTCCTTCCCTGACAAAATACCCCATGCCTTCGAGATTTGCAGACCTTCCAAGTGTCCCTGTTTACCAGGAACAGGCCCGGATTTACTGAAGCCGTCCCAGTTTCTGATTTAATCCCAGAATGTCCCACTTTTCTTTAGGACATCCTTATTTTCACTGGAGAAATGTTGGAGAGTATGGTATTATGTGACCCAAGGAGATAAGCAGCTTTGCAACCTTTAGATGACACCCGAAGGCAGCCCTGTACAGTGGTACCTCGGGATGAGAACGGGATCCGTTCCAGAGCCCCGTTCGCATCCCGAACAGAATGTAAGACGCAATAGCGGGTTGCGTTTCGCTGCTTCCACGCATGTACGTGATGTCATTTTGACCGTCTGCACATGCATGCGTGGCGAAACCTGGAAGTAATGCGCTCCGTTACTTCCGGGTCGCCGTGGAGTGCAACCCGAAAGTGCTCAATCTGAAGCGTATTTATCCCAAGGTATGACTGTATAGGAAAGTAGGGCATCCCTATTCTCATTGGAGATGTGTTGAATGCTATAGATTTGCCTAAAAGGTGCATAGACGTTTTCCCCACCAGCAGGTATTGTAATGATGCTATGCAGTTAGGCATTGGGGTGTGCATTGTTTGAGGGTGCATAAACCCATGGCTTGTTCCTGCAATACAATGCATGTTTCAGTTTCACAGCCCTTTGTCAAATCTAATAACCCAGCTAGGAAAGGGATATTTCATTAAATTAATCCCATTAATTGAAAAGTAATACCCTGAAGAATTCCATTAAATTCTCTGGGCTGCTGTTCCTCTCCCCCCCTGCATGCAATCTACTCTTTAAAAAAAAGAGCCAACAATAATTTGTAATTACTTTCTGTAGTTAACCAACCCACTTGCAGGAAGATTATTGATGGGGAAACGTGCAGGCAGTTAATACAGCTCCCCCCTGAATTTCTTCATAAATGATGCTTCTATCAGCAGAGCAAGTGCAATAATCATTTACTTTAATCATATTGGATAGCAGCAAAAGCTGTATATGATTAAAACAAAGGAAGTTTTATGCCATTTTCTTCACTTCTCTAGTCATTACCACCGGGAATAAAAGCTAGGGTTGGGGAAATATCCAAGTATACATTTGAGCTCAAAGGCTTATTCCGTAGCCCAACCTTTACTATAGTGTAACCGATGTTTCTGAAATACTTAAATCCCCTCTTGTTCATACTGTCATATTAGGTAAGGTGTCCAGAAGGAGTAGAATTTGAAGCAGATCACAACCTTCTTTTGAGAGTCTAGGTAAAAAGATATTTTACTGCTTCTGAATAATATGATGTGGCTGGTTGGTTGGTTTTACATTTATATCCTCTCATTCCTCCAAGGAGCACAGAGTGGGGGAGGGGCATACACAGTTCTCCCCTTCCCTCATTTTATCCTTACAGAACAAACATGTGAGGTAAGTTAGACTGACATGTGAGGTAAGTTAGACTGAGGTAAGTTACCTCACAAATGTGAGGTAAGTTATAATAATAATAATAATAATAATAATAATAATGTATTTATACCCCACCCTCCCCGGCCAAGACTGGGCTCAGGGCGGCTAACGCTGAATAGAAATACAGTAAAAACATTATTAAAAAACAACAACAACAAAAACCAGTTGATTAAAATGTAAGTTAGAATACAGTTTAAAATGCAGCTTAAAATGCAGCCTCGTTTTAGTGGTAGCCTATAGATCAAAGCCATAAGGGGGGAAAACGTCAAATATTCACGGGGCCAATTATCCATGCTGGTCCTACATGGGTCAGCAAAAAGAGCCAAGGGAAAATTTATATACAAATCCCATATAAGGGGTTCCATTAAAAAAGAGGGGGAGTTAGACTGAGTGGGGGTTTGAACTCTGGTCTCCTAGGGCCTAGTCTGTTGCTCTAACCACTACACTATATTGGCTCTCAGTGGATAGTATTCACGATGACCATATAGTGCCTCCATAATCAAAGGCACTATGCCTCTGAATACCAGTCACTGAGGAACAATGGTGGGAGCAAGCTATTGCTTTCTTTTCCAGCTTGTGGGCATCCTAGATGCATCCAACTGGTCAATCTCAGAGCCAGGGTGCTGCATTGGACAGGATCTTAACCTAGCAGGACTGTTTTTTCCTAATAAGTCAGATTCTGTTCATTCATGCCAAGCAGAGGAGAATGCTGGCCCTACTTGTCATCTGGTTTGGTCACTGTGAGAACAGGATGCTGGACTGATGAAGATGCATGGCTTTTCTTATGCTTAAAAAAACCAAATATAGACTTCAGTTATAACATGGAGATGCAGCTGAAAGTCCAGGTTCCAAATCCAGCCACCAAAACATTCCATTTGGCTTCCAGCAAAGCTCTGCATGACTCAAAGGCACTCACACAATGTGAAAGCTTTGTACCTCACCCTTGCTTGCAAAGATAAAATAAGCATTGGCTTATCAAACCTGGGATGTGGGTGGCACTGTGGGTTAAACCACAGAGCCTAGGACTTAGAATCATAGAATCATAGAGTTGGAAGAGACCACAAGGGCCATCGAGTCCAACCCCCTGCCAATCAGGAAACACCATCAGAGCACTCCTGACATATGGTTGTCAAACCTCTGCTTAAAGACCTCCAAAGAAGGAGACTCCACCACACTCCTTGGCAGCAAATTCCACTGTCGAACAGCTCTTACTGTCAGGAAGTTCTTCCTAATGTTTAGGTGGAATCTTTTTTCTTGTAGTTTGGAACCATTGCTCCGTGTCCGCTTCTCTGGAGCAGCAGAAAACAACCTTTCTCCCTCCTCTATGTGACATCCTTTTATATATTTGAACATGGCTATCATATCACCCCTTAACCTCCTCTTCTCCAGGCTAAACATGCCCAGCTCTCTTAGCCGTTCTTCATAAGGCATCGTTTCCAGGCCTTTGACCATTTTGGTTGCCCTCCTCTGGACACGTTCCAGTTTGTCAGTGTCCTTCTTGAACTGTGGTGCCCAGAACTGGACACAGTACTCCAGGTGAGGTCTTACCAGAGCAGAATACAGTGGCACTTGCCAATCAGAAGGTCGGCGGTTTGAATCCCCGTGACGGGGTGAGCTCCCATTGCTCGGTCCCAGCTCCTGCCAACCTGGCAGTTCGAAAGCACGTCAAAGTGCAAGTAGATAAATAGGTACCGCTCTGGCGGGAAGGTAAACGGTGTTTCCCTGCAATGCTCTAGTTCGCCAGAAGTGGCTTAGACATGCTGGCCACATGACCCGGAAGCTGTACACCGGCTCCCTCGCCCAATAATGCGAGCTGAGCACCGCAACCCCAGTGTTGGCCACGACTGGACCTAATGGTCAGGGGTCCCTTTACCTTTACCTTTACCTGTCAAACCTAAGAATGTGACGTAACCAACATACAAAACAAGGGTCCATATAGAAAGCAAAACTGTATCCACAGCAAGAACATCCACAGCAAGGAAAACAAAATCTAGACACTATGCCTGGACAGAAAAGAAAGTGTTAGTCTATGTGTCCTAAACACACACACACCACCACCACCCCATAATGTTAGGGAAAATGTTCCACAATCAGGGCATTATTTTGGAAAAGTTCATCCATGGTTGCCATCCGTTCTTTCTATGTCAGGTTTGGGGAACTTGTTGTTAGGGATTTGGGTGAGATTCGATTCAGTCAGTTCAGTTCACAGTACAAAGCGAACCCATCTAATTCATATTTTCCAATGCAATGTGCAAACCAAAACACAGCCCTTCTTTGAAATTTGCACTTCTCTTAGTTTTGTAGTGTGGTTGTCCAGCCAAGTAATACAATACAGCTCACATCTTTTGCAGGGGTCACATTCCAGGAATGGCAATTATATGCAAAAGTACAAGCCACCCCCTTGAAACTGTCCCCTCATGAAAAGCCTTACCCAGAGCCAGAGAACCAGACAGGTCTTACCTACTCCCTCCAAGCAATGTATAGGGTTTTTATGCTCTCAGACTTGGTTAGCAGGCTCTGAGTTTGCTCAAGGCTCTCAATATATTAGAGGGCTGTCCAAGTTCCTATGAGATCTCTCCCATCCAGAATCCATACAAGAGCTTCCCAGAGCCTTGTAAACTAGTTTCAGAGCTTAAAAGTTATTTCCATGCCAGGAAGACTCTGTGCAAAAAGAGCTTTTTAGCTCTCCACCTTCCATGCATCTAATTTGTGTGATTTTAGCCAGCCAGCTTTCAAACACGTAAAATTCAAATTGCACATGCTAAGCAAGCAGGAGCTGAGAGTTACCTGTATGTACAAAAATTCATATACAGTAGTGGGGCAAATTTTGGATTAAAGTGCACATACTTGTGAAAATGCATGTACTTGGCGTGCTTTGGTCCATGGGGTCATGAAGAGTCAGACACAACTAAACGACAACAACAACAATAACTTGTGAAAATGACATATGAAAATACATTATATTAGGGGAAATTGCATTGCAAAAATGTGTTAGGCAAAGTTGCATACAAACATTAGGTAAAGGTAAAGGGACCCCTGACCATTAGGTCCAGTCGTGACCATCGCCACTTCTTGTGGCAATAAATTAAGTGAATTAATTATGCAGGAACTTCTGTTAAGCAGGGGAAGTAAACAAACAAACAAAACAGTAGAAATGCCCAAGTGTTTGGGTGCTTCGGAGGAGCTCTTTGAATTTGACCATCTGTGCTGGCCAAATGCTCTCAGCATTAATCTGGTGCTTGTTTACCCTTTATATAAAATGGAAATGGAAATAAGAACCTATATTTCCCTGTTCTGAACCAGCAAATTGCTCCCTTGTTTGTTTGTTTGTTTGTTTGCTTGCTTGCTTGCTTGCTTGCTTGCTTGCTTGCTTGCTTGCTTGCTTGCTTGCTTGCTTGCATTATTGTGTGTTTGTTTTGAGCACAGAAGCTCTAAACCTCCATCATCCAGGCCAAGTCACCTGGGAATATAATATGGGTCAAGCCAGTTGTTGGTGCCAGATGTGTACACATTTTCATCAAAGAATTAACGGTGCCCTTTAAAACTGCTTAAAGGCTGGCATCATGTTGCTTTTTGATATAAAAAGAAACAGAAATAGGCCTCCCCCAATTTTCTTATTTTCTTTTTTCTTTGTTTGGTCCCTCTTGGGCAAATGTTTTGGAGACATCTTTTGGCACTGCCCATAGCTTCTGCTCAAAGTAGCTTCTTTTTCTAAAGTGACAGTTTATAAACATTTAATATTGCAGACAGTAATGTCTTTGTGTACAACACTTTAAAAGCATTTATTCCCTACTGTAAATAAGACAGTTCAGCCGCACTTGTTCAAGCAATATTCCCCTCTCCACCTCCAAAATTGCACATCCTTCAAGGAAATGCTCCAGAGTTGGCTTCAGGATTTTACAAGACACAGGGCAAGCAGATCAAGAATTCTCTTGCTCTCCTTTCAACCTTCCCAGGTGACTAGTCCTTTTGAAGTGGTGGGTTCCTGACTGGTCTTGGCAGCCCAGCAAATGTTGAATGGTACTACCATCCTCTGGAGTTGCCCATTAATATCCTCAGTGTCTAAGCTATATAGGGGAGGGCTGTAGCTCAGTGATAGAATCCATGCTTTGCATGCAGAATGTCCTGGGTTCAGTCCCTAGTGTCTCCATGTCAGGCTGGTAGGAATTTTTTTCTGAAACCCAGGAGAGCCACTAATAGTCAGTGTAGACAAATCTGAACTAGGTGTGTCAATAGTCTGACTTTTCATAAAACAGCTTCCTATGTTCCTATCATAATTCACACTTACCAGATTCATTCTTAAACCAGTTGCCCCAGGATTTTCATGGTAATTCCAGAACAACTTAAATTTCTTCTTTTAAATTATTTGACTTTCATTTGCATAGCGCCTTTCTATATTACTGCACACAAGGCGGTTTACAAGCTGAAGAAACAACAAAATAGACAACAAAGATCATATACCTAATAACAATCTGATCCAATACAAAAAAGTCGTAATAAAAACATAACTTTAAAATAAACAACATATAAAGCAATTGTCAGAGCTGCCCGAGGTCCCAGCTCACAAAGGACCAACGCCAGTTCGTTGTTATATACAAAAGTCTTTATTGAAGTTCAGTTTCGATTTCAAAGCCACGGCGCGCAGCTCTACGTCTCAAACTCTAGACCGCTGAAGCTCCGTCTGAATCTCCTCCCCCCAGACACCAGTTTAAGACTCTAGCCTTGCTCCACCTCTTCCTTTGCTCTTTCCTCCTCTGAGTCCGCCTGTCCGCTGGGGTCTTGCCCTTTCTAGACTCTTCTGACGCTGAGTCCCCTGAGTCTTCCCCCTGCCTCCGGCGGGCTTTAGGACCTGGTTCCCAATCCAGGTTTTCTGCTGTCCCGCGCGCCTGTACATTCGAACTTGGCGCGCGCGCCCAGCCGGCAACCTTTCTCCTGACCGTTACACTGCTCCTGTCACTGCTTCCCCCTTCGGGGAGGCTAGCTGGACCTGACTTCCCCTCCGTTCCCTCACTCTCCGATAGAGGCGTGGTCAGCCCTGACTCATCTTCTCTCCCTGCTGGAGGAGACGCTGGCCCTGATACATGGGACTCTTCCCCCCCACTACGCTCTGGTGGGGGAGCTGGTCCTGATCTCCCGCTGCTGCTTTGGGAGTCCCCGCTGGCCCCTTGCTTCTGGTGCATCCCCCCTGGGACCCCCCTGGCCCTGGCCCTCGGCGCCCCCCTCTGGGAATCTTCTGATTCGCTGGAGAAGCTCATGGAATCTCTCGTGCCACTGTCATACTCCCCTATGCTGCCCTCAGATTCTTCCCCTTCGCTCTCCATTTCCTCTCTCCCCTGTGCCTCTGCTCCTGAGCCCCTGACAGCAATATTCAATAATCCATTAGAATATAAAAGTAAACAGTAAAGTTAAATGTCAGCAAATAGTAATTAAACAGTTTCAATAAAAATTTAATAAATTATAATCAATGAAAATAATGGCAAGTCACAATTCATAAAATACCACAAATGGCCCAAGGTTTGGAAGGAATGGCCCAAGATTTTCCACCACCTGAGGATGATGATTCAAAAAATAAGAACATCAGCACTGCATACCTTATGAAAAAGTATCCTGTCCACCTTGCATACAAAAGGTGCTTGGTTTAATTCCTGGCATCTCCTGACAGGGATGGGAATAATTCCTGCCTGAAACCCTGGAAAGCTGCCGCCAAAACATGAGCTTTTTGGGCCAGTGGAATGACTCTGTGTAAGACAGCTTCCTGTGCTTAATGTGATCTATTTATTTATTCCAAATATTTCTATCCTGCTGTCCTGTTCAAAAAAACAAACAAACAAAACAAAAACCAACTTGAGGCACTGTGCAACAAATGTGGGAAATGATAACGCCACAGAAAAGAGAGAAGCAATCAAAAAGTTTGAAGTAAGGAGCACAGGAGCTAAAAACAGCATTCCACATTCTCATTCCCAAACCTAGACATATTGGGTAGTTTCCCAGTGTTGCTCCTATCCACAGTAGGTCCACTGAAAATAATGGGCATGCATGACTCACTTAGGTTATTTCATTTTAACTGAAAAGTTATAGGCAACCCTATTGGTCCTATACAGAAGAGGTCCATGCAAATCCCTGGTATTTTATGGCCTTGGCTTTTCCAGTTCGGTCCTCTTCCTGCTGTCACGTAGACACCATTACCCATATTTAAAACCCCTCCTCTAAAGCATAGAAACAAATGATCTCATGATAACAACTATTGAATTGCATAAATACATGAAACATCCCAGCATACACAAACACCTTCCTGCATTCATGCCAGAGCCCTTGCTGGATAACTACCATGATATTCTGTTAAATCAGCAGGACCTGTTTCCACATAATGGGCTTAAAATAGGGGAAAATGCATGCTTAATGACAGGTCTGTTTTTCTGACTTTTCCTCATGGGAGGCCCCCTACCTTCTCTGCTCCAAGGCTTCCTCCGCCTTTACATCTCTGGTTTGGCACTTCGTAATTTTGCACCTACCTACACTAATCTTTCATACCAAGTTCTTATTATGACCTTAAATAAGTATTTATTAACCCACACATTTCCTCCCACTCTGTGCTTCTCATGGTTGTGATGTATTGATAATAATAAAGTGACAGTCTGGTTAAATTTGACGCTCAGGGAATCTAATGTGGAAGGATCTCAGAGATTCTACTGAACACCTCTGTGAAACAGCAGAATGTGCACATGTCAGCAGCCTGCATGCAGTTGGCTCAAGTCAGTGTGAAAAGGTTGCTGGGCCTTAGGCCAAGCCAGACTCCTGTCCTTCCTTTGGAGGTGAATAATTTAATGCAATGATGGGGAACTGGATTTGGTCACCAGACCAGTCCTTCTCTTCCCCACCCCCTGCTGGCTAAGTTTGGCAGGGCTGCCCAACTCTCAGTCACCTGACAATCCCAATGACATCAGATGACCATTTTCACCCACGTGGCTTGGAATTAAGCTGTGTGGGTGCAAACCCCAATGATTAGCTACATTTGGGAGCTTGCAAAACCCATTTTGGCCCCATGATGTCTACTGCTGACCACACCTGCTATGTTATCAGGTGTAAGACAGGTGGACATTTGTCCAAAATGACTTTCTGGGCAAAATGAGGGTTGGTGGACCATAAAGCACATGGACCAGATATTTGTAGAGCAGGAGGTCCTAGGTTCAGTTCTTTCTGTCTCTAGTAAAAAGATCAGGTAGTAGATATTTATAGTCTCAGGCAACATGGAAGGCTTAAAAAGAGGATTAGATAAATTCATGAAGAATAAGACCTATCAGGCAACATTTGACCTCCAGTCTGCAGGGACCTCACCTGTTCTCCAGGAATTCTCAAATATTATAGACAAAGGCCCTGAGATTAAAGCTGCAGGCTCCCTTAGTAACCTTAGGTGCTGCTCATCAGGCCCTGTAGATCTGAATTCATTTAAAGTAACTAGGTGTTCTCTTACCACCTCTTTTCCTATCTTGGGTTTCTGCTCCCTCCTTCCTTTGTTTATTCTGTTATCACTAAGTTGGACACAGCTTTCCTTTTGGGTCAGAGGCAGAATGGGTGCTGAGCAGTTCCGCCTTCTTTCTGTCACCCAACAATATTTCTCTGTCTTCTCCTTGCAGAGGACCCACTACTTGCTTGTTCTTCCTCTTGCTTAAAACATCACAAAAGAACCCTTTTTAAATTATTTTTACCCTTCTTGCAGGTGTGAGCTGATTCTGTGCTTTTGCTCACATGACCTTCTCCCTGCAACTGTTGGCTCTTCATGTATACTCTTCCTTCATTTGTGTATAACACTGGATAACAATTTTTTACTTTTTGAATGTTGTCTAGATTTCTACAACTGATTTAGGGTATTTTTGCACTGCTGAATCAGGAAATGGCATCCATTTCTCTCCATCAGGTCAGGTTTACTGTAAACTGAATGGTGGGCATTGACAAAGGTAAGTACACGTAAATTGCATGTTGCTTCACCATTTTTCAAACTTCAGGGCTTGAACTTCTGTTTCTTGGAACTCCTGGAATGCTCAGCGGCAGGGAGGTCTCTCTTCAGAGTCCAACAGTAGTCAGCCATCATGACTGTGTCCCAGCGACCCTGATACCTGGTCTCCATCTCTTTCATGTCCTGATGGAATCTCTCCCACTGCACATCACTCATTGAACCCAGGTTCTCAGGAAACCGGTCCATATGTGAAAACAGGTAGTGCATCTTGACGCTCATGTTGCAGCACAGGTTTCTGAAAGCAGTCAGCATGTTGTTGACAAGTTCTGCGTAGTTTGTGGCCTTATTGTTGCCAAGAAAGTTCTTCACTACCAGAACAAATGCCTTCCACGCTTCCAGTTCCACTTCGTTCATTGAGTTTCCGAACTCTGGATCTCTGATGAGCTGACGGATCTGAGGACCATCAAATATGCCAGCTTTCAACTTCTCCATGGTCAATCCTGGAAAAGCCTGGCACAAGTAAGTGAAGCAGTCACCATCCTTGTCCAGAGCCTTGGCGAACTGCTCGATTAAGCTGAGCTTGATGTGCAGCGGTGGGAAGAGTATTCTGTCTCTGTCCACCAGAGAGTCGTTGATGACGTTCCTTTTTCTGCAAGGCACCAATTCCTCCCGCACAGGCCAGTCCTTCTTCGTGTAATGCTGAGCACGGTCCCTACTATCCCACATGCACAGAAAACATGGGTACTTGGTGAAGCCAGACTGTTGTCCCAAGAAAAAGTTCACCATCTTCAGGTCAACACAAATAAACCACTTATGCTGATCATAACCAATTTTCTCCAGCACATACTTCACCGCTTCATAGTTCTCCTTCAGTGTACTCGAGTGAGCAAACTGGTTATAGAGGCAAACTGGTTGCCGTTGTGTAGCAGAACACATTTCAATGATCGCTTGCTGCTATCAATGAACAGTCTCCAATCTTTGGGTTCATGCTGTGGCACTCCAAGCTTGAGCAGAAGCTGCGCAATATCTGCACAGTACACCAAGTCCTTCTCTTCTGAGAAAAAACGGAGGTACTCTTGATGCCTGTTGTGGAAGAAGCTGGTGCGAGCACTGTCAGAGAGTAGGTTTTTTCTTTCAATCTGGATGCCAACAGAGTCCTTTGACAAGCTGAGGTTGCGAACTAGATCATTCAACTCCTTTTGGGAAAATGGATGTGGAGCATCATCTTCAAGAACCACTTCTTCTTCTTCATGTCCTTCAACACTAGACGCATCTTTGTCACTAATGTCAGGAAGTTCTCCGAAGATAGGCACTGGAATTTCATCACAATGAGCTACAGGACGACGTGCTGATTGAAGATCAGGATACTTGAGGCTGCTCCGGTTCTTTCTGTTGATCCCAGCCGCACCAATTTATGGAAGATTTCGAGGTTTTTTAACTTCAAACTGATCCCTTTTCGACATAAACACCCAGAACTATCGGACCTGAATACTACTTGTCATTAAAATAATCATTTCCAATCAAAACAATTATTCGACATGGCATTTTACCCCCACCAACTGCTTCTAAGATGCTCCACACAAGCGTACATGTGAACAAAAACGTAAAAAAACGACATGTGGCCATAACTCAAAAACTTGACCTGCTTGAGCAAAACCAATGTGATTTTTTGATTCAGCGCATCAGATTCGTCCTAAATCATCTGAAAAAACGCACACAACAAATTTGTCGTTGACCAGTGATAATCTTTCCCTTTTCTTCCCTTTCTTATACATGTCATTCTTAGATCTTAGCTCATTTGTAAGCTCCTTATGCAGCCACACCAGTTTCTTTATTTTTTTTTAAATGATATTTATTAAGTTTTACAAAAGGTAAAAAAAAACTCCGAAACAACAAACAACAGACATCAGAAATGCAAACAACATCAAGAATCATAAAAAGAAAAAAAGAAGAAAACATAAAAAGGATTCAACATAGTAATAAAAAAATTAAAAAGAAAACTCTGGTTCATTTCAGTAGTCTTCAAAACCTTATTTTCCTTACTTCCTCCCGCCTTCCCTTCTTGTATTCCACTTTAAAAGTTTTTTCAGCAAGCTCATTCATATTCGTTTTCATCCTTTATCTTTCCCCTTATACTCTTACTTATCTTAATCACTAGAACCCCATCATTTCATCTACACTGCCCTTAGCACTCGTAGATTTTACAATGATTTTGTAGATAAACTTTAAACTTCTTCCAATCTTCTTCCACCAACTCTTCTCCTTGATCTCGGATTCTGCCGGTCATTTCTGCCAGTTCCATATAGTCTATTACTTGTATCTGCCATTCTTCCAGGGTGGGTAGATCTTGTGTCTTCCAGTGTTTTGCGATGAGTATTCTTGCTGCTGCTGTAGCATACATAAAAAAAGTTCTATCCTTCTTTGACACCAATTGGCCAACCATGCCACACCAGTTTCTTTAAATGCTTCCCACTTCTCTCTCCTGTTGCAATTGTCTGCATTTGTGCCTTCAATTTTCCACCTTTAAGAAACTATCATGTATCTTGGACTCACTTCTTTTGAGTATTTCTGACCATGGGATCTCAACCCAGTAGTTCCTTCGGCTTATTGAAATCGGCCTTCTTAAAGTCCAGAATGCATGTCCAACTACACTCAGCTTCCCGCCTTTCCCTTGTCTCTGTATCATGAAACCCAAAAGGACATGAATACTTCCTCCCAAGGTTCCCTTCGTCAATCAGTTCTTCCCTGTTGGTGAGGACCAGGCCCAAGACAGATGATGTTAGTGCATGAGCACCAACACTTAGGGGTTCCTTTTCTCTGTCTCAGCAAAGCTCCTCAGAAAGTCTTCCTGCATCTTCACAGCAGCAGCATTCCAGCCCTCTCTTGGTGAATGTCTGTGACAGGAATAACCACATCACCCATCCAGTTCTTCTCTAAAGTCTTTATTATTTACATTACAAGTTGCATAATACTACCGGTCTAAATATAAAATAAGAAACAGAACTATATACTCTGCTCCCTTCAGCCATTCAGCCAGAGAGACAGGCTCACAGACTTTCACATATTCTGACGGCCACACTGACCAACACTGACTGCCTCACACTTAACTACATTTCTCCAGAATGCCCTAAGACACCTGTTGCTGGGGAGAATTCTTGTTGCTAAGCAGATGTTTTAAGGGTGCCTCAGGGATGCACTTCAAGGCTCGTTTCAAGTTTATTTTGGCAATGCACCAACAGATGATCCCCTTGTTGCTTCTTCCACCTTTTGGGAAATTGCCAGTGAGGCAATTCAGGAATTTTCTGGAGCTTACATTATTGACAGAGTGAGTTAGAATTCCTGCAGATATAGGGTAGCTGAAGTCCTCCATGGCTATTAGATCTCTCCCTTTGGAATGCTTGGTAACCTGCTCTAGGAAGGCATCATCCAAGTCTTCAGTCTGGCTTGGAAGTCTATAGTAGACACTCACAGTAGGGTCATTTCCTCCCACCTGTGTGTTTTTTTTTAATCCATTTACCCATTGGCCCGCTCCAGCTGGCTCTTCCTGTGTCCCTATGTATATTGAACTGATGCTTCCTCAAGAATGAATTCCAATATACCGTTTGTATGTTGACAATCTCAAGCAAATTGTGTAAATATCCTAAAACTCAAGAGATGCAAAGTGAATGTTGAAGCTCAGCTAAATCATTATTGTGGTGAATGCCCCCAGAGTGTGTGTGTTTTGAGGGGTGGGGATATATCTATTACTGGACATTCCCAAAATTCATCTGGGATTGTCAGTATTCACAGGTGAGTACCAATGCTCATTGTACATGGCTATCAAGGCTTTAGTAGAAGATTGCATTCTCTCTTGATTCACAGTCTTAACCAAAGGCCCTAGAGAAGTCAGTGATATCTGTGAACTCTTGAATCACAGATTACCTTACTCCTGTGGATGAAAAGTTAACATGTAAACATTCTCTTAGAATAGTGAAGAAATACGGTAAGTAGCATTGCATGCCAAATGCCATACTTCACTTCTCTAGATACCAGGGTTCTGATTTTCAGCTTTGTTCCATTTTGTTCACCGTGGTTTGGCATTCATGTTAGGATAATTATCCCTGCTACAAAAGGTGTTTGATTTGCATTACTTTTTAATTTGAAATAAGAATGTGCTTAGAAGCTTCAGTCCTTAGCAAACTTATATTAATAAGTCCCATTAAACTCAGTGGGGCTCACTTCTGAGTAGACATGCCTGGGATGGCATGCCATGTATCTTATTGTTTAATGATACAGTGAGATGAAGCACATTTTATTTTCCTTTATGAGAATATTTTTCAGAGGAAGGATTTTTGCTTAGTTTGTTTGGGGACTGAATGCAGGCAACAATTTCACCAAGTGGTAGTTTGCTACAGTGAGACCAAACTGTGCTTCAGTTGCCTGCAGTGGTTGGCCTCTGCAGCTGCTAGGGAAAGATCACAGCTCACCACTAGAGTATCTGTTTTGCATATAAAGTGGTACCTCCAGTTAAGAACTTAATTCGTTCTGGAGGTCCGTTCTTAACCTGAAACTGTTCTTAACCTGAAGCAACACTTTAGCTAATGGGGCCTCCCGCTACCGCCACACGATTTCTGTTCTCATCCTGCAGCAAAGTTCTTAACCCGAGGTACTATTTCTGGGTTAGCGGAGTCTGTAACCTGAAGCATCTGTAACCCAAGGTACCACTGTAGAAGCTCCCACGGTCAGTCCTCAACACCTGCAGATAAGGCTGGGAGATACCTCTATGTGAAACCCTAGAAAGCTACTGCCAATCAGGGTAGACAATGCAGTGCAGACAATGGTTTGAATCAGTATAAGGCCACTTCCTGTGTTCCTAAAAACAATGCAACTAGCTGATTTTTCCAACCCAGTATTGAAAAAATAAATGCTGTATCAGAGAGAAGTGTATGGCACTCTGATAGATCATCTGCTATTATTGATGCAGGTTGCATAGGCACAATGCTTGGTGGACTGATTGTGGTTTAGACAGTGCTACAGAATTGTGTATGTGCATAGGAGAGACCTGTGTGCACTCCCATATATGCCTTTGTCATTTCTGCTGTAGCCCCAGTGGCATCTAAACAGACCAGTGAAAACCTACCTTGACATCTCAGAATTTCCAGCGGACATGGGGGAAAGAAAGAGAAGTCCTTGCAAGTTATTAATGTAATTTGCCAACATACCTTAACAGACCTTGAACTATTTGACAGTATTCTGACAATATCTGAGTACTAGGTCTTGTAAAAAGAAAAAGAAAAAGCAAGATTCAAGCACTTTCCCAGATAATTATTTGCTCAGATAAAACAAGCACACTTCTTTTTTAACAAATGACTTGATGTCGATCATTTGCCCAATTATCTCTCTCCAAGAGCCAAACAGAGGCAGACAATAAAGGGCTGGGAAATAAAAGACATGTGATGGAAGACACAGAACAATTTCGCTAGCAAATCAAGTCCAAGTGACGGGCATGAAGTTCAAGCACAAAGATCAGACCTGAACAGGTGATTTTCCTCCATCTTTGAAGAAGGGATGCAAGATGGAGTTACCCCTTATTTTTTACTTTCTTCTTCTTTATGAGATTATCATATGTGACATTTTTAAGACATACCTGTAAACATTAGTGAAACGTTAGTCAATAAATAAAGGTAATGCATTGGTGGAACAAGCATGTATTGAGAAATAGGTGCATTAATCCAATAGATTGGTGAATGCATTAAGCAGGTGAATCAGCAAGGTAAAGTAAGTGCTGTTGAATTCAGGTCCTGCTTTTGGGCTTCCTATAGGCATCTGGTTGCCACTGTAAGAGCAGAATGCTGGACAAAATGGGATGATCTTATGTGAACTCATGAGAGACCTGGGATTGGTTGCAGTTCCCTGGCAGAAATTAATTCATCAAAACTGCATGCAATTTAAAAACGGAAAGGGGTGGAGTACAGTTGCAGCATTCACAAGATATTCACATGTCAAAATTCTGAGGATCAACATGAAAACTTCTGTGTGTGCCAGGACAGATGTCAAGGACCATTGGACCTACCAAGGGCCAGCGGTGATCACCAGAGCAGTCTGGGCCCTGTTGCTGCTGCTCTTGCCATTTCCACCTGCTCTGAGGAAGAGGGTCAGCCAGCGACTGGAGTGAGCCAAAGTAACAGCAGCTTCGATTGACTCCTTACTCCTCTAACTTTTATCTCTCATCAGTGGTAGAGATTGGACAAAATACCAAGTGACAATTGCAAGAAGAAGGACCCATTGAGAGCATTTTGCAGCCTGGAACCAACATTATGGTGCCTTCTGGTTCACTCTTCCTGTAGTTGTTCTCCCCCTCCCCCTCCTGGAAAACTTGCTGCTGAAAATTTAAGGAACTGCATACCGAAGAGGAAACCAAGGTTGTCCAACTGTTGTGTCTGGAAGGACTTGGGCTCAATCTAAGCCATATTCCCAACTGGCTTCATACACATCCTGGAACACAGAGCTGAATATTGATAGGGCTACAAGGAGAAAAGGGAACACCTAGCTTAATAGGCAAACAACCACCATTTTAATTCACTGATCCCTGAAGACAAGTTGAGTGAAGCTCATGCGCTCAACCTATTTGCATTTCTATCATGAGATTGGTCTGGTTTTGTTGCAAGAATCTCCCATGTATTTCATGAAGATCTTGAACCACTGCTCATCTATCCCAGAATGGATTGAGCTTCTGTGTAGAAGATGTCAAGTGTGAAGAAGTCCTTGGACAACCCAAGACTCAGAAACTCATGGGGAAGGCTTCAAGAGATTGATTAGGATGTTTATCACAGTGTAAGTAAACTAAATCCCATAAGTGTTTTCACTTTACTTTACTTTACTTAGACCTTACTCCCTGGATCTCAGAGCAGCTTTCATGTGGCTTCCCAAGACAGCATACAAATCCAAAGCTGCTTCAGCTGTAGAACTTTATTAAGTATCTCCAGACCATCTCTAAGCAAACCATTCAAGAGGGGAAAGTTAGAGACAGATTGTGGAACTCACTGGAGAAAAGTGCTCCCCCCCCTTCAGAAAGTGTATTTAAAAGAATGGGACAGCTGATGATAATTTTTTCCAAGAAATCTCATGATTTAGGAAGCAGTCATAACCGCCCACGTAGCCCAGAGGGTCTTTTACAGAGAGTGGCAGCCAGAGTGGAAGGTGAAGGACAGACTTATTGATGCTCTGACCTGGAGCTGGCACAGCCATAGGTCCAAAGCCAAGACATGATAGCAGCAGCACTGGCTTGGGATCCAATGGATCCCAGACTAGCTCAACCCCAACTTACCCTTGGAACATCCTCTTTTCAGGCTTTCTACTGCCTGCTGCCTGGTGAATCTCTGACAGCACATCTGCGGGCAGAAGGGGAATCTCTGCACCTTTTGAACAATGCTGGCATCACTCCACAGGTGACAGGAGGATGTCAGAGGTCAGCGTTGCTGCTAGATGGACAACACCGCTGCCCAAAGACCCAGCCCAGAGCAAAAGAAATTTGGATTTCTCTGCCAGTATTGATATCTCCACCACCACTGAAAAACTCATTTGATGTGCTGTGCAATCACTGAGTACAACCCATAGTTAAGCACTTCTCAGTCCCTTTGATTTCATTCTCCAATTAAGACAACTAAGTTCTAAGTATTTGCCTGGATCATGTCCAGTAGCATGAAGATGCCTGGCAACAGGGTTAATTTCCTAATCAGACAACTTGTGCATTGTTGCATTAGCACCTATGATATTGTTAGTGTAGAATTTAATATGTGTGGGCTACATTTATAAAAGATATAATATCTAAAGAAGCACCTGTCAAGCCAGATGCTGCCACTGGACACAGATAGGAATGCAAAGATCTGCAAAATAACTTCTGACTTCATCAAATTGTACACACACATTGCTGTTTTCCTTATTATGTATTTTAATTGAGCATAATGCACCATCTCATGTAGGGGGTGGGGGGTAAATTCCACTGAAAAAGGCGGAAAAACTGCATTAAATTCCATCAAGGGAACAGCAGGGATCAAAGGCTAAATGTGCACACTTGAAAGCAAGTAAATAAGAAGTGTTTTCAATTGCTCAGAAGGAAACTAATTACAGAAACAAAATAATATATTAATGGAAAATGGAAGAGAATGCTGTGATGTGATGCTGTGATGCTACAGTTCCTAACTCATCAATGAGATTTAACACTTCAGCTAATTTTCATAGGTTATGAAAGAGGCAACTGCAAATTGCTCCCCACTCCTGATAGGAAAAAAAAGTGTGCTTTTAGATTGGGATTACAACTCAGCTGACTGTCAGAGGAGTGTTATTTAAGAGACTGAATACTGATGAATGTCTGCACTTAACTTGCATCTCTGAAAAACAGGCTTCAGGAAAAGGACATGAATATGCTACTCTTGGCCAACATCTGCATGGATTGGGCCTATTGTCAGTATGAATTGCAGCATAAAGAAATATCTGTTCTATAAATCCACAAAGCCGGCTCGTGCCATCTAACATCAGCCTACACATTTTCAGCAAGGAGTGGAGATACACGTTCAGATAATCTCTCCAGAATGAAGCGAAGCCTGATCCATAGGGATGAATGAGGCACCACCATCCTCAGCCTGCCCTCAGCCAGCTTCCACCTGCTGACTTCCTTACTTAAAACCTGCCCAGGAGCTGGCAGTGACTGCCATCCTCAGTCTCTTCAATCTCAGTGTTGTCTTTGCAGAGCTCAGCAGGGAGGAGGATGGGAACAGAAGCAGCAGTAACTGGTTCTGCGTAATACTGGCTGTAGCCTTCCTGCCTTTTGCCCTACCAGTCCCAAAGCACACCAGTTTCCATTGTCAAAATGTATGTGAATTGCTGCTGCTTTCAAACCAACATACTTAAACAGCAGTAGTGGACAACATGTGGGGCGGCAGTGATTGCTTGACCTCCAGTTGGTGTAACCCTGCTGAAAGGGAGGAAGGCCTGAGGTTGGTGCAGATTGGCTCTGCCAGCACATTTGCAAGCTGCCAACCTCACCGCCATCTCACCCCTTCCCTCTCTACATCATCATAATAATAATTTATTATTTATACCCCACCCATCTGGCTGAGTTTCCCCAGCCACTCTGGGCGGCTCCCAATCAAGTGTTAAAAACAGTACAGCATTAAATATTAAAAACTTCCCTGAACAGGGCTGCCTTCAGATGTCTTTTAAAGAGAAGATAGCTGCTTATTTCCTTCACGTCTGAAGGAAGGGTGTTCCACAGGGCGGGCGCCACTACTGAGAAGGCCCTCTATCTGGTTCCCTGTAACCTTGCAATGAGGGAACCGCCAGAAGGCCCTCGGTGCTGGATCTCAGTGTCCAGACTGAACGATGGGGGTGGAGATGCTCCTTCAGGTATACAGGACCGAGGCCATTTAGGGCTTTAGAGGTCAGCACCAACAGTTTGAATTGTGCTCGGAAACATACTGGGAGCCAATGCAGATCTCTCAGGACTGGTGTTGTCCTGGCGGCCACTCCCGGTCACCAGTCTAGCTGCCGCATTCTGAATTAATTGCAGTTTCTGGGTCACCTTCAAAGGTAGCCCCATGTAGAATGCATTGCAGTTGTCCAAGCGGGAGATAACTAGAGCATGCACCACTCTGGCGAGACAGTCTGCAGGCAGGTAGGGTCTCAGCCTGTGTACCAGATGGAGCGGGTGTACCAGATGCGCACTTGGTCCTTCAGGGGCACAGTTACCCCATTCAGGACCAAGGAATCCCCCACAACCACCCACCCCCTGTCCCTCCAAAACAGTACTTCTGTCTTATCAGGATTCAACCTCAGTCTGTTACATCATGGTAAGCAGCAGTGACACAGCCAACCAGAAGCGAGGTGAGCACAGCCACCCAACCATGCCATCTTCTGCAATTCAACAGTGATGCTTGACAGTCCACTGAGGACCTCTCTCTTTTTGTTGCTTTTCTGGGACTGCAAAATAAAGGAGGGCTTTACAGGGCAGGGCTGGCTGAATGCATTTGGCTTGGTGGAACATATATTCTGCAAAGGAATATCTTAAAACATTCGTTTAGCTTCAGCAGACATCAACATCCTGAGAGATGAATGGGAGAATCATTGCTTTAATTTTCATACACTTCTGTAGATTTGAAACTGCACTTCATCAGAGATGAAAATGTTTGCCCATTGTACAAGAGTCCTCAACGCCTTAATGAGAGAAAGAATATCTAAATGCACTGTTTGGAAACATGTTATTCAGGAGCACTTAACACCAAGGATACAGCCTCTCCCCAATTAAATCTCACTGCTGTGGCAAATGGAATTGCACAGATGTGTCACTATGTACAGTTTGTACTTCATGTGTCTGTCTTGGCACTTTAGATATTTTAAATGTATTTTAATAAGTCTGTCTGTTCCACAAAACTCCAGGGAGAAGCACCTTACATACAAACTTCCTTTTAATTTCCTAACTCAAGCTGGGACCCCAGCTGGCCATTGTTTCTCTAGCCCAGATTTGGTCAGTAATTTATTTCTTAGTCTGAAAAGTAAGGCAAGAGTTGACCCAACAATGTTTTTATTTGCTTTTGATCTTGACCCACCCCAGCACTTTGCCTTAGAACTCTCTTTACCTAGCTCAGTTTTGTCCACTCTGACTGGCAATGACTCTCCTTCCTTGTAAGTTTTTAAGCAGAGGTTTGGATGGCCATGGATGCGTTAGCTGAAATTCCTGCATTGCAGGGGGTTGGACTAGATGACCCTCGGTGTCCCTTCCAACCCTACAAATCTATGTTTCTATTACTCTTTTTAGGATCTCAAATGAAGGTTTTCCCCATCATCTGCTATCTGATCCTTTTAGCTATAGATGCCAAAGATTGAGCCTGAGACCTTTTGTTTATTGAACTTTTTGTTTTATTGAACTTTTTGTTTATTGAACTTTCAAAGCTAACAGAAGGAAAAATAGGGGGGGGGGAGAGAAAAAAATCATCATGCAGGATCAGTGCAGACATGGAACATAAATCTTAGCAATATTTTGCTGTACTTAACAAGTACTTGCACATATTTGAAAAAGAAAATCCTACAGTAATTAGCAATATGCTGAACTCAAGAGGTGGCTCAAGCAAAGATGCTAATCTTAATTTGCTTGCTTTCTTGTGTCTGCACCACATGAACAGAAATATAAGAGTAAAATATAATGAATATATCAAAAATTAATAGAGCTCTAATAAGAGTAAGGGGAAAATCAAATAGCATGAGTCTGTTAAATCTTGTTGGTTGTAATTTCATGTAACCCATACTTTAGCATAGACTGTATATTCATAGACAAAATGAAATCAGACAGCATTGCAAAAAGCCTGTCATTTTTACTACACAGCCTTAAAAAAAATTCTGCATTCATTAGCAATACTTTTGAACTCAAAAATAACCAAACAAAAATATTAATTTACTTTCTTTCTTATGTGTGCACCATTTTCTTTCTTATGTGTGCACCATTGATTAGAAATAATAAGAATAAGAAAAATATTATTAAATCAAACAGCATAAGTGCTAAATTTTGTCAATTGTATTTTCATGTAACCATACTTAAGCATAGGCTTGAAGAACCTTATTCATAAATAATATGAAATCAAAAAGTCTAGCTTATTACAAAAAGCCTACCTTTTTTACTAGAACCCCTAGAGACTTGCAGTTTATGGGGATTTTTTTTTTCTTGCCAGATGCTTGAGGACCAATGGTCCAAACTGACTAACTCAATATTTTTCAAAACGTAACGTACATTATTGCTGCCATCGAAAGGCAAGGGGTGAGTTCCTTGTTTTTAAGGTATTTAAGGCACCAGATGCAGAGATGAGAAAAGAGTTTTATCTGCTGTTAGAGAAATCTCCTTAAACACCTTGTCCCATTATTCTGCAACATTAAGGGATTCCCACTACATTTGCTCCCGGGTATCCCCTGTTTGGCAGCCCATCCAGCGAGCTTCTCGATGCATAAGTGAAAGCTGGTATCATCACAGCAGATGCAAAGGACATCTGCCTGTGGCCAAGTGCTTAGTACTGAGCTAGACATATTAAATATATTTACATTTCAAATAGATTTTTTTATATATCTACTGTTTTAAATCTATTACTTCTATTTCGGTCCAGAAAAAAAACAACCAAAAAAGCAAGATAGAAATGAGCCTAATGATACTGATTATAACTTAGGTTTCTCTCTGCCAGGAGTGAAACGAATTCCATTTCCTGGTCTTGGCTTCTGCTTCTAACTTCTTTAATACTTGCTGGAACATCAGGTGGTTGGAGAACTAAGCTGCTTCAAGACCTTGTCCAACCACTGCAAGGGGCCATTCAGATGGATCTCAATCCAGCAGGGAACACTCTCGAGTGTCTGCCGCTTGTGTTCAAGTCCCCAGGGCTTGACGAAGCTCATTCGGATGATGCACATCTTCATCAGCTGGTAGACCGCTTCAAAGCCCCGGGTTGCAGCCTTGGACAAACTTTCACCAAATACATCCTTACGGAAAATTTTCAAGTTGCATTCTTTTGGAATCTTGATAACAGTGTTCGGAAGCACTCCATAGCGCTGGTTACACATGAGAGACTGGACAAAAACGGGAGTCTTGCTAAGGCACTCCAGAGACACGTCCCCATCTTCATAGCAGAGTCTCACTCCTTCCCTGATGTACATTCTGGCTTGCTCCACCTCAGAATCACGGTGGATATTGGTCTGCTGGCCTAAGCAGAAACGTTCAGAATTGATAGGGTCGGTACCGCCATCTACAATCACGGAGTGCTGGTAAGCATGGAAGCTCTCCCCAACCCGTTGGCCGAGCTCGTAGTAGGTGATGGAACACCAAAAGGCTGGTTCAGAGTACGGGACGGGCTTGATGTTCACATTACTGGGTCCAGGGATCACCGGAGCTTCAGGTGTTTCCTGCTGGCTACTACTACTAGTGCTGGCGGCTGTACTCTCAGGACGACAAGGAAGCACAGTGGATGGTGTTTCTACAAAGGTGCTGCTTTTACGGACAGAGGTGCTGCTTTTAGAGGTGCTCTTTTTAGGGACAGAGGTTCTCATTTTAGGGGCAGAGGTGCTGCTTCCAGGGACAGAGGTGCTGCTACTTCCAGGGACAGAGGTGCTGCTACTTCCAGGGCCAGAGGTGCTGCTTCCAGGGACAGAGGTGCTGCTACTTCCAGGGACAGAGGTGCTGCTACTTCCAGGGACAGAGGTGCTACTTCTTCCAGAGACAGAGGTGCTGCTTCCAGCAGGGACAAAGATGCTGCTACTTCCAGGGACAGAGGTGCTGCTTCTTCCAGAGACAGAGGTGCTGCTTCCAGGGACAGGGACAAAGGTGCTGCTACTTCCAGGGACAGAGGTGCTGCTTCTTCCAGAGACAGAGGTGCTGCTTCCAGCAGGGACAAAGATGCTGCTACTTCCAGGGACAGAGGTGCTGCTTCTTCCAGAGACAGAGGTGCTGCTTCCAGCAGGGACAAAGATGCTGCTTCTTCCAGGGACAAAGATACTGCTTCTTCCAGGGACAAAGGTGCTGCTTCCAGGGACAGGGACAAAGGTGCTGCTTCCAGGGACAGGGACAAAGGTGCTGCTTCCAGGGTAAAAGGTGCTGCTTCCAGGGACAGGGACAAAGGTGCTGCTTCCAGGGTATAAGGTGCTGCTTCCAGGGACATGGGTGCTGCTTCCAGGGTCAGAGGTGCTGCTTCTTCCAGAGACAGAGGTGCTGCTTCCAGCAGGGACAAAGGTGCTGCTTCTTCCAGGGACAGAGGTGCTGCTTCCGGGGACAGGGACAAAGGTGCTGCTTCCAGGGATAGGGACAAAGGTGCTGCTTCCAGGGATAGGGACAAAGGTGCTGCTTCCAGGGACAGGGACAAAGGTGCTGCTTCCAGGGTAAAAGGTGCTGCTTCCAGGGACAGAGGTGCTTCTTCCAGGGAAAAAGGTGCTGCTTTCAGGGAAAAAGGTGCTGCTTCCAGGGACATGGGTGCTGCTTCCAGGGACAGAGGTGCTGCTTCCAGGGACAGGGACAGAGGTGCTGCTTCCAGGGACATGGGTGCTTCTTCCAGGGACAGAGGTGCTGCTTTCAGGGACAAAGGTGCTGCTTCCAGGGACATGGGTGCTGCTTTCAGGGGGAAAGGTGCTGCTTTCAAGGAAAAAGGTGCTGCTTTCAGGGGAAAAGGTGCTGAAATCAGGGAAAATGAGGCTGATATCAGGGAAAAAGTTGCTGCTTTCAGAGACAGAGGTGCTGCTTCCAGGTCCAGATGTGCTGCTTCCAGGGCCAGAGGTGCTGCTTCCAGGGCCAGAGGTGCTGCTTCCAGGGCCAGAGGTGCTGCTTTCAGGGCCAGAGGTGCTGCTTTCAGGGACAAACGTGCTGCTTTCAGGGACAGAGGTGCTGCTTTCAGAGAAAAAGGTGCTGAATTCAGGGAAAATGAGGCTGATATCAGGGAAAAAGTTGCTGCTTTCAGGGCCAGAGGTGCTGCTTTCAGGGCCAGAGGTGATGCTTTCAGGGCCAGAGGTGATGCTTTCAGGGCCAGAGGTGATGCTTTCAGGGCCAGAGGTGATGCTTTCAGGGACAGAGGTGCTGCTTCCAGGGAAAAAGGTGCTGAATTCAGGGAAAATGAGGCTGATATCAGGGAAAAAGTTGCTGCTTTCAGGGCCAGAGGTGTTGCTTTCAGGGACAGAGGTGTTGCTCCCAGGGCCAGAGGTGCTGCTACCAGGGCCAGAGGGGCTGCTTCCAGGGAGAAAGGTGCTGCTTTCAGGGACAAAGGTGCTGCTTCCAGGGCCAGAGGTGCTGCTTTCAGGGCCAGAGGTGCTGCTTTCAGGGACAGAGGTGCTGCTTCCAGGGCCAGAGGTGCTGCTTTCAGGGACAAAGGTGCTGATTCCAGGGATAGAGGTGCTGCCTCCAGGGATAGAGGTGCTGCTTCCAGGGCCAGAGGTGCTGCTTCCAGGGCCAGAGGTGCTGCTTCCAGGGCCAGAGGTGCTGCTTCCAGGGCCAGAGGGGCTGCTTCCAGGGCCAGAGGTGCTGCTTCCAGGGACAAAGCTTGCCTGGAGGTTAGAGTTTCCTGGAGCATGGTAGCTGTGATCCTCCAATGGAGGATATGAAGCTGGAGCTTCTGGCTGTATTGGCGGGCGCACTGGAGCACTGGAGCTCTGGAGCAATGTGAATACTGGCTCACTGGCGCACTCTGGTTTTTCCACTTTCTCAAAGTGATACGGATTCACACAGACTTTAGATTTTAGTTTTTTATAGGCATTTGCACACGTCTCCATGCTACGCAAATCATGGTGGCTTTGCACCTCTGGCCATCGCCACAGCCGGCAGAAGAGAGTGTGCGGGAAGTTATTTCCGCAGGACGCATACATCTGTTCAAACAGAGGTCTGGTGATGGTGATGCACTTGGTGCCAGGATTCTGAGTGCTGATAGCCTTCTCCAGCTCCCCCAGCTGCTTACTGGCGTGGGTCTTCCTCACCAAGGTCTTGACAGCATTCTCGTACACCTTGCCTTCCTGCTCGTTGAAAGTAAACGTCTTCCAGGCCAGCAGGCGTTTGACGGTGGAGGCAGCGAAGAACGGGGGGGACATGGCTGCGTCGGACCCACAAGCAAATGGGGAGACTTGTCAAGCGGCAGCGGGAAAACGAGAGGAAGCAGGAGGGGTGACTTGCCTGTTTCTCTTATTCCAGAGGCACCCGGATAGCAGCGAAGACCAGTCGCGGCTAGGAGATGGGACAGTGCCGAGAGGGGCGCGGGCGCTGCAGCTGCAGCTACAACACCTGTCTCGCGCCTCAAACTTTCTCCCGACTTCTCTCACTCCTCTGTGAAGGCACCTCTGTCGGCAGAGGCAAAAGCTGCTACTAAAACCTCTGCCGGACCCTCCCCCAAACTCCCCCTCATGACCTGGTATCCTATCAGCATCCTTTGGAGACAGAAAATTTGCAGAAGATCTCGGGGCAGAGCCAATCAGAGTTACCAACAATTAGTTGCGTTTGGGAATGAAGTTTCTCATCCAGTTTGGGTTGGCTGCAAGAACTCAGTAAATTTAAATTTAAAGCTGCCCTGCAAAGGATCCTGGGAAGTGTAGTTCCTTAAAGATTCTTCCCAAAGAATCCTGTGAGAATAAATTACAGTTCTCAATATTCTTTTTGGGGGTTGCTTTGAATGTATGGTGTGTACACAATGTTAAGTTCTGCTTGTGGCAGATGAGTTGGATTTAATAGACCTAAGCTAAGCCTGTCCAATAACTTCCGTGGGTCTACTCTTGAGTATGACTAACTTTGGATGCAACACCTAGTGGTTAACACTTTCCACACCCACCAGTTCTCCCCTACAAACGCTCCCTTGAATGTTTTGAAATTGTTTTCCCCTCAGATGTACACAGAAATGGATCTCAGAGTGATAGAAATCTGTCAGGCTGAATGCCCTTGTATGAGCAAATGGACAAATGTGGGAAGATTCAAGAACCCCCCTCATCTCCTGCTGATACTCTCTCCGGTAAACACTTACAGCCTCTGCATTCACATAGACTGGCAGACATGTTGAAAACGCAAGTTTGCTGGTATAATGTTTAGAATTTGTCCAAAGATCCTGTGGTGCCATTTCCCCATCCTTTGCATGTACAGACAGCACGTTGGAGCATTGTGGAGAATAAGAGGTCTGTTTGCACCTCTCATACCCCTGTCCAATAGAATTGTCCATCCTCAGCCTAATGACAGCGTTGGTGGTGGAGTGTGTGTGTTCATCAGGACCACGGAGTGAGAATAATTCAATCCTCACAGCCACCACCATCCAGTCATAGAATCATAGAAGGGACCCAAAGGGTCATCTAGTCCAGTGTTTCCCAACCTTTGGTCTCTAGCTGTTTTCGGACTACATTCCCCACCATCCCTGACCACTGGTATTGGTAGCTAGGGATGATGGGAGTTGTAGTCCAAAAGCAGCTGTAGACCCAAGGTTGGGAAACACTGATCTATTCCAACCCCTGCAATACAGGACTCTCAACTAAAGCATCCATGACAGGTGGCCATCCAACCTCTGCTTAAAAACCTCCAAGGAAGGAGAGTCCACCACCTCCCAAGGGAGACCATTCCACTGCAGAACAGCTCTTACTGTCAGAAAGTTTTTTCTGAATGTTTAGTTGGGATCTCCTTTCTTGTAACTTGAAGCCATTGGTTTGAGTCCTACCCTCCAGTCCTACCCTCTGTGCGGCTGCTCTGGTTCACCAGAAGCGGCTTAGTCATGCTGGCCACATGACCCAGAAGTTGTACGCCGGCTCTCTCGGCCAATAAAGCAAGATGAGTGCCACAACTCCAGAGTCAGCCACGACTGGACCTAATGGTCAGGGGTCCCTTTACCTTTATCATATCTCTTCTCGGTCTCCTCTTTTCCAGGCTAAACGTACCCAGCTCCTTCAAGCCCTCCTATTAAGGCTCAGTTTCCAGACCATTGACCATCTTGGTCACCCTCCTCTGCATACATTCCAGCTTGTCATTATCCTTCTTAAACTGTGGTGCCCAGAATTAGACACAGTATTCCAGGTGTGCTCTGACCAAGGCAGAATAGAGTGGTACAGTTACTTCCCTTGATTTGGACACAATAATTCAGTTGATGCAGCCGGTATTATCCTTTTTTGCTGCTACATGACACTGTTGACTCACATTAACCTTGTGGTCCACCAAGACCCCTAGATATTTTTCACATTTACTGCCAGTAAGCCAGATGTCCCCCATCCTATTTTTATGCATCTGGTTCTTCCTACCTAAATGCAGAGCCTTACATTTATACCTATTGAAATTCATTTTCACCCAGTGAAGTTCAGTTCACCCAGTTCTGCAATCTGTTAAAGTCATTATGAATTCTGATTCTGTCTTCTGTGGCATTAGCTACCCATCCTAGTTTGTTGTCATCTGCAAAATTGAAGAGCATTCTCTCGGTTCCTTCATCCAAGTTATTTATAAAGACGGTGAACAACAACGGGCCCAGGACAGAACCCTACAGCATCTTGCTTGTCACTTTTTTCCAGGATGAGGGACCATTAATGAGTACTCTTTGGGTTCAGGCAGTCAACTAGCCACAAATCCAAATCAAAGGTCTTACTGAAACCAAGATAAACTATATCCACAGCAGTTCACTTATTCACCTAGTTTGTAATTCCATCCAAAAAAAGCAATCTGATTGGTCTGGCATGACTTATTTCTGAGAAACCCATGCTGGGTCTTAGTAATCACAATTTCCATTTCTAAATGCTCACAAACTGACTGTTGAATAATCTGTTCTAGGACCTTCCCTGGTATTGATGTCAAACTCACCAGTCAGTAGTTAACCCTTTCCCCCTTTTTGAAGATGGAGACAACATTTGCCTGCCTCCAATCTGTAGGGACCTACCTGTTCTCCGAGAATTCTCTTCTCAATTCTCACCTCATCTGTAAGCTCCTTATGCAGCCTCACCGGTTTCCTTAGATGCTTCCCACTTTTATTTCTTGTTGGTATTGCCTGCTTTTGGGCTTTCAATATTTCTCCTTTTAGAAACTCCCATCCTTCTTAGACTCCCTTCTCTTTGATATTTCTGACCATGGGATCACACCAGTAGCTCATTAAGCTTTTTGAAATCACTGTTGCTCTAAACTTGCCCTTTGGGGTGGAGGGTAGTAGAATGGCTATACTTCCTTGCTTTACACAAAATTAACAACACCTGTAGTTTGCCCCTTAAAAATAGACTTTGGTCAGGATGGTGAAAATGTCCTTGCTGTGCTGTAGTAAATTAACTTCTGTAAAAGGCAGTGGTGGCCACCAACCTGGATGGCTTTAAAAGAAGATTAGGGCAGTTTATAACAATTAAAATACAATATTGATATTAAAACACAATGCTATATTATATTAAAAACAGTTTCCAACAACTTAACATTTCAAAAATAAGATGGACCCTAAAAATACATTTCAACCTTAGAAATCCTGATTGGAGAGAATGGGAGATTCCACACACACACTCACACACACACACACACACACGACCAATGCAAACAGCAGGAATTGGGACTGAAGTGGGGCAGAGTGTTAAAGCCAACTATCTACATCAGGACCCCAGTCCAGATCAGGACTCCTGCTCCTGCAACATGCTTTGGAAAAGTGAGCTGCTAGGCTTGTTGCCTAACAACTCACTAGGCTAGTTGTTGTGAGATTTTGTGGGAGTCTGCTTTCATCTGGCTGCATATCAAGGCCACATGACCACCCTGTTTCCTAAAGTGCGAATAACTAGACAACACATGGCATATTGGTTTTGGGTATCAAATGAGACTTTATTGGTTACAGATGTGAGGTTTGACCAAAGGCATTGTGGTAAACAATGGCTCATGTAACTCCTGCTCATCCACTGGGAGTGTTTCTAAAGGTGAAGCTGGTGAGTGGAGGGGGGGATCGCTCTATGACCTACGTCAAATCAGGGCGTCCCCCCAAGCAGTCACCATTGGAGGAGGAGTATGGCCCTAGTCCCCATCTGGGCATTGGACAGGAGCCACTCCTTGCAGATCCTTTTAACAGGATACCCTTAGCCATGGAGGGGCAGGCGGATGCTACAACCTCCCTTCCAACCAAGATTAGGCATAACCAATGCATACCCACCTCTCAAAGTTGTGGCAATCCTACTGTAGCTCAGTCTGTTAGAGGCTGCATCCTCATCCTATTCTGAGTAGATTCTTTGAAATTAATGGACAATACTTAATTTAAGAGTAGACAGGGGGTCTACTCTGAGTAGAACTTAGTTGGAAGCAACTCTATGATTTATATCCTGCTTTTGTTGTGGTTGATCATAAGACTACAGAGCATGTGTAATCCAATCCATCCATTATTTCTCGAACTTGCGGTCCCACACTGTTCCCATAACTGCAACAAGAAACTGTCTCATCATTCAGCTGTCCCACATCATGGCTCCCTTTTTACAGACCTTGCCAGAGAGAGGTTTGTGTCCAGAATTTAGGGAAACTCACACTTCCTTAGTAAGGTATGTATTGGGTCAACGTCTCATAAATAGCTTGGGACTTTCTAGCTTGTTTGAATTTCTCTCCTTTTTTCCTTTTGTTTCTTTCCTTCTTTTGAATATAAGACAAGGGAAACAAGCTGAAGTATTTTCAAAGTGCACGTATCATGTGGCCAGTAGATACTTGAAGATGGCTATTATATCTCCTCTCAGCATAGCTGTCAACTTTTCCCGTTTTTTAAGGGAAAGTCCCTTATTCCAAATAGGAGTCCTCACAAGAGAAGGGAAAAGTTGACAGCTATGCCTCTCAGTCTCCTCTTTTCCAAGCTACATATATGCAGCTCCTTCAACCATTCCTCATAAGGCTTAATTCCCACACCCCTAATCATCTTGATCGCCTTTCTCTGCACACGTTCCAGCTTGTCAATATCCTTCTTAAATTGTGGCACCCAGAACTGGACACAGTGCTCCAGGTGTGATCTCACCAAGCCCACATGAGGTCCTATTTATGCTAGTCGTAAGAAGGAAAGCCATTTTATATATCTATAGAGCTTTCCTGTGGCACCAGATCAGAGATAAAAGTGACTGTAGATAATTTCTACATGCAACAGTGCAGAAAACTGCATTGTGATCTCTTTTGACACACCACAGTACAAAGGGATTACCTGTGTATCACAACTGCATTGCTAGAAATTCTCTGCAAATATACTGGATAACCCAATCTTATTCATCAGCTGGATGCATAGGTGAAGTGGAATGGGAGTGGATGAGCAGAAAAACATTCATCTGCACTGGCTGAAACAAAGAGGCATTCTTTCTGTTAGTTCAATAAGCAACCTTTGAGTGCAATCTTTCTCCTCCACCTTAAATCTATTGCAAAGCTACTGCAAGCTGACTAAAGGTACTCACCAGAAAAAAAGAAAAAGAAAAAAAGAAAGAAAAAAAGGGGTGGAAAAAACTGGGGAGAATTGAACCACTTTGTTTCCATGGAGTTTATTTAACAGTGTGTGCCGATTACTCAAAGCGATATGGGCAGGACCTGGTGATCTAGCGATGCTCTAGAATTTTAACTTTTAAGGGGTTTACGATTCCAGTTTGCCTGCAGTACGAGATAATTTCTTTTGACATTTGTGGCCAGGAACCCTGCTTTATCGCTTTGTATAGTTTTAAAGTAGTTTAAAGCTTGAATAACATAAAATAACATAATATAATGTTATTTATGTTATTTCCCACGTGAAGAACTCCTGTAAACCTTGCAGTATTGAAACTCAGTGAACAAGGCATCTTAGACAAGCTGAAAAACAAATGGTGGTACGATAAGGGTGAATGTGGCGCCAAGGACTCGGGAAGTAAGGTCAGTCGCTGAAGGTCTTTTTGTACTGATTAGCAATCACATATATATTTATATATATATATTTTTGACCCGCTGTTTTATTTTATACCAAAGTTATTCTCCAAAGTTAACTATTTACATTCTAAAGCATTGAGGAAAACACACCCCATCCCCGTCAAAAAAGAAAAAAAAGGGCAGGGATTTTTATTTATTTTTTATTTTTAAGAGAACTCCATTTTTTAAAAAAAAACTCAGTAAAAATGACAGCCTTTTTCTTTTGCAGTATCAAAGGCGCTAGTTGTAAGTACATTTTTTTATATATATACTCAGGTTGACCCCTCCCTCAAAAAAAAAAAATCTCAAACTGGTATTTCTACTTTAATATATACCTACAGAAGTTCCGTTTGAGTCCATGTATGATTTTTTTAGCCTCCAGTTTGCCTTTATTTTCCATAAATTTTCAAAGCTCATCAATTTTATTATGAAATTCCGTAACTCCTTTCCATGCACAATGATGGTTTTTCAACAACAAATGCATGAGTGTTAAGGATGGATATTTTTCAGAGGACTTCACATTAATGAGCATGACATATCCTTTTTTTTTTTTTTAAAGAAAGAAAGAAAGTCTGGAGGGGTTTATTTTTTAAATATATATATAATAGCGCACTATTTTATTGCTGGTTCATTCCATAAATCTTAGCCATTCAATTTTTTTTTTTATGATTATTCATCAAACCATTTTGCTACTGTATTACTTACATTCCATACCAGAAACTTTTTCCACTGCGTACTTTGATTTCCCTTTTATGGTATGGCTTTCAGCTTGTCACAAGCTTCACACACAAATTATGTTGCTGGGGCGGTGGGTGTGGACCATCCCAGTGGGGACTTCTCCAGTGGAACTTCCATAAGTTTGAAATGGATACTCCAGATGTAGAAGTGACCCAGGGGGTTTCCATCCATAAACGCTTTTCCTTCTTGATTTGGGAGAAAACATTATGCTTACCTGCTGTGATGAAACATGGAGATGTATATATAATGGAACAATTTCAAAAGGAAAAAAGAACTGCAATACCCAACCAGTATTAAATACTGATTTGGATGCATTTTCTAAGGCACCAAACAACAGCCTGGTGTCCAGTTCCCATTGCAAACAGATGAGAATTGAACACCTGCCTTTCGTTTGTGCCTTTGAAAAATTACTGTTATAATGACCATAATAAGAATTACTAGAAGTTTTTTTAGAGGGCTCCATTTTCTGGTCCTGCTGAAGTCAACTCATGAGTATTGATTCCAGCAGGGCTTGGAGATGGCTTCTTGTTAAGGTGAACTTTGGGCCGATGGATGTTTGAATGCACCATTGCAGGATCAGCCTCTTTGTAACTCAAACCTAAAACCAAAAAATCAGAAAGGATTCAAAATTTATTAAGACAGCCAAGCCCAGTCTTCTAAAATGTATTTGTTTTCCCCTGGCTGGAAGGAACTGATCTATTTTGGGATGTGGTTTTCATTGTTTGGTTCTGGGACATTTGGGGGGGGGGGGTTTCCAAATTCGAAAGACATTTTGCAACTGCTTAAAGATTTTTGGTAAGCTGAGGCTTAACCTGCAACTTTTTAAAGAGTCCGTTTCAAATTTCTGCCGTAAATTGGTCTGGAATCCAGATTGACATCAATTACTCAGGCCTTGCCTACATGAGAGAGCTGTGTTGGTTTTAGATGAAATTAGCTGTCAGACTGGAGCAAGCCCCTGTGTGTGGACTGCTTTTTTGTTAATTAGAATGGCTTGTTGCCACTTTCTGCTTGCTGAGTTACATTTTGCAATTCTCATAACCATGGAGGCTCATTTAGTCCTGCAACGTTAACAGCTGCTGATAGCTTAGTCACTGGTTGCAATGTGAGTCTTGGCTGGGAGGGGAACCCAGTCTCGCAAGCCCAAAAGCAGTCTGTCCACACTGAGACTTTAACCAGTTTGACTCAATCTGTTTGAATTCATATTCCAGTGCACACCTGCACAGCCTTCTCATGTTGACAAGCCTTCTGATTTTCTTTGTGTCACAGCTCAAACCATAAGTATTCAAACAATTGAGAAACCATGTAGCAGGTAATCCAATTCAGCAGCAAAATGGTTATGATGGTGTCTCAAAACAGAGAAATCATTAATATTATTTTTTCAAACAAAAGGCTTCCCCCATTGCCTTGATGGTGCACCTTAGACAGTATAGATTGATTAATATTTTAAGCTGGGAGTTTTGTTTGTTTGTTCAATCCCAGAAACTCAAGTGAGAGCGTAGGGTTATTTAGCTCAGCCTGAAAGTAACTGACCAGCTTCATCAAACATAGCAACTGTTGCTACCAGATGTTAAAACAGCAAAAAAAGTGATTCTTTTCCTCTACATTCTCCAATATCAACAGAATTAAAGGCCTTCCTTTAATTTTTTTTAAATGAAAAAGCAGGTTTTTTTTCTGAATTCACCGTGCTATGTTCTGCCCCGCTCCAGAGGGGGAAATGTTTAAAAGATCAATAGAAAGGCTCAGGTTAGCACAGTGATATTCACCATGAAGCTGTGTGTAGTCAGCTACAAAGTGAATACCACTGGTTAGGGAACTATCCATATTGTTACCAGATACTGTATAGTTAGTATCAAGTAGGGGGAGATAAAACATTATTTCCTGGGTGTTCCTGCCTTAAGCCCTTTCATGTCATGGGACATTATTTGTGAGATGAATCTGGCAAGAGTGTTTTGGTTCAGCTGGTTACCTCTGAAATTGATGTAAAGATTTGGGTACAAAGAGTTCTAAGCTGCAAAATAGTGAGAGAGTGAGTTGTCTAAATACACATTTAGGCCTTCAAAGCTAGACACCTCTAGAAAGATGTTGTCCTTCTGTCTCTTTCCTTCCTGCTGCAAAACTAACCAACTGGTTCGTTTTTCTTAGGACAAGACAAGCGCTCTGAGCCTGAGCAATGTTGCTGGGGTTTTCTATATTCTTGTCGGAGGTCTCGGCCTTGCCATGACGGTGGCCTTGATAGAGTTCTGTTACAAGTCACGGGCCGAGTCCAAACGAATGAAACTCACAAAGAACACACAAAACTTTAAGCCTGCTCCTGCACCCAATACCCAGAATTATGCTACGTACAGAGAAGGCTACAACGTGTATGGAACAGAAAGTGTTAAGATCTAGTGGTACGGCTAAAGGTCCAGTAAGCAAATCAACTGGTTTATGTTTTTGGTGTTCCCTGTGGTGATGTGTTGTTGGTGTTGTGTTCCCCAACGTGGAGTAACATCTCAGGATTATGCACATCAGAAATGGGACACAACACAGTTGATGCCTTTCCAACATGTGTTCTAGCAATGCCATGGGAACGGCAGTAGTAGTTGATTGGCAGAGCACCTGATTCACATGCAGGAAGTCCTAGGTTTGTCTCGGGCCCTCTGGCTGGGAAAGAACCATGTCTGAAATCCTGAGAGGCCACTGAGAGACATACCCAGTGAGATTGGTCAACATTCCAACTCCGTATAAGGCAGCTTCCCCACCTTTAATTCCCAAACAATTATTGGATTAATTCTTAAACCATTTGCCATCCTGGATTTTCACTATGATGCCAGGACACTTTGAATGGCAGCTTCTAGGGCTCACCCAAGACTTGCCACCACTTGAGAGAGATAATCTAAATAAAAACAGCACACACACCAGGACATACTCAATGGAAAAATATCCCAAATTTATTAGCTGCCATGACTGGATGCATTAACATTGCAGCCTCCAACAATCACCTTAGTGCACCAAAAATTAATTTTACAAATCACACACACACACAAATATGAAGCACACACAAATATAAAACAAGATCACATGTCATTAAAAAATCATAATAAACAATAAATTGAATTTGTTTGCCCTTAAGAGGGGCCCTTAAATTTGTCTCCTGAAGCAGCCGCCTCATTTATCCTCACTGGAAGGTCAGCCCTGAAAACTTTGGCACTGGGCATCACAGGTCTTGCCAGGATATCATCATGCCCTCCAGCCTTACACATAGAGATGGACATCATTGATTATTCTTTCCTGACTTTCTTATGATCTTTTCCCCTTTCATTTATTAAAGGGAACTGTGGTGACTTCAGGTAAGTGCATTCTTGAGGTGTCTCCCCTGCTGCCAAAGCTGTGGGGGTGGGGTGGGGGTGGGGGGATAACACACTGATTTTCTACAATTATGTGATTTGTATAAGCAGCAAGGGTGAATGACAGGTGTGTATGTACATGGGAGTAGGAGTAGGCAATCTCCTGGTGAAGACAAGGGCAGAATTCCCATTTATTGCTTTCTAACAATGATTAAGGGCTTACCCACACTAACCCTTCCTTCATGCTTTCCTGGCACAGTCCAACACTTTAAAGCTCTGTGTTCGAGCACCCTTGTTTCTTTCTTTCTTTTTGGCTCCAGAGCTTTGCTCCCTGTAAAAACACACTTTCAAAAGCTGAATCAGAGCAAACGACAATCTGCAGAAAACCATTTGTGGACCGTTGCCTGGAATGAGTGGGGCAAGAAGTGGATAAGCCCTAACTCCTATCTCTACTGCATTTGAAAGGTCACAGTAATGTGCTCTAGCATTAGCAATCATCATTTCTCTAGCTATAAGTCATAGCATAGATAAAATGGCATTCAGAATTCAGCTACAAATTCATCTCTCTATTTTCTGCCAGTGCAAGCAAGGAAGAATGCAAGGTGACATAATTTTCCTTGTCTGATAGCAGAAAGCAAACAGGCTCACTTGATGTAACATAAATTCCTCCATGGCTAAACTCAGTCCCACCCCCACCCCCACCCTACACACAGATATATTTAAATACAAGGTAATATAATGACAACATCCTCTGTAGCTGTTCCAAAAGTAATTTATCACAACGGCCATCCAGGAAGGCAAAGGTCATAACATTAATTCTTAATTCAGTAAGGCAATTCTACTTGGAGCTGAGGTTATTACTCCAAATAAGTAGATACAGCCTTGATAATTTCAAAGAAAGGTTAATTAGCATATCAGTAAAGCGGGTGGTGCTGTGGGTTAAACCACAGAGCCTAGGACTCGCCAATCAGAAGGTCGGTGGTAAGAATCCCTGTGACAGGGTGAGCTCCCGTTGCTCGGTTCTTGCTCCTGCCAACCTAGCAGTTCGAAAGCACATCAAAGTGCAAGTAGATAAATAGGTACCGCTCCAGTGGGAAGGTAAACGGTGTTTCTGTGCGCTGCTCTGGTTTGCCAGAAGTGGCTTAGTCATGCTGACCACATGACCCGGAAGCTGTACGCTGGCTCCCTTGGCCAATAAAGTGAGATGAGCGCCGCAACCCCAGAGTCAGCCATGAGAGTAATAGGCTATGAGTTATGCTCAGTAGTAGGACATCTGCTTTGCATGCAGAAAGTCCCAAGGTCACTCTGGCATCTTCATATAGAACTGGGAGAGGCCCTTGTTTGAAACCCTGGAGAGCTATTGCCTATTAGTATAGGCAATACTAATATAGATGGATTAATGGCCTGATTCAGAGTCAGGCAGCTTCCTATGTTCCTTAAATCCATTTTGCAAACTCATCTGCAAACCTTGAATACAGCTACATATATGGGATTCACATGATACATTCCATGAGTTCATTATTTGTGTACCTGTATACACACTTAGAATCATAGAATTGTACAGTTGGAAGGGATCCTGAGGATCATGTAGTCCAACCCTGTGCAATGCAGGAATTTCAACTTGATCATGCAAGACAGATGGCTATCCAACCTTTGCTTAAAAGCCTCCAAGGAAGGAGAGTCCACCCCAGGGGGTCTGTTCCACTATTGAGCAGTTCTTACTGTCAAAGTTCTTCCTGATAATGAGTTGGAATTTCCCTATTTGTTGATTAAAGCCATTGGTTCGGGACCAAGGCTCCAGAACAGGAGAAAACAAGCTTGCTCCATCTCCCATGTAACAGCCTTTTAGTTATTTGAAGATGGCTATCATCTCTCCTCTCAGTCTCCTCTTTTCCATGCTAAACATAGTCAGCTCCTTCAAGCGCTCCTAGTAAGGCTTAGTTTCCAGACCCTTGATCTTCTTGGCTGCCCTCCTCTGCACACATTCCTGCTTGTCAACATCCTTCTTAAATTGTGGTGCCCAGAACTGGACACAGTATTCCAGGTGTGGTCTGACCAAGGCAGAATAGAATGGTACTATTACTTCCCTTCATCTGGACACTGTACTTTTGCTGCAGCCTAGAATAGCATTAGGTTTTTTTGGCTGCTGCATCACACTGTTGACTCAAGTGAAGCCTGTGGTAGCTTGACTACCGTTACCGTTATTCACATGTAGCATTCAGCAAGTGTACAGTCTGTGTCCCTGTGTGTTCAAGAGTTGAGCTGTACTCATCAGCAAGTGTACATTCTTTCACTCAAACACTTGTTCATGTGTAGAGACAGCTTGCACCTGTGTTCAGTGTAATGTGTGAACAAGTCCTCTGTTTAGTTGGATTTTGTGGTGCTATGTATTTTTCAGTATAATGCTCGAGTAATGTTCAGATCATTTCTTCCCTCGTCCCTGGTTTTCACCTGTGCCTTCGTGATAACCTCCCTCTCATGGGACACAGCTGAGATAGTTGCATTCTCATTGCAGATCCTGCACTTATGATGGCATGCAAAGGAAGGAGCTACCAAGATCCCAGCAACTTCAGTGATCCTGACCACCTGAGCCAATTTTACTCCCTCCCAGATGTCGGGTCTGACACATTATTGACGATGGTGCAATGAACTCTTCATAGGAATTTTATTTTTTCCTTCAGTGCCTTACAGGAAATTCTTAAGACTCAAAAACAATGCAAACCATCAAAAAAATAGTCTTGCTTTGCTTGAAAACAAAACAAAACAACAACAACTACTACTACTACAAGAAGAACACAGATTGATAAGAAGATGATATTCTCATACACGGAAAGAGAAAGAGAGAAAAGTATTCTTGTAAAAATAATTTTAACAAAAGTTCAACAGAAGCCATTCTTTGATACCACTGCACAGTATATATGGACGTTAATTCTTTTGAAAAGAGACAAAAGGTTTTCAAGTGCCCCCTTTTATCAAAATATTAAGCTGTTCTTAATATTATGCCGCAGAATACCACTGCTTATATTCTTAGGGCAGCCTGTTAACCTAACTCTGTGATTTCCTGTCACAATGTGTTGCTTTGTTCCTTCCTTTGTGATGGTAAGGATCCTCTTTTGCCATTTCCGCTCTAGATCCTGCCTCACATTTTAAGAAAATGCATATATCTGCTCCAACAAGTGAATGTAACATACAAACAAAACAAAAAAAAAAATGATGAAAATATATGGAGGGGGGGAGGAGGTGTGTCAACCAATCGAAATAAAACATCATGGAGGCTCATGCATCAATTTGTCAAGGAAGGACCTGGTGTATCTTGCAAAGGAAAGTTTTCAAGAAGGAAAACACAAGAGGACAGGCTAGAAATGCACCCATGTCCTCTATCATCTGCAAGTGCATTCTTATTTTTATTATTAAAACAAAAATAAATAGCATCACTAGTTTTGAGAAGAATTCATTCCATTCCATTTCCTGCCACATTTCACGTTTCTGTGTGATATATCTTTTGGATGTTTATTGCTGGCACCGTTGTCCCTTCTCCATTCAGCATTTAATATCAAATGATTATAAGTGAGAGGACTGAAGAATACAGTTGTCCCCCATAACGCAGTTTCAGAATCTCCATCTTTTCTTTTCTTTTTCCTTTTCCTTTTGTAATAGTTAGGATAATAATGATGATGATGATGATAATATTTTTTTTAAAGAAAAAAAACTAGCACTGTGCTCAGACGATGCTTCGTGGATCAGCCTCGCTTTGTAAAAAACTAAAATTAAAAACATAACACAGGATGGTACCTCAAAAGAGACCAGCTGGTCCGACTCGTAACAAAATGCTCTAGCATTACTATTGCTGGTAGTTATTATATTCTCAGCTGCTGCCAATCATAATTTCATGGCTACTTTTTTTCTTTCCTTTCTGAAAGATACTTAGGGTTCATCTTCAGTTTTCCTAACAGATATAACGCATTCCAGTATATACAGCTTAAGATACGGACTGCATTTATTGCCTTACAGCTTTTTCAGATGTAGGATGTGCTCCACCATAGAGTCTAGCAGAAGTCGACAACATTGGAAGAGCTCAGGGGCAGAGCGTGTGGCTGGAGTTAGAGAAGATACCAGGTCCAATTCCTGGAATCTCTAAATGTAAAAGACCTCAGGTAACAGGGTGAAGGAAGACCTCTGAGTCTGGAATCTTGGGGAGGTTTTTGCTCCTTAGAGTAGACATCCTTCCCAAGGTGGACCAATGGTCTGACTCATTATGAAGCAGCATCATATGTTCATAAGCTGCATCTTTAAACAAAAACAAAAAACAAAAAAAACCATTGTCATTTACCAGATAGACAAAATACAAGTTAAAGGAGTCATCTACATACTAATTACCTCTAATTATGACAATATGTGCAACTGGTAGTTCAGCAAGGGTTTCATTTCACTGATAACATACTGGATATTAAACAAAATTTTAAGAAATATTATGAATAATATATTTTTTCTTTAAAATCAAAAAAGGAAAAAATGTTTGAAAGAGGTCACTGAATATATTTGATAGCTCATTAGAACAAGGCATATAAAGGTCACTGATGATATATTTGATAGTTCATTAAATCAAGGGATATACTATAGGACTTGGGGGGATACGTTTTCACAAATGTAACATAAAAAAAAATCATCAAAGAAAATTCTCCCATAGAATAAGCTGCTGCTCATGTTTTTACAGAGGTATTAAGCAAAAAGAAGCTGTACTTTTTCATGAAACTGTGATTCTCAATTTCTGAATGCTATAATGTTCCAGCAAAAGGAAATGCAAAGCTGTGCAAAATGTTGTATTTAAGTTTTAAAAAAGGAAAAAAAATAGACATTTTCTTAGATGCTGTATAAAAAGAAATGTATGTTTGTCAAATGAAAATAATTTTTCAGAGTGGAGACTTCACACTAGTGAAGGGTTTGGTAAAAGGGTTGTTATTTTTAAAAACATGCATGTTTAAATAATTAAAAAATGTCAATTGCTTAAAAAAAATCCTGCTACTAACTTCAAGCTCTGGAAGTTCAGCAGTAGCCAGTTGAGAATTTTTTATTTTTATTTTTTCCCTTTTGTTTTTAAAAACAACAACAAATCTTTTTTAGGTTATTTCTTTATTCGGTTGTTAAAATTGCACTTCAGTGAACAGAAGAAGAAGAAAAAACCCTGCCAAGCGAAACTCATGGCTGTCAAAAGTGTAAAACTGCATGTGTGGGCATAAATTCCTATGCCTCATTTGAATGAGGCATTGTACAAAGAGTTTTAATACATTTTGTAAATAAAATTGTAAAGAAAACAAAATTAAAAAAACTGATTCTGAACTTTTGCCTAAAGCAAACACTTGGCTCAGTAGCCTGTTTCATGGATATTCCTGGCAACTTACACCCAAGCAACTGCAATAGTTTCCACCATTCTTGTTGTTGTTGTTGTTGTTGTTGTTGCTTAGTTGTTTAGTCGTGTCCGACTCTTCGTGGCCCCCATGGACCAGAGCACACCAGGCACTTCTGTCTTCCACTGCCTCCCGCAGTTTGGTCAAATCCACCATTCTTAAGAACCCTTAAAAAAGAAAGAAAATAAAACCATATCGGCCATTGCTCACAGGTTCACTAAATACAGTTTTTATCAAAAGGAATTAGTTTTGTTGAAATGACAAAATAACCAAGATACCTACTCTCTGTCTCCTGTATTAGGTGGCTGGGTCTTTGAGCCACCATTTAAGAAATCCCCACAATTCTCCAGATTGCTACTTCATTAGGGGCATTATGGGAAATTTTACATGGCATCTTCTAATTAGGGATGAGGGAGACATTTGAATTCAGCTCACATTTGAAGGTACACTTACCTAATCTGCACTTTCTGAAACAAGACGCCAACCAAAACACAGCTGTCCTTTGAAATCTGCTTTTCTGTGAATTTAGCAATGCGGTTCTCCAACCAAGATGCAGGGGGGAGGTATGCTTATGGGCTGGGATGAGCTGGAATCAGACCTATAGAATCCCATACACTGTTGGTTCCAGATTTCAGATGGCTTCTTAGGCATGACACCGTCTATGGGGACCCATCCTCAATGTATCTATCTCCTCACTGCAGCAGATCCAAAGGGGTTCTTGTCAGACAGACCACTTCTAGGGTGAAGACCATCTACAGATGCCTGATCATGCTGACCCCCTGTCACCAGAGGTGAAGCAACCTGCTCCAGTACCTGGACCGGAACTCGTTCCAGGGGGCGTGGTGCACATCCTGGGGGCATGTCACATGTCACGGGGGGTGCCGCTGATGGGGGCAGCATTTTGTCACACACACCCTTGGAATGGCACCCAGGGTGCCCCCCACATCAGAATGCCCCTGCCTGTCACCAGGCTTGGTCACATAAACTATCCCACTTACATAAACAGCTCGTATCTTCAACATATTTAACCAGCAGTATGGTCATTTCTACAAGGACTGTAGGGAAGTTTGCCTTGACCCATAGGCCTGCAAGGAGTCTTGCAGTGGGACCAATGAGTGGTGAGCGGAATTAGCAGCAAGTAAGATGTGATGTGGAAAACCCAACGGAGCAAGGGTTAAGGCGAACCTATGGTATACAGAGAACCCACAGGTTGTACAAAATCCAGGGATCTGGCACACAGTGCTATTTTTCTAGAAAAAGAGGTGCCGGAACTCATGCTTGTTCAATGTTGCCCACATGAGAGGTGCCGGAATTCAGTTCCCATAAATTTCACCTGGAGAAAAAAAAACCTGCTGGCACACAATGGGCTAAGCACAACTACAAGCAAGCACCCAATGTGGGAAGCAGGGAGCTGGGCCTGCCAGCCAGTAATATAGAAGGAGGAGGAGGAAGAGGAGGAGGAGGAGGAAGAGGAGGAGGAGGAGAATTACATAAATTACATTATATGCAGAATCAAAGCACTTAGCCATGCTAGATTTCCTTTCTTCTTCACCACTAACAATGGTCCTCCCTTTTGGCCAGCTGAACACCACAAAGTTGCTGCCCTTTTGAGAGACATCAAAAACCAGAGGTAGGAAACCTCAGGCCGAAGGCCACATTCTAGCTGGCCTTATAAACTCTAGGCCACACCCCTTGTCCCCAGGCCATGCCCCCCACTGGCCTTGCTTCATATGCTCCTTGAGCATTTTGGGCTGGATGGGATGTGTGTGCCATGACTTTTGCTTGCCTTGGTGGAGACTAGAAAGGGGCAGTAGTGAGCTTTGGACCTTACTGAACGAAAAGAATGTTTGCATTTGTTGCAGTGCCCACATTTGCCCCTGGCCCCACCTGCCATTGTGATATGGCCCCCCGAAGGTTGGTCAGAAGGAATGCGGCCCCTGGGGTGGGGAACAAAAAGGTTCCTCAACATTCCTGCTGGAAAGCCTTTAGAGGCAGAAACAGGTAAGATTCCCTCCGAAGTGCAAAAAGACAAAAGGATTTTGTGGCGGGAACACTTATATGCCTCCTTGTTTATCCAAGCTCTTGGGAGTATGTGACATGGTGGGCTTACACACCAGAGGGTTTTGTTTCCTCTAGTTTATACAGGCCTCTGGTTTTCAAACTATTTTCTGTAGAACCCTGCATTTCCTTGGCAGCTTATCCTCTTCAGGAGAAGATAAGTAAGGACAAGTGCACTTTTTTGAAAGGTCCCTTGCTCATCTCTTGCTCATCTGACTCCCACACCCTGTATGCCTACAACCAGTGTGGACTGGTTCATTAATTCAAATGGGGCACTGCCCCACCAACCTCTGCACTCAGCCAGTCTCACCACCTGCCTACCTCTCTGCTTACAACCAGTACTGTTGGCAGCTTCCTCCTTGGTGTTGGGGTTGTAGAACTCAGAAGGGAAGAGGATGGGGCCAAAACCAGGACCAGCTGGCTCGGCTTGCCATTGGCTCTGACTCCATCTACTGTTGTGCTCCTTGCCTTCTGCTTTAACAGACCATATGGGCACCAGTCATCCCTGTCAACCATGTGCAATGGCAGGTAGGCACTTAGGAACACAGATAGGTGGGCTTTAGAACACAAACCACCATTCAGATTATGTGGTAACAGTAAGACAGTAAGAAGCCTGGTCAGAACCCACATTAAGGCCCGTCCTCTATGGACACTGCAGGGTTTTTGCATGTGTTCAGGGCTGGTCCAACACATTTTGCCACCTGAGGCAGATCGCAAAACAGCAGGTCCCCTCCCTGCCAGGGAAGAAGGGATGAATGAAGATCTGCATTGGGAACAACAGGGGAATAAAGGACTGACTTGAGGATCTGCTGCCCCTGGGTATCCTGCTGCCTGAGGTGGACACCTCACCTTACCTCATGGCCCTGCATGTGTTCCAACTGATCCTCTTTGGAAGAGACCAACAGTTCCTGTTTTCTAGCCCCTGTAAATCACCGTTTCTCACTTATCCAAACATTTGTCTTGTAGGGATGCCCTGGTGAAATGGTCAGTGTGAGTTTGCGGGCACTCTCATTCTTTTTCCTAAAGATTGTGAATCCTGTGGTGCTCTAGATGTTGTTTGACTCCAGCTTCCATCAGACCCAGCCTACATAGGCATTGGTCAGGGGTGATGGGAGGTGGAGTCGTAACAACAACTGGAGGGCCACAAATGCCCCAACTCGTATAAAGCTGCTTCTCTAGAGTTTCTAGACAGTGTCTTTACCCCCTGTTGCAAACATAGGAGGCTGCTGTCTACTAAGTCAGACCATTGAGCTATCTTGCTCAGTAATGTCCACACTGTATGGCAGCAGCTCTCTAGGGTTCCAGGCAGGTTATCTTTCCTTGCCCCATCTTGACCTGCTGAGGAAGGATTTGGGGACCTTCTATAAGAAACATGAGGCCCCAACACTAAGGTACCTTGCTGTGACCAGCAGACCACTTCACATGTACACGGCAACTACCAGGTTATATTTGAGCTGCTGGTCATTTATTTTTGGATAATTATTCTTTCCTTACTATATCAAGAACGAAGAGCCTTGGTGTTTTTAAATCTGTGGAAAACTGGCTTTTGCAGAGTACATAAGCACAGCAGGCAGAGTGAGGCAGGACCACTCTAGGGAAGTCCAAGCCAGCAACAGAGCACACACTTTGTGTGCATAAGGTTCCACTTGAATCTCCAGCATATCCAGAAGGGGGAAAAAGATCAGAGGTAGCAGTTGATCTGCCTAAGAAGCTGGAGAAGGTTACAGCTCAGTGGTCAGATTATGGATGCACGTGTGTTGATGTTAAAAAAAAAGGATTATATGAAAACACCCTAGTTTTCATCTCTGAAAATCCAAGTGGTTCTCCCGGGAGATACACAGAGACTCTTTGGGTGGACAGGTTGACATACAAAGTTCCCTAAGGTTGTGATCATAAGGAAAAGGTGTGGAAATGAGTGTAGAAGAGCACTCCTGTTTCTAGTTTTGTTTTGTTTTTTGTTTTTTGCTTTTTTAATTAAAAAAGCATTTCCCTTTCATTAAGCACAAAGAGAGGAAGAAATACAATGGAGAGAGCCACTCCAGCTCCTGAGCTGATCTAGAATGGAAGAATGGAATGGCTCAGAGGCCATCATCCCCAACATCCCATGGAGGGCTGAGAAAGATTTCCCGTCTGAAATCCTGGAGATTTTGCTGCCATTCAGTGTAAATAACACTGAGCTAGATGTCCATAGGCAGTTTCCTATGCACATCTAAAATTATCCTAGCTTTGGGGATGGGATGGTGGACAGCAAAGATACCTGACCCTTCAGATTCAATCCTTCTATGGACACTGGAGAGCCAACATCAGATGGACCGCAACATCACAAAGGTTTCTGCAGCAGTGGAGAAGGAGTGACCCAGTATCAGCCTTGCTGAGGTTGGAGTTCTCTGTCTGAAAAAAACACCAAATCCAATGTAGCCTATAGTCCAGGGGTGGGGAATCTTCTTGACTGGGTGGGCTATATCCCTCCCCGACCACCTTTGACAGGTGTGCAGGACCATGTACCACTCAATCACCTGATGACTCACTATCAAGTGATGAGCAGAGAGTTTAATCCTGCTCTCTCCAGGGATCTGAGCTGGATTTAACCTGTTGATAAGCAGGTGATTAAATCATGCTGCTTCGATTGTGCACACCCAAATTCCCTGTCGGGAACAGGCGGGTGCAACCGACGTGGAAGCCCACCCCATGCCCATCAGCTAAGCTCACCTGCCGATTAGAGTGATGTTAGCTGATTGAGAGGTGGGCAAGGTTTGGGGGAAAGGGCCTTGTGGGTCAAATTAGACCCCTGGCAGGCCAAGGTTGGCCCCTGGACCAGAGGTGCCCTGCCACTGCTGCAGGCCATCAGACAGCCTCCCAGGGACCAAAGAATTGCAGCCTTAAAGTAGAGTGTTTGATAAGCCCTGTCGTAAGAGAAGATAAATCCTAGATGCAAGGTTATTTCTGAAATTTGTCACCTAGCTACATTCAGCTCAATGCAGCGAGATGAATCTATTTATGTACTGAACCACCCACACAATATGCACACAAAGAGATGCATGTTAAGTGACAATATTATATTCCTTGTTAGTAACTTCATTTCATGCTCAAAATTTAATCAGACCCAGGCAGGTGTGTTGTTGTTTCCTCCCACCACCACCACCACCATACCCCCATCCTTCAAAGCAAAACATGCTTGCCTTCCTTTATTTCCAGGCTTGGTGCGAAATATGGTGGAAACTGGCAAGCAGAACCAACCGCATGCTGGTGATTGATATTCTAACCAACGAAGCACATGTCAAAATTACCAGCATGGCACTGAGAACCGGGCTGTTAATTTGTTGGACGTTTCTCACTGTGAGAGTTATAGAAGTGTGAAAGAAACTGTAATGACAGACTAATAAATAAAGCCCTTGCTGTGCAAGCAGCCCTTTGCACAGCTATTCCAGCTGCAAGCTGCTGTGTGCTACAAGAAGCTAGGAAATTGGCGCATTTAAATTGAGCTGCACCAAAGAGGTGCGGTAGCATGGATGCCTCAGGTTGTGCTCATTGAACTTGGGGGTGCTTTCCTACAGAACTGAGGCTCTAGCATATTAGAAAGAAGCAGCAAACATTATTACTTAAAGGAGCATACAGTATCTGCACTATAAACTTACAGTGCATTCAGGCATGGGATATTATTGTGTATTAATACGATGCTAGCACTCCTGGGCCATTTTCTAATGTTGCTTTTGCCCTGCCTGTTGTATTATGGAACTGTATTCTTTCTCTGTCATCTCCCACCCCCCACCATGCTACATAGCCCCATGCAAGAGAGGACATAAGTACTACTGCACAGAGTACAGTTCTCTGTTTGAAAGACTGTCAGCCAAGAGCTGTCGGTTCAAAGAAGTCGTCTTGCAGAAGGGCTGTCCAAGTCATGTTCAGAGTTAAACAAGCGTATGAAAAGAGATCAGGGACTTGAAGCTGTCCATCAATGGTCAGCACCTGGGCAGTGAATCCAGCAGGAATTCGACAGGTCACCAGGTCTTGATCTTCCTCACTATGTATTTCTCTTTCAATTGCTGTGATTATTCCTAAATGTGCACCTCCTAATTAGTATGTGAAAGATGGAGGCAAATCAGTCCCCCCCCCCTTGGCAGCGCATATTGGACACTCTGTCTTCTCCCCCCCCCTCGGCAAAAAAAATAAACAACAATATTGGATTTAACATTTCCTCCACTCCTTCTCTCATTTTGACTGCCCTTTCAATCAAGACTAGCAACTTTCTCTAAGAAAGCCAAAAAGGTTCACAGAAGCACAAGCTCAAACGATCTTGGAAAATATCTTGGAATCTGCTACTTTGAAAATAAATCAAATGGGATCATAGACCTCTGGTGTGCAAATTGTCTCTTTCATAGCAAAGTGTGATAAGCTTAACTGCTAGAAATAAGCAGAAATGAAAGGCAACAGAATAATAGTTCTTTCTGGGCGTTGTAATGAAATTGCAACATTCCTCAGTAAATCTTGGTTTAAAATCTATGCTCTTTTGCAATCTGTAGAACACAAACAAGTATTGGAAGTAAGCTATTAAGCTTAAAATCTTTTGTTACCGTAGAGGATTTCTTATTCATTGGTGTTATCAAAATACCAAATAAGGTTGTTTCAGATTACAATAGTGTTTAAATTGTGTGTGTGTGTGTGTGTGTGTGTGTGTGTGTGTGTGGTAGTAGTAGTACTAGTAGTAGTACTAGCGGGGCTTTAAGAAAAAACCACAGATAGCCCACAGATGTTTGGGAGTTTTATTTAGTTATTCATTTAAAGACAATTCCAACCAATGTTGTAAGATCTCTAAGTGCTATACAAAAGCAGGGGGGTATGAAGTGGGGGGCAGAGGGGGAGGGCCACCCCGGTTGCCACTCTGGGGGGTGAGAAGATGGCCTCTGCCACCCCCCAGCTGTAGAGCAGCCGAGGGCGCGCACAGTCAATATGGGTGCCACTCATGCGGCGTCCATACGGGCTGCCGCACATGCACACTCCACACAGGATGCCGCACCTGCGCAGTCCGTACGGAATGCCGCACATGCACATTCCATACGGGATGCTGCACATGCACACTCCATACGGGATTCAGTACATGCACACTCCATATGGGATGCCGCACATGCACACTCCATACGGGATGCCGCACATGCACACTCCATACGGGATGCCGCACATGAACACTCCATACGGGATGCCGCACATGCACACTCCATACGGGATGCCGCACATGAACACTCCATACGGGATGCCGCACATGCACACTCCATACGGGATGCCGCACATGAACACTCCATACGGGATGCCGCACATGCACACTCCACACGGGATGCCGCACATGCACATTCCATAAGGGATGCCACACATGCACACTCCATACGGGATGCCGCACATGCACACTCCACACGGGATGCCGCACCTGCGCAGTCCGTATGGAATGCCGCACATGCACATTCCATACGGGATGCAGTACATGCACACTGCACACGAGATGCTGCACATGCACACTCCATACGGGATTCAGTACATGCACACTCCATATGGGATGCCGCACATGCACACTCCATACGGGATGCCGCACATGCACACTCCATACGGGATGCCGCACATGAACACTCCATACGGGATGCCGCACATGCACACTCCACACGGGATGCCGCACATGCACATTCCATACGGGATGCCGTACATGCACACTCCACACGGGATGCCGTACATGCACATTCCACAGGAGATGCCGCACATGCACACTCCATACGGGATGCCGCACATGCACACTCCACAGGGGATGCCGCACATGCACACTCCATACGGCATGCCACACTTGCACACTCCATACGGGATGCCGCACATGCACACTCCATACGGGATGCCGCACATGCACACTCCATACGGGATGCCGCACTTGCACACTCCATACGGGATGCCGCACATGCACACTCCACACGGGATGCCGCACATGCACATTCCATACGGGATGCCGCACATGCACACTCCATACGGGATGCCGCACTTGCACACTCCATACGGGATGCCGCACATGCACACTCCACACGGGATGCCGCACATGCACACTCCATACGGGATGCCGCACTTGCACACTCCATACGGGATGCCGCACATGCACACTCCATACGGGATGCCGCACATGCACACTCCATACGGGATGCCGCACTTGCACACTCCACACGGGATGCCGCACATGCACACTCCACACGGGATGCCGCACATGCACACTCCATACGGGATGCCGCACTTGCACACTCCATACGGGATGCCGCACTTGCACACTCCATACGGGATGCCGCACTTGCACACTCCATACGGGATGCCGCACATGCACACTCCATACGGGATGCCGCACATGCACACTCCATACGGGATGCCGCACATGCACACTCCACAGGGGATGCCGCACTTGCACACTCCATACGGGATGCCGCACATGCACACTCCACACGGGATACCGCACATGCACACTCCACACGGGATGCCGCACATGCACACTCCACAGGGGATGCCGCACTTGCACACTCCATACGGGATGCCGCACATGCACACTCCACACGGGATGCCGCACATGCACACTCCATACGGGATGCCGCACATGCACACTCCATACGGGATGCCGCACATGCACACTCCATACGGGATGCCGTACATGCACACTCTATACGGGATGCCGCACATGCACACTCCATACGGGATGCCGCACATGCACACTCCATACGAGATGCCGTACATGCACATTCCACAGGGGATGCCGCACATGCACACTCCATACGGGATGCAGTGCATGCACACTCCATACGGGATGCCGTACATGCACACTCCATACGGCATGCCGCACATGCACACTCCATACGGGATGCCGCACATGCACACTCCATACGGGATGCCGTACATGCACACTCCACACGGGATGCCGCACATGCGCAGCCCGTACAGTCGCCGTGCAAGTGGCATCCCTTACTGTATGGATGGCTCACACGAGCGGCAGTCCATATAGAGCTCACGCATGTGCCACCGGGCGGTTCGCCCCGCCCCTCGGCATCCTGCCTCGGGTGCCAGAGAGGGTTCCTCCACCACTGTACAAAAGCACAACATAAAATCAACAAAGCAGTACCATAAAAATGGAGCTACAACACAATAAGGAGTAAAAGAATATGATAAAAACCAATAAAAGTTGAGATGCTAGGACTAAAAGTTATAAAGAACTGAACGATGGAGAGATGAAACGATAGAACATTAAAATGTTAGAGTATGGGGAAGGGAGGAGGGAGGGAGGGAGGGAGGGAGGGAGGTGTGAACTATACAGGCATTTGAAACTGTAGAATGAAGATCCAGAAAGGTGAAAGGTAAGAAGAGTCATTCTGAATCAGCCCAAGTACCTGATCACTATAGCATTCTGTCTCCCACAGTGACCAACCAGATGACTCTGTGAAGGCCACAAACCATATTGAGAGAGTCCGCATGTTTTAATGGACACAGTTATGGATTCTGCAATGTGGAGGGAACACACTGATGGTACTTGAGCACATTAAGTTCTTGTAGGTAAAAAGCACAAGAAGGGTCTCATCCTTGAATGCCACATATCTCATTCGGGATGGGCCACTAAATTTTATTGTCCATGTCTTGGAAGGAAACCATTAAGCTCACGAAACTTGGGCAAGGAAGTGACTCCTATTCTATGCCCTGAATTCAACTAGACTAGTAGCTGAATGTTTCAGCGTTTGCTCCAGCAGACTTGAGGACATTGGGTTACTTTACAACAAGTGTGGAGAACCCCAGGCCCAGAGACCAAAAGCAGCACTCCAGGCATTTGTATGTGACCCTCAAGACTCTACCCACACCCCCACAAGCACCTTGGGAATATAGAAGTAAGTATCAGGAAGACAAGGGACGCAGGTGGCGCTGTGGGTTAAACCACAGAGTCTAGGACTTGCCAATCAGAAGGTCGGTGGTTCGAATCCCCTCGACGGGGTGAGCTCCCGTTGCTCGGTCCCAGCTCCTGCCAACCTAGAAGTTCGAAAGCACCTAAAAGTGCGAATAGATAAATAGGTTTACCTCCAGCGGGAAGGTAAACGGTGTTTCCGTGCACTGCTCTGGTTCGCCAGAAGCAGCTTTGTCATGCTGGTCACATGACCCAGAAGCTGTACACCGGCTCCCTCACCCAGTAAAGCGAGCTGAGCACTGCAACCCCAGAGTCAGCCACGACTGGACCTAGTGGTCAGGGGTCCCTTTACCTTTATCAGGAAGACAGCAAAGTCTGCCTTGAAACTATGGGCATTTCAGTCTACTGAGGCAGAGCATAAATGGTCCAGGACCAGGATATATTTATGAGCCACTTCCTCCCATGAGGGACCATCATACAGGATATGATTTGTATGCACAAGGTCCCAGGTTCAAGCCCTGCAATCCTCAGCTAAAAAGAATCATGTGGAAGGTGATCCCTTCTCTACCTAACCCTATACAATGCTGCCTGTCAGACTAGACAGTAATAGGAAAGATAGCCAAAGGGTATGACCTTCGTTCCATATAACCCTACCCAGTGCTGAGGTCAACATCAGCGGGACTGCTCCATGTCTCTCTGCCAAGAAACTGATGGTGGGCATAAGGAAGGGTCTTTTCTGTAGTGGCATCACAATTCTGGAATGTGATCCCAAGGAAGGTCTACTAGCTGTCTGAAAAGATCGTTTCAAAAAATGTATTTGGAATACATGATAGTTGATTCTACAATTATACCATATAACAGCCTACTGAGGCAGCTGCCTGGTTTATTTTGTTTATTTATTTGCACGGTACAGCTCTCTCTCTTTTTTAATTGTCACAGTGTTCCTTTAGATATTATTTTGATGCCATGGCTATTTTGTCTATTGGATAGCTGCTTTGATTGATTCTTAACAGGAAAATGGAATAGCCACTGCACCTGGGTTCAGTATCAAAGGCAAAAGTCGGGTGATCGGTCCCACCCAGTCAGTTCATTCGTTGCGGTTTAGCTCCCACTGCCTCGGCCATTATTAATTAGCGTAGCAGCTATTCCACCTGGCTGCATCAGACAGGGAGGTGGGAAGAAGGCTGCTGAACAGGGTCTGGTGAAAGACACGCCCACCCACACTCACCCCTTCTTGAACTGTTTCAATTAACATCCGTCGTTATGAGAATTGCTTTTGTAGTTTTCCTAATTGGCGTGTGAGTGTTCTCCATCCCTTCTTCTCTTGAAAGATTGAAAGCCTTCCAGAATTATTACCGTATAGGCTGAATATAAGCCTCACTTCCTCCCCAAATTCCGGCCGTGAAAAGTTAAAGTGTGGCTTATATTCGCGACCTTACAGTATGCAGCCAGGAGCGGGGCAAAGCAGTGCCCACCCCGCGAGCAGTTTCCCCGTCCTCTCCCCTAAGGCCGGTAAGGGAGGGAGGGAGGGAGGGAGGAGAAAGGCCAGGGGCAACACAGCACGCCCCCCCCCCCGCCATTATGCAGCCAGGAGCAGTGAGGAATGAAGTGGCTTATTTTCGGGGGGGGTGTTTTTTCTCTCCCCCCCTCCAATTTTAAAGGTGCTGTTTATATTAAGCTGTGGCTTATATTCGAGCCAATGCGGTATTATTATTTACTAAATTTGTATACCACCCTATACCTGCAGGTCTCAAGGCGGTTGACAGAAGAGGGCTTTCTGTTTTTGTTTTTAACCTCCAGTACATTTTTAGGTGTTTTACAAATGATAAATAAAATAATGAGTTGGAACCAAGCAAGCAAGCAAGAACTATGCTATTGCAAGTCACTGCAATATTATAGATACACAAGTTTAAGGAAATCACAGACTTTCAGAATAAAACAAGGGAGCAAAGAAAGCGCTAGGTTAAAATCTAGGAGCAAGTTCCGTTAATTGCAACCTACTCAGTATCAGTCCTTCAACTTTAGAAGCATTGGAAGATGTATTAATTTGGAGCAATACTGACATTTAGTGGCCAGTTAAGGCTGGTACAAAATACTGGCATTGGAACTGAATGACCAACCAAATAGCAATTCATGATCTGTACAGGTTCTGGCTTGGATTTATAAAGCAAACACGAACAACAAAACCCGAAACACATACAAACCAATTCTTGCAAATACATCACATGTGCAAAGGAGTCTGAAACCCAGATAGAAAGGAACAGAGGAAGCTGAATTATACAGAGTCAGACCAGAGGTGGATTTAGGAGAGTGTGAGTGGTTCACCCACACTGAGCACAGAGCTGAAAGGGCACCACAGGGGGTGCCACAACTCAGAATGCAAGGCAAGAGGTGGGGGGGGCACCAATTTTTGGCATTGCACAGGGCATCTCTGAAATTTGAAAGCCCGAAGTCTGCAACTGTTGACACTGACTGGCAGCTGCTCTTCAGAGTTTCAGGCAGGTGTCTCTCTCCCAGCACTACCTGAGGAGTCTGAGGATTAAACCTGGTACCTTCTACATGCAGTGCAGATGCTCTGGCACTGAGCTACACCTCTTATCCTAAAAAGATTCAGGGCTGATTTGAATAGGTTTAATGGGACCGGTCAGACGGCTCATATTTTCTCACAAGTCAAACCTGCCAGGCCAGATCATACATCTCTTTTGTAGGTGAAAACACATCCCCTGAGACCTAATGCTTTCAAGGTTGCACACCCTCCAACATTTCTCTGATGAGAATAGGGACGTCCCATTCCATAATGTTAATTCTACTATTTATACCCCACACATCTTACTGGGTTGCCCCAGCCACACCGGGCAGCTTCCAACATATATAAAAACAGAATAAAACATTAAGCATGTTTTTTAAAAACTTCCCTATACAGTGGTACCTCAGGTTAAGTACTTAATTTGTTCCGGAGGTCTGTTCTTAACCTGAAACTGTTCTTAACCTGAAGCACCACTTTAGCTAATGGGGCCTCCCACTGCTGCCACGCCACAAGAGCACGATTTCTGTTCTCATCTTGAAGCAAAGTTCTTAACCTGAAGCACTATTTCTGGGTTAGCGGAGTCTGTAACCTGAAGCGTATGTAACCTGAAGCATATGTAACCCGAGGTACCACTGTACAGGATTGCCTTCAGATGGCTCAGGGGTCGGATAACTCCATATCATCCAACAATTCTTTGATGAAAATTGGGACATCCTAAGGAAAAGTGGGACATTCTGGGATCAATTCAGAAACTGGGACGGCTTCTCTAAATCAGGGACGTCCCTGGAAAATAGGGACACTTAGAGGGTCTGAGGTTGCCAAGAAAAGTATTTTTCAACCATCAAAAGCTTGAGAAGGTTGTGTCAACACCAGCTAGGCAGCAGCCAGCAGTGGTACCACAATAAGGTATTTCCTTCTGCTTGTAGGGCCTGAGATGCTTGGTGCTGGAAGAGGTGCTCTTTTAAGCATTTTTAAACAGTTTTCAAGCTGTTTGGGGCTTTGGGTTGTTGAATACCACCCCAGTCTCCAAGTGGTGTGAGATTCCAGGGGGTCCAGGCACTCACCCAGGGTTTGGTTTCCTTGGAATGAGGGGCAGTGGAGACTGTAGTGTTTTCATGATATATGGCTTAATTATACATACAGTCATACCTCAGGTTGAAGTTGCTTCAGGTTGAGCGCTTTTGGGTTGCGCTCTGCAGCGACCCGGAAGTAATGGAACGTGTTACTTCCAGGTTTCGCTGCTCGCTCATAGACAGACGCTCAAAATGACGTCACACGCATGCGCGGAAGCGGCGAATCGCGACCCGCGCACACGCAGACGTGAGAACAGGGCTCCGGAATGGATCCTGTTCATATCCAGAGGTACCACTGTATATACAAACTGAGCCTACGGTGGAAGGGTTCACAGCATTAACACCCCAAGAGCATTTTGCTTCTCCCAAAGCCACAGCCTTGGATTCCAACAGAAATCAGGCATGATTCTGTCTCCCAGCTGCCCAGCTTGCTGTCCGCAAACTTCTCATCACTCAGCTCTGCCTTCAGTGGTCTAAACTGAGACCACCCTTTAGATCCATCTCAGCCAAAAGAAGGGAACTCGCTTTGAAACTTATTTATGGATGGTACCTAACACCCCCTTCTCTCCCCTCTTATTTCCCTGCGCCCCCCCCCCCCGTCACACTATCTATAGCTGTAGTGTCTCAAATTGAATACAGCTGACCTGTAAAATTGATTCTATGAACTGAAATCGGAGGTGCTATATGTACTTTTTATAACCCTAAAATATTCCAATAAAAATAAATAAAATAAAATAAAATAAAATAAAATCTGCCTTTGTCTCTCTAACTATCTGCCCTAGACACCCCAGCCAAGGAGGGCACACGTCCGATAGTTGATCCTTTATTGAAAGCACTGACAGCAACTCCCATGGTGCTCTGGGTACACATGCATCCATACTTCTATCCCCTAGGCAGCTGGCCACAGATCTGTGCCTTGCAGAGCAGTTGCAGCAGCCACAATGGGACCACACCCTGCCCTCCAGTTTATGTACCCTCATCTGATATGACGTGCACATGCAACATGAGACTTCTCCTACACAGAAGCCATCCCTCTTCAAGTTCCTCCTGGTTCTAGGAGACAGCAGGGCAGGGAATGGCATGGCAGGGAGTCGACTGGCCAGTCCCTCACCTGAACAGTCTCTTCTGCCTCTGACACATCCTCTGCACCTCCCTCCATCTCAGTCTGATTAGATCCTTCTTCGGCCCCCCCACCCTGGCTCTGGCCTTGCAAACAGCGCCAAACCCCATAAATCACTGGCCCCTTCTCCTGGGTCAATCCCCAGGCCCCCTGCTTCCACCCCACACACTTCAGAGCCCTGCCAGTTCCTGACACTACCCATGAGTAAATGAGGACCCACCCATCTATCGTCTGGCACAGAGCCATTTCCTTTGTTACCTGAATAACCCATGGTTAGTAATAATGATGATGATAATAATAATAATAATAATACTTTAATAATTTTATTATTTATACCCCGCCCATCTGGCTGGGTTTCCTCAGCCACTCTGGATGGCTCCCAACAACACTGGACACAGAATTGACCTGCACCTCCATGGACAGCTGAGTCCAAAATGACTCCCAGGCTGTGCACCTGGTCTTTCAGGGGCACAGTTGCCCCATTCAGGACCAGGAGTCACCCACATCTGCTCGCCCCCTGTCCCCCAAAAACAGTACTTCTGTCTTGTCAGGATTCAACCTCAAGGCCATTACCTCGCCAGGTAGCTTGCCTGCCTATTCCAGGAATTTGAATCCTTGCTTAGATTTTAGCACTTCCTGGATCCAAGAATTAGAAGGTTCTTAACATGCAGCCTAATGCGTGCACGTGCGCGTACACACACACACACACACACACACACACACACACACACAGAAAACCCTCACAACAGTACTGGGCCTGATAACTAACACTGAACTGGGCCTGATAACTAACTGGCAGCCAGGGCAGTACTTTCAGGTCTGGTGGCGGTTAAAGTGACCCCTGACCATTAGGTCCAGTCGCGGACAACTCTGGGGTTGAGGCATTCATCTCACTTTACTGGCCAAGGGAGCTGGCATACAGCTTCTGGGTCATATGGGCAGCATAAGTAAGCCGCTTCTGGCGGACCAGAGCAGCGCACGGAAATGCCATTTACCTTCCCACCGGAGTGGTACCTATTTATCTACTTGCACTTTGACGTGCTTTTGAACTACTAGGTTGGCAGGAGCTGGGACTGAGCAACGGAAACTCACTACGTCGCGGGGATTCGAACCTCCGACCTTCTGATCAGCAAGCCCTAGGCTCTGTGGTTTAGACCACAGCGCCACCCACGTCCCAGGTGGTGGTGGTGGTACAAGGTCCCAATGGGCTGCCTCATTTAGCAGCCTAGAAGAAGCAACCTACACTAGTGACAGTCTCCTGATGGTCTTCAAGGGCAGCACCACATACAGCACATTACAGTAGTCCAGGCAAGAGGTCACCAGAGTATGAACTAATTTGGCCAATCGTTGGAAAATCTTTTACTGTTTTGATTGGGAAGAGAAGCTAAATTTCAAGGATGATATAGGTCATTTGTGAGGCCAGCTCAATAAGGCAGAGTGAGGCAGCCATGGGGCAGGGATGGAGGAAGGATATGTGAGCTACATGCTCTTGCAATGTGCCCCCTAAGCTAGCCTACCCCCTGATTGCCAGTGTTGAAGTCAGGCTCAGTTGTCATCCTGGTCAGCTTTAGTACAAGGCCTGAGGAGGCTTTAATGATTGGGGGCTAAAGTGATATTTAATGCCTAGAAAACGCTCTTTCTGCTATTTGGAATGCCACAACCACCATCTATTAATGTAGGAATTTGAGAAGATGCAGAAGAAGTCGAGAGTGATTCCTCGCTCCCCCAACCTGTTAAGATTTGGCATTGACTAGAACTTAAGGTAAAGGTAAAGGGACCTCTGACCTTTAAGTCCAGTCGTGACCGACTCTGGGGTTGCAGCGTTCATCTCGCTTTATTGGCCGAGGGAGCCGGCGTACAGCTTCCGGGTCATGTGGCCAGCATGACTAAGCCGCTTCTGGCGAACCAGAGCAGTGCACGGAAATGCCGTTTACCTTCCCGCTGGAGCGGTACCTATTTATCTACTTGCACTTTGACGTGCTTTCAAACTGCTAGGTTGGCAGGAGCAGGGACCGAGCAACGGGAGCTCACCCCATTGCGGGGATTCGAACTGCCGACCTTCTGATCGGCAAGTCCTAGGCTCTGTGGTTTAACCTGCCTCCCAGACTAGAACTTAGGCAACTGCTAACTCTGTCACAGCCATACATATTTAGATCTGCCTACCTTCCACCTCCCCAAGCCCTAGACATTGTAGTTTTAACTCTCACAGAGCCACAGTTGCCATGATCTTTAATACTACTACTATTAATAATAATAATAATAATAATAATAAATTTTATTTATATCCCACCCTCCCCAGCCGAAGCCAGGCTCAGGGCGGCTAAGAACAATAAAAATAAAATAATACAACATTCTAAAATCATTTCATTAAAATTAATTCAACTCAAATTGATGGCAACCATTAGGATAAAATTCTATGAAGATTGCCAAAGGAGGGAGTCAGGCTGTGCCCTGACCAAAGGCCTGGTGGAACAGCTTTGTCTTGCAGGCCCTGTGGAAAGATGTCAAGTCCCGCAGGGCCCTAGTCTCTTGTGACAGAGCGTTCCACCAGATTGGAGCCATAGCCGAAAAAGCCCTGGCTCTCATTGAGGCCAGCCTAACCTCTCTGTGGCCTGGGACCTTCAGGATGTTTTTATTTGAAAACCGTAAGTTCCTCTGTGGGAAATACCAGGAGAGGTGGTCCCGTAGGTACGAGGGTCCTAAACCGTATAGGGCTTTAAAGGTTAAAACCAGCACCTTAAACCTGATCCTGTACCCCACCGGGAGCTAGTGCAACTGGTATAGCACCGGGTGAATGTGATCTCGCAGCGAAGACCTTGTAAGGAGTCTCGCCGCGGCATTCTGCACCCGCTGGAGTTTCTGGGTCAGTCTCAAGGGCAGCCCCATGTAGAGCGAGTTACAATAATCCAGTCTGGAGGTGACCGTCATGTGGATCACAGTGGCTAGGTCAGGGCGAGAGAGGTAAGGATGCCGTCTTCATTGTAGCTGCAATCTGCGCCTCCATGGAAAGGGAGGTGTCGAAGATTACATCCAAACTTTTAACGGACAGTGCTGGCCCTAATTGCACCCCCACAAGAGATGGGAGTTGTCCCCCCAATCCCATATCATCCCTTCCCAGCCAAAGGACCTCTGTCTTCGAAGGATTTAGCTTCAACCAGCTCCCATGTACCCATCCAGCCACAGCTTCCAAACATCTGATCAGTGTGTCTGGGGCCGAGTCAGGATGGCCATCCATCAACAGATAGAGTTGGGTGTCATCAGCATACTGATGGCAGCCCAGCCCAAAACTCTGGGCAAGCTGGGTGAGGGGGCGTATAAAGATGTTGAAAAGCATCGGGGGGAATATCGCACCCTGAGGCACTCCACACACCAAGGAGTGGCACGATGAAGCACCACCCTCTGTCCCCGACCAGAGAGAAACAAGCGCAGCCATTGAAGGACTGTGCCCTGGATCCCCACATCAGCAAGGCAGTGGTCCAGGAGTTCGTGATCGACCATGTCGAAGGCTTCTGACAGATCTAAAAGAATCAGCAGCCCCGACCCACCTCGATCCAGCTGCCTGTGGAGATCAACTGTTAGGGCGACCAGAGCTGTCTTGGTCCCATGACCAGTGCGGAAGCCGGACTGGAATGGATCCAGAGCCGATGTTTCATCCAGCAACCCACCAAGCTGTTCAGCAACCGCTCTCTCAATCACCTTACCCAGGAATGGAAGATTCGAAACCGGGAGGTAATTGGATAGATCTAAAGGATCTAATGATGTTTTCTTTAAGAGCGGGCGCACCACTGCCTCCTTCAGTTCCCCTGGGTATGTTCCAGTGCCAAGAGACAAATTGATGATATCCCCCAGGGGGACCCGCACCTCGTCTGGACATGCTGTAATCAGCCAAGACGGGCACGGGTCGAGAGGACAGGTGGTGGGCTTTCCAGCTCGGAGGAGTCTGTCCACATTGGCTGGGGATATCTGGTGTCCCCGCGCCACGCTCTCTCTCTCTCGCCTGCCAACACAGGAGCATGCTCAGATGACAAGCAATGCCATTTAAAGGTGGTGAGGCCGCTTCCCTTCCGCCTGACGCGCGCTCCCACCGCCCCTCTCCCTCACCGCCGTGGGGCGATTGCTCTTCCAAGGAAAGCCCTGCCAGCACCCACCTCAGAAACGGCCGGGGGAGGGAGCGAAGGAACCTGGAAGGCGAGGCGGAGGTGGGGGGTGAGACGAGGAACGCGCCAAAACACATTGCCCCTGCCTGCTGGGGGAGGGGGGTTCCTGGAGAAGAAGCGGCCCCTTTTTTGCAGGGGGAGGCGGCGAAGGCAGCGGGGAAAGGAGACGCGAAATAGGCGCGATGGGATCTCCTGACTTTCTTTCTTTTTAAAAAACTTTGAAGCAGCCACAGGGGAAGCATAGAATCATAGAAGTCTGACTTTGATCATAGAATTGTAGAGTTAAAAGGGATCCCAAGGGTCATCTAGTCCAACTCACCGGAGTGCTAGGGGATTTTATTAGCAGCGTTTACAGGGGGCGGGGTTTAAGCGTGTGAGTGTGGATTTAAATCCCGCTCCCCACATGGTCTGTTTCCTTCCTCTTTGTAGCCCCAAATCCTGGCTGCTGTTACGCCACCTGCACTGGGGACTGTTGTGTACTGAAGTTCTCACCCTGGGCCAGCAGGGGGATACTGTACATAGTGATGCAAATGAAGGATCGAACAGTGACGTTCAGTGATTGGATAGTTTGTATGCAAATGAAGGATCGAAAAGTGACGTTCAGTGATTGGATAGTTTTAGAAAGTTGCAACAGTTACACTGTTCTGGAGCTCTATATAAGCAGGCTGACTGAGCTCCTCAGTTCAGTTCAGTTCTGGCCTCAGAATAAAGAAGAGCTGTTTGAAGAATCGCTGTGTCATCTGATATGTTCGCCCACAACTTAACAGGGACGGTTTTCACACACAAACACGACTTAAGACGGCCAAAAATCAGTGCAGACATACATCGTGTTGCTTGCAAAGCAGCGCTTGGTTTTGTCAACCCGATTTGGAAGGAAGATGTCTTTGGGATGGTTGGTCTGGGACTCCGTCACTTCAGCCCCCCTAACCCTAGCCTTGTGCTGATGATCCCCACATCAATTTTCTTGATTTCACCCCCTAAAAACTAGGTGCGCCCTATGGTCCGGTGTACCCTATGGTGCGAAAATACGGTAATTATACTAAATAATTGCACTGGGCAAGAGCTAGCAGATGCAATGGAGGCCGAGAAGTAAGACTTCTTAGCGGCCTTCACTGCCATCTCGTAGGTTTTCATAAAAAACTATAGTTCTCGAAATTGTTTGCAGAAAGTAGTGTGCTTAAAATGTGTGACCAGGAGAGACTCAGAAACAAGTTGGTGGTTCTACCTCAGCAGCCTCCGTCAGTTTGGTGACCTATAAATGTTTTGACTGGAGCTCCTGGAACATTCCTGGACACTAGCCATGCTGTCTATGGCTGATGGTACTTGGAGCTCTACAATATCTAGAAGTTGGGGAAGGCTGGCGTTGTAATGTAATGTCACTGACTTTCAGAGTTTGACAGCCCTATAAGAAATTCACTTACAGATCAATCTAGATGAATTGGATTCCTTTCTTTTTAGGTTGGCTTGGAAGAAATCCCACCCCCAAGCTTCTTTAGAAGGCAGAGATGTTTGTCGTTGGCTTGTGGGAGATTAAGCCAAGGCTTTTTGAATGATTTGTGGGTTCCTTTGCCAATATTGGCTTTGAATTCCAGAGAAGGGCAGCACATGCAAGTTGCCAGGAATCAACAATTGGAAATGAAAGAGCTGCATTTTGATTTCTAGCCAATAAATGAAAAGCGTTTACTGAACGTTCAGAGGCTGTGTTGAAAAGCACCACTTGCCACAACCAGTTAAATGATTTCCAAAGTGCCCAGAAGGTAACGGGATCCAAATATAGGCTGAGCAAATTAAGATATTTTGTCTGATGGGGTCAATCAGTGCCAGAGTAATCCAAGGATGCCAGCAAACTATTTGCCTTGGCTTTTCATCCCCGTCAATTTAAACCAGGCATGGGGACCCTTCAGCTCGTGGGCCAAATGCAGTCTGCCAGGGGTCCTAATTCACCGTGTGGTTGTTTTTCTCAAGCCACAGCCACCTGCCTCACACTCGACATTATATGACATCAGGTGTCAGGCAGGGAAAGCCACTGGTGGAAAGGAACAAGCAGGAGCCTTGAAGTGTAGCTTCCATTTCTCCACCCATGTGTTAGGCTTGTGTCTGCTGCTTTTAAATCTGGCGCCCAACGCAAGTCATGCCAAGGTTGGCTGCGCGCTAGGGAAGGACCCACCCATTTTAAACCATAGTTATGGTTTGCAGACGGACATGCAGCATGCTGGTGCACAGGGTGAAAACTGAGGGTGCTTCACTCCCCAGACAAACCATGAGTGGCAAAATAAGAACATTGTTTACAACTTGTGGTTTCTTTGGAGAAAAATAACTCATAAGCCTGAGTTCAGATGCAACACAGGCAGGTGCAGAGGAGAAAAGCACTGTGCACTGGCAGGCTGCGTGTTCAACTTCAAAACTTAAATTTAACTTTGGTTTCAATTAGTGTGTGAACCAGGCCTGTATCTAAGCACATAAGAAATATGCTGATTTATGACCAATCTGCATATTACAAACAAATGTAAGACAATCAGGCTGCAGTCACATGGGCCATCATGCGATGTGAAATCTGGAATACTTTCTGTCCCAAATGAAGTCTATTTAGGCTATGCCAAATCTAAAATTGAAAGGTTTCTTTTACTGGCAGTGAATTATTCAGCGTAGCTGTAAATCCCTTGAAAAAATTCATTCAGCTGCTTACCAGGCATTATTTTAGAGAAACATATTTTACAGACACTTCTTTTTAATGAAATAAGTACCTCCAAAATACAGATTAGTATGATGGTCAGCATCTCCCAATCCAAATAAATTTTTTGAGGACCACATTCTTTGGGCTTTAACATATCTTCCACATCACTTCAGTTCCTAAATGAAGTGGATCTTAAGGGTAAATACAGTTCAATATGCTTGGCTTGCGGGGGATGACGACGATTTCCTTACTACTCTTTCTTTTTGCACCATGTCAGGAAAGTAGGGGAAATGCCCGCTCTGCATTCCCCATCCCCCAACTTTAAGACAAGGCTATAGACTTCTAGAGATGCAGACTACACAGCCTTTTTATTTCAAGCACCATAAAAGGGAATAGTTTTTCAGATTATTATTATTTTTTTAAATCCACAAGAACAAGCCAACAGAAAGCTTCAAGTATGATTTGCTCACACCCCCCCCCCACAAAAAAAATAGGCCTGGGGCGCTGTGTGCAAAGAGCAAAGGCTGCACACAATTTAGCTATTCAAAGCTCTAAATAGGGGTATCTCTGCTTCCTGGATTTATTAAAACCCCCTACAAAGACAGAAAATTAAACATTTAACCTATTACGTCCCCTCTCTGCCAGAGAAATCATTACAAATTAGCTGGAGAGGAGTCTGATTTCCAGACACTTGTTTTTTTGTAGGCAGTCCATAATTTTATTTTCCAGACTGGGTCAATAAAGAACAATCTCTGTGCGCACAGCTGAATTGATTTTACTGAGTCTCAATGGCCCTTGGTTTAAGGGTGTGTGTTTCTTAAAAACCCATCCAATGCACAAGTTATGGGTTGCTCTTTTTAAAAAGCACAGTATGGGCCTCAAACACTCAGGATAATCCAGCCAGAACAATTCAACACCTGTTGTTTCTCCTGATATATCCATGGCAGTCATACACAAAGCAAAACAAGCCAGTTGTATTTTTCCAAACTTCAATTACAAATCAGCTCTGAAAGCCTTCATCGCCACCCCCCTTTCAGCAGTTCTTGTGAGTGTGCTAGTCATAAAAATGGTGGGATACACTTCTGTGGAAGCTCTTGTGTTGTACGAGAACATCATTTTAGATGCAAAACCCACATAAAACTTAACCTCGCAGCCCTTTTATGCTGCTGCAGACGTGACAATTTTCTCTTGGTGCTCTTGACTCTGCTCCCAACCCACTTCTTTCATTATAGACATAGATGTTTAAAGTCATGCTAACGAACTGGTGTTTCTATCTGCTCCTCTCCATCCTGTATTGGTCGTAAAGACAAAACTGTTTGGTTGAAATAGAGGATGGATGACACATCAGGTAAAAAGCTGGTTTCTTTTATCAAAAGGAGAGGCAGAATTTATGTAAACGATGAGAATAACAGAACTCCAGCAAGGGAGTCAGCTATACAGCTGCAAATGTGATGTTTTAAGTGCATTATAAAATGTGACACTAGATGGTAATGGTGAGCTTGTGGCAAATTTGATATATTTCCCCAAACCCTTAAAAAGCAAGCAAACATTTGCACAGTGTTTTTTGTGGCCCTGTTTTTCATTGCTTTAGGTGTAGTCCTAGCTGCACCACTGCTTGGGCTGCAATATTCCCTAAAGCTTATGAAATAAAATAATGAAATAAAATAAAATAAAAATATATTAGGTGTCAAAGTTGACTGAAGAGGACAAAAGTATACGACAGTTAGAATTACAGTACAGAACCACCTGAATAAGCAACACACACAATGATTTACGACCCATTGAGAAAACTATTGTTTATTTAGAAAAAAAGGTTACACTGGTAGAATTTCAGATAAAAAAATTGTTTTACTTTTCTTAGAAATGTCATTGTGAAACGTTTTTTTTTCCTGACTAAAGTCCAGCGATACAAAGCTCCTGTAGCTGTAATATGAAAACCTAATTCTTAAATTTCTGTTTGGAATGAAGTATTTCCCAATTTCTAGAAACATTATGACAAACATATAAGGTGTTGCAGGGAACAATAAGTGAGGGTTCCTTTTTTTTTTTCAACTGGTGAAATGCTGTGCACATAATATACAAATAATTCTTAAGCACCGCACAAAAACAATGCTCCCACTTGGTTTTAGTTATTGATATTAGAAACAATAAATAAAAACTGGATTTTAAATGAGGTAAATTCCAAAGGTTCAACAACTGTTTATTTGTTGGGTTTTCAAACACAGCAAATGTTTCAATTCCATCTGAAAAGGATTACTGAAATCAGGCAGTATTTGGGTAACCTAATGTGAAACTCTGTACACGTATAAACCTCATTTGCACGATGGCAACAATTTGCAGCACATTGTGCTAAAATATGGAACATGTAACACTTTCAGCCAGGTACTGAAAATAAATGTTTAAGAAGCTAACCAACAAAAATACAGTAATGTACAACTCAACAATCAAATCTTCAGCAATGGGAGGGAAATAAAGCAAAGAACTGAATAATTTAAGGAGATGCAGATGGGTCCTCTTCATTCGCAATCTTCTGTGCAATGTATATTCCGGAAAATACATATATGGTCACACCTCAGAATCTTCTCATTTTCAAACCTGCCTAAAAAAGAGAGAGAACATCAGGACAATTAAATCTATTTCATAAGGATCAGGAGCTGAAACTAACAGAACTAAGATTGCAGAATAGCCTGAAGTTGCTCTCACTCAGATAAACAAAGTGCATAAAAAAGATGCCCAGTTTTTACAGTGGCATGAAGCCCCAAATGGATTAGCATCACTCATAACATGATGCTATACTTCCCATAGATGAACAGGAGAGAATTCTCCTTTGAAGAGATGCAACACTGCACAAAACTAAGCACCACGTGTCCCCATTGTGCAGTTACAGCCCTAGTATCAGCCCAAGAGCAAACGTAGAAAAAGGAGTCTGTGGTAACTTAGGGGAAAATTACTTGATACAAACTGAATTTAATTTAATCTGAGAGCAACGCCATCTGTAACAAAAACCTTCTTTTGTATATAGTAAGAATGCAACTTTTATGTTAGAAGTGAAACGTGACAAGCGGTAAGATTGCCAGTGCCCTTCGGAATTCCTAAATTAGATAAATGGATTAAGAATAAAAAAAGTGAGATAGCTCCCTTCACCTCGTGAATGCCCAAAGTAAGCATTGTTTTGACACTTACAGAATACCTGGGCAGCCACTGATAGCTGAAGCAGCATGTTAAAGCTTGACATCTGAACATGTTGACTTTTAATCAGAAATGGACAAACTTTTACCATTACTATTTCAAGTATTAGCATACATAATTCTATCTTTTGACTGAAATGGAATTCATGATATACAGTAATCTCAGCATTTATCGAAATCTCCATGACATTTCTTTAAATAAGTCCTATCCCCACAAATACGTATGTGGCAATACAAGGCCATCCCATATATGGGGTAAGGTGAGACAATAACCTCAGGCAGCAGGATCCACAGGGGCAGATCTCTGCTGCTGCTGCAGCCAGAGTGGCAGCTACAGATGTGGAGTGCTCCTGGAAACCAGATCTGTTGCCTCCTCAGCATCCTCTTGGCAAACAGGAGGCACTGCTGGTTTCCTCCCACCCCTAGCAAGAAAATGGTGGGGGTTGCCCTCTGGGGTCACCTGTCCAGCATGTTTGTTAGTAGGCCCTTTCTTCCAAACAACAGCCTTTGATTCACACTTCAACCATCAGATAAGGTTGCTTTTTTGGGGGGGCGGGGTTTACCATTTTGTGGTTCACCTCAGGTAACAAAATATATTGGGCTGGCCCTGCCACAGTATGGTCATTTCTAATAATAATAATAATAATAATAATAATAATAATAATAATAATAATAATAATAATTTATTTATACCCCGCCCATCTGGCTGAGTTTCCCCAGCCACTCTGGGCGGCTCCCAATCAAATGTTAAAAACAATACAGCATTACATATTAAAATCTTCCCTAAACAGGGCTGCCTTCAGATGTCTTTTAAAAATAGGATAGCTGCTTATTTCCTTGACATCTGATGGGAGGGTGTTCCACAGGGCGAGTGCCACTACCAAGAAGGCCCTCCGCCTGGTTCCCTGTAACCTCACTTCTTGCAATGAGGGAACTGCCAGAAGGCCCTCGGCGCTGGATTTCAGTGTCCGGGCTGAACGATGGGGATGGAGACGTTCCTTCAGGTATACAGGACTAAGGCTGTTTAGGGCTTTAAAGATCAGTACCAACACTTTGCATTGTGCTCAGAAATGTACTGGGTGCCAATGCAGATCACTCAGGATCAGTATTATGTGGCCCAGGCGGCCACTCCCAGTCATCAGTCTAGCTGCCGCATTCTGGATTAATTGCAGTTTCCGGGTCACCTTCAAAGGTAGCCCCACGTAGAGCGCGTTGCAGTAGTCCAAGCGGGAGATAACTAGAGCATGCACCACTCTGGCAAGACAGTCCACGGGCAGGTAGGGTCTCAGCCTGCGTACCAGGTGGAGCTGGTAGATAGCTGCCCTGGACACAGAATTGACCTGCGCCTCCATGGACAACTGTGAGTCCAAAATGACTCCCAGGCTGCGCACCTGGTCCTTCAGGGGCACAGTTACCCCATTCAGGACCAGGGAGTCCCCCACATCCACCTGCCTCCTGTCCCCCCAAAACAGTACTTCTGTCTTGTCTGGATTCAACCTCAATCCATTAGCCACCATCCATCCTCCAACCACCTCCAGGCACGCACACAAGACGTTCACCACTTTCACTGGTTCTGATTTGAAAGAGGTAGAGCTGAGTATCATCCGCATATTGATGAACACCCAGTCCAAACCTCCTGATGATCTCTCCCAGCGGCTTCATGTGGATGTTAAAAAGCATGGGGGAGAGGATGGAACCCTGAGGCACCCCACAAGTGAGAGCCCAGACTTATCCCTCAACACTACTTTCTGGACACGGCCAAGGAGGAAGGAGCGGAACCACTGTATAACAGTGCCCCCAGCTCCCAGCCCCTCTAGACGTTCCAGAAGGATGTTATGGTCGATTGTCTCAAAGGTCACTGAGAGATCCAGCAGAACTAGGAAACAGCTTTCCCCCTTGTGCCTAGCCTGCTGGAGATCATAGACTAGCGCGACCAAGGCATTTGAAGGGATTACAGGTTAACCTGGCTACCTTGGTAGAATTTTTCTATTAACTGATCAACTTGAGAGTTCTTTTTGAAAAATGACTTATGTTAATAAAGCTAGAGTGACAAAAACTCCAGTCTGCACAGCAGTTTTTGATGGTATAGAAAGCTTTCCTTTAAAACAAGTGACAGAACGAATCCATGGGTTACTGTATGATTTTAGTCTTGGCTATAGAGAAACCTCTGAGACTACTATTTGGGATTCGGCACTATTTTTTTACACATATAATGTGGTTTGACATTATATTTGTATGCTTTTTTACAGTCATTCTCTATGAAGGAAGAGAGAGAGAGAGAGAGAGAAGGTTTGCCTTTTTTAACATCAATATGATGTTAAAAGAGCTGGATTTAGGACTGCTGAGTTTTTCAGTTGGCATTAACTTGGCTATCAGCAATTACGTCTGCCACAGATCCACAACCCCATACAGTGGTACCTCGGGTTACAGATGCTTCAGGTTACAGACTCCACTAACCCAGAAATATTACCTCAGGTTAAGAACTTTGCTTCAGGATGAGAACAGAAATCGTGCGGCAGCAGTGGGAGTCCCCATTAGCTAAGATTAGCTTCAGATTAAGCACAGTTTCAGGTTAAGAACAGACCTCCAGAATGAATTAAGTTCTTAACCCGAGGTACCACTGTATTTAACAACTCGCCTAGAAGCTATAAGCAGTCAGGAATTTCATGCAGGTGGGTAAGCAGGCCAGAAGAGGAGGAGCCGATTGCTCCATCCCTCCTCTGCCAGTCCACCTTATTTTTGTGCTAGCTGCAGAGAAAGGAAAGTATCTTCCTCCACAAGAAGCCCAGAAATGTAGCAGACTGGCAAAGGAGGGAACAGATCACTCTGTACCTCTTCCATCAATCCACTTGGCAAGGAAGATTCTTTCCCATCTCCAGTGAAGAGAGAAGATGAAGAAGTTATTCTCACCTTGGTCAGAACATTGTTCATTATCTGTGTTTGTCTGAAGACTTATGAGTAAATCAAAAGATTAAGGGAAATTTGGTTGTTTTAAATTTTTGGGAAACCAACAGACACAAAGACTAATGGCACAGTGAAAGGATATTGTTTCTTTTCTTCTTTTCCTCCAGTACTATCCCGTTTCTCTTTTTTCTCTGTTTTCTCCTTATCATGTCTGGACTCCTACACAAAACAAGTTTAAAACATGAGGAGAAATAATAACTTATACATAACACATTTGATTCTTCTTTCACAGGAGTGGGAAAGGCCAGGTTAGTGAAAGGAAAAAAAAGAACAAGGTATTTACTCTTCCTAAACAAAATTTCTGTTTGTTGTACCCTACTTCATACATTAAAATGAAAGCTTGCATTCACACATACACACACTCATTAAAAAGCTACTGATCTCAACTCTATATTCAATGCAATTATTATTATTATGAAGGACAAACTTCATATGCTACCTAAAATCCACTGAATATGACAATGATTTTACTAATGGGGGGGGGGGAGTCTGACTTGCCTTTTTGCTACCAGAGCTTTTCTCCATCTTTTCAACTTTTATTGAGTCTCCTTTCTCTTTGCCGGAAGATTTTGATTTGCTTTTGTCCTTTTCCTTCTCATTGGAGTGGGGAGAATCTGAAGGACTTTCACTCTTACTATGTTTGGAAGAACCAGCTGGAAAGACAAAAGCTACATAAATAGAGCCACTCATATCAGCACCTAGGCATTGTCAAAGAAAGAAAAAGCAGGAGAGAACGTACTTGTTCCATTTTCCTCTTTGCGACGTTTGGTTGAATCCTGAGGCACTTCCCGATCACTATTTGAATGATCCTAGTCAGATACAACATTAATAAATTTAATACACATGGATCTCCAAAACAATAGTTTAAATATTATGCTTAAAGAGAGCTGATTTGTTAAAAGCTGCTTCTTCCTTTGAAGTGCCTCCTTGCACCACAAATTGTAGTAATTTGCTTCCTGTTTTGTCTTAGTGAAATCAAGAAGCAGTCATTAAAAACTTTGCTGAAACCTGTCGTCATATTTTAAGAACCACAGTTTAAAATTGTTATGTATAAGTCACAAACCCTTTTTCGATCTTTCCTTTCCTTTTCCTCTTTCTTCTCTCTCTCTCTGGATCTTTCCCTTGACTTGTCCAAATCTTTCTTGTCCACTTCTCTCTCTTTACTCTTGGACAGTGTTGGAGTTGAGTGGTTAATGTAGTGCTGTTAAATTAAGGCAACATTACCAAGGATTAAAGCTTATCTGTCAAGACGGGTGCACTAAAATAATTCTCTTTTGCAGAAATCCAGAAATATTTATTTTTCATCTCTGGCAGTCTCTCTGCTTTTCCTTATGTACCACTCTGAAAAATTCCTTGAATATCTCGAATTCAAAGTAAAGCTGGAAAAAATATTTTCACAATTTTATTTTTTTACTCAGCATTGTGACTTACTACATACTGGAATCCTGAAATTTCAGTAACAGAAGGACAACAGACAAAAGTGGTGTTCAAGCATGCTTGCATTGTAGAACTCCAAACTTAATTGTGAATCCAGTCTATTTAAATAATGAGAAACATTAATGATGTAGACTACACTTGCTTCCTAAAAGATTTGTTATCAAGCTCATTTATAAAAGGTACATAAAACTGTATGCTACCGTTTGCCTTTATTGTTGGTGATTATATGAAATAACTAAGCTTCGGTAGCAAGAAAGAAGACAGCACATGGAAATGTTGCATGAATATAATTTTTCATTCAAGTTCGGAGATGGGTTAGCACAGAACTCATAAAATTACTTACAATAATATTGCATAGTAGCTATTTCCCTATTTTAAAAATAACTGCATAAATTACTTAGAAAAATAGAGCAAGCCGTGTTCCAAACTTAGTACGATATAGAAGATCTGTAGTTAGGATATATCAAAATTTTCAAAAATAAAATAAAAGCAGCCACACAACAGGGGCAGGTCAATCTGATCACATATTTAAACACATATTTAAATATGCTCAGTTTTTCTCTGTTTAAACTGACTGGCCTGGCATTTTCCCAGTTTATATTCCCCACATACCTATATGGTTTTTTTTTTTCCCTGCAGGGCAAATAGCTTCAGGGAATGAGGGAATTTAAATCGTAAAAAATACATGAAGAGAGTTATCAGATTTTCCATACCTGGCACCAGTCTCACTTGCTCACTTGCTCACTCACTCTCTCTCTCTCTCTCTCTCTCTCTCTCTCTCTCTCTCTCTCACACACACACACACACACACACACACCCTTCATGGCTGCTTTTAAACAAAAAAATTGTGTGATCTTGTTCAGGGATCTTCCATATCCACCTAGTTTAGTCTTCACATTCTGCATTTCCCCAACTTTTGGGTTTTTCTTGAAATAGCATTCCCCACGGGAGCCATTCAAGAACAGAAATCTTTACCCGGGCCTGCTATTTCTAACTATATGCAATTATTCCCCAAGAGAACCTATTATTTCTGGCTTTTCTGAAGTACAAAAAAACCCCCAAATAAAATATACTGGAAGCAGAGGGTTGCAAGTTTAATCGCGGATATATCCCTAAGCAAATCAGCAAGTCTCCTCCCTCACCTGTCAAAGCAACTTTGCCCCTTCCTAATGAAACCATAAATGTTGCATCCGTTATCATCTCATACTGACTGCCACACCTAAATCAGTGTACTCCCCATTCTTTCAAGAACCTAAGAGCAGCCCTGCTAGATCAGGTTGGTGTATCCTGGTTTCCCTAGAGGCCAGTCAGATGCTGCTCAGAAAACTGCAACCAGGACCAAGAGCAACAGACTTCTGCTATTGTTCCCTAGCAACTGGTATTAATTAATACAGCTATCCCCCAAGAACCTGTCTAATGCCTTTTTAAAGGCAACAGCCATCACATCTTGCAGCAGGGAACTCCATAAATTGTTTTAACATGTTTCTGAAGTGTTGTGTACTATTACTGTTGGGTGTTGGGAAGAGAGAATGGCTTACTGGATAGACTATTTAGATTAAGAGGGAAGGTACAATGTGGGAGGGAGGTCCAAATGAGATTTGTCAGTTAAAAACCAGTTGATGGGACTATCAGGAGATGGAATTGCTGGGTTCAGCACTTATCAGGAGGAGATGGAATTGCTGGGTTCGGCATTCAGAATTACAGCTTCTAGGTGATTCTGGGTCAGACAAATCTACCTGCATTTTTAATTTTTTAGGTTACAGCACTGGCCAGGTCTGCTTTTCACCCAACCCCAAAGCAATCCTAGATTTCTGATTCAGGAGATTGCTTCCAAAGCCACTAGCTGCAGTAAACTTGCCCTTTGAAGGGCAATCCTTGAAGACAACATAGAAGTTTCAGCTTGTGCACGTAGATGGAACTGTCGCTTGCACAAAGAATAAATGCTTTTTCCAACTAAAACCCAGTGAAAAATAGAATATTTTTTTAAAAAAAACCCATTTCATTCAGCATAGCTGGCAGCTGAGGAAAAGCATAGGGGGAAACACATGTAACTGCAACAATTTGGGACAGAAATGCTAGATGCTGCTTTCCTAACAAGCAAAAACTCTTTAGAAAAATATGGCACAAATACATTATAAAAGCTTAAGTGCAAACAGGGGGATTTAATGAAGTGACAGGAGGGAATAATCGTATCAAAAGTGCTGAATCATTCCAACCACCTTGGTAAAAGACAAGCCCCCCTGGTTGCTCATATGCCACAGTGGTTATCAAACTTTTTTTGCCTTCAGGGAATACTTTCAATATTGATCAGACTATTGAAGAATGTCTACCACAGAATAGTTGTAGAGGATTCCAGTGCATTTTCTAGGGCTGACTGGGGGGGGGGGGCTGACGTGCCCCAGGGATGCCCTGCTTTAACTGAAAGTGTGACCTTGAAGAAGAAGCCCCAAAAAGTTTTGTAGGGCTTCCTAGAACACAGTCCGAAAACCAGTGGGCATATTGCACTAAAGCAGTGCGGCATGTTGCGGTAGCCAGGTTTGCACAATTCATACATAGCTTGCAATGCATCTTGCGGTGCTAACGCAGGCAGGGTCTACACAGATATTAAAAATGCTATGAAAAACTCCTATATATCAATATATCCAGTGCTTTTTTTTCTAAAAATGTTTATAGATACTCTCATTTTCCTACTCATATTGAAATACTGCCCCACAATGAGGCCAAACTTAGATTCACAAAATGTTTAGGGGTATGTGTACCCCTGCATACCACCCCCCAGAAAAAAGCACTGTCTATAGAGAAAGAGAAAGAGAGATCCCAATGCAATTTACCATTGATTTTGGATTGCAGCGCTACAGCACCACCTGGTGTCATATTTTTATAATGTACCCCATGTTATAAAATTGTCACAGTTGAACCTGCAAAAACCATTGTTTTTTATTTATTTTCTGTGAGTGATTGAAAGATTCAAACCTTTGCTGAAGAGTCCTTGAGTTCGCTGAGGTTGTCCTGTAGAAAATGAATGGAGATGACACGTAAGGTCGCACAGTTCTCAGAAACTCAGGAACTTGGGGAAGCAGGGCCATACCCTTGAAACAAAAAACAGCTACTCCTTCTGGGAATAAATGAAGTATTAATACTTCTCATATGCACTTAAATAATAAGAACAACCTAGCTACAAAATAATGTGTTTGCCAATTAGTTTTTTTTAAGCACCCAAACCCGCATTATATCTTAATCTTTTTTTTTATTGAAGTGCTATATTTACAAGTAATAGCTATACAACTGGGTTGAGGTGGGGAGAGAAATTCTCTACCTTCCTGACTTAACATTAAACATGTGAATAGCATTCCCCTAAATAGCTATAAATGCAGCTATTTAAATAGATGCATAGAAAACAATACTACTATAAATGAAAACTGCAATCTTTGCCACACGTTTGCCTGGGACCAAATTCCACTGATACCGATGGGACTTACTCCCAAGCAAACATCCCGAGGATCAACATCCCAACTATCTATTATTACTCAAAAACTTTAATGAAATTGTACAACTCCATCCAGCTGCTCTACACCTCATGCCAACGTCTTAAGAGAAAGCTTTTTTTAAATGTTGGCAAGATGGCGACACACCCACATAATCCATCCCAGTTTCTCTGATGACGCATCGGTAACTTACAGTTTTAAAGCTTCAACGTACTGCAAATTCAAAGATTCCATGAGCTTAGTTGGTTTAGAAATAAAATTATAAACATGGAGCAAGGAATTGCTACCCTGAGTCTTCAAGAAGGCTACAGCCATGGTTTTGTGCTGCACTCGACTGCTGGGGGTTTTCTCTTTGCTGGGTGGAAGGTTTTGGCTGCCGCATCTGGCTTAAGCGTAACGCAGAGCTCAACAGGGTGGGAACCCACTGGAATATAAAAAACCTCGCAGGAAAGGTGCAACAGAAGCTGCCTGCTCACTGAATATACACAACTACAGGAGAACTGATCACCAAGGAGACTTTAAAACGGGGCTCCTTTTCAAGGCTCCTCCTTGGAAGGCACACCGTGGTATGAAGCTCATCAAGAAGCCTGGTGAATTCAGAGGTATCGCATATCCCACAATCCTCCAGGAACTCTTCAGTGCTACAGATTCTTCAACATTAGTGCAGGAAAAATAGGCTCCTCTCTCTGCGTGCTGCAAGACACTCGTTTGCTTGTAGCTACCACTGCACTCCAAAAATATATCTGACTGTTTAAAAACAGTGAGGCACTTTTTGTTTTTTTTAAAAAAAAATTCTTGACACTTCCAAATTCTATTTACAACATTTGTGCTAGGTCCTTGAAGCTTTTAATTTCTTTTTCTAATTTTTTTTAAAAAAATTTTTAAAAATTTTAATATGAAAAAAGAGTCCACCAAACCAAGAAAAATAACGCATTTCGTAATGCAATATAAAACCTCCAATGGCTCCAGTTGGCACAAAACTTGAAGGAAGTCGAACACTGGCATTCCAAACACCGAGAGCCTAAAATGGGCGCTGCCTTCCTCAGGCTATACTAACCTTTACTGTTGAGGAATGTGATGGAGAAGAATGGGTATCAACTTTGCGACGTTTTTGTTCTAGAAAAGAGAGAGAGGAATGAACTAATTTATTAAATCGTTAAAGTCAACGTGAGTCAGGTCATCAGTGCTTGGAGCCTCAGATATTCAAGATGGTTTACCAATTTTATGGAACTTTCCCACGAAAAACAAGTAATGGCTTAATCTGTTAACTGGCACGCAGCTTCCATTAAAAAAATCAAAATCAAAACCTTCTACCCTATTATGTGTTACAGTTAAGAGAACAGAAGACCACAAGAAAGGAGGTGAGCTTACCCCTTTCACACTCTGTTGCTTCTGATCGGGGAACAGGTGACTTCAAGGACCCAGCTACTGGAGCCTTCTCTCCTCCTCCTCCTCCTCCTCCTCCTCCTCCTCTAATGTTTTCCTTGGATTTCACATCCTTGGTTACTTCTCTCTCTCTGGACGGCTCCTTCTCTTTCTCCTTTTCTGCAGCTGACTTTGACTCAGCATTGGTCACAATGATCTTGGATTTTTCATCCTTTGACGACTTCTCTTCTCTCTTGTTCTTTTCCTTCTCTTTATCAGACTTAGGTGTCTTTTCCTTGCTATCTCTTGCTTTGTCTTCTTTGTTCACTCTTTCTTCCTTTGGTTTATCTTTCCCATCCTTCCCAGGTGTTTTGGCCTCAGGAGTGGCAGCTGGAGTTTTCTCTTTTTTCTCCTTATCTTTTTCCTTCCCACATTTCTCTTTCTCTTCTTTTTCTTTTATAACTTTGCTACATGAAATAAAAAGGAAATCAGTACTAATACGAAATGCAGTTTAATCATCCTTAATTTTAAACATCCCTCTCTATAGAGTGCAAAAACCCTTTTAAGTTCTGCTTTTCCTAAACATGTTAACAAGAGATACTCTCACTTTTTAAATTTAAGTGGTGAGTGGCATCGAATTTTTTTTCTGGAGCAGTGGTTGCTTCAGTTAGTTAAGTGGGCTATCTCTCTACCTTGTTAATCCCAAAGGACCTGGTGGTCTTGACTGCGCCAGGGATCAGCATAATTGAATTCTGTCACATCCCTACATTAGAGGCCCATAAAGTTGCATTACCCCTCCCTACATAGCCTCATGGTCATGTCCATCAATGGGAAGTCTCCATTTCATCCCAAGCAAAATGGAAACATTTACCCCAGAATTCTGCCGTCCTTTGAAGATACAGTCAAGCAGTTCCCAAATGGCTTCGTTTTGGAATGTTTTGGCTCCCAAACACCAAATACCCAGAAGTAAATGCTCCAGTTTTCAACGTTATTCAGAAGCTGAACATCCAGTGTGGCTTTCTGCTTGAGTGCAGGAAGCTCTTGAAGTCAATCAGAAGCCGCGCCTCTGTTGTCAAACATTTTGGAAGCCAAAGGGGTTTCCAGAACGGATTACATTTGACAACCGAGGTTAGACTGTACGGATCTTTTCCCAATGTAATTTGAATTCTAAAGAGAAAATGGCGGCAGTTACTCACCTGTTGGAAGCATTGCTCCCATTGCTCGTGGTCAGCTTTGGTGTTGCACTGGCAGCTTTATTAATCACTTTAACAGCACCCTGAGATTTCTCCTTTAATAATTTATCTGTTGAAAGAAAAAAAAAGATACTGACAATGAATAAACCAATAGACTCACTGAAGTATAAAGTCTTCAAAACAAATTATACTGTGCTTAACACCCAAGTAAAATCGTATTTGTTTTACAGAGAAACAGTACGCATCAATAAGTATTTGTCAGTAACAAAAAAGTTACATTGCGGATAATAATAATAATACCACTCAGATTAACCTCAGCAATTATTATTCATACAGTAGTTATATGCATAAAGAACTATTATGAACATTGATAGTACAATCCTATAAATGTCAAAAGTTAAATCTCGATGAGCTCAACAGTGCTCGCTCTTGGGTAAGTTGGTGCTTAACTTTTTCACCACAAAGAAGGCAATTTTATTTTAAAAAATCAATTCAGAATTATTTAGTGTATAGCACACATGCATCTTTCCCGTCCTGTTAATACTGAGCTAAACAAGTAGTGGGGCAGGTTCGCACATGTATGTGCATAAAGGACCAGAATTCTATCTATGAGAGCATTAACTCACTATCTCAGTCATAAAGTGTTTCAACTGAGTAATTTCTCACTCTTGCAGATCAGCAGCAGTTTAGCTGATGATACAGGTATGCATGTGTGAACTGGCCCTTATCTATTCTTGTTTTTAAACTAAGAAAACATCAGTGTGAATTCCCACAATCTATACTACTACTTTTATGGTAACTGACATACCAGTCTCCTCAGCTGTGCTTTCTTCCAGTTTAGCTGCATTTACTGTGAGTGAAGAAGTAAGCCCAGCTCCTCCGGGCCCATTTTGCACTGTTGTAGGTACTGCATTCTTGGTGGGTGGATCCTTGTGGTGGAAATCATTTTCAGGGATCATGCAATGTTTTCTACTTTTCAACTGTCCAGAATAGCTGTAAGTCGCATAAAGTGTTAAATATGCACAACAAACACAAAAAAACAAACACAAGAAGTGGATAGCCGCTTGAAAAGATAAAGCAAATGATTTAACTGTGGGTTGTTTAACTAAGCCAAGTTAAATACAAACATTTAATTTTGTAGAATCGCATAACTCTCTTCAAATCAACTGTAACACCTTAATCCTTATCGTGATCCTCAAAACCTCTGCCACCAAAATATTTTCCCCTCGTTCTGAAAAGAATAAGCAATCACTGACACTATGAATGAAATGCATTAAAAGTTTTTTCTGGAACATAGAAAGGAGGTTAGCATGTATAAGAATGTGGTACAAAATGCAAAATACATGAGGATTTAATCAAAAAAGTCTGAAAGTTCAATATGTACAGAACAACACTTTCTACCCTATCTTGATATTATACTTTTAATCAACTTGCTCTTATCTGACAACTTTGTTAAACCCTAGATGTACTATCTAAGTTCACACAAACGTTTTAAGGACAGAACTTTTGATTTTAATATGCCCAAGAAGGTTCCTGACAAATAAGCCATCTACAATAAAAACCCAAAGTTACTCTGAAACCAACTGATACACAATGTTTCAAGGTAAGGCAAAGTCAGCCTAAAGTAAAAAGCTGATCTAGAAAAAAAACCTCAGGAATGCTTTCCTTGTATTATTTAGTCATGTTTTTAAATGAAGGATTTGTTACCCCATCGCTAATGCATATAGATCAGGTCTCTTCTCTTTCTCCTCTTGGCAGATCTTATGGACTCTTCTCTCCAAAGCCTGGCCCAAGTTCAAAACTTTGGGGTACCATGGAAGGATTTTGATCAGCACTATCAGGATATTTCTGATGTGTGTATATTCGCCGGTTTCCAGGCAGTGTACAGATGCCTAGGAAAGGAAGAGAAAGATGTTGCTAAGAGGCTCTCAGCAAAACTACAAAACCAACAAGCTTCATAGTGCCGTCAGGTTACCTTGGTTAACTTATAATGCCACTTGTGTACCACATGCCGAAAATTTTCATAATCTAACTGGTCAGCTTTGTTCCCACCATCAAAACCAGTTGCCCGTAATATGGTGAGGAAGCCAGGATAGTTGCCACACTCCTGCATGTACACAAATAAGATATTTAAGCTTATTCAAGAAGCATGTTAAGATGAAAGTGGTTTATACAAAGCTATTGAAATATGAGCCTACTTGGGGGAGCAGATATTGGTATGGCTAAGGCTAGACAGGGGAAGTCAAGATCTCATGGATATATTGCTACTTAAAAAACAACAATAAGTTTTCCCCAGGCTAGGATTTAATTGCAGGCCTTCTAGAGAAGCCACTAAACATAGTTTAACACTTTACAAACAGGTATCAGTTTTTAGTTATGATACAGTCCTTCTGAATGACACCAAGCTCCTATTATCTGGGCCGGCAAAAGTTTCTACTTCCTTTAGGGGGGAAAACACCTGCAACACTGATACTTCTCTAAGTATGACAGGTTTTCAAGTGAGCATTTTGAACATTTTACATACCTTTTCATATATGGCTCTATCACTATGCCACCGAGTTACAGTATCAAGCATGCAGCAGAGAAACCTCCCATATCGACTAGCTTCATTTTCAGTACAGCTGGCTACAGTATAGATTATATCAGAGAATACCTGCAAGAAAAAAAAATTTATTGACACATTACAATGCTATGAAACCAAGTTTTTATACTTGAAACACTGGATTTTATTCCAATAATTTGTTGAAGGAAATGAAAATGAAATGGCCAATTATCCTCCCCCCTCCAGTCAGGTTTTGTTTCTTGTGTTAGTGTAACCTGATGTCAAAAAGCCTTACTATTACAAAAGTTAGAGAACAATAATTTTTTAAACACTGAAAAATTAACTTTCCTGATTTCATTAGTATCCTATGAAGGCAACAACTTTCTCAGTCTTTTAAAGCTACCAAATCATCGGATAGCTTTCTGATCCAGAAAGATTAGGATTCTTTTTTTCTTGCAACCACTCATTTCAAGTTTCCATAATATGTTTCATCTCTATTAGCAAAGGAATTGACATTATTACCTATACTCTATGAGTTACAATTCAGAGAAATACATCTTTCAGCTAGTGCATCTTTACTTCCTTGATGGAAAGGGTTCATCACTACTTCTCAAAGAATCATAATAATAAACAAGAGCTACTTACTCTGTCATAACAAAGAAGTGTTGAAAAGTTTGGTGTTTTCTGTTGATGCACCAGTTCCACAAAGCGAGCGCAGTAAACAGCATCAATAGCAGAAAAGATACACCGAGGAAATATACACAACTGCAGAAATTTTGTTATAGTCTCATTTTTGGTGGACTCTAATAAACAAATAAGAGGTCATCATTACGTCAGTAAAATTAATTTGCCACATGCACCATGCACAAAAAGGCATTTACATTTACTGATAAAGGGAAGAAATAAAGTGGGAGTACTTGGGTGCACAGCATGTCCTTGCCTGATGAAGCCATCAGATTGAGATCGATAGCCCTCAACCAGGTATCTCTATCTTCTCTCCAGAGGAAATCCCCCCTCCCCAATCTTGAAAAACTACTAAGAGATAAATGGGTACCAGTGATAAGACAGTTAAGCCTAAACCAGTAACCTACTTACTGAAGACAGGTTGAAGTTGGGCTGTAAAGGGGGATCCTATACCCAGTTAACACAGGATGAGAGAATGTGCTATAGGAAGGGCAAAAGTTGCAAGGCTGGTACTCAATCTCTTGGGCATAATTACAATTGCATCGGCATTAGATTTGCAATTGCCCTAAGATCTGTTTACAAGTAAGGGAAACTGCCACCCAAAGTGCCAAAATTCCGCCAACTTTTGGGTCTGCATTCAAGTAATGAATTTTATATACATTACAAAAAAGTAAGAATGAACAGTCACTCATTTACAAATATTTAACAAATCATTTACACAGATGCTGCCAAAGTCAGAATGCTGCAATTCTGTGTAAGTGGCTGGTGATGAAAAGGTCTATCCTACTTACTTGCAAGAAGCCAATTATCCTTTTCCAGCTTCAGTCTCTGCAGCACTCTTTGCACGTGCTCTAACTGCTTCTTTTCCTCTTCAAGAAGCTTGTCCTGAAGAGCTGTACAGCGTTCTTTTTCTTTTTTCTTTTTGTTCAGAGGCTACGGAAAAGAAATCATGTGTTCAGATTTGATAGTGTGCATACCGTCCTGCGGGTGGAGCTGTGGTCTAAACCACTGAGCCTAGGGCTTGCTGATCGGAAGGTTGGCAGTTCAAATCCCTGCGACGGTGTGAGCTCCCGTTGCTCAGTCCCTGCTCCTGCCAACCTAGCAGTTCGAAAGCACGTCAAAGTGCAAGTAGATAAATAGGTACCGCTCCGGCGGGAAGGTAAATGGTGTTTCCGTGCACTACTCTGGTTTGCCAGAAGCGGCTTAGTCATGCTGGCCACATGACCCAGAAAAACTGTCTGCGGACAAAACACCAGCTCCCTCAGCCTGTAAAGTGAGATGAATGCCGCAACTCCAGAGTCATTCGCGACTAGACTTAACTGTCAGGGGTCCTTTACCTTTTAAAATCCTGCTAAACTGCTATTTGGGGGGAAAGTGAGCAAGCACTTTATCTTGCAGCCCACTCCTTTTCCTTACAGGTGATCTGCAGAATTTTAACATTCCTAGATGGGCTCCTTGTGCTCAGTTCTGATTGTTGGATCATCTAAAGGAAGGTGTGTATGGTTGTTGCTTCTGTCTATGATTCCCCATTCAGTTAGGTAAATGGTTATGGAAGCCTACTTCTACCATAGTGCCCCTAGCCCCTAGCTGTCAGGGGTCCTTCTCTTTTACCTTATACCATCTGACCACATGGATAGATTCAAAACTGGTCTTTCACAAAGAGCTGGCTTATTCCTTATATTTCTATTCCACAAACCATATCAACACAAATCACCAGGGTTTGATAGTCTCCTATGCAAGGTCCATTTAAATGGCTGGGAGCTAGACAGGACCAACATCTGCTGGGTTATGCCCAACACTGGCACTCCTTGTAAACCTACATACCAAATTCCTCTGCCATTATTCTGCTGCTAACAGAGCCTTGTAAAGCAATTCAATGCCATTGGAAAGCTAATAGAGTCGTGCCTTGGTTGTCGAACGCCTTGGCTCCCAAACGCTACAAACCCGAAGTGAATGCTCCGGTTTGCAAACATTTTTTGGAAGCTGAACATCCAAAGCAGCTTTTGATTGAGTGCAGGAAGCTCCTGCAGCCAATCGGAAGCTGTGCCTTGGTTTTCGGATTCTGTTTGAGAACCAAGGTACGACAACTGAAAGGCACTACAACTGAAAATAGTGCTATTCTCTTGTGTCTAGTCACTGTAAAGCTTAATGGTGGAGAGGTCTAGAATGGCCCCAGAATTGCAGAAATGCAGTGCTCAGGCAGAATTCTATGGATTTTTTTTTAATTTAGAGAGAAGAGCAAGGTAACTAAAAACTTTACAGCAGAAAATGTAATTGCTTAAAAAAAAAAACCTGTTATCTAATGCTGTCAACTGTTCTTGATCAATGGTTTTCATGAACTGATAAGACTCTAAAAAACGGCAAGCGAACATACATTTAAAACGATACATACCATTTCCGGATTGTCATCAATAGCTTTCATCTGGACTTTGAGTTTGTTGACTTCCCGTTCGTAGCTACTATGTGGCACAGCAAGGTCATACATTGTCAGTGACCAGAACGTAGCATAGAACTGTGGACTGATATCATCCCAGACCTTTGGGATGTGCAAGGAGATCACCGAGTCATGAACAGGGGCCATCACAAGCTCACACGCTGTAATGTATTTGTGAACTTTCTGCTGCTGTTTGTTCCCTTTCTCAGCCTTTTTCAATTCATCATATTTTGACTAATAAAAAGAAGACACAAGTACTCAATTATCCACTTCTCAAACAGAAAACAAAATCCCTTTTTTATTAACTCTATTAGATTTAAATACAAAACTAAGTCCAAGAAATTAAGTCAGCTAGATTTTAAACCCAGTCACTGAATGAGCAGTGCTTTCAATCTCAGCGAGGCCCCTTTAAAAGATTCAGTGGAATGACAGGTTTAATTTTCAATACAACTGTGTGTTCCGGATATACAGACTGCAAGCTAACTGAACATCTGTACTTACTGAAATGTGATGTGCATACATAGGCCGTGAAAGGAAAAATGCAGCATCATGAGGGGTGTGGAAGTCATTACAGAGAACATCAATGGAAGGCACTCGCTTAATATAATCATCTGTGCTTAAATTGGAAGCCAAAAATCCACCGAATTGTACCAGAGTATCATGGCACTGAATAGAAAAATAGAGAAGTATTAGATCAGACTTTTCAATGAGATTTAAATATAATGTTAACCTTATAAAAATCACGAAAATAGCTGAGAAATCACTACCTTTTGTAATAAACATGCAGTAATACTAATGAGAAAATGTTCCTCAGTAACAAACTTTATGTATTTCTTATGAATACTCAAGGCAACTTCAGATATGACAACACCATATAGTCAACTAAATCTGTAGTGACTTCTGAATCTGGTTAGCAGTACAGTACAAGATCACACCTGAAACAGAACTTACAGAAGCTATGCAGGCTAGTGGAATCTTGTCAAACAATGTGACAGCATTATGGATGGTAACGGATTGCCATGACTGAAGCTACTTAGTTTTCCTTTTTGTAAATTTCATGAAGAACCCAAAACACAAGTAAAACAAACATCTATACCACAAAATATAAATTCAGTTTTCTGAATGCAGTATACATGGCATTTCCATGGAGGTTTGTTTAAAACAAACACAAATGTGATCATTTTACTTGCCTGATCATAGAGTTTTCCCACCAGCTTCAAATGTTTCTCTCCTCCTTCTTGAAATATCACTCCATTTCTCTGTTGAGCCATGAGAAGGCACAATGGAAGAGCAAGATCGTGGTCCAAAAGTGCATCTTTTAATCTCTGGGAAGATTTCTTAGTGTTTCTGATCTGCCCAAAATATCCACCCTGCCCAAAGAAGTAAGAAATGTAGTTAAGATACCTAAACTGAGAAAAACAGCAGAAGATGTAAATTAAGGTGTACAGTGCCAAACCCTGTCAGTAAATAGCCTTCAGGAAACCTTGAATTAGAATGTTTCTTCCTCTCCAATTCCCTAGCATGCTTAGTGAAATTTGACATTTCGTGGCTTACAGTAGGATCTGGGGTTGAGAAGCTTTTTCAGGCTGAGGGTGACGAACTTTCTCCAGTATATGCAGGCCCTGCTTTCCAAACACAATGCATTCCAAGCATTTGCATAATGAGCTGATGATTTCAATTATTTCTAATCTGTGATCTCTCTCCCCACTCCCACCATGGTTTCTTCCTAAAATGGCTGCAGCCAACCAGCAAAAGTGAGACAAAGGAAAAACTGCTTTGTTTCATCTCTCTTCACACCTCCCTCTCTTCCATGGTTTCTGACCGAAAATGCACAAACAAGTCAAGTAGTGGGCAAAGTCTGGCTGCTTGGGTATCTCAATCAGCCATGCACTTGAGGCTTGGGCATAATTCTTTATGTTTGGATAACTGAATCTGCAGATGAGCATTCTGATAGCAGCACTTGCGTGTTCTGAAACTGGAAGGCCATGTTAAACATGCACTTCTCCTCCTTTCCTATGCTATGCAATGGTCCAAATACCAATCTTAACCACCGTTGAGGCAAACAGGAAAGTTCACTGCTAGCCAGGATTTCACAACACATTTGAAGGCAGGTTTGAAATCCCTGGTTAGCAGCAACCCCCTTGTTTATTGCTTTGGTAAGAAGCAAATGTTAAAAAGGTAACTGAACAATGAATTGTTTATTTGTGATTTTGGATAGTTTTCTCTCTCTATGCCATATTTAAACTAGTCCATCGTTATACTGGTGGCAGGCTGCACATGCTCCAGGGTGGGTGAAGCATTAGAAAGGTAGTTGGTGGGGCGAGCAAGGAAGCGGCCAAGCAAGCTGGGATCACAGTTTTGGTTTAAAGTAGGTGAGTGAGCTGGGTTTGTGAACTAAATGACAGGAGCTGTGTGGGCAAGTGGAGCGGGTGAGTGAGCTGGGCTTGCAGCAGTAGCAAGCTGTGGAGGTTTGGTGAGGAGTAAGGGGAAGGGGAGCTTTGTGGAGGTGGGGTGAGCCAAGTGAGCAGGTACTTGAGCCCCAGTAAAATAATAATTTGATTTAAAACAAAGAGTTAACCATATTTAAAGATGGTACCAGTTAAGAATGCTTAAGGCCAGCAGTGAGAAACTTGTGTGTGACACAAGAGGAATAATCCTGCTAAACATTCCTGTTTAACTGCTGCTAAGAATCTGAAGTGTTACACGTAGATCAGGCACGTGAACACGCTGCTCTAGATTGCTACTAAAATTATTTCCATGGTTGTTATTGTATTAATATACCTTTCAGAGGTGTATCAATTATTCATCTACCTTAAAAAATAAATACAGTCGTACCTTGGTTTTCGAACATCTTAGTTCTTGAACGTTTTGGCTCCCAAATGCTGCAAACCAGAAGTGACTGTTCCGGTTTGCGAACTATTTTTGGAAGCCGAACGTCAGACGGGACTTCTGATTGGCGAAGCCGTGCTTTGGTTTCCAAACATTCTGGAAGTTGAACGGGCTTCCAGAATGGATTCCGTTTGACTTCCAAGGTAGGACTGTACAGCAGGTGAAACATCCTAAGCTACTATGTATGTATTTTTTGGGGACATCTATTTTTCTTTTCTCTCTAGCTTCAAACACACCTCTGCTTTCAGCTGCTCTCCACCAGTCATGGCCTCTAGCTGGTCCATTGTCATCTCTTCAGTGATTTCTATTCCAGCCATTTTTTGTACCACCTCTTTCAAAATAAGCAGGTCAAAGCTATGGAAAAGAATGAGAACAAAAATGGGCGAGGGGGCGGGGGGAAGAGAGAAAGAGTGAAACATAGGCAGGTAAAACCACTGCTCTTGAACTCTATTGAAAGTATTGTGAAAGGTCTAAGACCCCATTACAATATCTTTCTGAAATTACTTGCACATGAAGCACAAACCACCTTGTCTCCAATCCAAGTGCATCAGTGTCAAGATGTTGTAACAGCAACATGAACAGCAGACCGTATACATGAGCACTTCAATGCAGCTTCACAATGTAGTAGGCACTCTGTGCAATTTCCCTGGGAGATGTGAATGTAACCTTGCTGCTCAGTGCAAATTACCTAACTGTTTATGTCTTAGTGTATTTTGAATCCTAGGATTTTCAAAAGTTTGCAAAGTTATATTAAACACAACTTATTAAAATATGTTAAAACACTCCAATGAGGGCAACAACTACCAAACTGGCATAGTTTTTGAGATCTAAAGTAACCATGCTCTACTTACCTTTTCCCAGCCTTTAGCTGGTTTGCCACATACTGAAGTAGACCAGCTAGTTCTATAGGGTATTTTCGAAAAACGGCACCACAGAAGCTAGCTAAACCTAAAATAGATGGGAGGAAAACGAACTTGAATTACTGTCACTGAAATATAAGCTTTCCTATGTCATGCACATTCAGTAACGTCATATCAATAGACTATTTCTCATGCATCAAAAGCAAGTTACCCTTAGAACCTGTTTTTCACACTTCTTGGTGTGCAAATGACATTCTACCTGGTCCCTTCCCCCTGCCCTCTCTTCCTGTAATTAAGGAATCGTGTCTGCAACCATACATTTCCTGGCTCCAATTTTTATTCAAGTGCCGTGAATTTACAGGCAAGTGGCTCCCAAGCTGTTGCCAACAACAGAGGTTCCTGGAGGCCCTCTCTTCTACATTCCTGCTCTTTCTGAATTGTACTAGGGGCTACTCAGGCCTATGGAACTCCCATCCTAGAGTCTTGTTGATTTTCAGACAGGTGGCTAAAGCACTCTTTTTTTTTCCTGTAGCTATTTCAGAATTGTATTCCAGATGGCTCTGGAATACATTTGCTCTGTGTGTTTTTTGAAATGCTGTTCCCCCTTGATTTGTGTGTGTGCGCGCACACACACACACTCTAACAACCATTAGCCACAACATGGATTTTTTAAAAATAAAAAGGCAAGATACAAATGTTTTAATTAATAAATTAAACACGTTAGCAGGTGCTAAGTAACGAGAGGACTGCATTTCTAATTAAAAATAAATAAAACCCAAGTACTAACTTTGAAGCCAACTGGAGATTGTGGTGTCATCGTGTTTCATCCTCTCCTTCTCAGGATTAGCCAGTGCTTCAATTATGCAATCTTTGCTGAGGCTAAGGAGGAATTCTTCCCCAAACATAATTACATGCAGTATTAAGCATTTAATTATTTTGCTTTGTAAATTTAACAATATTTTGAGACACCTGGCATACACTACTACCTGTGATATTATAGCAGAAACCTAAAACAATGAACACTTCAGGAATATATCTCTGTGGTTCCGAAGTGTTTTGAGTTCTTGTTCACTCCAATTCCTTTTTCTCACACACCTTTAACCACAACTCAAACAGGATAAAGCAAAGTTACAGATGGGTAGCCGTGTTGGTCTGCCATAGTCAAAACAAAATAAAAAAAATTTCCTTCCAGTAGCACCTTAAAGACCAACTAAGTTAGTTCTAGGTATGAGCTTTCGTGTGCATGCACACTTCTTCAGATACAGATAAGTGTGCATGCACACTTCTTCAGATACAGTGTGTGTATCTGAAGAAGTGTGCATGCACACGAAAGCTCATACCTAGAACTAACTTAGTTGGTCTTTAAGGTGCTACTGGAAGGAAAAAATTTTATTTTGTTTTGAGGATAAAGCAAAGAACAAGAAACACCCTTAGGAGTATTTATTCCTCTTCTATCAAAAGCTACAACTCCCTAAATCTATGACACATGGCCAAATGAGCAGTCTTAATAATTACACTAACAGCAGTTCATGAGTCTGAATATTTAGAAATTTACAATATATGATAAATCAAATCGAAATGTTTATTCGGCTTTACGCCCATCATGAAACACAACACAACAAAACAAATCAAATAAAACAGCGAACTCGTACAAGCCACAAGTAGTATAACACAGTTTACAACTCACAATATATGATAAAGGGATTACTACTACTGTGCTACAATGGCAGGGCGATTTTTTTAAAAAAAAAATAAATGCTTTCAATTATTCAATTTGTGCAAGGAGTAGGCCTGGGCAATATGGTGATAGATTGTTGAAAACTAGCTTTAAATCCACACGTGATAACCCGTTCAAAATATTTGGTAAACCATTCAAAGCCAGAGGATGCTTTTGTCTCAGCACTCCCCTGCCTCCCGCAGAGGGCAGCAAATCACAGAGCAGGCACAGGCCAGGAACTTTCATCTGGCTAGAAAGCAGCTTGCTCAGCTGAGCTGTTTAAGAAGCACCCCTGTACAACAAAGGCATTTGCTCAGCTGAGGCAATAATTCTCATTGGAGCAGTTAAAAAAAAAACTTGCGTAAGATATAACCATTGGGTAACTAGCAGTTCTAGGAAGTTAGCAAAAGGATACATGCCAAGACATCATAGTTCAATGAAGTGAGGTATTTCAATGAGTCAACAACGGGGGTGATTAAATTATCATACTTCTGTATCTGAGACAAAATCTGAAAAAGAGCAAAAATGAGTTTCCCAAGTATAAGAAGAAGCCAGAAGTCCTTAAAAACTCTTAAAAGAAACTACTGTTATGGATTTCAATCTGAAGAAAAAACAAGTAAATAATGAAACTTAATGCACACATCTGTATTACATAGTTAATGTGTGCACTTTTCCTAACGTAATATATGAGAAGAGCCCTGCTGGATTAAGCCAACGGCCCATCTAGTCCAGCTTCCTTTTCTCAAAGTGGGCAACTGGACGCCTATGGGAATCTCACAAGCAGAACCTGAGCACAACAGCACTCTCCTCAATTGTAATTCCCTGCAGCTGGTATTCAGGGGCATACAGCCTCCAAAAGTGGAAGCAGAGCTAAGCCACCGTGGCTAGTAGGCATTTATAGCCTCATCTGCCATGAATTTGTCTCACTCCCTTTTAAATCGATCCAGGTTGACAGCCATTGCTACATACTGTGGGAGTGAATATAGGGTCTTTGAAGAAGCACCTTTTTCCCCCATCCTGACAACACAGCTTTACTGGATTGCCTCAATTTCTAGCATTTTAGAGGAAAATTATCCATTTTCTCCACACCATGCATAATACAATAATACTTCTACCACGTCCCACCCCCCCCACCCCCATATAAAACACATTTTAAAATAGTCAACTTGTTTTTCAGAATAAGGTAACTTAAATGGGGCTACTAGAAAAGCAAAGGTAGTCAATACTTATCTTGCCACATACATAATCAAATAAAATGGTTGGGTTGCTGTGGCTCAGTTTTCCTATTTGTCTTCCAGATGGCTTTACGTTTTCCTTGGTTAGACGCCTACAAGAGTACATTCACATTTTAGTTCCTCTCTTTGCAGTCTTATATTCACATTTTTTCTAGTCACAGCTTTAGATTAATCTATTTTCCTGTAAATGTAGATAGACCTTCCCAATCCCCCCAGGGAAAACTCATGTTACAGGCAACTTTCACATACGATTTCTGTATTCAGCTTGGAACAGAGGATATAAAATACAAATAGGCAAACTGTAATGAATTAACGCTCTGGGGCAGAAAAGATTCAACAAAGTTGTAAAGCTAGTGTATATTCATTTTATTTAAGCTGGCATTATTTAAAATAGCACAGTCCCAACAGCTAAATTTTCTGACACACCTACTACTCCTATGGTAACCACCAGGGCCGTAGCCATCACATTTCCTTATGGGGTGGGATAATTACTCTCTTCATGGAGCAAGCTTCCATTCATGAAAAGGGAGCTGTGTTCGTGAAAGGACCCATTCCATGAATCAAATTCTCCTTCTGTAAATGGAAACTTCTTCGTGTACAGTCATTTATCTAACCATCTAATGAAATTGATTTAATATTAAATTGCAGAAGTCTTGTCAGGCTGCCCAGCTTTCTAAGTTAAGGCAGTATTTTTTGTTAAATATGAATTATATTTTAGGAAGTTTCATTTAAAGACGATATTACTTGGTAATAGCAGGTAGCATTTCAATCCAATACTTAGGCTGCAATCCTAAGGATACTAATTGTGGGAGCCAGCTTCATGGAACCCAATGGGACTCACTGCCCTGCTACAATTTGTTCTATAGTCTCATCAACATTCCCCAGGAGAAAACAAGTTTCAACATAACTTACTTCATAATGTATTTGGCTCGGTCAATTGTCTGAGCTTTAACTCTCACCAGTAGTGGGTGACTATTGTATGTTTCATTCTTCCACTGCCCATAGAGGCGATACCTATAGGAGGTTCCAAGAAATCAAAATATGTATTTAATGCCTCTCTTAGATAATTTGATGAAGAAATTCTATTGCCATATAGTTTTTACGGGTAATCACTCACCGATACTGGTATGGAAATGTTTTAAACATCCCCCAGAGTTCCTCAGACATGCATGCATTACAATCCATCAAAGAAAGAGAAGGAAGCAAAACCTGGTCGGTAATACTCAGCAAACAGCTGAATAATAACTCCTGAAGGAAAGGAAAGGAGTTATCTTATTTGAAGGCAAAATCAAAGGGTAGACATTCTACAACTTTATGAAGCAAAGTCTATGGTTACTAGTTTTACATTTAAAAAAAGGATTAAATTCTGTCAGTTTTCTGTTATATATTTTTGAATTTAAAAGACAACATTGCTTTAAACCATTAAAATATGCCAATATACAGAAGCTGCTGTTGCAGTTCATTTCCATCGCACCTTCCCACTAGACTTGCAAAGAAAACAAAAGAGCAAAAATTAATGAAGTCACTGTGGCAACAGTGGGGTCATCTGGTTTTATTTTTTAAAGACAGGTGTTAGGTGTCTACAGTCCCATTATTCCAAGGGAGAAGGTTCACCACAGTCTTACTAGGCACTACTAAATCAGGACACATTTGTCCAAGTTGACCAATCACCTGCTTTTTCTATTCAGGCAACCAAGGTAGAAAAGCTGTATTTGGCAGCTATGACATGTGATGTACAATAGGAATAGACATTGGGGAAGGTGAGGGGGTGGAGGCAAGAAAGGTTGGTGCATATATAACATCCTCTCACATCCCCCCACCCTGTTGGCGAACTGCTCTAATAACACAAGCTCTGAAAACTTTCTGCACTGAAATGAATGGACATTGTATGTGACTATCTCAGTGCACATTAGAGGCCAGAAAAGTGTTTGGGTCTTCAACAGTACACTTGAGCCCTGGAAGCTAGAGAGGCTTTAGAAGAATTGTGCCTCTTGCATACTTTGAAATAATAGTATGCCACGCTTCAGGGTGAAGCCCATCTAAAGTATCTTACAACATTAAAAATGTTAATACAACAATTAAATTATTATTATAGAAACAAAGAAGTAAAACATATTCAACGCTTTTGAAACCTTCCTTGGCCTTCCAAGACAGCTCGAGTGGCAGGCCAAAGGATCAGCACTGAGTTGCAGCTTTTATTATAGCTGTTCCACCTTTAAGCCACATTACATAGACTATCCAGATATATGGTGGTCATTTCTGCCACACTTATAATCAAGATTGGAAGGGGAGGGAATCAAGAATACATTTTAAAACAGCTCACCATTTTCTCTTTTTCCTCTTGCTTGCCTGCATCTGCTTGGTGCTAAAAACAACAACGAACAATCAAATACTACTAAAATGCAATGGTTTCATATCAAAGACAATCTTGAGCAAGTCAGGTTATTCCCCCTTCCCAAGTACAGGGATCAGCTGAACTAGAGCGAGGTCTGAAAAATTGGATTCCTTGGTCCTCTGCTGCTGAAGAGAAAGTGGGGTACTGAATAAGGTGAATACAAAGCTGAGTAGTAAGGAGCAGCTCTCTTTACTGCTGAACACAGGAGGGGAATGGTGCTGCTCCAGCCACAACTGTCTGTAGCAGCTCTCCGGAGCATGAACAACCACAAATGTCTGGACACTCTTGTAAGTATGCTTCCCTCCCTTTAGAAGCCAATAGCCAAGTTGGGCTTAATACTAAACCAGTTTAGAATTACATGAATGGGCCTTGGGTTTGTGAATTCCCTCCTTCCCTCTGACAAGACAGCAAGAAAATTAGAAGAATCTCATTTCTGCTTTCAACTAATCATTATAAATTAACCTATGGTTAATTACTTTAAGTAAGGTCGGTTGACACACACTAGGATCAAACTGTAATTTAAGACATGACTTCTTCTTGTTAAAAAAAATATATACCGTTTAAAATAACCAGAGCCTGCAGTTTTTACATAACAAGAAAACTCTGATTAGTTGAATCCAGGAACAGATGCTTCCAATCTCCTTTTTGTGGAAGCGCACCAAAGGAGAGGTTCATCTACTCTTAAATAATGGTTGGGCCAATGTGTGAACTGCAACCTTGTCACTGTGAACTGTGCATAACTTGTTTTTTATTGAACACTTCAGACATTTTACCACCACTGGGGGGTGGAATCAAGTCTCAACAGAATGCTTGATGCTTTCTGCAAAAGATATTGTGCCATGCAAGTGATATTTACAGAGACATTTGTCAAAAACTGCCAAGGATTTAGATTTGCAAGTGCTTATCCAAGTAGTTAACAGATGCTTAAAAACTTGCAAGGGTTAGAAGACATATTTTACTGTACTTTCCATGGAAACTATTGTGAATATTAACAAGGAACTACTGTTTCACAAGGAAATTACACAGGGCACTTTTCTGTAAGAAAAGGGTTAACATTTTCTCTCAATGGATTGGCAACAGTACATTATTTGTACAAACAACTTCTTATAACATAATCCCAAAGAAACACTCACAAATGGCATAAAAGCTTCATTTTGGTACCTGTTTACGTGTTTTTTGTTTTGTTTTGTTTTTTTAGTCAGTCGGAAATAGCATTTTAAAACCATGGAAGTGTGCATTACTCACAATTTACAATTGAAAAGATGAAAATTAAAAAATGGGGTGGCAGGTTAGAGAAAGAATAAGTGTTACAAGACTTACAGACACCTTGTTAGCAAACTTCCTATATCCCAAACATCTACTAAAGTTCAATTTTTTTTAGAGCAGAGTTGCCAACATTATACATTAGCATTACTAGAGAAGAGCAGGTGTGGGCCTCTGGTTTGTAAACTCCCTTCTCCAAGCCCTTCTTTGCACATGGCAATTAAAAACTTCCAGTCATTTTCTTTGTAGCAAATCATAATTTGCTATCCAAATCTGGAAGACCAGAACATGTATACATAGCTGTGCTTCAATTACCCAGGCCCTGGTATCCTCTTATTTGGATTACTTCAATATGTTGTATATGAGGCCGTCTTTAAAACAGTATGGAAACTTTAGCTCACAATCCTGCTGCCATACTCTAAACTAACTAGGATTGGGCATTAAAAAACACATTATGCTGAAGTTTAGTCATTTCCAGCAGCTTCCATTCCGTATCTGGGCCCAATCTGAAGTGCTTGCCTATCTATCTATCAGGATCTTTGGGGTTTGATGCTAGAGTAACCAAGCAATGAAGGGCTCTAAAGGACTTCAGGGCAGTTCAAAATCACCTCTTACCGCATGTGCCAACTCAGATCCTGACATCTTCTCCAGAGAACTTTTTAAAATCCTGTTTTAAGTATTACTATTTTACTCTACACATCTTGTTTTTTAGACTGCATCTTCTATGCTACTATCATGTAATATTTAGCTAGTTGTATTTTATCTTGTAAGTTTGCCAAGGAATCTTTCGTTATAAAATAGCTTATAAAGGCTGTAAGTAATTGTTTCTTATTTGTGTTTAATAAGAAATATATTCTCCTATCGTTATTCAACTTTCAGAACGCTAACACCTTTCACTTTAAATAGGGACAAGATTAGGTCATCAACATTTTCCTTTTAAAATCTTTTCAGGAACTCTTTGATCTCCCACATATGCATGCTAATATGTACAAAGCTACAAAATATACCTCTGTAGGGCACAGAAAGAGTTCTTGGGAAATTTTGTTCATTAACTATAAGGTTACCAACCTCTTTCATAAATGCTTTTCCAAGACGCACTACTTTTGCAAACAATATGGGGTCATGAGAGAGATGAGGGCCAAGGTAACAAAGCATGTTGATCACTTCTTTTCTTAAATCTTCAAAACTTTCTACTTGCTTGGGTGCTCTCTTGTTTTGCAAAGGAAGAATTGGTGTCCCTTTGGCACCTTTGGGTACTCCAACCCTGTAAATGAGAGGCAGGTTTTACAGTTAGGAGCAGTGGAAGTTGCTGTTTACCGAGCCAGACCATTGGTCCATCTAGCTCAATATTGCTTACACTGACTGGTAGCAGCTCTCCAGGGTGTCAGGCAGGGGATATTCAGAGATTCCAGTGATTGCACCTGGGTCCTTCTGCATGCAAAGTAGCTATGGCCCTTCCACAGTTTATACAATGCACTTTAAACATATCAAAGTACTTTCTTCTACAGTTTCTGTGCATTACTTGTTACTGCCACATCAATGCACTTGTCAGATTTCCTCCATATAATGCACAACCAACCCCCAATAGAGGACCTGGTGAATATTAGGCAAAGGGATATGCATTCAGTTAACAACTTCTGCAAACGATTTCCATGTAGCACAAGAGGTGCAGGTATAGAACGAATTTTTTAAAAAATACACCAGACCAAGCAAAAATATCACAACAACAAAAAATCATACTGTGAAAAAGCTTTTCTGCCAAGACCTTTTCAGCAACACTGCTATTGTTGCCTACTAAGGGACCGAGCAGGATTTTTCTCTTTCTTTTGGATCTCTTTCCATCCACCTGCCCCTTTTATGGCTTTACACATTAGGAAAATAGAAAGTTTGAAATTAGGCCCTAACACAGACAATGCCTTCCTAGGTATTAGTACATTTGTTTTCATTTTAAGACTTGGCATCCCTAAACAAGCAGCCTCATTGGCCTCCTAGCTTTGGGCACCACGTGTGAGCTTTTAGAAAGTTCATAAACATTTCCTAACATCTCCGCAGATGAATCAAAGGTTAAGAAGAGCTCATTTCAATCAATCACAGCCAGACCTATGCATGGTTAGCTTGTACAAATATTCTCAGTGCACATATCATCTATTCAATTTCTTTACCTTCGGTAGAGAGGTTCAATCATCACATGAAGAAGCTGACAAAGAGCAACAGCAATAGGTTTGTGCGAAGTTGCATAAAATGGAGGCATCTGATCCATAATGTTTTGTGCATGTTGCCAGTCGCCAATTTTTAACATTGCTTCTAATAAGCCCAGTTTCTGGTTATCAGGTGGCTGAAAAGATAAGCAGGCATGCAAGGTTTTTTAGTGCAGAAAAACTTTTTATCCTCCCAAAGTAAGAGGAAGAACTACCGTACCCATGCTTTCTATGTACACTTGCATCTCTTACATACATGATAACTGGGAGGAAATGTTAGGGCTGTCACTTGTTTAAAGGAAATCATAGTTTATTAATAGCATATGGAAAAGTAATGAGTTTTAATCAATTAAAGCTGCAACCAGACTTCTAGCGAGACAAGATGGCGAGCATCACGGCCGCAAGGAGCTCCTAAGGACCGCCGGCACCAACTGCGCTGCCTAGCTGGTCCCCACACCACCTCCACTGGGGGGGACAGGGGTGCCCGGCTTCACAGCTAGGGAAGCTGTGAGGAACCCACAGCCCCCCCATGGCCTCGACCATGCAGGGACCAGGAGCACCCGGCTAAGGGGCCTGAAGGCCGCTGGAGTCAAGAAGAAAACAAAGCAAAGAGCAACAAGGAGCCCCACCCCCAGTCGAGCACCAGCCTCTGAGCACCGCCTCTGAATATACAAATAAAAACATCATATATCTATATACATATATCTCCCCATCAATTCTCAATAATGTGTGTGTATTCATTAATATTCTTGTCTTTTATCTCATGCTATAACTTGAGTCCACAATACACGATATTTTTTCTCTTCCTTTTCCTTCTTTTAATGACAATCCTGTTAGCCTTTATATTTTTAATTCTTCATGATGTTTACATACGTGATGATGCGTACGTAAAGACCATGAAACCACACATTGCCTTCCTAAAAGAAGTATACAATCCACCCAAAGGAAGCAAACCCCTGAGCGAACCCCGCTTCAGTCAACAATGGGTGGCACCTAACTCAGAAAAGGCCAGCAGAGTAGGCATAATACTCAGTAGAGACCTAAATTTTAAAGCCAAAACAGTGCTAAAAGACAAAAAAAGGAAGATTCATTTTTCCTAAAGCGATATGTACTAGATGGCAAAACAAAAGCAACAAATGGCTCCATATATGTCCCAAACACAAAACAACTAGAGTTCATTCAGAAAACACTAAACCAATTCCTCTCCTTCTCCAAAGGAGAAGCAATCCCCCTGGGCAACCTTCCTCAGATGGAAACCCCAAACACTTACGGACTCCTACAAATTACTGGAAATGCTAAAAAACATATGCCTTTATTGACATCTAGGGAGAAAAGAACCCGAGAGACTCCAACCACACATTCCAGTCTGGATGCCACGGCACAATGTCCAGAATGGAGAGCATTCTGCTTACACAAGGCCTGACCCCCCTAGTAGAAACAACAAACATTAGTAACATTAAAATCACAGACCACACCCCAGTAGAAGCTACCCTCAAAATAGGAGAGGAAGCACAAACTACCCCATCATGGTCTTTCAGCCCCATCCTAACCACAAACCAACTAGCTAGAGAGCCTCTTGAAAACTCTCCAAAACTACTTTAAGGACAATGATGTGGATGACATAACAACTCCCTTCCTCTGGGACACAATGAAAGCGGACATCTTCTCCTGATAGCAGAGGGACATGAAAAAGGGATGGCATTCACGGTATACAAAATACTGCTCCAAAATCCCAGAAACCCCCTTGACGCAATCAAAGAATAATATGAGCACAACTGACTATGAAATTAACCCCATCCAATCGACTAGAATGTGGTCTAAACCTCCTTTTAAGTCCATATCAGCCAAAAGAAGGGAGCTCGCTCAAACTCACCTACAGGAGATACTTAACACCACAGAAACTGGTACTGATATGCCCAAGGCCTTCCACATGTGGTGGGAATGCCCTAAAATCCAAGCTTTCAGGACAGCAGTCCTGCAAGAGGTATTCAAAATAACTAAACAAGTATTAGAACTCACCCCAGAACTGGCCCTACTGAACATCTTCCAAGATCATAATGACCACTCACATTATACAGAGCTTATAACCCTCCTACTCTTAGCAGCCAGAAGCCTCATAGTCAGACACTGGAGGGACCTGTCAGAATTAAACACGAACCAATGATATCAAATTGTATGGGAAACGGCCTTACTAGAAAAGCTAACCAATAAGCTGAAACTGACATGGGGACAAATGACAAATAGAAAAGGATGCCTTCACCCCAGTATGGCTCCCCTTTATCACATACACAGCCCAACAAGACGACAAGAATCCACCGACAGCATACAAATCATTCTGGCATACCTGACCCAACACGTCCTTCCCCACTCACAAATGCAAACAAATCCCACTGCAGCCAACTACACCCTGCCCCCCAATACCTCTCACTACCAAGAAAATGTAATAAACGAATAGACAGAACCTACCCAGATGACGCTGACACAAAACTCCACAGGCACACTATACAAAAGAATATAAGCCTCCCCACCCCACCCCTCTTCTCCCCCCTCTTCTTCCCCAACCTTATACTGTACTCAACACCAAGGTCTCATATGTAACTGATCTGTAAGACTGTAGAACCTGAAAAAAGAGGCAAGGCATGTTCTTTTGTAAACCGAGAAAATCTTTAATAAAAATGTATTTAAAATAAAAAAAGCTGCAGCCCTATGGCCACTGGGAGTATGTTTCAGACCTCCCTCTCCGAGTGTAGAGAGAAATTTGCCATCAGTGAAATCTGACCTTGTGAAGCTGCTCCCTGCTGCTATGGAAACCTTCACATCTCTTGCTTTACCAACATCAGAGCTTTAACCTCAACAGAAGTATAAAGAAGGCTTGGCTGAGGGCAGACTGGAAAAATGACCCCTGATATGGCCACAAAATGGAGGAAACATACCAGCCCTGGAGCTGGCATATTTATTCTCCCCTCCCACTGTTTCCAATGGGCGCAATACTGCTAAAGGAAAAATCAAAACCTTGGAAAGAGGATCAATAAATGCCACTTTGTTCCTGCTTTTGCTCTGCTGCCACAAACCCAGTAGTGTGTTTGGGGAAACTGGATTGTCCACCTTTGGTTCTCCCCGCCCTGCTTGTTGAATTGTTCCGTAATGCTGCGAACACCCGCACACTGGTTTTGAAGACTGTACAAAACTCTTTCCCTGCCCGCCCATCTACTCAGTATTGTCAACTATGTCTCACTGACAGCAGCTCTGTCTCAAGTCATTCCTTCCTCATTATCTGCTACCTGATCCTTTTAACTAGAAATTTGACTTTTGTCATTCTGCATGCAAAATATATGCTACGCCATACAGTCTATTTAGAAAGCATCTTCTTTTTTAAAAAAAAGATGAATATAGATAACAGATAAACAGATATAAATACTGAATTTGAACTGTTCATTCTAATCAGAGTTTGGGTTTAATGGACACGCAGCTTAACAGATTTGTCCAAGAGCTCTGAATTAGTTACAAGTGCTTTTGTTTTTCAACAGCTGCATATCCCCCCCCCCCCAATCTCTCAGCAAAATAGATTTCTGTAACTGCAAAAAATGTGCTATTTAACTAAAGTTCTGCTGAACTGAGATGTCTGGATATCTCTGCTAGATTTACAACTCTAAATATCCTTAGAACTTACTTTTTCCGTTTTCTCCTCTTCCTTTTCCTTTTCCTTCTCTTTCTCTTCAGTCTTTTCGGAAGACAATACAACCACTGTGAGCTTCCTCACAATTAGTTTGGCTTCTCCAATTTCTCGTTTATGTTCTTCAATAATAGTGTTGTCTGCTGGAAGAAGCTAAAGAGACAATTTGGAGATTCTTATAAATAAAGGTGTTTTACTTAATTGTGAATAAAGATGCCTACTGTAATCCTCAGTAAAACTCCACAAAACAGATACTTGAAATACCGGAGCTGAAGATTACGAGATTGAGAACAAGTATTTTGTCTCTGGGCTACATCCTTACCCCTCCCCCCACATGTGCCCACTTTCAAGTACATATATGGTTTATTAGTGTCAGTTCCTCATGATGTCCGTGCCAGAAACCAGTTTAAGCCAGGGTGGATAAAAATCAGTGTTTTTTAAAATAATAATAATAATAATAATAATAATAATAATAATAACAATCAGATTTTTTTATTTAAATAGGATTTTTTTTATTTATGGTGAGGCGGGGCAGATTGATGCAGAAAAATTCAATCTCATTTTATGTAACAAAAATGAGTCAAGTGATTTTTTTTGTTTTATGCATGGCATAACTAATCAATATTATAATAGCAATCAAAAGAACCATTAAAGTTAGAACATAATGAGAATATAATGACTTGAGTAAAAAAAATGGGTTTTGTATCATTCTGCCCCACCTACGGGGCACTTTGATAAAAAGCATAAATTATATGAGAATCATAATTATTTACAAAAAATTAATTAAAAAAACATTTTTTATTGTGAGAAATCATAATCAGCCTTACCATTTGTTACTTAAAACCTAAATTATGTAGCAAAACAAAGTGTTTCACACTTATCATAGACTTTACGGCAGGTTTTCTTAACAAAACATCAAAACCTCTCTTAATCTTTCCCCAAGACCCATCCATTTAAAAAAAAAACTTTGGAAAAACTTAATAAGAACTCACATTAGGTAGTCAAAAAAAATAGTAATTTAAACAAAATGCTTATAAAAAATAAGATAATAACATTTAGCTTCTATTGCACATTATATCCACTGAAGTCAATAGAAATAGTATAAAGAGATGATGTTTGAGATGTGCCCTTAGAGAAATTTGTTTTTCGCAACTGCAAAACAACATCCCTGAAATCAACGCTTGCCTTATCTTCTACAATGGAGAAGACAAACATACAAGATCCTAGTTTTCTCCTGAGATAAACTTACCATAACCAACTATATGAACAGTCCAGAATACAAATGTGCACAGAAATTAGCAATGAGATGCTGTTTTTTTTGTAAGCCACAAGTAACAATCTCAATAAAATAATTCATATGGAGCAGTTTTCACTTGAAAAATAACTTACATGGACATAAAGGTCTTCCAAATCTATCAGATTGCTTTGCAAAAGTACTGCAGCAACTCTATACAAAGAAACAGGTGTCTCTCCATTTGGCTCCTAAAAAGAAAAGGCTAGCTTTAGAAAGGCAGTTCAGAGTGTTACAGAACATTAGAGGGTCCTCCATTTTAATACAAAGGTAAAGAGGACGGAGGTTTAACAGAGAAGGCATCTCCATGCAAGAACTTGCACAGTCGTGCAATGAATCAGTTGTTATATTACCACTGCTTTTAAAAAAAGTCTAAGAGCTTAATCTTCTGACAGTTCAATTCTCCTTAATTTTCTGTAATAACTTCTATAATATGAAGTTTCTCTCAAATTAGCCTAGTGTGACTGCAAAAAAACATAGATCCATTGGAGGGGGAATCACAAGAGGGTAAGAACAGAACAAAGAAGATTACGTTCACCTCTCCCTATACCCACGTTTTTCATCTCCTCCGTAGAGCCAGTTATGGCGACAGCTGCCCCTCTGCTTGAGCCAGAAACTGGCTTCAGAGGCAAAATGGTATTGTGACGGAGATAAGAATCAGCCATCACAGGGACTTGTCAGGCTCAGAAGATAAACAACCTTCACCACAGGAGAAAGATGAGCTCATCTCCCAAGTACAAAGCACTCAAATCCTAGCAATGCCAACACTGGGGAGGGAGGAGTTTGCTTCATCTCCCTTTTGGTACTTCCAAACATATTGTGGGTTGGGGTGGGAATGTGATAAGAGAATGCACGGTATGATGTCCTCTGTGCCAATTTCACATGGTTTGATGTTTAAAACTATCCAGCACTGATTTGCAATCTTAACGCAAAAACACTCCATTAAATATGTATTAAATTTATCTCAATGTACAAATTTTCAAAACATTTTATCCTAAAATAAGCATTTTTAAATTTATTTTTGTACTGTTTAAAGGCAAGAACTGTATAAAACAATTTGAAGGAGTGGAAAACACAAAGGGTATTTATAAACTGATCTGCATAGAAGCTCATTAAGAAGCATGAACATTTAAGGCTATGAGGCTCATTAAAACCTTAAAAAGGTAAAGGGACCCCTGACCATTAGGTCCAGTCATGACCTACTCTGGGGTTGCAGCGCTCATCTCACTTTATTGGCCGAGGGAGCCAGCGTACAGCTTCTGGATCATGTGACCAGCATGACTAAGCCACTTCTGGCGAACCAGAGCAGCGCACGGAAACGCCGTTTACCTTCCCGCCGGAGCGGTACCTATTTATCTACTTGCACTTTGACGTGCTTTCAAACTGCTAGGTTGGCAGGAGCAGGGACCGAGTAATGGGAGCTCACCCGTCACGGGGATTCGAACCGCCAACCTTCTGATCGGCAAGTCCTAGGTTCTGTGGCTTAACCCACAGCGCCACCCGCATCCCTATTAAAACCTTAGGTCCAAGTAACCAAAATGTTACCCATGTTTACCTTTTCACAGTCAACTCAATGAGGCTTAAGTACAACTAACTGGATCCAACACAAAATTATTTCGACTAATGTTTCATATTAAGAAAATAAGCATCAGGTAACTGAAAAACACACTAATACCAATGAATTTTAGACTACTAACACCTGCATTACCTGATAAAACTTGAATTTGAATCCAAGGATATGGCAGAGTGTTTGAGGTTCACACATGTACATGTAAGATTCTATCAAAGGTACAAAGAATTCATCATACTCTGGCCTGCATTCATAGACTTCTAAAATAATATCCAACACTCTATTGGGATCAAGGTTGAAACACCCTACAAAAAAAGGAGATTTAAAAAGTTATCACTGCCTAAGGCAACTAAAACAACCCTTTTAGCTGTATCAGAAAATGTTTTCTATCAATGTCAAACAGAAATTTATTAACTGTATTTCATAATTAGGCACACCAATATCAGTACATTTACAGGAATATGGAATTTGCCCTATGTCTTTACAGGACTAGATATAAGAATTAAGGGTTGTTTCTGACTAACTTAAGTTACAGCGGGCCTATTCAGAGTGTGACTTAGGTCAGATACCACACTTAGAAACTATAGAGACATGCCCACAATTTCAGTTGGGCTGAATGTTCAAAACCAGGTAACATTCTTTTGGGGGGGGGGGAGCAAGTGTTTATAAATTAAAATTAGCATTGGGTTAAATCCAAAACATATCATAGCTATCCAGGAAAAATGTCAAACATGCCAGTGTATTTGCCTTACCTATTAAAGATTTGATATTTTCTAAGATCAGTTCACTAGTGATATTGCCAGATAAATCTTGGCCCAGTTCAGCAATCAGTTTCGCATAACCTTCATTCTCTTCTCTTAATAAATTGAATTTCTGTTGTTTATAACTACAGAAAGAATAAAGAACAAAAATAACATGTTGACGTTTTTAAATTAAAGCCGTCCTTACAGTAATACTGAACTGATCATATCTGCATTTATTTCTCTAGGTTTTCATATTACGTTTCCATAGATGTGAAACTGAATTCAATTTAAGAACTCATTTATATGGTCTATTTAACCCAGGTATGGAGAACCTTTGGCCCTTCAGATGTTTGCTGAACTACAATTCTCATCATCTCTGGCCCTTGGCCATGCTTGCTAGGGCTGATGGGAGTTGTAGTTCAGCAACATCTGGAGGGCATAAGGTTCCCACTCCTGATTTAACTCTACTGCGTACAAGCTACACGCTGATACAAGCTGCTTACAGTGAGGGGGGAAAGTATTTGATCCCCTGCTAAATTTGCCCATTTGCCCTCTGATGAAGTAATGACCAGTCCATAACTTTAATGGTAGGTTTACTGTAGCTGTGAGAGACAGAACAACCACAGGAAAACCCCCAGAAGACAAAAGTCAGAGATTGATGTGCATTAGAATGAGTGAAACAAGCATTTGATCCCCTATCAACCAGCCAGATGTCAGGCTACCTGGTATCTTCACTGTATGTAACAAGCTGAGATTAGAAGCACCTGCTGTAAGGAAGAGGCCTTACTTGTAATCCCAGCTCATTTCAGTATCTGTACAAAAGACACCTGTCGACAGAAGCAATCAATCCAGCAGATTCCAAAGTAGCCACCATGACCAAGACCAAAGAGCTGTCCAGGGATGTCAGGGACAAGATTGTACACCTGCACAAGGCTGGACTGGGCTACAAGACTACAGTGGTACCTCAGGTTACAGACTCCGCTAACCCAGAAATAGTACCTCGGGTTAAGAACTTTGCTTCAGGATGAGAACAGAAATCATGCTCTGGCGGCAAGGCGGCAGCAGAAGGCCCCATTAGCTACAGTGGTGCTTCAGGTTATGAACAGTTTCAGGTTAAGAACGGACCTCCGGAACAAATTAAGTTCTTAACCCGAGGTACCACTGTATTGCCAAGCAGCTTGGTGAGAAGGTGACAACAGTTGGTGCAATAATTCACAAATGCAAGAAACACAAAATAACTGTCAACCTCCCTCGGTCTGGGGCTCTATGCAAGATCTATGCAAGCAGCCCAGAACTACACGGGGGAATGATCTCAGGGCAGCAATAGTCACCATGAAAACAGTTGGTAACACACTACACTGTGAAGGACTGAGATCTTGCAGAGCCCACAAGGTCCCCTTGCTCAAGACAGCACATGTACATGCCCATCTGCAGTTTGCCAATGCACATCTGAATGACCCAGAGGAGAACTGAGTGAAAGTGTTGTGGTCAGATGACACCAAAATCGAGCTCTTTGGCATCACCTCAACTCACCGTGTTTGGAGGAGGAGGAATGCTGCCTACGACCCCAAGAACACCATCCCCACCTCCAAACATGGAGGGGAACATATTATGCTTTGGGGGCGTTTTTCTGCTAAGGGGACAGGACACCTTCACCGCATCGAAGGGACGATGGACAGGACCATGTCAAATCTTGGGTGAGCACCTCCTTCCCTCAGCCAGGGCACTGAAAATGGGTCGAGGATGGGTATTCCAGCATGACAATGACCCAAAACACATGGCCAAGGTAACAAAGGAGTTGCTCAAGAATAAGCACATTAAGGTCCTGGAGTGGCCTAGCCAGTCTCCAGACCTTAATCCCATCGAAAATCTGTGGAGGGAGCTGAAGTTTCGAGTAGCTACACATCAGCCTCAAAATCTTACTGACTTGGAGAGGATCTGCAAAGAGGAGTGGGACAAAATACCTCCTGAGATGTGTGCAAACCTGGTGGCCACCTACAAGAAACGTCTGGCCTCTGAAATTGCCAACAAGGGTTTTGCCACCAAGTACTAAGTCATCTTTTGCAAGGGGATCAAATACTTATTTCACTCATTATACTGCACATCAATCTCTAACTTTTGTCTTCTGGGTGTTTTCCTGTTGTTATTTTGTCTCTCACAGCTACAATAAACCTACCATTAAAATTATGGACTGGTCATTTCTTCGTCGGGGGGCAAACAGGCAAATTTAGCAGGGGATCAAATACTTTTCCCCCTCACTGTACATACCTGGAGCTCATTGAAAATACTGTATGCAGATAGAAGTTGCAAACTGCTTCTTCCAACTGCATTATTTTGCATCTATTAAATGCTTATACTGTATAGAGAGGTTCACCAGTCTTCAAGTAGTGGCTTTCTGTGTGGTGTCTGTGGGAGAGTGCAAAGCACTAGGGGGGGGGTGTGCGTGTGTGTGGATGAAAATCTTTTGTCATCTTTGACATGGATGTATCTCATGACTGTAGGAATACCTTGCACTGTTTCAAAAATAAGTTTCACTTTTTATTTTGTAATTAATGTTAAATGGTTCTGTGTTCGTAATATTGTACATGGGCACCAGGATTTTGTACTGCAAGATCAGGAAATTAAGTTTCTTCAAATATCTGAAAATTTCAGATATTTCATCTTGAGCATGATGTACTACTGTATGTGTCTCTCTGGCTGCATTTTAGCCAAAGACTTGAAGCATTTAGGCCAGGGGTCTGCAACCCGCGGCTCCGGCGCCGCATGTGGCTCTTTTACACCTTTGCCGCGGCGGATACTAGCGAGGGGAGGAGGCGCATTGTGCGCCCCGACACTCCCCACTGTGGCGGGCGCTGTACTGGCTGTGACGTCGCATGGGGGCGGTGCGTGCGTTAGTCACGCACCGTCCCGACGTCACCTTCCCGCCCGCTGTCAGATCGCGGCTCCGGAGATATATTTGTTTTAAATGTCGCAATGGTTTTGCGGCTCCCAGTTTTTTTCCTTCGGAAACAGGTCCAAGTGGCTCTTTTTGTCTTAAAGATTGCAAACCTCTGATTTAGGCTAATAACCTTTCTCAGCGGCCACATTCAGCATGCTGGGCTGAAGCTACAAGTTGATACATGCAGCTTAACACTTGTATTTCATTGTACTTCATTGTTGTTGTTATATTATTGTTACATTATTATTATATGCAGTGAAACAAAACATGGAGCAGCAGCAGACTTCGTGTCTGAACCAGGGTTTGTTTCTCTCCAACAAACTACATTCAGGAGCAAACCACAAATACAATTTTGGATTGCTGCTGAGACATACACTCAACTGGAACTTAGTTTTGTACTTACAAAAGTTTTGTCTTGATTTTCACAGATTTCTGATTAAACTGCTGAGACTGCTTGATGAGCCCTAATGATTCTAACGTTTCTGGGTCCAGGCGTTCTTTTAGTATAGTATCTGAAACCAAGTACTGAGTGGGAAAAGAACACAATAGACATTATCTATTGCAGCATCTGACCTTTGGTTATCTTACAATGAAAACAAAAATAATTCAAATTAAAGACATGAAGATTCAGGCCTGGTGAAAAACCTGTACTTGAAGCTGTACTGCTTCAGGCTGTGCTCATGCGACTGAACGTTACTTGGTACAAAAAAGCCTTCCTAGCAAGAAAATGGGAGGAGGTTTCTAACCTAGACTTCTCTCTATAACATGGTACTTCTGAGAGAGAGAGAGAGACGACAGAGAAACATTCAGTCACTTGGAACCCCACTTACAACCTAAAGAGGCACAGCTCAGACACAGGTCTAGCAGTGAACTGAGAACTAAGCCTAAGTCTCAGGGGGGGGGGGGAATTCTACATTTCACATGTGCAGAACTGTATATATTCCACAAGAGGGCAGCAAAATGAACTTGAGACTAACTGTCATCTTTTCACAAATGTCATGTCTCATATAAATGCATCAAATCTGGATAACGAAAATGTAGCTAAAATGTAGGGGTCAGCAAACTAATTATACCTTGCATAGAAATTTTAAAACTCAACTTTTTCCCTTTTTTAAAGCAAAAAATATACAGAAGCATAACTTACCAAACATGCTGACACCAACTGCATGAACTGATCCCTCTTGCTTTTTTCTTCTAAGCAACTAGTTTCAATGTCTTAAAAAACAACACAGGAGAGGAATTGGCATAACATAGCAACAATATTTGCCTGTTTTCTGAGTCTTCTGTTCTATGATTTTTCATTTCAGAAAATATCCTGAAAATACGCCTATCAAACAACTACCCCAGAATTTAGCGTTTCTGGAGTGGTTGTTTGATAGGTATAGTTGGCTCATAGGAATAGTTGACTATTCCAGTAATAAGGATTGATATTAGAGGTTTATTATTAAATAAATATAAAATTAGCTCATTCCCCAGGCTTAAATTAGAATGCTATTTCGTGTAGTTTTATTTTAAATAAAGCCCAGAATTATTTAATACCTCGGGTTTCAAATGTAATCTGTGAGGGAGGCATGTTCTCAACCCGCAGTGCCTCGCCTGCGCACGCAACACAATTTGGCACTTCTGCGCATGCGCAAAATGTGATTTAGTGCTTCTGCACATGTGCAAGAGCCGAAACCCAGAAGTAACCTGTTTCGGTACTTCCAGGTTCGGCACGGTCTGTAATCCGAAAACGCACAACCCACAGCGTTCACAACCCGAGGTATGACTGTAGTGCAATCTTGTGCATGCTTCTTGAGAAGAAAACATCACTGCATTCAATAAGGCTGTCCTATGTAAGTGTGCACAGGTTTGCCAACTGCAATCTAATGATACTAACACTCTTGTCTATTCACAGATCACACGATTGTGACCAAATCACAAATCTAATCATTATTTAGCTCAGGCCTTGATAAGACAGAAATAATTTCAGACATGATTTACAACCCGCCTACATCTAGATTTGTAGCATATTTTCTCTCCCCTGCAATGTTTTAACACAACTAGCAAACATCTATGCCTATAAAGAGAATCTATCAGCAGTTAAAACAGAAACTGCCAAGCTTGCAAAAGTCTAGGACTATTTTATTTTTCATACACATGCCTTCCTTTTAATAATTTTTTTAGTTTTTTCTCCTTTTTCATATTTCTAATTGGAACCATTTTTCATAAGCAACAGTTAATACATTAATTAGATTAAATTTGAAAACAGGAATAGGAAACTATTTCCCATGAACTTGCTTTGAAAACCTTTAAGGCATCAAAACTGTAAATAATAATGGCACCAAACTTAGCATATAACTAATTTCGTTTATTTATAGCATTATTACTCAGATATAAAATACAATGTGTTCATTGCTGAATAATAACCAAGCTTTAGAAATCACTAAGATAGAATGGTCCAAGATAGTCACATTAAACCTCAACAATTGTTTGGTCAGTGGATCATCATCCTCTAATTTTATAATAGCTAGGAATTTAAGCTTTAGGATAGGCAATTTATTCTATTAGTATAAGCATATACAGTACTCAGATGTTGATGCAGAAACTTGCTTTACATGTACAGTGGTACCTCTGGTTACAAATGCTTCAGGTTACGAACTCCACTAAGCCAGAAGTAGCTGCTCCTGGTTGAAAACTCTGCCCCAGGATGTGAACAGAAATCACACACCAGAGGCGTGTGCACAGTGGGAAGCCCCATTAGGAAAAACCGCGCCTTGGGATAAGAATGGTTTCAGCTTAAGAACGGACCTCCGGAACAAAGTAAGTTCGTAACCAGAGGTACCACTGTACAAGCAACAATGTAAGCTAACATATGTGATTTTTGGACTGCTTTTCTGTGCAAAATACTTATCTAAGCATAATGCATGGGTAGCAAATTTCTTTTCAATATCTGCTAAACCAAATTAAAGTAGTGTGTTTTAAGAAACTGGTTAAAAAACAGTTTGAACAACAAAAAACTTGCCACAAACACAGCAATGTAAAGTTGTCCTGTTCAAATTTCCAGCCAGACCTGTTCTCTTTTAGGACACTTTGATTCTGCATCTCTCCCCTACTGCCCTCTCACTCATCAATAGACATGCAGCGTTCCATAATCACTGATCATACTCGGTCCTCATTGGACTTGTGTGGGTGAGTTCTCCCCACCCCACCCCGTTTACTATACTCCCGCAAACCTTGAGGTTTCTCCAAGCATAATGATAGTCCCTCTTGCATGTGAATGCTCCTGTTTTGGCTACACAGTCATCAGCACTAAGCACCTGAGCTTGCTATTAGAAGAAGTGATTATTTCAAGAGAAGTTAACCTCATCCCTTCATGGTGACCTGGGTGCTACATACTAAATGTGACAGTGCTTCTGAAGGTAAAGGAGGGGTGGACTTACCTAAAATACAAAATACATCTGCCAGAATGGAAGGCATGTCATCACGAAATTCCTATTAAAAGAAAAGAGTTTGATGAGTACAGTAAATATGTTTTAACTGCATACATCACAGTGTCTCCCCAACAGCTAAGGAAAACAGATACAACTGTTAAGTCTCACATGTTTTTGGGTTTTATCCAAAGAGCAATGGCAAACTGCCTCTGCAGTATAATCCAGAGGTCATCAGCTATAAGCTATTATAAAACACAGACTATTTAAGAACAGTGACCACAGCAGTCCCTAGAAACACCATTTAAAGCACAAAGTGAAATCCCCTTCACCCTCAAACTCAAATGTAGGGCATGAAACTGGTTAAATTATATTTTCTGAAATCCCACTGATTTCAGTGGAGAAGTATGAACAAGTGTTCATCCCATAGACATCAATAGCACTTAAACATGGGCTGAATTAGCTTGGCTCAACTGTGCCCTTAGTTGTTTTAGACCGGGGTCAGCAAACTTTTTTGGGAGGGGGCTGGTTCACCATCCCCCAGACCTTGTGGCGGACCGGACCATGCACATGCAGCAGAGGAGGTCTCTCTCTCTTCCCCTCTCTCCCCCAGCCCCTCCACTCCCCCTGCCTACCATCGGCGCTGCGCTATCCCAACTGCAGCTCCTGTGCCTACCCTTGCAAGAGGTGGGCGGCGGCGGGACCAGCGGCAAGAAAGGGCTCTTTTCGGGCCACTCGTTCCTCCACTGCCCGTCTCACTCAAGTATAAGCCGAGGGGGGCTTTTTCAGCATAAAAATATACTTATACAGTGGTGCCTCGCAAGACGAAATTAATCCGTTCCGTGAGTCTCTTCGTATAGCAGTTTTTTCGTCTTGCGAAGCAAGCCCATTGACAGCTTAGCGGATTAGCGCTATTAGCGGTTTAGCGGCTTTTAGCGATCAGCTGTTAAGCGGCTTATCAGCAGATCAGCTGATAAGCGGCTTAGCTGCTTAGGAAAAGGGGGGGGAGGGAAAAAAACCCGCAGGAACTCGCAAGACATTTTCGTCTTGCGAAGCAAGCCCATAGGGAAATTCGTTTTGCGAAGCGCCTCCAAAACGGAAAACCCTTTCGTCTAGCGGGTTTTGCGTCTTGCGAGGCGTTCGTCTTGCGGGGCACCACTGTACTCGAGTGTATACGGTAAATAGTATAATTACATCAAAGTGAATCAGAAACAGATTTTGTTATTAGTAGACAGCCTGACATTCAAACCTCCTACTTAGAACATTCTGGCACAAGGAAAAGAATTGTGGCCGAAAACCATTCTCCAACTTGTTCAGTTTCATTTGGAAATTTAAAACAGCATTGAACTAAGAAGGCTAAGCAAGAAGTTTTGGTAACAGGCACCACAAAAATATACTTACTATTACATCATTAAAAACACTGGAAGCTTGATCGTGCTTTAGGTTTCCCTTGACAACATGGTATGCAAGCTCATATAAAGCCTGCTGGATACCTGCAAGACATTGGGGGGGGGAGTTGCACTGAATTATGTAATTTTAAACTCTGATGAGGGTATTTTATAGCATTCCTATACAATAATTTCACAGAATTCATTTTGTTACTTCCAATTATGTTCTAATTATGGCCGAACATTACCAAGATAGATTTCAATCCAATTCTTTTTTGCCAAAACCTGTTTTTTGCCAAAAATGATTTCAAGACAGGTTTTTGATAAAAGGTGAAAAAGTCTAATATATAGGTATCAGAGCAGTGTGCTGTTGCACAGTTCCTATTAGTTTCAAGAAGGCTTGCAAAAGGGAATGTTCCAAGTGACTGTGCAAGAGCTCTGATCCAAAAGTAAAATTTTATCTTTTACACACTCAATGATCTCTTTTCAAGTTTATCACAGTTAGTATTGCAACATGAAAATATCGCTTAAACCAAAAAGTGCAAAGAACTGTGATCTGCTCAGAGTACTAATGGATAAGTTTAATTTAACTCATTTTGAACCTTTTGCACCGTTACTATATCCTCAAGACTCTTCTGGAGGAGTGAAGGAAGCTCCTCACACTTATTAGCTGTATCCTACTTCCTTCCACCATAGAAAGAAGCAAATTAAGTAGGCATACCTCAGGTTTATTTGAATATAAAGTCTCTTCTCCAGGATAGACCCCACAGCACTACTGAGTACCTCCTGAGTAAAGTATAGGGACAAAGTATTGCCCCAGCATCCCCTCTTTTATTCATGATAAAGTTTGTCCTTTTAACAGTAATCTAGGATGAGTGATCACTATCTCAGACAGTCCAAGGGCTGGCATACAACTATTTGGACTGTATATACTTTCTTCTTTGAATAAACTTTCCCATGCATATGTTAAAATGTTTTTAGTTAGCTATGTGGTGTGGAATGGCTGCTATACAAAAATCATGTTTAAAACTAGTTTGAAGGCACAGAACTGGTTTTGAAATTTTCTAGATCCTGACCTCTATAAATAGTTAACCTCTAGTTAATGTGTAAGATTAATTTCATTATTTTTAATAAAAAAGCCTTAAATGTATTTACTTACCTCTGAAAGTTACATTTTCTGACAGATTACGGCAAAGCTGCAAGCTAAAACAAATGAAATGGATTTTTTAAGCATCTTAGTTCCCAGAAAGTTCACCTACTGAAAATTTATTATTTTTGATTGTGTGGTACAATATTCAAAATTTTGTAACTCAGTAATACATTATACTGAAAATTGATGCTAAAGACAGGATAACGGATAAACAAATACAGTAATACCTTTGTCCTATAACCCACTCACCGAGGCAGCAACTCCAATCAGTGGTGGAGGGGAGTTTGCAACCTGGCCCTCCTCCACACCCGCTTGAATTCTTCCTCTTGAGGAAGCCAGCCTTTTCCCACTTTTGGCTGGCAGAGATAGAAGTTGCCCTACTTCTCCCACTGCTGACTTATTGACAGCCCATCTGGGCTCAACCTACCAGGGGAGTGGGGACTATATAAAGTCCAGGGCTGATGCGGTAATTGGCACCCCAGAAGGGGCTGAAACCAAATGGGAGTCATCCCCTTGAGGAGAGCAACTTCATGGGGAGAACAAGAGTAAGGGCTACCTGCTTAACATCATCCTAATTGTTTTTACTGTTTCTTAATGTGTTTTGCTTTTGGAGGGAAGAAAAGATGTGTGTGGGAGCAGAGGAGCTGGGGAGAGTAGGAGGAGCCCCAATCACAAGGGAAGCCTGGTGTGTGTGGTGGGGCAGACACGGCACAGGAAGTTAGTGGCTGTGCTATGTGCCAGCACCCACACCCCACAACCTGGGGAACTGTGCTTGCCCTATCAGCTAGCCCTTAAGTCTGAAGCTGCTACTGTTGAATGCCAGGTAGACAACCATGATGCGATTGTGGACAATGGGCTGATCAGGTCTGTATTACGGAGACCTAGGTGGGTGAGAAAAGAGTTGTTTTCACCCAGATATGCCCACTTAGGTACTCAGGGCAGCATCAGTGCAAACTTGAGGGTCAGGGAGCGTGAACTGTGGTGGTTCGAGTCCTACTTGGATTGGATGCTTGGGGAGTGTTGTTCAGGATCATGGAGCCTTCAAGGCAGGGGTGATGGTCCTTAAGGTTCAATTTTATATTCTATGCTGTTTAACATCTACATGAAACTAGTCAGTAGGGTCATCCCAGGTTTGAGACTACATGGTCACACAGCTCTCCTTCTTCTTTACATTCACAGGTGTGACTGTGGATATGCAGGACCACTGTCTTGCCTCAGTAATGGACTGGTTGAGAGCCAATAAGCTGAAACTCAATCCAGCAGTTAGGGGGTGGTCCTCTAGACCAGATGGATAGGAGGTGGCCTGCTCTTGATGGGGTTAAACTGCCTCTGAAGGAGCAGTTATGTGGCTTAGGGCATTTCTGGATCTTTTTCCTGTCACTTGAGGCTCAGGTAGCCTCAGTGGCATGGAGTGCATTCCATCAACCTTGGTTGCTGGCTCAGCTGTGCCCCTACCTGGAAAGTGAAAGCCTAACTTCTATGCTCTGCTTCAGTTCAGAAACTTAAGCTGGTACAGAATGTGGTGGCCATATAACACCAATCCTGGTTTGACTACACCAGGCCCAATTCAAAGTTTTGACTTATAAAGTCTTAAATGGCTCAGGACTGCAATACCTACAAGTACCACCCTCTCCCCATATGAACTGACCCAGACCCTATAATCATCTGAGCCCCTATTTGTGTCCCCACTCCTCCGAGCACTTCAGAGGGTAGCAACACAAGAACAGGCCCTTTTTTTGTCCCCGTTTGTGGAATGCTCTTCCCAGGAATGTTTGCCTGGTGTCTTCATTGCACAGTTGGTTGCCAGGTGAAAACATTCATCATCAACAAGGACTTTGACTGCTAAAGAATCTATGGCCTTTTAAATGTGTCAGGGGTATTTATTATTATGTTTTGTGTTTTTATGTTGTAAACCATTCTGTGATCTTAGGATGGTGGTATATATATTTAGTGAACAATAATGCTTATAGGATGGAGATAAAGGTTTCTCTATGTTCACAGGGTTTTGTTTTTTAAAAAGATATTATTCTCCAGCCTCTTGAATAAATGCCTGTTTATGAAGCATCCAGTACTTTCTACATTACGTTGACTACAGGTAGGTTGTCACTGGGCACAAAGGTCTACCAAGAAAATCACAACAAATACGCCTTCAAGAAGTAGCTCAAAACACAGCGATCAATTTTTTATGAGCCAGAAAAAGGGTTCTGGAGCAGGCTCTGTACACTGATTTTGCTCAAGCAGCAAACTGAGTGAAAAATAAAATCAGTATCTGTTTACACTCATATCTACTGCTGTGATAAACACTACAGTTTAATTCTACAGAGAAATACTAAAACTGATTGATGGTAAATCTTCCATAACAATTTCACATAACAATCACACAGCCACGTCTACACAGCTGCCATCCAACTGTTTCACCAACTGACCGATAACTTAGCAAAGAGAATGGTTCAAAACATTCTAGAATATGAACCTTCAAATACAAATGTAACTGATTCTATCAATAGGAAGACCAATGGACCTTGACCAGTTTTTGTTTTTTTAAAAAGCCTGTAATTTCTTTTTTACTGCTAACCATCTAAACAGTAAATGAGTACATGCAATTACAAAGAAAAGAAACAGCAAATGGTATCTGTAAATCATGAATGGTCTCTCACATCTCACTTCAATAATGTATTTTCTTCTTTACAGTCTTAAATATGGTAATATGTTCCCTCTCTCTTTCGTTCTCTCTTTCTGTATGTATTTAAAAATCTGTTCTTTCAGCTGTTACGAGCGGAATGTATATGAAAATATAATTTTTAAACAGCATTCATTTATGTCTATTAATTAAGTGTATATGTAATGTAATAGCCCTTAGTTATGCAATTCAGAAAAACCTTCAGCATTTAGGTCATGACATAGCAGTGACATAAATGAGCTTAGGTCATGCACTCCCCTCACCTTCCACGTAGGGGGAATGGTTTGGAAGTTTTGGCTTCTGCTTTTTATCATTCTGTTTTGAGCTGATTTTTGAGCTGTTTTATCATTCTGTTTGAGCTGATAAACCAAGATAAATATTAACATGACCTAAAACCTTGTTTCAGATAAGAGTAACCAGTTTATCAATGCACATGAAGTAACAAATCATGTTTAAGCAAAAACAGAAACAAATGCTTCCAACTTCCTACTTCTGTACACTTCGGAGAAAATGTGAGCTTGAAGATCTCTGAGCTTAACTATGGCTTAGTGTAACAGCCTGATGCAGCCTTATCCAAAGGCAATGTTAGCAAGGAAAGCATTTTCGTGAGTCAACAGTCCTAGTTTTTCCTCACATCTTGAAGAAGTGAAGTTTCAACTAAGGCAGATTTTTCAATACTGCAAGAACGGCTACAAAACATGTATTTAGCGTTCTAAGGGGGAAATGGCACTGTAACTGATAATATTATTACTGTTAAAAAGCAACTGACTCACAAATATATTTCAGTCGTAAGCCTCAAGTGGTAATTCTACTTACATAAATATGGCTTATTCTCAAATCACTGTACTTTTGACTGGGGAGTAAACAACCACTGTCTGGCATTCTCAATAAAAAGAAATTAAGAGTGAGGAAAATAAAAGGAATCCAAAAGTCACCACCAGAAAAACCAAAAGAAAACTACAAGGTATGAAGAGTAAACAAAATAATGTCTTAAAGTTCATTTAATAATCATTCATTTATTTTACTGTTTCCAGTGTACATAGCATGCAACAAAGGATACAGACCTCCAGTTAAAGAAGGAAAGAGGTCTGTTAGTTTAAAACAATTGCTGAAGCAAAGTAAATATGATTTACATTAACAGTCTGCAGGCAGGCATTTGTCTAGGCATTTAAGATTAGAAGCATCTAGTCTTCGAGAGACGCCTGATAAATATGAAATAATTACTGGCAATGAGAGTGATTTTATTTTGCTCTTTGTTCCTTTTGAAAATTCTGTGCTTGATCTTTTCAACTTTTCATTCAAAGAGGAAATACTTATGGTATCAGAATCAAAGGATTCACCCAATAAATTCTGGCAGCAATCCTTTAACATTAATTCTTGAAAAATCCAACTAACAAGTTAAAGGCAACTCCCTCATACGAATCTTCATTGGCAATATCACAATCACCAGGAGATGATGCCAAATAAAATACCATTCGGCAACTCAGAATTTGTATACCACCACAAAACAACGCAAGCAACCAAACCAGCCTAATGCTATTATCTGCCCATTTTCACTCCTGGAGTTTAGATTAAAAAGGTAAAAGTAAAGGATCCCTGGACAGTTAGGTCTAGTCGTGAATGACTCCGGGGTTGCGGTGCTCATCTCACTTTACAGGCCGAGGGAGCCGGCGTTTGTCTGCAGACAGTTTTTCTGGGTCATGTGGCCAGCATGACTAAACCGCTTCTGGTGAAACCAGAGCAGCACACAGAAACACTGTTTACCTTCCCGCTGGAGCGGTACCTATTTATCTATTTGCACTTTTTGGCATGCTTTCCAACTGCTAGGTGGGCAGGAGCTGGGGCAGAGCAATGGGAGCTCACTCCGTCGCGGGGATTCGAACCGCCGACCTTCTGATCAGCAAGCCCAAGACGCTCAGTGGTTTAGACCATAGCACCATCCGCATCCGAGTTTAGATTAAGAAAACACAATTTTGTATAAACCTGCTCTGTTATTATATTTTTGTCAATGTTAACTAATCTGTTATGTTAAATATGCATTTTATGAAATAACATTTCCTATTGTATACACTAAATCTACTGCCAATCAATTTCATTGGTTGACCAAAAGTTTTAGTGCTATGAAAACTAATTCTGTCTCACCATGGGCATGCCCCATGGCTTACTGTGCAAGTCTGATCCCGTCCTTTTTTTGTGCTTGGGAAATAAAACATGATCTGTTGCCGAAGTATGTTGTTAACATACTAATCATGGTTTATTGGAAACTAAACAAACCATGATCTTTGGATTAACATAACATGAAGCCAGGAATTGTGGTTTGCTTCGTCAAAGCATGAACCAAGAGCAGCAAAACAAACTTGCTCATACACACCAAGTCCCAGTTCAAGTAAGCCATATACCACCATGGCTTAAGTCACATTCAATTGTGGTCACTGGCTATTTTATAAACTTCAACACATTTTCCCCATGTCATCTTTTTTTTAAAGGACACATAGACAGGCTTCATTACATGGTTGTTGTTTTTTCGGCAATTCAATTATATAATGTTTACCAAATTACTTGTATCTATACCAGACTTTCCCAACTAATGCCTTCTGCGTATTTCGTACTACAACTCTCATCAGCCCCGAACAGCATGCAGATGTTTGTTGAGACTAATGAGAGATGTAATTCAAACATCTGTAGGATACCAATGAAGGTAGCACTGCACTTTGGGGCTACCTTTGGGGCACCACTTTAAAAATGGTGAGAAAAGCCTTTTCTTTGCAGAGACTATTATTCTTCCTCTTCAACCTTATTATTCTATATGTTTGATAATTGCAGCTCATAGCTCAGGGAAGAACCAAAGCTCAGTGATGGAGTACTTGCCTTGTGTACAGAAGGTCCCAGATTCAATCCAGGTAGTGCTGGAAATAACCCCTATCTGAAACTCTGGACAGCTGCTGCTGGTCAGAGCAGATCATACTGAGCTAGATGGATCAATATGGACTTCATATAAGGCAACTTCCTAGGTTCCTATGTAATGCTTTTCACTCATTTGCCTGGGAGAGACTTTAGGCTTATGAGCCTGTAATTTCTTATCTTCTCTGACCCCGTGCACATTTTAGAAATTGTTGTAATATTAATACATGACTGACTGAACTTTAAGCTGGTCCTAACAACTAGTTTAGAATGTAATTTTTTTTCTAGAAGATATTTAAAGGCACAAAAATACAGTAAGCAGCAGAGCAGATAATGAGGGACCTTTGGGGAATAGCAGCAGTCATGTTTATGAACAGAGACACTACAAAAACAAGATATTTTTTAAACCAATTTAAAATTAGTTAGGAACTTCTATCATACACGAAACACACATCTAAACAGGTTTTGAACTCTATGAAGACAAGGGTTTCAGCTAATATTCATGCCTGACAGCAGGTATTTCTGGGAAGAGGTGAACACAGTCTAACCCAGGGGTTAGCAACCTTTTTCAGCTGTGGGCCGGTCCACCTTCCCTCAGACCATGTGGTGGGCAAGACAATATTTTGAAAAAACCCACCAACGAATTCCTATGCCCCACAAATAACCCAGAGATGCATTTTAAATAAAAGGACACATTCTACTCATGTAAAAACACGCTGATTACTGGACCATCCGTGGGCCGGATTGAGAAGGCAATTGGCTGCATCCAGCCCACGGACCTTAGGTTGCCTACCCCTGGTCTAACCTATGCTGGTACACTTTGAAAATGGAAATCTTCTGTGACCCAAAAAAATTAAGATGTTTTCCTCACAGGTATATATTTGTATCAAACCCACATAGTGGGCTACTGAAGTCTAAAACTGTGTGGATAATTGAACCAGCACATCAAGATGTTGCGGCTAAAATTTTATGGACCTGGAAATTTCAGGAAGAAGGAGAAGAATTTATTTATACCCAGCTCATCTGGCTGGGTTTCCCCAGTCACACTGGGTGGCTCCCAATCGAATGAGAACAGCTCTTGCCCCTGGATCTCATTTCTTTGTTAGAAAGTGTATCTCAACTAGATTGTTTGCAGTTTTGAGGTGCCCAATAGTTTCAGCAAATAAATTGGACCGACTGTACCTAACTGGATCTAAAAATTATTTTGTAGTAATATCCTAACTACACTGTCAAAAGAAATCAGAACTGGGATGGCCACTGTCATACTTAGGTACATTAATACAGAAGGATTACTTAGAATTTGTTCATTCCAAAAACAAGACTTGTACTTAATACCTACTGAACTATTACAAGTCGCATTTGCAAACCCATCTGCACATGAAGAACACTTGCAGGATTGATAATATGATGGGACCACATCATGCATATTCCAAGAAATAGACTTTCTAAGTCTCAGTTTGGTGTGTTTAGTAAGATGTCCCACCAAGATCAATGAGAATTTTTTCCAAGCAATCATATACAAAGAGTGGGATCCTTACAGTCTTCATCCCTCAAAAGTAAATTACCTGTATTGAATGCGAGTTACCTTCAAGAGAGTACTGCTCACACTGGGGTGGTCCAACATGTGGCCCTTGAGGTCTTTTTTGGCGGCCCTTCCTATGAGCCCCTCCCTGTTAATGACCACCAGCAGCAGAAGCAGCAGCAACTAAGTGTTGCACTCCATTCCCAGCTGCGGGCACACCAGGTGGTTGGACGGCACTGCTTGGGAGGACAAGAACCTGTGGTTGCACTGCTGGCTCCCTCGATCCTCCCCTGCCCCAACCCTCCTCCCTCTATTAATGCACTACAATGCTAATAATTATTGGCACATTGATCAAAGCTTAAATAGCATTCAGGTGAGGGTTGCTCTGCTTGCACCTGAGCTTGGCTGCAGCCCCATCACAGACAACGGATTCTCATTACAAAGATTGGGCAAATAATCAGCTGTGGCATTCTAAGGGGCACTTCGCATATCACATGATATGTGTGTGGTTTTATTGCTGTGTTGTAGAGCTGGGGAGGCGGTGCAAGAAGGGGGTGCCAAGAGGAAAAATACTTATATAAGAGGATAGGAAAACAGCCAAATTCGCATTCAGCTTCCCTATTTTAGTTTGCTGCTGCTGCTTCCTGTGTCCTCCTGGATAGGTTTTGATCCTGGCTGCACATAGCGCAATGAAGGTGCAGTTATTTTCCAGGCTAGTTGGCCACCCCCTCCCCACCTCCTTTCTTTCCTTCTTAAGCAAAAAGTTGGTAATCGCACAATCCTATGCATGTCTACATGCTCAACTGGACTAAATCATCCTAGAATTGTAAACATCCCTGCAAAGAGGAAGATCTGTTCTCATTTTGCTGCTTAAAATATACAAATAAATCCAGATTCCTTCATTGCACTAAAAAAAAAGTGATGCAGCAATTACTGTATTTTCTGGTCCTCTCCAGTCCTTTGGCCAATTTAAAACTACACTCCAGGATTTTTTGGGAAGGGTTGGGAAACAAGAGTTCCACCCTCCCACAATATTACATTTAAGTTCAGGTATTTATTCTTCAAGCTTTTCAAGCTTCTTCACAGGCTGCATTTATTTACTGACTTCACAAGAGCTTTGAATTGTTTTTTTATTAGAAGCCTTCTAAAATGATTTTATTTTTATACCCTGCCTGCTTATGCTGACAGGAACTCAATGTCTTCATTGTTAAAGAAAGAGACAAGTGTTTGTGTATTAAATTTTATTAAATAAATGTATTTTTATTTAATTGTGTATTCATTTATATATCCATTTGAATATATTGTATATATTAAATATAATTAACTATATTGCAAGCACTTTAATTTACAATTTGGAAATTAAATTCTGTGTGTGGCCGCATGTTCTGCATTGAAATACTCTTGTATCCCACTAAGTCTGAGAGGTTGGACCACACTAGCTCAGGCTATAGGCTGCAATCCTAAGTAAATCTGGAATTAAATTTAATTGATGTCAGTATGATTTAGATATGAATAAACATACTTGGGACTGGGCTATAAATCGTGGTCTGGGATACTGCATAGCAGCATAGCTGCTTGATTTCAATTCAATTCATTTAAGGAATTTATATTCTGTTTAGTTGTTAGCATTTGTAAGTTGATAACTGAAGTACAGTGGTACCTCAGTTTACATATGCTTCAGGTTACAGCCTCCACTAACCCAGAAATAGTACCTCAGGTTAAGAACTTTGCTTCAGGATAAGAACAGAAAACGTGCTCTGGCGGCGCGGCGGCAGCAGGAGGCCCCATTAGCTAAAGTGGTCTTCAGGTTAAGAACAGATTCAGGTTAAGAACGGACCTCCGGAATGAATTAAGTACTTAACCTGAGGTACCACTGTATCTGCTTTCTGCATAATGACAGCTCTCGATCCACAAAGTCTTCAAATCCCACTGCAGCTAAACTACAAAAGGCAACTTTTATAGCATGATCCTACTAAGCACGTTTATTCAGAAGCAAGCCTGACTGACTTCAATGGAACCCACTCTCTAGTGAGAGGGATTAGGGTTGCTGTCCAACCCCATTACACCTTCAGCAAGCGGTCCGATTTTATTAGCAGAAACACTAAGATGTACAAAACTGGAGCCAGAAAGACCATAAACCTCACTGGGGAAGGTACCAAAAGGCAGCCCCTAAGCAAGCTAAGATGGTGGGGGAAAGGCTTACACTTACAGCATCCAAGCTTCACGCTTCTCTAAAGATAGCTTTCTATTCAGATGGTTGAAAGAATAAATTGTTGAACAAACGAACAACAATGCAACTGCAGGAAGGAAGGTCCAGCTATGGTGGGGAGTGGGGAACATTACCAAAAGGCGAGGGCTGGTTAACGTAACAATAATGACAATAATAACGGGGGAGAGAAAGAAAGGAAAGAAAGGGAAGGAAGGATGGGCCCAGGATACCTAACATCACACAGCTTTTGACGAACGTCTGCCTCACGATGGAAACGGGAAAGGCGGCGATCGTAGGGGAGTGGGATGGTTGGGGGGGGGGATCCCACCGAGAGACAACCCCCCCCCCCCGTGAGCGCGCCTGTCCCGTTTTCATCGCGAGGCAGGGAAAAGATCTCAAAGCGATCTGATCTCCGAGCAGAGCGAGAGGAAGAAGGGCCGAGATCTAAAGGTCTGGGCCGGGGGGGAGGATTAGCGCAAGAAGAGATGGGGGCGGGCGCGGCGCTGAAAGGAGCGAGGGAAGCCTGGAGTCACCTCAGGGCCTAGCGCTGGGAAGGGGCGGCGGAGATCGGGGGAGGGGGATCGCGCGCGGGAAAGGGGGGATCTCGTCCCCACAGCAGGAGCCGCCGATCTGAGGGCTTGGGGGAGTGGGATCAGGCCCTCCATTGCCCACCCTCGCCGATCTTCTACCCAGCGCACCTCGCCTGCTCCCCCTCCCACCATGTCTTTACCCCCCCCTTACCACCCCCCACGCCGCTGCGCCTCCCCCCAGACCCCCACGCCTCCCCGGACTCACAATTCGATCTTGCCCGATTTGTCCCAGTTCTTGATCCACTCGGCAGGGAGCGCCGCCGCCGTGGATGCCCCCGATGTCGATGCCACCGCTGAGGCCGCCGCTCCCGCCGCCATCTTCCTGGTGTAGTGCCGAAAGCCCGGATGCGAGAACGGCGGGCCCGAGGTCAGAGGGGACGGTGGGGGCGGCCATGACGAGCATGACGGGAAAGTGGGCGGCGATGGAGGAGGAGGGCGAGGACGAGGACGACGACGGGGAGGAGGAGGAGGAGGAGGAGGATGCTTTTGAGGGCGGGAGAACCTGGGCTTCCTTGGCGGCATGGCGCGGACTAGGCGCAGGGGCAGTGCGGGGCTCCGCCGGGAGGAACGGAGAGGGCCGGCAGGCGCAGGGTAGTAGACCATGCCTTCCCTTCAGTACAACTGCAGACTTCTTGGGCCGAGGCCTGCTGTTTAAATAGTTCCCGTGCGCCGGGGTCATGTGATGGACTTTGCGCGGGGGAGGGGGCCTTACGTGGACGGCGCCCCGCCCCGCTTTTAATTCAGTTTTGCACACCTGCGCTGCTGCTCTGGGGTTAAAGTGACCCACAACAAGTTTCCGCACGCTAAGCACAAAGTCTATCTCCCCTCACCCTTTGCCCCACTCATTCCAGGCAAAGGATTGCGCTTTAACATTCCATGCCCTAACTTTATTATTATTATTATTATTATTATTATTATTATTATTATCCCAAGCTTTTCCACGAAGATCTGCTCTTTAAAACTGAATTGGAGCAAAGGTCAATTCAGATTTTCCACGGTTTTCTTTCCATTTGCTCTGATTTAGTGTTAAAAAGAGGGTTTTCACATGGAAAGCTTTGGAGCAAAAAACAACACAGGGCTCCGACACAGAGCTTTAAGAGCACAGGAGAAGTAAGTACTGTATGGATAAGCCCCCAGCGGTAAACAGCCGGTTTTCCCCAGGGAAACAATGGGTTAAACAATAAACCTCTCAGACTTGTGCTTAGGAAACATGGGGCAAGCAGAAGTGTGGCCAATGACCAAAGATTATGGGAGTTGTAGTCACATGAATTTCATATGTGTCTTGATTCCACCCATGTTAGCTATCCCAAGGCTCAGGAAATGTGCTTTAGGCACATAGCCTTAATTTTATCGTATAACAACAGAGCCATGTTGCACCTTGACTTGTCTCCGTTAGCTTGTTCGCTTTACACTTAACACCAGATACAGACTATAGATGTGCAATTGTTTGCATGAAAGAGTGTAAACTAGTTGATTTGTGAAGTTGAATGGTTGCGTAAAAAGGTAAAGGTAAAGGTACCCCTGCCCGTACGGGCCAGTCGTGACCGACTCTAGGGTTGCACGCTCATCTCGCTCAAGAGGCTGGGAGCCGGCACCGTCTGAAGACACTTCCGGGTCACGTGGCCAGCGTGACAAAGCTGCAACTGGCGAGCCAGCACCAGTGCCGCACATGGAAACGCCGTTTTACCTTCCCGCTATAAAGCAGTACCTGTTTATCTACTTGCACTTAGGGGTGCTTTCAAACTGCTAGGTGGCCAGGAGCTGGGACCGAACGATGGGAGCTCACCCCGCCGTGGGGATTCGAACCGCCGACCTTACGATCAGCAAGTCCTAGGCACTGAGGTTTTACCCACAGCGCCACCCGCGTCCCTCCGAATGGTTGCGTACACAGGTATAAAGACTGCTCACTCATAGAATATAACATGTGAATGCCGCTTTTTCTTTATAGCATTTAACAACTTTGATGTGCCTCTGCTTTGCCCTCTATGCCAGCAGGGAAAGGCTACAATATTAATTCTACTGAATTTAATTCATCTTCTGGGTATGTAGATTGCATGTAACCCACCCACCATGGCACCCCAAGGTAAAATGTGATCTAAGAATACTGTTACAGAACTGGAGGGCTCCACTTAAACACTAAAATTACCATATTTTTCCATGTACTGTATAAGACTAGGTTCTTTCCCCTAAAAAATTATGTCCAAACTTTGGAGGTGTCTTATACATGGGGGCCATCTCCCCCCGTTTTCTTAAATAGGAGTCTTAAATGGAGGTGTCTTATAGATGAAAAAAATACGGTAAACAATGCTAGGATTTGGGGTTATTTGTGATAGGAAGGGATAATATAAGGAATAAGCAAAGGAATTCCTGGGTAGCTTAATAAAGCAATAGAACTTCTTGCACCAGGTGTGACCAGTGACTGGAGATTTGGAAGGTTGCCAGTGAACTGCTCTGGGGAAGGGGAAGGGGCTTCTGGGAAGAAGAAAGAGGAAGAAAGGCTGAGATCCATCTTGTTGAGGGAGAAGGAACGGCTGCCTGCAATGCTTTGGGTCATGCAATAACATTTGAACCCTGTTCACGCAGACTGAGAGCGTAAATAGACAAATAAACCTTATTTCTTAAAACACTAGAGTCTCCACAGTGTCTTCTATTCTCCACACAGACCCTGGGGTATTTGTGACCCCATGCGCTCTGGCCACTGCTTGGCAGAGAGAGGGAGCAGACACCTGGCTTTTGTAACAATATAAACAAACATACTCCAGAATGTAATCATTTGTTGATTACAAACCAGTTTATCATTTGGAACATTAATGAGCCTTTGAAGATGTTTGCCAGAAGCAGAGAACAATCCACATCATACATTTAAAGCACATTTTCTCTGGCTAAATGTGATCTGGCAGGTGGTTGTTACAGGGCCTTTTCAGTCAATTATGGCAGAGGTTTTCAACCTTTCTGGGTCCAAGGCTGCCTTGACCAACTCCATTCACTCTGCAGCACTCCCATGGGGCTCAGGAGCCCAGCTATGTCACCCCTTGCCTGCAGAGCTGGCATCCTCTCACCCCTTTTCGAACACCCTCCCTTACAGTGTTCCCTCAGCTTCCTCTCTCCTTGGGAGTCCTCTGGGCAGCTGCTGCCGCCCCTGGCCTCTGAGCAGCACCCCCCCCCCCTTTCCAAAGGAGAGGTGTCTCTTCACACTGCTCCACAGCAGTGTTGCATAGCTGTCAACTTTTCCCTTTTCTTGTGAGGAATCCTATTCAGAATAAGAGAATTTCCCTTAAAAGGGGGAAAACGTTGACAGCTATGATGTTGGAAGGTTTTTTGGCAAATATATGAATGTTGAAAGTAAAAAAATGTACATTCATTCATTTACCACTTAACATGGGCAAAGCCAGGGGGGCGGGGAGGCAGGTGTGTCCTCTAAATCAAGTAAATAATAAAAATACTTAACTAACCAAGGGCAAAACACTGCGGGGGCTCAAGGTCCCTCCACACAAATCCACTAAGTGACCTTGAGTGATGGAAAACACGATACGTGGGATGGAAGAGTTCTGCCTGAGCATACATTTACTAATGTAGGGGTTGTCATATTTCAGAAATCAGGACATCCCGAAAGTTGTTGATATTTTCGTAGGTAATATATATTTTTAGATCGCAGCCACAATTCTTTTATTGCCATTGCTTATGGCGACGTGCCTCCTTCCTTCATTTCCCTTTTTTCTCCTTTTTCATGGAAATGCAGTCCGCAAACACACCAATAAACCAACATAGGCAAGCTGATCCTATATGACATCCTGCTCGATTTTGAGTCGCTGTCTGTTACAAAAGAGCGCAGCGCACCGCCAACCAAGGCAGGGGATGGGGACCTGACTACAATTCCCATCACCGCTGGTCACTGGCGGCGCAGCGCTTGGGGACTGACGGGAATTGTAGTCCGCCCGTGGCCTCCACCGCATTTCCCCGCGGCTACGCTTCCCGCCCTGGCATCTGAGTCCCGCCAGGTGCCGCTCTTCCGCGAGGCGCTTCGCCCGGCATCGCGGCTCCTCGCCGAGGCCGCTGGGTGGCGCATCCGCCCGCGCCCGGCCGCTCTTCTGAGGAGACGAAGGGGAGCCGCCGCCATTTTCCCCGCCCCTCTCTGAGGCAGCTGACGGTTTCTCGAGTCACAGGAGCCGCTTGGCCTCGCGAGTCCAAAGGTAAGGCCTACGTTGCGGGGCCAGGCATGGCCTTCCTCGGCGAAACGGGCGGGGTGAAGCGCCCGAGGCTAGGGTCAGTGGCTAAGCGAGGAAAGGTGGCGAACCCCTAATTTCTGGAGCGGGGCCGCCAAAGCCGCACCTCTTGCTATAATAAGCAAATGCAGAGGAGGTGGCCTTGGGGAAGACTCAAGAGGGAGTAACTTGGCCCACCCTCTCACGATTTCAGCCCCCTTTCAATAGGATTGGCGTGGGTAGGGGCGGCCCACCCCATGAAGCAAGGTGAGTCGGTTGCCTCAGGCAGCAGGATGCACAGGGGCGGCAGATGCCTATGTGGATCTTTCTTCCCACCTTCCCACCCCGCCCCCGATGCAGATTATTGCTTGCCTATCAGGAAGGAGGGGCGTTTTGAGGTTCGCCTCATGTGCCAAAATGCCATGTACTGGCCCTGTGTGCGGGTGTCCCACACACAACCCCCAATTTGGACAGTTCCCTCCTTGCTTCTCCACCTTACCCCACAGATCTGTGGGACTGTGAGTGTGTAACTTCACTTTTGCACTCCTGCAGCCTTTATCCTGTAAGACTTGAGTGTGTGCATATGTGGAGGGAGGAGAGTGTGCTATCTCGAGCACATCCCCCACCCCACCCCGCTACTTTCCTGGAAAAGGGTGTTATGAGAGCAGAGTAGCTGCAGTAATCTCGGGGTTTTTTTTATTATTATTATTCCACAATTGCTTCCCTCATGCTGAAGATGACAGGTAGCTGGGTGGTGGCACTGCCACATGCATGTCATGTTTTCTTTGGCTTCTGCTTCTTAGGTGGCTTGCTCGGTTTTGACACGTGGAATAAAAGCTGTGCAGGATAAAAGCAAGATGTTTCCTTGTAGTATGCAAAGAAACAGTGCCCCCTGGGAACCAAGATGGTTGGGTGTGGCTGCTGGACACACCTATACACATGACAAACTTCTGATGCTGAATTCTCCTTTGATAATGCAACCCGAATCCTTTTCTTCCTATAGTACAACAGGAATGTCGATTACCCGGCATGTAATTGCTCAGGTTTTTAAATAAGTTGTTTGGAAAATGCAGCTTAGCTAATTTTTCTTCACCACTCAAATTGCTCAGGTTTTTAAATAAGTTGTTTGGAAAATGCAGCTTAATTTTTCTTCACCACTCAAATCTGTCAAAGCATGGGAAAAAATAACTTCCATTCCTTTGCAGAGGGGTGGGGAACCTGTGACCAGCCATATGTTTTGTCGGCCCCAATCAGCATGGCCAGTGATCAGGAATGATAATGCTGGAGCATGACATGCTCCCATCGCTCATCAGCTGATAGCTAGTGGGAGCATGCCTAGCTCCAGGTAGGAACAGGTTTACAACATTTGGGGCTTTTTAGCTTAGGAGAAAAGGCAACTAAGAGGGCACACAATGGAAGTTATAGAATTATGCATGGTGCAAAAAAAGATTTTTCTCCTTGTCTCATAATACGAGGACCTGGGTCATCTGATGAAGCTTAATTGTAGAAGATTCAGGACAGACAGAAACACAGAATTGTAGAGTTGGAAGGGACTAAAAGGGCCATCTAGTCCAACTCCCTGCAATGCTGGAATCTTTTGCCGAACATGAACCTGTCATTAGGAGTCTCATGCTCTAGTGACTGAGCTATCTCTGTTCTTCTTCACACAGCTCTTAACCAGGAGTGGGGAACTCCTGACCTATGGGCCAGACTAGACCTACAATACTGTTTTCCCCAAAGCACACCCATCTATAATGTCTGGTCTGCTGTGGGGTGGATAAATATAATATTTAAAAGGAACAATCCAGTGCTTAAAGTGAGCTGATAATTGTTTCTTTACTTGGAGCAAGATGTAGTTCCATGGTGAGAGTGCACCTTGCTCCAGCAGCATTTTGTTAAGAGGAACTCCTACATGATGCTTCTCTACCCACACCCCCATGGGTGAGAGAAAGAAGCTCTTTGCCAGCCCTATGCCATGTGCTTCCGAAAAGTGGCTGTCAGGTCAAGTGCTTGGAAACTCCTCACAAGGGATTTTGACAGATGAGCCAGACAACCCACCTGTCAACAACCCACCTGTCAATAAGGTGATGCCATATTGATGTCATGTGATTGAGAGGTGGGTTGCGATTTTGAATCGAGGCCTAAGATACTTGACTCTTGTGACAACCGGCAACTGATGGGCATCGTACATCTTGTCAACCATGTGAAAGAGTGAATAAAGCAGCTGAAGTAATTGAGGTTGCTATTGGTGCATGCGATGTTAAATTTGATATATTGAGTGAAGGAAATAACTGGATGTCTCTGATAATGCCCACCAACAACTTTAGTATTTGAATGCTGTTTAAAATCTCTCATTTGTAACATGTCCACCATGACCAAAGCTTTTAATTTGCCGAGAAATTATGCACACACAGCTGCAGAAAAGTAAAATGCATCAGTAAACAATTTTTGAACATTTTTTCCTGTGGATGGCACATCACTGCAATATTTGAAAGACACTAATGAAAAAGTATGTGTAGTATGCTTTCTTAAAATTTTAAAACAGAGGTCAGGTGTGTATTTGTCTTTGCTCCTCTTTCTTCCAGAAATTTTGTAGACATAATGATTTCAGAAAAATCTTGTGCCATATTTGTGTTACCTGTGTAAACCAAATTATTTATTTATGTATAAAGTTTATCATTTGCTTTTCAGCTGCAAGTTGCCCAAGGCAGTGTCCAATTTATAAAACTAGACGAGCTGGAACAATAAAGCCATTAAGCTAGCACCATTGACAGGGCTATTCTATGCATGTATACCCCGAAGGAAGTCCAGTTGTGTTTAATAGGACTTTCTCACTGGTTAACCCAGTGTTTCCGAAACTTGGGTCTCCAGGTACTTTTGGAATACAGTTCCCATCATCCCTGACCACTGGTCTTGCTAACTAGGGATGATGGGAGTGATAGTTCAAAAAACAGCTGGAGACCCAGGTTTAGGAAACACCAGATTAAACTATTTAGGATCCCACATGTTTAATTAGTTAATTAATGTTTTAATTAGAAAAGTGCCCACAGGTTAAGTCAGCACCTGTACTATCTAATTTCAATGCATATGCTAGCAAAAGCTACAGCTGCTGATGGCATTTTAGAAGAATTCAAAATATTTTTATTAGAAATTTGCAGGTTAGACCTATTTATGTCAATAACAAATATTGAGGTAAGCTACCTGAAGGCTAGAAGGAGCAATTATTAACTAAGAGCTCAATCCTCTCAAAAATTAGTCCCATTAAAGTTGTTGGGATTCATTCCTACTAAGGGTGCAGGCTGAATATTTGGAAAGTATTTGGAAACCATCTTGGCTTTTCCCACCTGGCCTGAGAGTGAAGGGCCCTGATTGACTCCAGCTACAAAAGCTGAGACTGCTGAAGAGGCCAAAGGCCATCTTGGTAGTCTCTTAAGTGCAGAACCAGGCCATCAAGCCTGAGCTTCCACAGCCGCCAGTCGCCATGAGCCACCATTGGCAGCATTAGCAGCAACAGCTGCAAATATGTTCTATACATATGATAATACTTTGTTCTCTTGTTAATTATGCTGTTTTAAATACACATTTCATATTTGACTTCCTTTAGTAATATTTTCTTTTGAAAAGTTTAAGGTAACTATGCGAGACTATTATTTGTAGACTTTAGTTTTGCATTTAATACTATTCTTTTTTTAAAAAAAAGATATTTATTACTTTTAGAGCTTACAAAATTGGAAAAGAAGAGAGAGAGAAAAAACACAAGGAAGAAAAAAACAAAGGGGGGGAGCAATACAATACACAGCCTAACTAAACACATTAAAGTAAACAAAACCTTATCCCTAACCCTAACCCTAAACAAAATAAAAAAACAAAAACAATTTAAAAACATACATCACACCTTTCCCATACTCTATTTTTCATTCCCTTGTTTCATCGACCTCCTCTCACCTCCCTTTTTGTGTTCCACTTCTGTTAATTATTTTAGCAAATCCTTTTCATCTTTCTCTATTTTCTGTCATACTATAAATATCTTAACATATTTTTAACCTTATTTTCCATTAAGACTAGAATACTTATATATGCTTAACTCCTTATAACATTTCTGCTAAGGCCATAAAATTTCATTCCAACATTTTTCTATCACTCATTAATTTTACAGTGTTTCTATAAATAAACTTTACATTTTCCAATCTTCTTCCACCATCTCTTCTCCCTGGTCTCGGATTCTGCCAGTCCTTTCCGTCAATTCCATATAGTCCATCAACCTGGAGATCTTATGTCCGAGGCTCTTAACTCTTTTCCAAGTCCCTTCTGCAGGTCTTCTTCATATTCTTTAATGCTAAAGAGCAGGTCTCGGGGAGACTCCAACCTAACAATGCTTTTGTTCCTTCTCGACAGGTCATCCAAATTTCCATAATTAAAGTTAAGATCCATAAAGCATTTCAAAACATGTTTCAAGCTTCCTCCAAATCCAAAGGCCCCCAGAACTTCAATCTCCTCCTGACCCAAGTCCATATCCCAAAAGTCCATTAATCCCTGCATAGAGGGATCTTTCCAACTTTCCTTCTCCAGTCCAAGCCAGTCTCCGATCCTCAAAATCTGACTTTTTCTAGATTCAATCATAAAAGGCCTCAACTTATAGTCCTCAATTTGCTTCTGTAGGGCTAAGGATCCCACTTGTATTACTTTAGGTTCGACAACAACAGCTTTCTCCTTCTCCTCCACAGTTTGTCCTGCCAGAGTAGATTCCTGTACCAAGTCCTGAGTAATTTCTGTGTTGGTGCTCACTTTTTGACTCAAATTAATCGCTTTTTGTCCCAAGTTGTCAGTTTTAGTGGTCAAATAATTTATCTTCTTATGAAGCTGTTCCAGCGAATAGCTTATCTTACATAATGCGGTCACTATGGCTTCTCCTGTCAACATTTTTAAATGGTCCAAGGTCAATCCCTGGTTCCCACAATTTCTTATCCTACAGCTGGAGATTCCTCAGTTACACTCCTGTAACAGTTTCAAAAGCTCCCTCTAGAGGGAAACAGTTCCACTTGTATCAATCCTTTCAAGCACAACTCAAGCAATAAAGTTAGTTTCAATTTTCAGTTACTTTCCTCCTTTTTAAACGCAGAAGGGGACAATGGAAACAGTATCTTTCTCTTATTCAGCTAGCTGTCAAATACGTTCTGTTTACAGTCAATGAACTCTCCCCAAACGTCCCCCCCCTCTTTTTTTTTTGGCAGCCCGTTTCCAGGTTCAGAGCAGTGGTAATTTGATTTTTCACTCTCTCCTGCAGGCTTGCTAGGTCCAAAATCCCCCCCCTTCTCCTGCTTCCAAGGGGGGGTTTGATAATTTTAACCGATGGAAATGTAATCCTTTGCCAAAGGCTTTCCAAGACTTTAGCTTGTAACGTCTTTGCTCCAATCTATTTACAAAAGAGAAAGGCGGACTTCCTGTTTAAAATCTTCCCGTTTCGATGCCAAATTAAGGTATTTAAAGATCCATTTTTCCATTCTATTCACGGGTTGTTGTTTAAAGTCCAATTGTCCACAGGAAAAAGTCAGCGCTCTCCGGCAACAGCAATGCGGCTTCACTCCGTGAAAGAAGCAGTCGATTCAAAGCACCGCGCCGCTCACCCCACGTCGCTCCGGATCCCCAAAACAGGGTTTCCCCGCGAGTAGGGGAGGCGCAAAAGGTGCCAGCCGAATCCCAGGTTCACAAGCTTCTTCCGCCTGTGATTTCAGTGGGTCTCCGCCTTCGCCGTGGCGGTTCAGACCCTACTTTCCACGGAGCAAGTTCCTCCCGATCGGAGGAGCTCCGCCATTGCCGGAGGCGTCAACCCAGAAGCCTCATTTAATACTATTCTTCCGCATAGATTGGTGCCCAAATTATTAGGCTTGGGACTTCCACCATGCTTGTGCAGGTGGATATTAGATTTTCTATCAAACCGTTCCCAAAGGGTCAGGTTGGGTTCCCACGTCTCTGCAGATCTCATCACGAATACGGGGACGCCGCAGGGGGGCGTGTTGAGCCCACTTTTATATGCACTCTGTACAGCTGACTGTGCCCCCAAATACCCCAGTAATAAGATCATTAAGTTCGCAGATGATACAGCGGTGGTTGGTTTAATCACGGCTGGAGAGAGGGAGGCGGCCTATAGGAAGGAAGTTGAGCAGTTGAGGGAGTGGTGCAGGAAAAACAACTTACTCCTTAACTTAAAGAAAACAAAGGAGATCATCGTGGACTTTAGGAAATGTAAACTGAATATTCAGCCACTTATTATTGAGGGGAAGTGTGTGGAACAGGTCTTGGTGTTTCGATTTCTGGGAATGGAGTTGAGAGATGACCTAACCTGGGGAGAAAACAGCAAAGACCTGATGAATAGAGCACAGCAGAGGTTATATTTTCTGAGAATCCTCTGCAAAAACAATCTCTCAAAGGACCTGTTGATGGCATTTTACCATTGCACTGTGGAGAGTGTATTATGGTCTGTGTGTGTGGTTTGGGAGCTGCACGGCCAGGGAAAAAACAGTGCTGTCCAGGGTTGTGAATAATTGGGTGCACTCTTCCCACCTTAGATCAAATCTATGCTGTCAGGTGCCATAAGAAAGCGGCAGAGATAGCGCAGGATAGTGCGCACCCCAGAAATGATCTCTTTCAGCTTCTGCCTTCTGGAAGAAGGTATAGGGTTATTAAGGCCAGGACTAGCTGCCTGAGAAACAGTTTCTACGCAAATGCAATTCTGGTTCTAAACGCAGCATAAGGGGTCTCTATAGTAAAGTGTATTTTAAAATGGGGTTTCTGAGTTTTTAGGGGTTTTTGAATGCTTTATGTAGTTTTTCAATTTCATTGTTCTGCGTGGGACAGTGACAATAAAGATATCGTATATCGTAATCCCCTCATTAGGTTTGCAAGTAAAGAAGCTATGATAGACTCAGTGTTTATTTTCAAATCTCATTATGCTGGTCCAGATTTAACATTCAAATAAATCATTTTAACAAATGTATTTAACAGCTGTTTAAAGATAACACAGTGAATGGTGTGTCAGAGCCTACCTTGAATTTATAGTATCTGAATTAAGGCTTAACCAGAAGTGTCACATAAACCTAAGAAACTGTTAAGTTCTTGAAGATCAGCCCTACACTGTAACAGCAAGTGATTACTTGTTGGTGTTTTCTATTTCTTCAAGAGTGCGACAACATATATTTCTACTTCTGAGAAAGGCTTTTAGCAGTCAAGGAATCTCATCAGTTACCTAAGTACAGGTAACCCCCAATTTACGTGGGGGTTACATTTCAGTGAAATCACATATACAGTGGTACCTCGGTTTATGAACTTAATCCGTTCCGGAAGTCCATTCTTAAACCAAAGCCGTTCTTAAACTGAGGCGCGCTTTCCCTAATGAGGCCTCCCACCGCCGGTGCCCTTCCACCATTCAGCTTCCATTCGTAGACCGAGGTAAAGCTAACCAGAACACCTACTTCTGGTTCTGCGGGGTTCGTAAAACGAATTCATTAACAGGGCTGTTCATAGACCGAGGTACCACTGAATTTGAAACACCATTGAAAAAGCCTGCATAGACCCAATTCTGCCCCTTTTTGTGACATTTGCAGTTCAGTTCTGGCATGATGCAAGCAGTCACACACATACCAGACACACCTAAAACAGTCACTGCCTGTAGTCTCAACTACTCACTGAACGTTAAGGGTTCATTCACCACCTTACATTATGTTGGTATATGCCAGGCTTCCTCAGCTTTGGCCCTCCAGATGTTTTGAGACTACAGTTCCAATCATCCCTGACCACTGGTCCTGCTAGCTAGGGATCGTGGGAGTTGTAGGCCAAAAACATGTGGAGGGCCAAGGTTGAGGAAGCCTGGTATATGCTGTTATCTACAAGACATACCTTTCTACATTCTGCATAAAACAAACAGGTTAGTCCTTAGGGAAGTGAATCAACTCACACAAATCGGGCACATAGCTGTCAACTTTCAGATTTGAAAATAAGGGATCAGCAGCCTCAAAAATAAGGGATCAGCCGCCTCACCTGTCCTGGGGACAGTCTTCAGGATATCTAACAATCCGGGATAGCAGCGGGAAACGGCTCTGGAATAAGGGAATTTCCCACCAAAAAAGGGAAGGTTGACAGCTATGATAGGGCATCAGGAGTGATACTTAGCTGCAATCTCTAAAATAGAAGGTAATAATGGAGACGTTTATAGGTTTGTTTTAAGGATTACAGCTGGATCTGAGGTAGCCAGTGTGGTACCCTCCAGAGGTTATTGAACTACAACTCTCATGATCCCTGGCTATTGACCATGATGGTGGCTGGAGTCAATGGGAGTTTGAGTCCAACATCTGGAGGTCGTCATGTCTACTCTGAATATGAAGCACTTTGAACTCTCAAAAACCCATATAAAAGTTAAGTATTAAATTTCATACCTTTAGAATTCTAAACTTAAATGTCTTCTTATTTAGGAAAACGCTTGAAAACCCTTTTCTTGAAGGAGGGATGACATGTAATGGACCAGATAACTGTGAAGCTCGTGCCACTCCAGAGGATGATCCTGACCAAGATCTTGCTAAAGAATGCTCCAGACTACAAACATTTACCAATTTTCCAAGTCACTGTCCTATCTCCTCCTCAACCCTAGCCCAAGCTGGTTTCTTCTACACTGGAGAGGGAGACAAAGTAAAGTGTTTTAGTTGTCATGCAGTCATTGAAGGATGGCAAAATGGGGACTCGGCAGTTGGAAGACATAGAACTGTTTCTCCAAGCTGCAAGTTTATTAATGCTGTTAAGATTCTGAAGAATGATACACATTCTGTTTTCCCAAACTGTTCACACAGAACTGAAATCAGCCTTGCAGCTGACTCTCCCCAGCCCCCTCTTGATCCATCCTCTGATCTCTATGCAGATTATCTTTTGAGAAGTGGGCAAGTAGTAGATCTCTCTGGTTCTCTGTACCCCAGAAATCCTGCCATGTGTAGTGAAGAAGCCAGGCTGAGATCTTTTCACAACTGGCCCTCCCATACTCTTATCACTCCGAAAGAGCTGGCCCATGCTGGACTCTATTACACTGGCACTGGTGATGAAGTTGAATGTTTCTGCTGTGGAGGAAAACTGAAAAACTGGGAACCTTCTGATCGTGCTTGGTCAGAGCACAGACGCCACTTCCCTAGGTGTTTTTTTGTCCTCGGCCACGATGTGGGAAATGTTGGAAGTGTTTCAAATCAATCTGGTGATACCAGCCTGGATAGAAGTGACATACATAATGCTGACCTTCCCCAAACTCCATCTATGGCAGATTATGAGAACCGAATCAAGACATTTGCGACATGGAGGTATTTGGTTAGCAAGGAGCAACTTGCCCAAGCAGGCTTTTATAGCCTAGGTAAGCTGAATACAGAGCTTCAAAGTTTGTATTGCTATCCCTCAAGGGGGAAAACGACATTATATGATTAGTAGTGCCTAACATGGTTTCAATGAGCTCTTAATAAAATTAGCAAAATGATAGAATTAAAAGCAGTGGCCTTTTTCAGTTCTCTTACTGTTTTTTAGAGCACCAAGTTTGACTAACTCTTGTTAACATGTTAACACTAGTGTGTAATTCTAAATTTGGTGCTTTTTAAATAATTCAAACAACTGAGTCACTGTTTTTGTTTTTTGTGCTAAATAATCTTCAAATGAAATATTTGTTCAAGCGCATTATTATTATTATGTCCTTTGCATTGGAGAGGATATACTTTTCATGTACTGCATTTGATTTAGTGCAGATTCTTTTTCTTCCAACTTACTTAAAATTCACCCCATCCCAAGAACTTGGGATAGTTAAAAATATGTTAATGACAGAAATTTACAGTTGGCCTGTTCTTAGAAACCAAAAGTCAATTTGAATGTAAAAGTCTTACGCTGCATAGGAGAATTTAATAGGCTACCTTAAATGATGTGGTGGGACATAAATATGGACATGATGGTTTTTAGTGATGCACAGTTCATTTGTGCTGAACTTTGGTTCCACCCCAGAAAAATGTGAATATCTGTATGTTAATTTGTGTTGCCTAGAAAAGTGTTGCCTAGCCACTTGAAAATAAAATAGGGGGTTCTAAGAGAAAAGATAAGGAATGATAGATAAGTTTCCTTTTAAGATACAGCTTTTCTACCTCAACTTACCTGCTGCAATGGGTGCATATGTGTCTTGGGGCACACACTAGTTCATCTGAGGCAGTTGAGAGGCATGATCACCAGCACCCCACGTAAACTGAATGTGCACCCCAGACACTCCAGAGTCTGCAGCGCAAGCATGCTAGACAGATTAATGTGGAAGGTGAAGGTGAAAAGGCCTGAAAACAGTTTATTTAATTAGGGCAAAACTTGCCCCCATTTTGGATCATTTTCTCCAGGACTGCTCACCTGGCACCTGGCATAATAAGCTTTCATTCCATTCAAATAAATATTTGCAGAGGCAGATTTTATTAAGAGCTTATACATGAATATATTCCTACTTCTCCACAGGTAATGGTGATAACGTTGCATGCTTTCACTGTGGTGGTGGATTACAGGAGTGGAAGACAGATGAAGATCCTTGGGAGCAGCATGCAAAATGGTTTCCTGGGTGAGGCACTTCATTTCTCCCTATGTGTATTATCTGTTATCTGTGCTAGTGTCTATATATACATACTGTACATTGTATACTTATGTTAATAAGTACTCTTCACGTGGTTCCATTCCATTTTCAGGAGACTCTGCAAATGTAGATTACCTGTTTGTAAAGTGGTCTGTGATGTTGGAATTTAAACCAGCTGCTCTGTGACCTCCTTTGCAAGCTTCTCACCAATCTATTCTTTAATATTTCCCTTAACATTTTTTTGGGGGGAGGGGTGCGGAGACATTCCAGACAGCAGCCTGGTAGGAAAGGGAGGCCATCTCAGAAAGAGTTGTTCTGTCTGTCAGCTCGGAGGCAAAGTTATGTGGGAGATGCAGTTGGAAGAAATTGGATCTCTAGGGCTTCTGAATCCTGGGCAAGTTTTGGTGATTGCTCTCTGCACTGTCCCTCTCCCTATGATGGAATGGAAACAGACCAACAGAGACCTCACTGTTTATGTTGGTAAACAGGATCTGTGATTGATGCTCCCAAAGCCTCTTCTTTCTGGGGAAATGGTGAAAAGAGAGCTGTACTGTTAGCAAGCAAATTAAAAGATGGAATATAACATGGTAGGACGGGAGATTGTTTGTTGTTTCCAGATCAGTCACTCACTGCACCTGTCAATGATTTAAAGCAGTAATTTGGTTTTTAACTTCCATATAATCTGATCAGTGTACATTTTAAGAAATTATGTCAACTTCCACTTCCATAACATATTAAGAACATTTTTTCATAGGCTACTGTGTTCTTCCAGATTCACTATAAGTGCATTCTTCCATGTGACTGTTTTAGGTAATATCAATTTTATTTAGTTCAAATATTTTCCATCTAGGTGCAAATACCTGGTAGAAGAAAAGGGGCAAGACTTTGTGAATAACATTCATTTAACACCACAACAGGATTCTACAGTAAGTGTGTATCTTCTCCACTCTCCCTACCCTCCTGCCCCCAGGAACCATGCTTTCTGGATACCTCCATTGAAAATCTATTTTAAGATAAATGTAATTTTGAACTATAAATTCACTGAACCAGTCAAATGAATAAAAGGGCTTTGGTTACTATCTTGCCATCTTTCTCCAGCTGCCTATGTGTGAACAGATGGTGCTTCCATATGTTGTTGTAAAGGTTAATTACTATATGCTGCGTTCAAGTTACTTAATTTTATTATTATTATTATTATTATTATTATTATTATTATTATTTATTAGTTGGTTTCTTTTACCAAAAACAACTGAAAGTGATTTGCCACCAGAAAAACAAATAAACAAAAATCCACATAGATAAATGAAATGAAAAGAAAAAATCATCCCTATAAAAATGTAAAAATTAACAATGCTGTTTCGGTGTGAGATTCCAGGGGTTCCAGGTGCTTACCCAGGGTTTGTGCTCCATTTGGGAATGAGGCAAAGTGGAGACTGGAGTCTTTAGGAACTGACAACACCTCCAACTTCCACCTCCATGTCCTTAATCTTGCTCAGCTGCTGCTTCTGTTGCTGCTGCTGCTGCTGTTGTTGTTGCTTCTGGTGGTGGTTCCTGTCAGGCAGTGGCAGTGGCAGTGGAAGCAAAATGATGTTGATGATGATGATGATGATGATGATGGGGAAAACATGGATAGTAAATGAGCATAAGACTCCATTTAGAACTATTGGTCCAGAATACATGCTGTTCTCAGCAGAGTAATTTACTTGCTCAAATTTTTTTTAAAAAAATGGGCTTGTGTAAATCGCAATACTACTTTAAAATTATTGTTTTTAGGGCTTCAATGTAATATTACTAGACTATGATTATCTATGAACGTACAAAATTATTAAAAATAGCACTGGTCGTTCCTTCAGCCTGAAGATTACAATTTACAGATTGACAAATGGGGCTGCATCCAATATAGTCAGACTTTGAGTAGACCCACTGAAATTAATGGACATGACTAGCATAGGTCCATTAATTTCAGTAGGTATTCCCTGAGTTGAACTCAACCAATAGTCTATTTCATGTACCTCTACCCCCTTGGGTTGAATACAAATGTGCCCTTCTACATGCAGAAATTACCTCCTGATCACACCTTGCTTTGGATCACATCCACGCCACCTAGTGACTTCCATGGCAACACTAAGGCTCTCCCAGTTTGTTTCGGGCCCCACTCAACAAGCAGGCCACACGCTGGATCTGATCTTTGGTGCTGGCATAGATGTGATCATTCTCCACTCTGTGGAAGTGCCATGGTCTGATCACTACGCTCTGAAAGCCAAGATTGACTTCCTGCTCCTCCCCTGCTCGGGTGGCGAACCTATTTGGGCTCGCCCGCAAAGGCTGATGGATCCTGATAGATTCCGCCAGGCCTTGCGGGACCCTGTTCCACCTGGCGACTCATTAGATGACCTTGTCGAGGACTGGAATAACCGGCTCTTGGCGGCCATTGATGAGATCACGCTTAAGCGCCCTCTGCAACCCCGTCGAAACCAAGCCCCTTGGTTTACTGAGGAGCTTTGGAAAATGAAGCGGGATCTCAGACGGCTAGAGCAAGTATGGCGACGGACTCGTGACAGAGCTTCAAGAACGTCTTATAGGACGCTTATGAAAACCTATGAGATGGCTATGACAGCTGCTAAGAAATCTTACTTCGCAGCTTCCATTGCATCCACTAGCTCTCGCCCGGCACAACTTTTTAGAATAATTAGGTCAATAACATCCTTAGGAAGACAGCCAAATTTAAGCACAAATTCGACCCACAGCTGTGAGGCATTTGCAAGCTTTTTTGTGGAGAAAGTCCTGCTGTTCCGCCGTGACCTCCCTGCCAATTTAGTTACAGTGACAGAACTGGAGGCCCCTTGACTGTCTTCAGGTCCAGTGTTGGACCATTTCGATCGGATACTCCCTGCTGATGTGAATAGATTCCTCCAAGCTGGTAGGCCCACCACCTGCCTCCTTGATCCGTGCCCATCTTGGCTGATTAGGGCATGCCCAGATGTTGTGCGGAACCTCCTGGTTGAAATTATCAATTTGTCCCTTGGCATGTGGACATTCCCAGGGGAGCTGAAGGAAGCAGCGGTGTGTCCACTCTTAAAGAAAAATTCTCTAGATCCTTTAGACCTATCCAATTACCGCCCAGTTTCAAATCTTCCATATCTGGGTAAGGTAAGGTAATTGAGAGAGCGGTTGCTGAACAGCTTGGTAGGTTTCTGGAGGAAACATCGGCTTTAGATCCATTTCAGTCCGGGTTCTGTCCTGGTTTCGGGACCGAGACAGCTCTGGTTGCCCTAACAGATGATCTCTGTAGACACCTGGATCGAGGCGGGTTGGGACTGCTGATTCTTTTAGATTTGTCAGCAGCCCTTGACATGGTCGATCATGATCTTCTGGACCACCACCTCACCAACGTGGGGATACAGGGCATAGCCCGTAAATGGCTGTGCTCTTTTATCTCTGGTCGGGGACAGAGGGTGGCACTAGAGAGGGAGATGTCATTGCACCAGTCCTTGGTGTGTGGAGTGCCACAGGGCGCAATCCTCTCCCCAATGCTTTTTAACATCTTTATGCGTCCCCTTGCCCAGATTGTCCAGAGCTTTGGACTGGGTTGTTACCAATATGCTGATGACACTCAGCTCTATCTGCTGATGGATGGCCACACCGACGGCCCCAGACACAGTGACCAGATGCTTAGAGGCTGTGGCTGGATAGTTTCGTGGGAGCCGATTGAAACTAAATCCTTCGAAGGCAGAGGTCCTCTGGCTGGGTCGGGATGGTATGGGGATGAGGGACCAACTTCCTTCTCTTGTGGGGGCCCAATTAGTGCCATTGACTTCCGTTAAGAGTTTAGGTGTAATCCTTGACGCCACCCTTTCCATGGAGGCGCAGGTTACAGCAACAGCCAAGGTGACATTTTTCCACCTTCGACTCATCATGCAGTTGGTCCCTTACTTTTCCCGCCCCGACCTGGCCACTGTGATCCATGCGACAGTTACATCCAGGATTGACTACTGTAATTCGCTCTACACAGGGGCTGCCCTTGAAGCTTTCCCAGAAACTCCAGCAGGGTCAGAATGATGCAGCGAGGCTCCTCATGGGGTCTCTGCCATGGGAGCATATTCACCCAGTGCTTTTCCAGCTGCACTGGCTCCCGGTGGAGTACAGGGTCAGAGTTAAGGTGCTGGTTTTGACCTTTAAAGCCCTTCACGGCCTAGGACCCTCATACTTACGGGACCGCCTCTCCCGGTATGCCCCACGGAGGACCTTAATGTCCATAAATAGCAACACTCTAGAGGTCCCGGGCCCTAAGGAAGTTAGATTAGCCTCATCCAGAGCCAGGACTTTTTCAACATTGGCTCCGGCCTGGTGGAACGCTCTGTCTCATGAGACTAGAGCCCTGCAGGATCTGATTTCTTTCTGCAGGGCCTGTAAGAAAGAGTTGTTCCGCCTGGCCTTTGCTTGGAGTCAATTTGATTCCCTCCCCCTTCTTTCTTTTTCCTTTCTCCTCCTGTGATGAGGCTGCATTTTAATTGTTTTAATATTTTAATGTTGTATTTTAATCTTGTTTTTAAGTTGTATTCATTCAACTCATTTTTATTATTGGTTGTTAGCTGCCCTGAGCCCAATCTTGGCTGGGGACAGCAGGGTATAAATAAATATTATTACAGTGGTGCCCCGCAAGACGAATGCCTCACAAGACGGAAAACCCGCTAGATGAAAGGGTTTTCCGTTTTGGAGGCGTTTCGCAAAACGAATTTCCTATGGGCTTGCTTCGCAAGATGAAAATGTCTTGCAAGTTCCTGCGGGGGTTTCCCCCCCCCTTTTTTCTAAGCGCTAAGCCGCTTATCAGCTGATCCACTAAGCCGCTAAGCCGCTTATCAGCTGATCCGCTAAGCCACTTATCAGCTGATCTACTAAGCCGCTTATCAGCTGATCCGCTAAGCCACTAAGCCGCTTATCAGCTGATCCGTTAAGCCGCTAATAGCGCTAATCCGCTAAACCGCTAATGGGCTTGCTTCTCAAGACGAAAAAACCGCAAGACGAAGAGACTCGCGGAAGATTCTTTTCGTCTTGCGAGGCACCACTGTATTATTATTATTATTATTATTATTATTATTATTATTATTATTATTATTATTTTATCCACCCTTGGTGCAATCCACCCTTCTCCACTGTTTTTTTTTTAAAAAAACTACCATTTGACCCCTCCCTGAACCATTCCCAAACACAGTAACTTCTCAGAGGGAGAGGTGATTTCACTCTCAGTACTGAGTCCTGTAATAGCCATTCCTCCTGATCACTGTGTGACTTCCTTGCCTAACAATAGATGTAGTTGGTACTTGAATTTGCTTATTTCTCTTTCTTTCGTACCACATGTCTTAGATTGTAAGCCATGATTTTAAAACATTGAGTGCTTTGGTGGTAAGGTTGATTTAAATGTAGCAAGTAAATGGGGGGGGGGGGAGGTATTGTGTTTGTAACTGTGGTTTGTATTTTTGTGTTTTTGTATTGTAAACCAACCTGTGATCTTTGGATGAAGGGTGGTACAGAAATTTAATAAATAATAATAATAGTAATAAACTGCTCTAGCACAAGATTTTACAGAACAACACCAGCAGTTGTTTTCTGTTCTGCTCACAGTTCATTACATCCTTTCTAATGTCAGTGTTTCTGTTTAGATAGAGGAAGCAGAGAAGTTTTCACATTTTACAGGTATGGATACAATTGTTTGTAACTGTCCTGCTTAGTTTGTAAATCAGTAAGCCTAACAACGGTCACCAGGTCTTCAGTAAACTAAACTTCCTGTATTTGTTTGTGCTCTTCCTCTCCTTGGATTTGTAAGGGAGATGGCAAAACCACAGTCAACATTACCATAAAAATCTGGTTGAAGCATAGAAAGATTCTCCTCCTTGAAGAGAGACTTTACATTCCTGCAATGGAGTCTTCTCTAGTCCCAAAGGAAATCTCAAATCCATGTTGCAGGCAAGGAACACTTGGTGAAGAGGGAGGGCAGGTAGAGGCAATGAATGAGTCTTGCTCAAGTTTAAGCAGAAGATAATAGAGAGGAGCCAGCTCCTGTGTGAGTTCCTGGGAATAATACATCTGGAAAAAATAGCATAGAGCAGCCTCAGAATTTGAGTCTGAAAAGATGAACGAAATTGTGATGTGATGTGCACCTAGCAGAAGGAAAATTTAGCAGATAGCCTCACCCTGAGCTTGAAAAGTCTTTCCAACAAAGGATTTGGACCTGAGTGTCCTCACATAAAAAAAGCATAGATCGTATAGTTCTTGGGCCAGCTTGACTCATGTCAACTAAGTGTCATGCCACAGGACTAGAGCTCAGCCATTAGGGCACTCTAGGAGCTCTACCTGCACTTCAGGAAACTTTATCATTCTGGTTTTAATCTTACATGTATCTGAACAATGATAAGTTGTACTGTAAACCATGTTTTCCATTAAGTATTTTAAAGTAATTCAGTATATCAGGACACCTGCTGTATTGTTATCTCAGTTAATTTCCTTGCTTTGATTATATTTTCATCTCCTGGTTTTGCAGATGAGGAACTTTTACAGAACCAGCTGGTACAGAATGCAATGCACATGGGTTTCAGCCTGGATGAAATTAGGAGCACTGTGGAAAGGAAATGCCATCTGTCCGCAGAGGGCTACAGATCTATTGAAACATTGGTCACTGACTTAATCAGTGCCCAAAGAGATAATAACCCTAGTGCATCCTGGGAAAGCACCTTGCAAAAAGGTGAGCACAGTATATGTCCAATGCATATATGGGAGTTGAGAACAAGAAAAGTTGCTCTGGATGGGATATATTTTTGCTGGAGGGCAGAGTGTTTGCTCATGGATACACGTAGTGGGGTTTTGGTGACCAGAATTTTGGGCAGCAGCACCCTTCCAACATTTTATTACACATTACTCCATTGACTGACTACTTTGACAGCTGTTTCCTATCTCTTTTTTGGTATGCTCTTGGTGTTCACTGATTTATCATTTTTAAAATACTTGTCCTGCTATTCCATTTAACATTCCTTCTGATGTTGGTCTAGGAAGACCCAGCTGGTCTAGGAAGATCCAGCTGGGGGTCAAGATTTAATTTTAGAGATGCATTACTTTTGCTGCTATTATGCATTTTTATTTTTTATTGTTAGACCTTGTGTATTACTTGAGGATTGCTTGATTTTATTGTATATTTATCGAGATGTTTTCATCAGTTCATTGTTTTTGATATATGTATAATATGTAACTGTTAAAGGATTATACATTTCTGTTGTTTATTTTTTGCTGTTGTAAGCCACCTTAGTATGGTTTGACTATGGAAAGATGACATACAAATTGGTGATCAGTTGAATAATTCCCCTAACTTTTTGGTAATCTTTGGATAATTTTCCTTTGTTTCTACAAACATGATGGTAATCAAATATTTTTACCACTTTTGCTTTATAGTTTAAAACAAAATTTATTCATTTATTTTAAAAAACATAAATTGGCAGGTGTACAAAACATTTTGTATGCCAAATTACTTTGCATAGTCTCCAAAGAGTTAGGCTGGTAGTTTTATCCTCATAATGTGGGGGTAAATTTGTTGTTGCTTTGTTTATTTAATGTACCTTTCACTCAGTCTTCCAGAGAATTTTCAGGGTGACTTCTAAACATAGAATCAAACAATAGCTAAGGCTGCAATCCTAATTCCATTTACCTGGGAGTAAGCCCCGCTGAATTCAATTGGAGTTCCTTCTGAATAGACATGATAAGATCGTGCTGTAAATTAGCAATCTCAGTGAAAAGAACAAGGAAATAGGCAAGGAAAAAAGCTCTCAAATGGACTGTAGCAACAAAACACAAAATTATTGTTTGCTGAAAGGTTGGTCAAAAAACAGTTGACCTGGTGCTATGTTATTTTCCCTTTGATACAGGAGTCTGTCCTCCACTGATCTAAAAGCCAACTGGATCTCTGTTCTTTTTGTTAAAGAAGTGAGAAAAAGTGATTTAGGAACAGTTTATTGTCAGCAGTTCAAAACTTAAACTGAGGATGACTACTCTAGTAAAATTCCAATGGAATTTTAATAGACATCCCAAAAATAGGAAAGGCAATATACTGGGGACAGAGGCTAGAAAACCTGGTAAATGAGGACAATTGCAGCTCATTAAAGGTTCACAACTTGCACTCTTGGCCAATATGCCACATCAGCTTAATTTAAGTTGTCAGCTGTCTATTTTTTTATCAATAGTTGTCATATTTGTTTAAGGAGGGAAAACATTTCAAGAATTTTTTGTAACTTTCTGTTTCCTTCTTAGATCTCAGTGCTGAAGAGAAATTAAGAAGTTTGCAGGAAGAAAAGCTTTGCAAAATCTGTATGGATAAAACTATATCAGTAGTCCTCATTCCTTGTGGACATCTTGTTGCTTGTAAGGACTGTGCTGAAGCGGTTGACAAATGTCCTTTGTGTTGCACAGTTATTACAAAAAGGCAGAAGGTATATATGTATTAATAAAAGCATCATACTATGCAACTGGAAAACTCCTACCATTACAGAAATAGATTGACTGCATATGCAGTGTTAATATGTAAATGGTTTTAAAGGAAATTAAGCTTAAATTGAATGCACTGATTTACTCTATGAATTATGTAGCTGCTAAATTGTGTGTACTTTGACTCACTTTAGTCCTGATGGCCTGACCCCGAGAGCCACAATGTATGTAGAGGCATCAGAAAGCTGTCCTGAGATGGTATATAGGGCAATATTTAGTTATGTCACCCACCACCACCTGCAGTCTGAAGGGATACAGCTCAAGCAGAAGCTTACTTCCCCAGTAAGGTCTAGGTTAGAGTTGCCCTGAGGTCCAGCCAAAGTTTTGTCCCATGAATGGCAAAGTGTTTGAAGAATGTTTCACACCAGGGCAGAGAGAATTGGTAGATCGACATTATTTTATATCGCTTAGGATGCAGTGGCAAGCTGATTGCACTTCATGTGTCTTTGTCATAGAAATGGAAAGCACATTATATCTCTACAACATTCAGTTTTCATAATGCATGTACATAAATGATTTATGTTGTTGCTTTATGTCTAGACATTTTAGGATGTTTGGGGAGTTTCAGAACAATAGCTTTTTGTTGGTGTTTTTAACTCTAATGACTCTTTAGTCTCCAGTTGAGAGCTGAATTGCTGATGGGGAACCTCTCCTATATGTCAGAAGGCTTATTCCAGTGATTTGAAGGAAATAGTTGAAAATTAATCCTATTTTGTACAATTTGTATTTCAAAATATTTACATCTACTAGTGTTAAATGTCAGGTGGTTATGTTTCCCCTTCCACCAGCTCACTTATTATATTTGTTACTGGTGTCTCTTTCTTGTTGACTTTGCAAATGGATTTGTTGAATTTTGCCATTCTGTAGATCTATATATATCATGCTTACTATCATGGTTAGATCTGCATGAACACTAACTGAAAATATATGTGACACCTTACATGCATAAATCTATGTGATTTGGGCTTTTTCCATTAAACTGCAACATTACAGCTGCAGTTCTGCCTAAGTTCTGTATTTGGAAATGCTGTTGACTTTATTGGGAGTTACAAAAAAGCATAGGATTGCAATATTTGGGCTTGATTTAAAACACTGTTAGGACCATTCCCTTAAGTTGCTAGAAGGAGCAGCATGGTGACACAGATAAGTCTCTGAACCCCAGGGCTGGCAGCAAGTTTTTGTAGTAGCTGTAGGGCACCATGCCCTGCTGCTCTGTGGAACTGCATTGTGGAACAGGCTTTAAATGTATTTGCTAGTTGATCTGAAAACAATCCAAAGGATAAATACCTCCAAGATGTGCAATAATCAAACAGCCTTTTGTATAACATTTGGTTTTCCACTTACTTTAGAGTTATCTACAAGTCACATGTTTTGAATATGATTCACATTGGTTAAGCTCAGTCAACCTAATGCTGTTGTTTATTGTAGTTTGTGTAAGAGCACACAGTGTATCAACATTAATTAATATTGTGCAGCAGCACTGCTAGTTAAATTATACCCTTCATTGGTAATTTATCCATCCTGATGGTTATATCTTTGTAGCTTTCATTCTTATCCATTTGTGTTTGCATCATAATGAGAATATGATCTGTATCCAAAAGGGATATCCACAGCATTTATACACCTCTCCACTTCTTTCACTTTGTTTTAAAATATATTTTTTAATTTTATTACAATTGATAGCAGCTTTAAACTATGTATATTTTGTCGAAAATATTGAAACACACTTATGCAAACAAATAGGTTTGGGATCTAACTGTATAATGAGTTTTGATTGTAAATATTGTTGATCTGTAACTATAAAATAATGGTTCACCACCATCTGGATTGAGTGGAGCAAATATATGCCAATGTCTTGACAGGTGATATATTTTTTTAAAAGTAGTATAATCATGTAATATAATCTTAGTACTATTTTGCAGTTCAACTCTGACAATTTTTAATAAAGTGATTTTATATTATATATTGAAATTTATTTCTCACATTCATAAGGGACACCACAAATAAGTCCGACTCCTGTCTTTTCTCTTCCTCTTCTTATTCTTTGGATACAGTAGAGGTGAGAATATTAGTGCTTCAGTTGGAGTTACCATCTCACTTCCCATCAAAGAATTCATACAGGGGAGAACCACATCAATGCTTGGAATGTGGAAGGAGCTTCAGCTTAAAGCAAAGTCTCACTAGGCATGAAATAATTCATGATGGAATGATACTATAAAAGCAGTGATTGCTAGCAGTCACTGAATCAGAGACACCTGTGCTACAAGGTGTGAATCTACACCCATACGTGTTTCCAACACTCTTGTATATCCCTAGGCACACTCCTAACAGGTTTAGAATCTTACTGGAGTTAAAACATGCATCCACTATAAATATGTGTTTCTGTTCTTATCCTTATGCCCCATAAAGATGTTGCACACACCAGAGCAGGTACGGTATCTTCAGCCTTGTCAGACCCAGGACCCACTGTTAACCCAAACATGCATTTGGGGACTCATTTCTTAATCTTCTACCATATATTTGTATACTGGTAGTGCTCCTCTTGCACCGCACCTTGATTATACCCTTTAATCAGATTGTGACCCACTGGTCGCAACTGGTCCCAACCCACCAGTTGAAGACCACTGCCCCAGAGGAATAAAGAAAGATTGGTTTATCATAATAAATGGAAGTGACAGCATATACAGCTGCTGTTTTCAGGCAGCAAGCTTACAATGAAAGTCGGTAGCAAATCGGGCAGCATGCACACCTTGACCATGAGGGTAAAAAGAATCCCTGTACTATCCTAAAGAAAGGTGTGGAATGGGTATATCTGTCCTAAAGAAAGCAGAACCTGTTAGGGATCAGAGGTCTGTACCTTTGGTCTGGAGTTCTGCTCTTCTCAATAGACTCAACCTGCAAGACTACAGCATCCCTCTCAGCCCTTTGGTCCGTGTCCAGCAAGGCATGAAGCAGGGAATTCCACTGGAGCTTTGAACTACCCAACCCTTGAGAATCGGGGATTTAAGTATTATTTGGAGCCAACGTATCCTTATGGGGAAGGGATGAGTGAGGATTATAACAGCTTTATTTTTTAGTATCATTGTTTGTTTCCTACAAGTTCCTGTATATTTACTATTTTGAAGTTGAAAGGAGATGACCCTGGTAAGAAATGACTCGTTGGTTATATTATATTTCTCCTGTTTCATGAGTTTACCATTGGAGGAAGATTATGTAGTCTGTGGAGAATGCCATTCTTTCCCACCGGAGGTGATAATTAATTTTTGCTGGTAACACAGGATTAGTGTACTGAGGTTTACATTAAGCTTTAGGAGGTCAGGATATTTACCCATATATTCCAGAACACATCACAAGTTACAATTTCTAGCGTTGGTTCATGTCACAATAGCCATACATTACTCAGAAATACGCCCCACTGAATTCAGTAGAGATTGCTTACATGCTAGTATGACTAGGGTTGCAGCTTGAATAGGCTAGTCTTATCAGTGTCGCACAGAACTTTTAACAAGTTACTCCATCTGTTTCTAGAGCAATGGGAAATTATTTCCCCAAGGATCCAGTTTATTCATTCCTTCAACATCTTTCCAGCCATGACAGGTACTGTAACTTTCCCAGTGGTTTGACTTTACCCCCAAAGGTGCACTCCTCCATTGTCTCCTGAGAAAGACTGATGCCAACCAGTGACAGTAAAAACAACAAAGCCCCAGCCCTTTCATTAAAAGCATTCAGGTTCCCAAAAAGCTCTTGGAACAAAAAGTCTGCTGGCAGAAGGACAATAAGGAGAAAGTAAGTTCAGCTTCTCCAGGGAGGGAGTTCCAGAGTCTGGGAGCAACCACTGAGAAGGTCCTCTTCCACATCCCTATCAAGGGTGGCTGTGAGGGTGGCAGGACCAAGAGAGGGTTCTTCCCCAGATATCCCCAAACCCAAGTAGGTTCATATGAGGGAATATGGGCGTTCAGATAGCTTGGACCCAAGCCAAATAGGGCTTCATAGCTCATAACCAGCATTTTGAATTTTGCCTGGAAACAGACTGGTAGCCAGTAGAGCGATTATGAGAAGAAAGTTGAATGCTCGCTAGAACCATCCCCTTTCAAAAATCTGGCTGCAGCTCTTTGAGCAAGTTGGAATTTCTGTGCACTTTTCCAAGGTGGCTGTCACATAGAGCATGTTACAGGAATCAAGAGAGGATGTAGCCAAAGTGTGTGTGTGTCCCTGCCTATCTGCATAAGTCTTTAAAGGGCTGCTTGGCTATTGTTTGTTTCTGCTGCAAATCATTATGTGTTCACTGCCCTTTGATCCTTAGGTGCTAAGCAAAAACATTCTTCTTCTCACAGGCCTGTTATTTTATATTGTAAACTGCCCTGTGATCCTCACATGAAGGGTGGTATAGTAGTAGTAGTAGTAGTAGTAGTAGTAGTAGTAGTAGTAATAGGAGCCTAGTAAGTTTGAAATAAGCATAGATATCAGCCTTGTATTTGATGCTCTGCTGGAAGCGGAGGAGAGATACAGCACTCCACCACCAGCCTGCTCTCTATTATCTGCATATGCAATTCTTCATCACCTGTGGCTATCAGATTAGTGCTTAAATGCAAGGCTTGTTTAGTTGTTCATGGGTTGCTATATCCTTTGACTGCACCTTCAGTCTGCCAGCCTTGATAATCAGCCAAGAAAAGTTCATATAAACTTTTGACTCCCCACCCCGCCTGTTCATATGCATGAATATTAAAATGCCCTTGTTATAAATTTTAAAGAACATTCCATATGAACTTGACTTCCTTCCCCCCCACCCTCAGTGGACTGAAATGTGAAGTCAATATTAATATTTAGATTTTATGTACAGTCGGCTCTGCTTTGTAGCTCTGCTGTCATCAGCTCTTGCAATAGATTCTTATAATCTTCAAAGGCTTGGATTTCAGCTTTCATAGAAGCGGGCCTATTATTTTGCAGGCACAGTTATATGGATTCAAAATCTCAGTGTTGCAGAAATGCTTTTGATGGGTTTGAAGCTTGTATGTTATGTAAAGTTAGCTGTCTTATTCACAGCTTGAAATTGCAGGGGACAGAAAAAGGACAAATTTCTCCTAATGAAGCTCTAATGCAGCATTCCAGTAACGTAAAAAAAAAAAATCTCTCTCTTTTTACCCGATTTATATTTATGAAATAAAATATATCCTTCCTACAAAAATGCATCGCTGTTGTTTTTCTAAGTACTTTCCAAACATCTGTACCAGCACTACAACATTTACACACAATCCAATGCATGTCTACTCAGAAGTAAATCCCACAATGTTCAGTGCAGTTTACAGCTGAGTAAGTGTAAGCGACGCAGGTGGCGCTGTGGGAGCTCACCCTGTCGCGGGGATTCGAACCACCGACCTTCTGATCAGCAAGTCCTAGGCTCTGTGGTTTAACCCACAGTGCCACCTGCGTTCATATCCAACCTTCCTCTAAGGAGTTCAGACAGTACCTAGTTCAATCCCTGCCTCTTCCCTTTTATCCTCACAATAGCTCTGTGACGGAGGTTAGACTGAATGACAGTGACTGGTCCATAGCTGTCAACTCTTCCCTTTTCTTGCAAGGAATCCTATTTGGAATAAGCGAATTTCCCTTAAAAAAAAGGGAAACGTTGACAGCTATGGACTGGTCCAAGGTCTCATTGTGAACTTTTTTTCTGGGGGCGGGGGCTGAATCTGGGTTTTCTTAGTCCATAGGAACCTGTTCCAACTCCAGCTTGCATCAGCTTGGCCAATGGTCATGGTTGATAGGAGCTGCAGTTCAACACCACCTAGAGGACCACAGGCTCCTGACTGCCTCTGCAGCAATCTGCATGGTGCTGAAGAGGCAGCCTTGTGTATGGAGTCAGTATCTTGAATGACCTCTGCAAAAGGCATTGGGTCCCTTTCCTCATTCAGTGGCACCCAGTGGTGAAAGTTCTCAGCTGGGTGCTGAAGTGCCTCTAGATGTAGGGCTACTTCCAGTCAGAAGGATGATGATAACCATAGCTCTTCAGTTTGCCGACACCAGCTTGCCACATAAATTGCACCACGCCAGCCCATTCCTTTCTAGTGTTACTAGCAAGGAATAGAGCCCAAATGGGGATGGTTATTGAATCGCTCGCTAAAGGGGCAAGGAGAACCATTTTGGATTCAGAACACAGTGAACACACAAACTGGGTGAAAGCTAAATATTTCATTAAATACCCCACAGAAAGCTACAAAGCACCAGCATCAATGGGTGTGATGCCCACAGCTGGAGCTTGCTGGTACATAATGCTTTCTGGATAGCCCAGCCTGTGCAGAGCTTGTTGGAGACCCGGGGTGGCAGTCTTGTTAGAATAAAGTTATAAACTCAAACAAAAAAACAAGCATAAGATGGCAAGGGAGTTCAGATAAACCAGTTTATTGCAACATCTCCAACACAGTATATCTTACATGCTTTAGAAACTCAAAAGTTAGTACAGTGGTACCTCAGGTTACATACGCTTCAGGTTACACACTCCGCTAACCCAGAAATAGTGCTTCAGGTTAAGAACTTTGCTTCAGGATAAGAACAGAAATCGGGCTGTGGTGGCGCGGCGGCAGCAGGAGGCCCCATTAGCTAAGGTGGTGCTTCAGGTTAAGAACAGTTTCAGGTTAAGAACGGACCTCCAGAACAAATTAAGTACTTAACCCGAGGTACCACTGTAATCACTAATCAATCGTACCCAACTACTGTGCGGCTTTTGGTCACACCGTTCATCGTCTCATCAACTAGTGATCCAAATAAAAGATTGAATAGTTCAGGACTAGAAATAGAAGCACAAAGGGAACATTGGGAAGTTTGCCGTATATTAATGCACATATAAGCATAAATATAAACTCAAGATACCTGCTTTCTAGATTTCTGTTCAGCAAAACACTCTATAATGGCATTTTGGTCAATAAGATCTGGGATAGAATGTTCAATGCTGAGAATGAGAAGATCATTAAGGTGTTCATCACCCATGGTTGACTGAAGTGAGTTCCAACGCAAGATAACTCCAGCACCAGACATGTGGTTTTAACAGACTCTCAAGTCCATGAGATGCACCACCACCTAATCTGATCTGATGCTACATGCACAGGCCCTCCAAGTGTCCCTGTTTTCCAGGAACATCCCCAGATTTACAGAAGCTGCCCTGGTTTCTGATTTGATCCTGGAATGTCCCACTTTTCCTTAGCACATCCCTATTTTCATCGGAGAAATGTTGGAGGGTATGGAGTTATGCAACCCCCGAGCCAAGGAGATAAATAACTATACAACCTTTAGAAGACATCTGAAGTCAGCCCTGTATGGGGAAGTTTTTTAATGTTTAATGTTTTATTATGTTTTTCTATATGTTGGAAGCTGCCCAGAGTGGCTTAGGAAACCCAGTTGGATGGGCGGTGTATTATTATTATTATTATTATTATTATTATTATTATTATTATTAAATAGGGCATCCTTATTTTCACCAGAGAGATGTTGGAGGATATGCATGCTAGTATGCAGTAACAGAGGTCCAGATTTTACTATTGAAGCCTTGCAGCGCATATGGACAAGTATGAGCGTCTTGCTCATTAAGTCGCTGGTCGGCTGTGAGGCATGGGGAGTTCTTGGCAAGAGAGCGTAAGCCTCCAAGGCCAGTGTACTTGGCTGCCCCTCTTCTGCACAGGCTTGCTAAGTTCAGGGACTGTTTAGTCCATGGAAAATGAAAGTGTTTTAATCTGCTTTGTCAAGTTTGCTCAGATAAGGATAATATTTTCTGACAAGGATGATATCGGATGTGGTTTCTTCCTATTTTAACACCCTGATGCTTGGAAGCCCCAACCTTGAGACACTTCAGGAGCTGCTGGAAACAGAAGGTTGTTTAGGCTAACTGATAAAGCGGGAAGCCTCATAGAAAAATTTCCTCCCTTTATTTGGTGGCAGCGGAACACCGTGTTAGCTGGGGATTCCCATCTCTCAGAGGCGTGGCTGGAAGTTGGTCATGACAATCTGCTTCCCATTTTGGCCTGGTGCAAGCTGCAATTTTCCCTCCTGGCAAACTGGAACAATGGTAGTGTTGCTGTAGTTGTGATACTGCTTTATAAATGGATATAGGCTTAAAGGTGATATAAAATGATTTAAAAACAACCAAAGCGGCTTTGTGTCTTGAAATTAAAAGACCATAGAGGGTATCCTGGGCCCAAATTGTTAATTCATGAAAGAACCTTAAACCTGGTCTGGTAGTGTATGGGCAGTCAGCACAGTCTTAAGATAACTTGAACTTATTTCAGCTCAGATCCACCTTCGATATTAAACCAAAATAAATATTTAAATCAAGCTCTCTGCCTTTTATCTTATTATTATAATTATTATTATCTTATAAGTAGCGACTGACCCAAAGTGAGCTTCAGGGCTGGGTGGAAGATTTGAACCCAGGTCTCCCTGGTCCTAGTGCAACACTTAGGTAGCCTAGTCACAATCATTATGAAAGTTCATCAATACACACAGCTGCCAGTCAATGCCAATGTCACTGAGCAAGATGGACTAAGAATATGATAGTGTCCTATGTTACTATGCTGTGTGTAGCAAGCATCAGTTATTGTGTTACTAAGGGTGCAAGGTGATTTATCTGTCCAGAATGTTGGCGCTTCCTCGATATTTAAATATCAAGTAAGTGCAACAAGTGATCAAATTATCTGGTATTACCAGCTTAAAGCACTCAAAACACACAGTAGCTTTAATCACCCATGAATCATGTCAGGTCACAGTGTAATGACAGAGTAAGAGAGGTGGAGTTGCTATATTCACATGCAACTTCCTTTGAACTGTGTGGAGTTTGGAAGCAATTGTTTTCAGGTGTTAGAGAAAGCTTCCTAAAGATAGCACAATTCAGCAGTAACAGAATCAGACTCCACATGATAAAGAGAAAGCATCCTTATGAACTCATTTTCTTATGTGTGTGTGGTCTTCAGTTTGTGGGTCAGAACCCACTAGTGGGTTGTGGCCTAATCCAATGTGGGTCACAACAGGAGCACTCCCCACCGTGCAAATATATGGTGAAATATTAAGAATTTCGTCCCCAAATGCATGCTTGGGTTTAAAGTTGGTCTTGGGTCTGAAAAGGTTGAAGATATCTGCTTTAAATGAAGTGACGTGATTTACCAGAGAGACAGAGTGACATAATGTTAGTGAGCGCCGCAACCCCAGAGTCGTTCGCGACTGGACCTAATGGTCAGGGGTCCCTTTACCTTTAGGATTGGAAGGGAGACCCAATTTCAAATCCTCCACTTTGCCGTGAAATGAACCGAGTTGCCCTTAGGCCAACAAGCAGCCTAACACACATCTAGGATTGTTGTGAGGATAAGAGTAAGCATGTGTATGTAACCTAGAGCTCAAAGGAGGAAATCTGCTGATGCGAGGGAAAGAAGGAAGTAGTATAGCACAGCACAGCAGCAGCTGTGCAACCTGATCTTATTGGACTTCCTTCCATGTAAAGGTGTACGGAATTTATACAGCCAGATCTACTCAGTAAGCAAACTATACAGGACATATTAGTAAGTATTTAAAAGCATTTATAAACCGCTTAATATCTGATAAATCTCTTAAGCAGTGTTCAGTACAAAAACAAGTCATTATAAAATACTTAAAAGCATATAATAACAAGTAGAGCAGGAATTCAGGACACTCATTTGCCCCAGCGAAATGCGTATGGAATCACTGCAAATGTACAACCTAATTTTCCTCAAGCATATTTTACTCTGAAACAAGCCTTTCTACGTTCAGTGGGACTTTCTTCCACAGCAGATGTACACAGTGAAGTATCTAAGTGTCAGCCATGCATCTGCTCAAGATAGTAGTACCGCCTATTTTGCCTATTCAGACCACACCTGCAATCCTGTGTTCAGTTCTGGGCGCAGTAATTTAAGAAGGATATTATTGACAAGGTGAAACATGTGCAGAGGAGGGCAACTGAGATGATCAAGGGTCTGGAAACCAAGCCTTATGAGCAATGGTTGAGGGAGCTGGGTATTTTTAGCCTGGTCAAGAGAATACTGAGAGGAGATATTAAAGCCATCTTCAAATATCTCAAGGGCTGTCCCATAGAGGATGGGGCAAGCTTGTTTTCTGCTGCTCTGGAGGCTAGGACCTGAACCAATGGGTTCAAGTTACAAGGAAGGAGATTCCGACTAAACAACAGGAAGAACTTTCTGATGGAAAGCGCTGCTGGACAGCGAACCGGCCTCCCGCAGAAGGTGGACTCTGCTTCATTGGAGGTTTCTAGCACTGCAGAGGGTCCCCTCGAGGTCCCTTCCAACGCCACAATTTTATGATTCTGTAAGTCCAGGGGAGCCCAACAGAGCTTTTCCTAGCCTAATTTCGGGGGCACGTGCACACTCATAAGCAACCCCAGGTTATTTGCACCATGGGATTGTCGCGGAGCTGGGGTGGGGGTGGGGGCAACCTTCCTTCTCTTTCCTCTTCCCCCCGGATTGTTTTGCCCAGGGTGGGGTGGAGAGGGGTTGGGTATTGCACGGGATCCCTGGGCGCTGCGCGCGCCCCGCCTAGCTCATTATCACCATCCCTCCGCCTCTTCTGGGCGATACGTGCGGACTCGAGCCTCCCCCGCGCTCGCAGGGGAACAGCCAGGGGCGTGGTCGATGGCAGTGATGACGTAGCGAAGCGGAGGCGGAGAGAACTGGAAAGCGAGAGGAGCGGGGTGCGTGGGGAGGGGGGGGGGCGGAGAAAGAGGGCTGCACGAGTCGCGCAGGCGCAGCACCTTGTTTACCCCGTTCTTATCCAGAATGTGTCTTATATGCTGTCCTTTACCCCCCCTCCCCCTCCCTTGCATTCCCGAGTCCTCCCGGCAGATGCCGCTCTAGGCCCAGCAGCGGAGAGCGTGCTCGGTGGCCGCCAGGTGGCGCCTGCGCTCTCCATTCGCTCTCCTGCCGCCGAGCTGCGAACACCCCAAACAATCCCCAGCGCCGCCGCCACCGCCAAATTAAATAATCCGCCCGTTTCGCTCCCTTCAAACCCCCCCTCCCACAACGCCCCGCTCGAGGGCCCCCCCTTCTCGGCCTTCCTACTAGGCCCCACTTTCCACCACCCCCTCCCCCGCTGCGGGGGCCTTTGAAGGTAAGGGGTCGACCTGACCCGAGTTGTTTGGCCTTGGAAGTGAGAGCGAGGGAGGGAAAGCAGAGAGGAGAGAAGCGAACTGCAATAATTACTTGGAAGAGGAGAGCGAGACAGAGAGAGGACAGGGGGGGAAAAAGGCGCGCAGGGCCCGAGGAGCCCCGTCACCGCCAGTCCAGCCAGGCCTGCCGGGTGAGGTAAGTTCGACCGTGGCGTAGAAGCTTCTGGAAGTTTATTTTTCTGAGGAGGGAAAATCTCGAGGGGGGAAGTTGTTTGTTTGAAATCAAATCGCCGCGAGGGGAGGGGCGCGCGCGTGTGTTTGCGGGGTTTTGTTTTTTTAAAAAAAAAAATAAAAAAAATATTATTTTTTGAGCGGCGGCGGAGGGGGGTGTACGGAGAAGGAGGCAGCGGGCGGTGGTGGGGGGGGGGGGGAAAGAAAGGGAAGCGGCCAGCGGCAACAACAACAACGGCGGTGACGGCGGTGTTGTGTAATATATATAGATAGATATCTGGAAATATCGGTGTCCCTATCCATCTTTCTTTGAATGTGGAATGTAGGGCAGGCCTCGGAACAGCTCGAGTCTGAGGGGAAACTCGCAAGCGCAGGCAAGATGGAGGACGCGGGGCCGAGCGAGCGAGGAGGGAGGAGGAGATGGTGGGGGAAGAAGGCGAAGGAGCCCCACAGACGCTGCCTTGCCCTCCCGCCTCCCCTCATTCGCTCGCCCCTTTTCCCGGCGCTCCCTTGGACGCGGCGGCGGGAGGGAACGAGCCTGAAGACGGAAATAACCCCCCTATTTTTATTTTTTTTTAAAAAAATACAAATCGCACCAGTCTTAAAATTGCTGTTTTCCTTCTCTTTCTCTGACTCCATTCCCCTCTTCTCCAACCAACCTCCTTTCAACCAGAGAGGAAAAAGGCCTAGCCCGCCTCCTTCGGGCGCAAAAAAAATGGAGACTCGCCCCTATCCGTTCCTCTGCGCCCCCCTCTCCCCCGAAAAAAACCAACCCGATCCAGGGGTTATTGTGTGGGATGGGGAAGCTGCCAGGGTAGGTAAGAAGGAGAGGATGCGAGCCTGTGTTGTCTACTATTAAGAGCTACGGCTGGCAAGATGGAGGATTTCTAGCAGATTATTTTTGGAGGGGATGGAAAGGGGTGTGTAGTGTGTGTGTTTGTGTTAGAAAAGGGCACTTCGTTGGATATGTTGGGTTTTTTTTTTTAAAAAAAACACACACCACCACCGCAACACCTCTTAACGTTGTGAACCGCCCTAAGATCTGCGCATGAAGGGCGGTATACACATCGTAACAAATAATAATGATGATGATTCTCCCAACTCCCCAAGCCGGGAGAAGGCGAGTCGGACTTCTCGGTTCTCCGTGGGAGGAAGCTACGGGGGCGCTTGTAAGACACGCTTGGTGGCAGAGAAATCAGGAAGGGTGTTTTAAAAACGACTAGTGGTGTTTCTGCCTTCCGATCCTTCTCTACCCCCCCCCAGCACCCCCGTTCCCCTCCCACACCCTCCTCCACTTCAAAGCGATGAGAATGAAAATGACATACGTTTTATTATTTTTTAAATTGCTTTGCATATTGGGGAATTAAAAACTTGCGAGCGGGCGTATGCCTCGAGCTGGACGGAAAACCCTCAACTTTTCTTGTCCTCCTGTGACTTTGGCAGAGGGACAGTATATCATGGGAAAGGGATGTACTGGGAGGAGTGAACACTCCTGTCTTTCTCTCTGTTCGGGCAGGAACTTTTGCGCGAGTTGTTTCTCCACACCGATAATGATTTTTAAAGTGAGCTGTTGGGAAATCGTGGGATTTGCTTCTTGCCCACTTCCATCTCGACGCATTTTGAAAGTGTGAGGAATGTACAGCTCGGTATCCTGAACATGTTTACGTAGAAGGAATTTGCACTGTGTTCAGACAGCCTTTACTCACCAGTAAAAACCCCAAGGATTGTAACCTTAGACATGTCGTTTCCCACCCCCACCCCCCGGCCTTTTATGTTTTATGGTGGCTGCTTTGAACTGTTAGTGGTGATGGGTGGGGGAACCAAACCCCTGTTCAAAGTGACTTTTTGGTGTGCTTGTGCTGCTGGAAACCCCGCTGGGTCGCTGCCGGGTGGGAGGGGAGGAAGAGGCGGAAGGAGGCTGTTTAATAGCTTTGGGGTTTTTTTTTTATTTTGGCGCCACTTTTGTTTTAGATACAGTACTCGCTTGTCGCTCTTTTCCCGTTCTCTCCACACTCTTAGAAATTGAGCTGATTACTCTCCAGGTATGAACTGGTCCCACTTTCTTAGACGTAAACCTATCCTTCCGTCGGCGGATCTGGTATTTTTGTATCTTGGGTGTTGTGTGTGTGTTTGTGTGCGTCCGTCCGTCCCTGAAAATAGGGCGGCGGCAAAACGACCCAAAGTGGGTGAAACCTTGTGAGATTCTTCCCACTCCCGATTTTTGGTGGTGTGCGGTGTCTAGCGTGAACTTGCTGCCCTTGGATTTTGAAATGTGTTAGTTTTACCGCCTGCTTTTTCCATTTTCTGTTGACTTGTTAAGCTCCGTTTTGAACCTCTTTGTGTCCACTTTCAGCACATGTATGTATATATGGGGCAGGGTATTGATCAACTTGCCAGTCGACCTAAGCAACTGGGGGTCTCCCCGGGCGCTGCTGCCCTCGAGGCTTTCCACACCGCGGCTTGTAGCCCTTATTCGGTAGTTCCCTTCCTGCGGAGAGGGAGGAGGTGCTTTTGGCTGCCACACCCCATGTTTGTTTCATTCTAGCCGAGGCTCGGCTCGGCTCGGCTCGTCCCCTTTCCCCATGGAGATGCCGGCTTAGCTCCGTTCTCTCGACGCCGACGGGTTAAGAGGAGGAAACCTGCCGAACAAAATTATCTGTTGTTGTCCTCCTCCTCCTCTTAGGGAAGGAGGGTAGTTTTCTTTTTTCTCAGCATCATGGGGGAGGGCGGGGAGTCGGGTTACCGAAGTGCGTCACACACAGTCCTTGTTGATGGGGCCTACTCCGCAGCCGACTTGTGCTCCGCTGTTCGCAGAAATCACCCCCGCCCACCCTCTCCCTGCATTCTCGCTTTCGTCAGCCTCGCTAGAAGACACCGAATCTTCTATTCTTGGCAAGTGCGTTTAAGTGCACTTGAGGAAAGGCTGGATTTGTAAACATCTGAACACGCGTGTGTTTCTGAATGCAAATCATTTGAGTTTGTGGACAAAGTAGTGCATGATTTAAGACCTACTCCCTGAAAGTGCTAAGGCCTACTCCCTGAAAGTGCGTTGTAGAAAGAGAGGTATTTCAATCCACACCTTGGGGCTGCCATCAGAAACATCGTCTGGAGTCTTGCAGATACAGCATCTGCCCTGAATTTCAACCAAAGCTTACGCCTCTGCTTAAGGACACAACAGAAGCTTTGTAAGTTAAGACTGTTCTCAGTAGTGTACGATGCTTATAGATTTGGGGTGTTTTGCAGTGGAGATATAATACTTTCCACGTGGTGTCTCTTCAACGTGGGGTATGATATTTTGGAATAAAAGGACACTGCACTCTGCAGTGCATTGTTTACAAACAGCCTAAAGTTTCTCAGCAAGCTAGGAGGTGATGGTCAGTATTTTTACTACCATAGATTAATAATGTTTCATGGTTTCATAACCTAGAGCCTGTCTTAGCCCAACCTCAAAAGGTGACCCACTTTTAAGATTATACTGTATTCTTTTCATTTTCTCCTCTTTGGCTCTCTCTTCCAACTCAACTCCTTGCCATTCCTTTCTTATTTCCTTGTCTTAATCCTGCCCTTCACCCTAGGGTCTCAAAGTGGGCTACAGCAGTTGAAACACAATATTAAAAATAGTTCAAAACAACTTAAAATCATAAATTGCTGCTGCTCTTGCAATTCACATTCAGTTGGATATGATCTACATGTGTCACTAGCCTATTTTATGACTGCTCCCTTACCACCTCAAACCAGGGACATTTTTGACATTATGTAACACTTGGGCCGAACTGTGGTGTCAGATATGTTTGTACAAAGTGCTGAAAAGTTATTAACAGCTCTGTAATCATGGAGTGCTTAGTACTTAGTTGCTATTTTGTAAGTAAAAACAACTAAGAGTCTGGCTGGTACCTTATTGTGGCATTAGCTTTTCTGAACCAGAGCTTGCCTTTACTGTATAAGAGATCTGGCAAAGTGAGATTTAGTCCGCAAAAGCTTGTTGTTGTTGTTGTTTAGTTGTTTAGTCGTGTCCGACTCTTTGTGACCCCATGGACCAGAGCACGCCAGGCACTTCTGTCTTCCCGCAAAAGCTTATGCCACAATAAATGGGTTAGTCTGTAGAGTGCCACTATATTCTTAGTTGCTGCTAGTGGAACAGACTAACGTGGCTACCCTTTCAAATTTTGTGAGACAAAACTGTAGGGTGCCCATAGGTTGATCAAACCAATGGCATTTTTCTGAGTTTGGGGGTTGTGGAAGAACAGTTTCTTGCTAGTTTTTCTAGTTTCCATGGCTCTTGCTTTAGAACTTGGATAGGCAAATATATACATTCCTGAGACAGAGATTTTCTCTGGTGCACCCCAGGAGCAGAATTCACAGTGCAATTCAAAACAGTGCTAAGCTGAGTAGGAAAGGTTAGGGTGCATTGTATATTCCAATGCACTGAACTAGTCTTGAATTAGTATAAATAACTTATAGCAGCCAAAGCTCTCTTGGCATAAATTAAGGTGATAGAAGTTACACTGGTGTAGAGGGCAAAAAGGGTGTGTGTCAAGAATGGGAAATGGGTTTGCTGGAGTGGAGAGAGGAATAAACAAAGTAATGCTGATCCTAGCTGATTTCACTAGCAGAACTCTGCGTAAGATACACCACTAAAACTGCAGGTAAAACTAAAATCATCCCATAAGAGTCAACCAAAGGGCAGAAAATAACACTTTATGCTTCCCACCCCACACAGCCCGGCACCACATACCCTGCCTGAAGCAGCTAGAATGTAGCTTACATTGCCATATGAACATCTTGGCTGTGAGTCTGGAAGACCTGCTCCCTGTCTTTGTAACCTTTTCCTACTTTGCGTGGGTGGGCAGTGCCCTGATGGACTCTAGCTACAAAAGCTGAGGTGGCTGAGTAGACTCTTGTGTTGGGGGATTGCTTGTGGGATTTTGTTACTGTTGTTGATATAATTTTTTGGTATCATTTTAAAATCTCATTATTTATGTGGAACTTTCTCAATTTGGTTATATACTTTATTTATATGCTTTATATGTTATATGCTTTATTTATTTCTGACTATTGTTATGTCTGTAATTTTGATATTCTTTTTCTATTGTCAGGCACTTTCACCATAGTTTTATCTATGGAAAGGGAACATTCAAATAAAATGATGATCTGCTTGCTTAGGATTACTTTGCTCAAGACCGCCACTTCCCTGATACCACATTCTTCTGCCAGGCCCCCCCCCTCCATACACACAAGATCACCCTCCCTGGACCTGGAGGCTGATGATGTCAAATTTATGCTCAAATTTGTCAAATGCTTCTGACTATGAACTTTATAACAGTTGGTGCTCACTCAGTAAATTACTGTCCTTTTGTTTCTCATAATACAGTGGTACCTTGGGTTACAGATGCTTCAGGTTACAGATGCTTCAGGTTGCAGGTTAAGAACTTTGCTTCAGGATGAGAACAGAAATCGTGCAGTGGCAGCGGGAGGCCCCATTAGCTAAAGTGGTACCTCAGCCTAAGAACAGTTTCAGGTTAAGAACGGACCTCCAGAACGAATTAAGTTCTTAACCCGAGGTACCATATATAGTTGTCCTGATGGAAGATAATGTCTGATAGCCTCAATTCCTGTGCAATTCTGCTGAATTTTCAGGAAAATACACCCTATACATTTGTTGCCAGATCACATATTTACCATGTGCTGAATGTGTGTGAAGGGAAATGTATTTTTCATGTGTGAGAAGTAAAGTATAGCATTTGATGGTTTACTTGGCAATGTGAGTTTTTGAGACGTTAGTGAATAGCTCTAAGTCATGTGGATAGGTGTTTGAACCAGGTCTCCCTGGTCTAAGACCAGCACTCTAATTACTATCCAATACTGTACAGTACTGGCTTTTCATATTAGTTGTGTTTGCAAGCGGGGTGGGGAGTTGCTGATTGAGCCAGTGGTCATTCCCGATAGAGTAGAATGGTTGAAGGTTGGTAATGTTGTAGAGTGCCATTCCAGGTTATGAAAAGTTGAAATGATTACTCACATGGTTGTGAGTCTGTTCTGATTTGAACACATGGGCAGTTGCATTCATCTATAAAAAATAAAGTCAGTTTTTTGCTCAAGCAGTTTTTGGTGGTGGGACCATCTTAGGGCACACACAGATTGTATAGAAATGCCTTCCTCAGATAATATGCTTAGCTGAAGCTGTGTTTCTGGAACTGTGATATTCTGTGTCTCAAAACAATGCTATTATATATAGCAATATAAATTGTTGATTTTGTGTACCCTTTATCTTGCACCACTCAAGTTGTCATGTGAAAAAGAACTCATTTGACTAAAATAATAATCTGAATTTGTTTTAAACAAACAGCTATGGCAGAACTAGCCACATGTTTCTGTCTGTCTTGATCCTCCCAATGTAGTGGTTTATTACTGATCCCAGCAGCTGTTTGAGTCCAGGGAAGGATTTCAAAAAATACATATTTCAAAGTCAGTTTATTAGCCATCGTGCAGTTAACCACTACATTCAGGCACTAATCCAGGGATTGCACAGCCACTCCTGATTTCAGGTGCTATGAAGAAATAATCTGTATATTGTTGGTGTACTTATGACAACTCTCATCAGCCAAGGCAGACTTATCACAACCACTTTTACACCGCTTATTATTGGGTTGGAATACCATGAGAAAGGATTGTTTTAAAATTATTTCAAGCTATGTGGTAGTGTTCTAATTCCTTACTCATTTGCTTATTGAGTGCTTGTTGCTCTATAGCCCCTATTAAGCTCTGCAACTATCAAAGAGGAGGCTTATTTCTGCCCATCTTTCCCCAAGAACCAGTAATTCTGCACTGACTATTTGCACTATCCCAAATAGTCTGTTAATGCAACCAAGCACAATATACACAGAGTAGACATAAAAATGGGGAAAGAAGGAGCATAACAGCAATATGCTGTTAGAGAAATTATGTGTTATGTCTCGGGCACAGCAATGATAGGAAGAAATAATGGGAAGAAAAAAAGGGGGGAATAAATGAGCAGTTCTGTATTTGAGTTAGTTTGGGTGGATGGTGAGATTGTATATGTGAAGTGTATTCTCCCCCTATCCCATTTTTAGGGGTGTTTTCAATACTTTTAGCTGTTTGGGTTATATACGGTAATTGTGTTCCTCTTTCTATGAAAATGTTACCCATCCCAGTTTAAGGTAAACTATTGCATAGTAAAGCAAAACACAGCAAATGCATTAAGCCATTTTCAGGTAGTTTTCTTAAACTGTATGTGTGCTTTAGGGCAAGAGTAGACAAGCTTTTGCCCTCCAGATGTTCATGCACTTCAGCCTGGTTTACACATCACATTAAGCCATAGCTTATTATACATATCACTTACTGTGAACAAACAAAGGGGGAAGGGGCAAACTTTGGAAGTTGCCCTGAGCTCCTTAGAGGAAAGGCATGATGCACATTGGAGGTAACTAAATTAAATTCGCTAAAATATTGACATAAATCTAGCTAAACATTTCTATAATCAGTATACTTTGGTGCTCTGTCGTCCTTCCAAAACCTCCCCCCAACAACATCATCACCTCAGCCACCTCAACCTAGCTAGGGGCACTATGGTAGAAGTAGGCTTCCATAACCATTTACCTAACTGAATGGGGAATCACAGACAGAAACAACAACCATACACACCTTCCTTTAGATGATCCAACAATCAGAAATGGGCATCTAGGAATGTTAAAATTCTGCAGATCACCTGTAAGGAAAAGGAGTGGGCTGCAAGATAAAGTGCTTGCTCACTTTACCCCCTAATAGCAGTTTAGCAGGATTTTAAAAGGTAAAGGACCCCTGATAGTTAAGTCCAGTCGCAAATGACTTTGGAGTTGCGGCACTCATCTCACTTTACTGGCCGAGGGAGCCGATGTTTGTCCGCAGGCAGTTTTTCCGGGTCATGTGGCCAGCATGACTAAGCTGCTTCTGGTGAAACCAGAGTAGTGCACGGAAACACCGTTTACCTTCCTGCCGGAGCAGTACCTATTTATCTATTTGCACTTTGATGTGCTTTCGAACTGCTAGGTTGGCAGGAGCTGGGACTGAGCAACGGGAGCTCACCCCGTCACGGGGATTCAAACCTATTGGCAAGCCCTAGGCTCAGTGGTTTAGACCACAGCGCCATCTGTGTCCCGCAGCACAGGATTTTAGCTGCTTTCAAATAGTTCTGTATGTTCAGCCCTGGCTGCTCCACTCCGTTGGATCAGTATTTCTGTCTTTTGCCTCTCAGTGTCTTAAGTTCTAGTGCAACAGGAAGCCATGTGTTCTGCACACCTTTTTTATCAGTTGAGATCATAAATTTGCTTTCTGTCCATTAGTTGTAAGGACGAGATGGCAAGGGGAAGCTGTGCAAATTGGCTGCAACAAATTGGCTATAGAAATCATGATAATAAGTATCAGTTTAATTTTCTTCAAGTTAAATAAGATCTTCTATCAGCATACGCATATTTCTTGAGAGCCACAAGCATGGATTTTCAAGGCAAGTCTCTGCTATGCATACAATTAAATCGGACGTATATTCCATAGTAGCAATTCCTGCTTGGATGTTTCTAACTCTCAAATAGCAGAGATAGTGGCTACCAGATGCCAGCCTAAACAGAACAATTTTATGTTTTTGAAAGTCAATATCTGTTTCGACAAACCTTATAGAAAATAAGTTACAAAATTGTAGGGTAGCTATCAGGAAAACCTGTTTGTTGAACTTAAATATAGTACAGAGACAGCATTGATGTGAGAAACTTGCTTAAATTCATGTCACAGGTACAGTTTTTCTGATTAATGATGATATAGCTTTACCAAGGACAGTTTCCCATATATCTCCAATCAGGTCACAGTGTGAAATGGAAGTGGAATACATGAGTCATGAGCCAGAAAAATGACTCAACAAGTGGAAGGTAGATATAAAGAAAAGCTAGTAACAACGGACAGTGAAGTACTGTACATGGGTAGCCAGCATACTTCCCATCAACCCCTGCCAGCATGGCCATTGGTCAAGGATGGTGACAGTTTTAGTCAAATGGCTACAGATAGTTCAACATTTAACCTTCATAAAAGCCCCAATAACTGTTCCAAAATATTTATGCTTGAACATTAAGGAAGGTCCTGTAGGGGCAGAGCTATCCTGTTACTCTAGATTTTGGATAGTGCTACATGCAGGATGAGGATTAGTGTTCCTAGGTGGCAAAAAAAGAGAGAAGCACTGGATAGCATAATCCAAGATCTTGGTTCATTCCTACCACTAATTAAGTCCACAGTGGATCCTGAACCACAGAGGTCTGGTAAAGGGAAGATCTGCAGGATGGGCTATTAAACTAGTATGAGAATATCAGTAGCTCAGAACAAGTAATGTGAGAGGCACAACTTGTATATATAGAATAAATATTTCTTGATCAGACAGTGTCTAATCAGAGGAACAAGGAGGCTTAACATAGGTATACAAAAAACTGCCTATAACATTTCAGTGCATTAGTTCACTAGCTCAGGATAGGAGTCTTTCCCAACCCCACCTGGAAATGCCAGGCATTGAACCTGGGACCTGCATACAAAGCATGTGTTCTGCCATTAAATTGTGATCCTTCCTCATCTTACACTTTACTGTTGCATGCTGCAGACTTGTCTTTGCCTCAGCCAGTCACCCCCTGATCCTTGATTGAACAACATGACATGAAAATGGAGCTATCAATGTCTATTAGTTATGGTGCGTATATGACGCTCCCAGGTTCAGAGTTCATATGTTCCTATATAACAGTACTGCCTGTAAAAGAATAACAGTGGGAGATGTTTATTACCCTTGTGTTGTGCTTGAAGGCATCTGGTTGGCCATTGTGGAAAATAGGATATTGGATTAAATAGGGTTTTTATGGCTGAAACCATGGCTCTTGACAGTGAAATGGAGTGGTAGCATTCTCAGAGGAATGCAGAAACCAAGCCATTTAAGCTCCCTCCAAACAGAAAGCATATAGATATATTATGGTGAACAAAATCCAAAATTTCCATATTAAGCTAACCAAAGTAAGACAAAATAGCATTCCAAGTTGTTGAATAGCACTTCTGGCCAGATGATAAACAAAGGGACTGGGGATGGAATAAACTATTACACCCAACACCATGAGTATGTTTCCTCTTAAGAGCTGTAAGACCAGATGTGTGAGAAAATAGACTTTTAAATAAAGCTCTTTTCGATGCAATGCAGGTATGAGGCTGTACCAGCTCCATATTCCTCAACTCCAGATATATAAAAACTTTCTTTTATTCAGTTCTGCCTCAATCCTTAAGCAAAGCACTCACTTCCCTTGATAGATAGATAATATAAATTAAGAGAATCTAGGCTGTCATAATGGTAACAGAATTCAGAATTAATTTTAGGAGGTATTCTAAGCAAAAAAGTCAATAGAGGCTAGATTCAGTAATTTTACCTAGCAGTTGAAAGAACATGTTTATTCAGAGAATAACACCCCCCCCCCAATCTTAGATGATATAAATATTCCTTCTGTTTAGGTTTTCACTGTTGAACAGCTAAATTTGATCTTTTCCAAGTTTACCATCAAGATGATAAAAGTTCTAAATAAGTCAAAAGCTTAAGGTTTTGATTAACTAGAACATGTACAGCTCTAACTTGGATTTTTCATTATGGCCAACAATGCCATCTTAACTTACTTGTGAGTGGCAGACATTTAAGTCCCATTTACTGTGATGCCAACAAATAAAGGTTGAAATCTTTTCCCAATGCTATGCTTTTAAATAAGGTGAGAGGAAGTTTAGTATAAAATAGAACATTTTCTAGCACTCTTCACTAAAGAACTGAATAAAAATCTATATCAATATAAAATTTAACATTTGTCTGAGACAGACAGAGTTTGTGCAGAGTTATTCCCATTTCTTCGTCATTTGTCTAGAACTTCTTTATACAGTAACTGAGGAAGAAAGATCAGTCACAGCATGTTATCAGTGCACCTCTGCCAATGTACTGCTGCACCAAATAACTAAAGTGACACAAGTAATTCACAAAGCTGTACATGATGCTACCTCTTGGGTGTAATTAATGCATCTCTGTGTTAACTGGAGCATAGAGATAGAGGTTCCCTTTCTTCCAAGTTCTGTGAAGATGTGCTGTCCTTTGTGCAGTACAGTCTTTCCCAAAACCTTGGCTGTACTGTGTACTCCTAGAATTACAGGATAATACTACAGAAGCACAAAGGGATTTACATTTCTACACTTTCTCTTTCTGACCATCTCCAATTGGAGACCACTTCTTTCCTGAAGCCCCAACTGTGCTGAATGTGTTAACTTCTGGTCCTCTAAGACTCTATTGCTCTTCGGCAATTTTAAGTAAAAGCTACCCATTAGGTTAAAAGAAATACATAGAATGCTGACTGAGGTTGATGGGATTTGCGAGTCCAGCACCTTCAGGATACTGTGTTGACTGCCACTGACTTAGACCAACCCTTACTTACATAAAGTTGAATTTAAGCTTTGCATTTTAATGCATTTCCAGCCTTGCTCAGTAGGTCCACAGAAGTTTTTAGTTAACAGTGACGACGACGGCAGCAGCAGCAGCAAAAATAACAAATACAGTGGTGCCCCGCAAGACGAACGCCTCACAAGACGGAAAACCCGCTAGACGAAAGGGTTTTCCGTTTTGGAGGTGCTTCGCAAAACGAATTTCCCTATGGGCTTGCTTCGCAAGACGAAATGTCTTGCGAGTTCCTGCGGGTTCCCCCCCTTTCCCCCCTTTTCCTAAGCCGCTAAACCGCTTATCAGCTGATCCGCTGATAAGCCGCTTATCAGCTGATCCGCTAAAAGCCGCTAAACCGCTAATAGTGCTAATCCGCTAAGCTGTCAATGGGCTTGCTTCGCAAGACGAGAAAACCGCTATACGAAGAGCCTCACGGAACGGATTAATTTCGTCTTGCGAGGCACCACTGTACTAGCTGGAGACTGGCAGAGGAGGGAAGAAGAGGTTATTATCTTCTCCAGCAGTCTGCTGAAACCAAGGGGGCAGTTTCTGGGGTGGGTGCAGAGGACAGATGGAGTAGTCCATCCCTCTTCCAGCAGACCTCTCAAAGTCACCAGCATGTTGTTCTTTGTCACCTATGATTACAAGGTTATGCATGATCATGGCTTAAAATTCAAAACGTAATAAATGCTACTGTTTTGTGCTTCAACACATTACATTTTCAGTTAGCAATATTAATGCCTTCTTATGTAGAAAATGCAAAATGTTATGTAATGAGGTGTGTGCAAAAACATATCTTCCAGAGTTTATCATCTGAAGAAGAAAAAATTGTAATTCTTAGCTTCATAATACCAGCATACATCTATGTCATAAGAATACTTGCAGTATAGAGTAATAATCATCAGTTATTTAACTATCAGTTATTTGGATGTAGTATATCATCCAATAAGGTGAACTTTTGCATACTGTGCCAAGTTCACAAAATCAGAGTATTAGCTGCACACCTTAGACAAGCTTTTGTTTTATGAATTTACTAAATATGCAAGCACAATTGGTAAAGACTTTTTATATATTTTTGTTGGAATTATTCTAACTATAATAAGAAACCAAGAGGAAAATACCTTTATCAAAGACTGGGACTATCTGCATTTGTGGAAACATATAAGTTCTCTATCAGGATTAGTTTAAAGTCAAGCAATTAAAATTAATGTGAAAGGAAAACTAGGGATTAATTAATAATTAGAATAAAAGGATAACAAAGCAGTGTTATGAACTATATAAATATATGAAACAGCAAAAGGGGTGAGGGGAAGTCAAAATATACATGTTTATTGGGAAAATATTGGATTTGTATTTCTAGAAAATGTTTCAAAAACTGAAAAATAAAGTTTATATAATTTTACAGAAAGAACAGCAAAAATAGAAAGAAGTTCATTTCAAATTAAAGTATTACTGTATAGTTAAAATTTGACAAAAGACTAACAGTAAAATAGCAAAAATCAAAGGAGTTCATGCTTATGGTACTATTTGTACTGAAGGTTATGTTTGGAAAAGGAGGAACCAATAACCACCACTGTGAATTCCTTCTTCACTCCCAAGCAGTCCACAAAATTCAGACTTGTGCAGGTATCCACAATGCACTCATTAGCCCAACAAAAGCAATTACTCCTGGCAATCTGTCACATAGCACACAGATTTCCTCTCCAGAGCTCCCTTTTGTTCTGCAACTTGGAAGTCTTGAGAAACAACAGAAACTCTTCCAAACAGTGGGATATATTTCTGCTGGTTCTTACCTTCTCCATACATCAGTACAGTGGAAATACTTTTGCTGCCCCTCTGCATGTATCATATAACTATGGGAAGGAAGATGGCCATAAATAATGGCTGACTAGTAAGCCAAGCAAAAATATGTAGTCTACAGGGACTGAACACATGGTTTTCCTTTAGATACCCATATTCATGCAAACTCTGGGTGAAGACTGACTTTGTATAGCAAAAGAAAAACTGAAATGCCTACTGAGCATCATTTGCTCCTCCTTTAATATATGTAACATCCAAGTACAGTGGTGCCTCGCAAGACGAAAATAATCCGTTCCGCGAGTCTCTTCGTCTAGCGGTTTTTTCGTCTTGCGAAGCATCCCTATTAGCGGATTAGCGCTATTAGCGGCTTAGCGGCTTAGAAAAAGGGAAAAAAAGGAAAAAAACTCGCAAGGCTCGCAAGACGAAAACGTCTTGCGAAGCAAGCCCATAGTGAAATTCGTCTTGCGAAGCGCCTTGAAAAATGGAAAACCCTTTCGTCTAGCGGGTTTTTCGTCTTGTGAGGCATTCGTCTTGCGGGGCACCACTGTACTGTAGTTAACAAGGTTCTCCAGATCTGGTTGCCAGCAACTTAATGCTCAGTCAGTATCTCCACAATATTAAGATTTATCTAGCACAGCTTTGTCTTCCAATATCAGCCAACCAGAAAGCCCAGAGAAGTTGACAAGAACATGATAATAAAGTTAACTTACCACCACCACCCTGTATAATCATTTATTGTGATGGAGGATGTGCTTACATTGGTCATTATATTATTCTGCCATCTCCCATCAGCCCTAGCCAGCGTGACCAGTTGACACACATGACACACCACCAACATATGGAGGGCACCACATTAGCTATTCATACACTAGTGGAAGAGAACTGCAAGCAGACAACCCATATGTGAAAGGGTCAGAGGAATTATGAGGTGTAGAGTTTGGACCAGGAGTCACATTGTTTAGCTGCCGTACTTGCTACTGTATCAAGCAATAAAATTTGTTGGTAAGATGTAGCTGTGTGAATATGTCTGTAAGATAACATGGAACCTTATGATGCGGAGCTACCATCTGCAAGCTCCAAATTGCAGCTCTCACTTCCACCCCCACCTGGCATTTGATTTGTACCTATGATGGAAATATTTAAGAAAAGTGAATACATTTTTATTTGGGCATTTGGATCCCAAAGGATTTTTTTCTATGTGTATGGTTCTAGAATACGTTATAAACACTGCTGAATATTGAATGTTATTGTATTTGTTGGTTTTAAAATGACATTTTACTTATCTTCTAAGTCGCTCTGTGCACTATATTGGAGAAAGGGTCTAATGGAAACATTTAAAAATTATATAAAAAATAATATCATACTGGATAAGTCAGATAAGGTACACTAATGAATCGTTCATGCTAGCCCCATGTACTAGAGTATATTGTTCCTGTTTCCAGCTGGCAAACTGTTAAAGAGGCTTAAGCACATAGCTGTCGACTTTTACCTTTTCTTGCAAGGAATCGTATTCGAAATAAGGGAATTTCCCTTTAAAAATGGGAAACGTTGACAGCTATGCTTAAGCACTGGCGGTACTTCAGAAGGAATAATGACATGACACTGTACCAGTTCAGGGTGAACAGGTGCAAGACCAAGAAGTCATTTTCAGCTTGACAGTCAGCCCAGAGAAGCCCAAGATCTTTGTGGGCTGGAATATAAAATCCATCTGTGACAACTGAGGGAAACTTACAGTCAGGGAAGAAGCAATAAACAGCATCCAAGCACAGTCATAAAAAAGTGCTGAGTAAATAAGAAATCTCTGAGTGGATTTAGCACAACCATTAGACAGATTGCCACTCCAGTTCCATGTAACAATACTGCTGAAGATTTGAAACAAGAAACTACACCCCCAGCCTATGTATTAGGCATACATTGTTGGCTTAAGGACCATGAGAAGGGAGGGAATATTTGAGTGCAGCTTGTCTTTCCCTTCACTATCAGAGAACCCAACACCAGGTCCTTCCCTTCAGTTAGGTTAAACCCATTAATTTTGACCAGGCCAATCATTGTCCATAGACTTTGGGGACCTTGGGTCTTGGGAAAGGGCAAGGCCAGAATAAAGCTGATCACCCCAAATGCTGCTAAATGAATAGAATGTTGTTGTTGTTTGGTTGTTTAGTCGTGTCCGACTCTTCGTGACCCCATGGAACAGAGCATGCCAGCCACTCCTGTCTTCCACTGCCTCCCGCAGTTTGGTCAAACTCATGCTGGTAGCTTCGAGAACACTGTCCAGCCATCTCGTCCTCTGTCGTTCCCTTCTCCTTGTGCCCTCAATCTTTCCCAACATCAGGGTCTTTTCCAGGGAGTCTTCTCTTTTCATGAGGTGGCCAAAGTATTGGAGCCTCAGCTTCACGATCTGTCCTTCCAGTGAGTACTCAGGGCTCAGTAAATAACAGAAGAATTGCACAATATTACCTGAGCATACTCAGTTGCCTTCAGGAGCCACAAAAATATTGAGATCCAATTGGAGAAGAGAGGTAAAAATGTGTCCCTTGCAGCTTACAGAAGTCAGGGCACGGCTGACTTGTTGGAAGAGGAGCATACCTGTTAGAATAAGGATACATTACAAAATTTAGTTACAGATCCCACTTGCCAGTGCCTTAAGTCTACTTCTTTATTTTGAAGAGCCCATTCATCTCAGCCAGTTGATGCAAATCACAAACTTTAACTACTGACTGTAACAGTCAGTAACTCTTTCTAGTGTAGCAGTAAAAATGCAGTCAAGTTTGGTTGCTGTCAATTTTTGTAGACTGAATATTTGGGGACTTTTGTCTCAGTAGAGAACGCTTGAGTTAATAAATCGGTTCTTTTAACTGCCCACCAGTTTGCTATATCTTCACTTACTATAATGCCAGTTTTTGCCTTCTAGGCTAGTGTTGATTAGAATATTTCCCATGTCTGATCTGTTTTAAGGTGACACAGTCAGAATGACCTGCATTTTAAATGAGAAGGCAGTGCAGTGCTAAGACCTGGGAAACCAGGCTTTAAATTCCCACTCAGCTGTGAAGCTCACCAAGTGACCCTGGGCCACTTACAGCGCCACAGCATAACCTACCTTACAGGGGTGTAGTTGAAATTAAATGAGATGGGGATGGGAACCATGTATGCAACCTTGGGTTGCTTGGAGAAAAGGTGTGATATAAATGCAAAAACAAACAAACAACACATCTAACGTAGATAAAACTCTTCTGGTCATATAATTAATTTGCTCATACCTAACTTCCCCCCTCCCCCTCCCCTTCATTCAAAGGGTGAATTTCCTACATGGCAACTTGAGAGAGAAGTTACCTTACAGCAAAATGAAATAATTTCTTTCTTGTATCAATCAGTCAGTAAAGCTCTACTGCTGGGGAATTGTTCTTTAAAGCTTTGTATTTGGTAAAGAAAGTTGCAGAGATATTGTGCAAATCATTGGGGTTAAGTCCGGGGGGCACAGAAAGGGTTGGCAGTGTAGTAAAAGCAAGGCACAATCTATAGTGCATGTGTATAACATCTGGAGGTTCTTGTGTTTGCATACAGTACACATGCCTGGATTGCTGAGTACACATTTAATTGAGTAAACAAGTGGCCTTGCTTGCACATGAATGGATGTCTGGATTTATCCCTTGTACTCTGTACTGCACTTAAGCTAGTGTAAGTTAAAAAGGTAAAGGGACCCCTGAAAATTAAGTCGAGTTGTGAACGACTTGGGTTGCGGCGCTCATCTCACTTTACAGGCCGAGGGAGCAGGCGTTTGTCTGCTTCCGCAGACAGTTTTTCTGGGTCATGTGGCCAGCATGACTAAGCTGCTTCTGGTGAAACCAGAGCAGCGCATGGAAACGCTGTTTTCCTTCCTGCCTACCCCTATTCAAAACTTTTTGGGACATTAAAGCTTGATAGCCCACTCTTGTATTTAAGAAGTAGCCAAGTAGCCACATGTGATCAAGAATTCCACACAGGTAAGCAAGCTAGCAGAAGACAAATGAAGTGAACAATCTCTCTGTAACAAGCATAGAAATGCAATTCTAAATCCCTCCTTGTCAGCACTAAGCCAGGCTAGTAACTTCTCACAGCTTATTTACAAGGCTGTGTTAGATCTACAATTCATCTCAAAACTAAATCAATGCCTGCTGCTAAAGACATATAAAAGAGGCTTTGCTATGCAAAGGAAAAACCAATCTGAACATTTCCTAAATAGGAATATTTACATGCCACCTACAAAACATAGGCATTTCATGTTTTACCTGATGAAAGTAAATTGCTGCAGTATGTCCAATAACAACCATCCCTGTTTTGAACTATTGGTCATGGGCACTTCATTTTGGTTTCCTACTATTTTTGTGAGAGTGGGACTGTATTAAATGAAGCAGAAGGAAACACTTGAAGGAAGAATGGAAGATAGAATTTTGCAGTGCACATGTTCCTGTATTCCCATACTTAGGCTTCAGACCTGTATATAGATGCTGGTTTTAAGTCCTATGGGATTTATTAGATGGGCTCTAGTGTGATAGTGACTGGGTGGGTTCTTTACCCTTCACTAACATTGTTCTCAATTATGTCAGCTACTTTGTGGAATAATCGGTGGCAGATTTTTTTTGGTGTGCTGTTGTTGTTTGCATAATGTGTTTGGGGAAAGAGGGATGTAGGTGATGCCACCACAATTTCACTGATCATGGGTAGAAGGAGATACATCCATGGGGAGGTGACAGGTTACCATGCAAGTTGAAGATGGGGCTATTTACTCTTTCTTTCTCACCCCATCCCTTCCAGTGTTGGGTTGCTGGTTACTCATCATCTGTGCTTGCTGTTTAATGCTAGATCAGTACAGAATAAAACCACATTTATCCATGATTTGATCATATATGAGGTGGGTAGTTGAGCTGGGAAGAGTTGATCTTGTCCAGCTGTGCCCACCTGGATACTTGGTGCAGCATCAGCACAGGCTGCAGTATGGGAATGAGGAGCTGCTGTGTTCCATATAATGTCCATTTCCAGGAAAACCCTCAGTTTCAGAGCTGGTGGTGTCGGACCAAGGAGACAGTAGACTAGAGCTGCTGTTGGTGTATCATTCACCCTGCTGCCCAGTATCTTTTCTGACCGAGCTGGCAAGATGGTCTTGCGTGCGATGTTAGAATAACCCAGAATTACAGTGCTGAGGAAGCCCCATGCCAACCACGGGTCTGTCTCAAGTTGGTCCAGCACATAGGGCAAAGGACACCCTAGTTTGCATTTTTGCTCCAGATGGAGGAAGGGATGGTCTGGGGATGGTGGATGCCACCCTGCTATCATAGTTAGATCACTTCATGGTAAGCTTTGGACTTATAGCTCCAATCTTCCCACTCAGGATGGTGGACAGATTGAGATGATCTGTCTCGGGAGACTAATGGAGTCCAATGGATTCCTGAATGCTCTGGGGGAATTTCTCATAGATAGAGCAGATGATCCTGTTGCAGCCCTTGTCATGCTGTGGAACACCAAGACTTGTTGGGCTCTTGACACAGTTGTCCCTAAGTATGCTCTCAGGCATTGTTGAACCCACCATGTATCTTAGTGAAACAGGCTGAATGATGGCTAGAGCACAAGTGGAGAAAGATGTGTTGTGAAGTCAGCCTAGCACAAGTGAAACAATGGGACCATGCCTACTGTGTGACTGTGAGAGTGACAAAGGTTTCCTATGAATAATTAGATACTGAGCTAATATAAGTGCTGCTAACTGTTGCCATTTGTGTACAGGTGTACACATTTTCCACTTTAAGGGGGAGGGAGAAAAATTATATGTACAACTGGTTCAATCCCTCATAGTGTAAAAAATGCTGTCCAGCTTCTGCTTTGTGTAGGTTGCAGGCTTACACACATCAACCTCTGAAACCTTTCTTTCTCCCATATGAATTCTCATGGTTTCCTTGTCATAACCATAACACAGCAATAACCCTGAATTCGATTTTCAACCATAATTGTTTGCAAACCTCCATTAAGGTTAATCCCAGCTAGTAATGCTGTACCAGGAAGGTCAGTATCTTGAGTGCAGGTGGCTTAAAGCTTGGTATGAACCTGACAGAACCCAGGTGGGACTGCACCATTGTGCCTTCCATGTGATGACCACAAAGAAAACTTATTTCTCTGCCACCATTGTGGCAGCAAGTAGCTGTCTGGTAGAGCTTTTCTGAGTGTTGAATGGGCCTTTGTCTTTTTTTTAAAAAAATAATATTTATTAAGATTTTTAAAGGTTACAAAAAACAAAAGTAAAGGTAATCATATTAAACAAAAACAAAACAACACATCACAATAAGAAAAAAAAGAAGAAGAAAAAGAACACACAAAAACAAAAAACACAACTAATCTTCTCAACTTATCTTTCATTTGCTTGTTTCCTTGACCACCTCCCACCTCCCTTTTTTGTATTCTAATTCGATTAACTATTTCAGCAAATCCTTTCCATCTTTTCCAATTTTTGTTCTGTATTTTATCTCAATATAATGTAACTTTACTTTCCCTCCTTTCACCAATTTTTATTTAACCTTATTTTAACATTAAAACTAAAATACTTATATATGCTTAACTCCTTATAACATTTCTGCTAAGGCCATAAAATTTCATTCCAACATTTTTCTATCACTCATTAATTTTACAGTGTTTCTATAAATAAACTTTAAATTTTCCAATCTTCTTCCACCATCTCTTCTCCCTGGTCTCGGATTCTGCCAGTCCTTTCCGTCAATTCCATATAGTCCATCAACCTGGAGATCTTATGTCCGAGGCTCTTAACTCTTTTCCAAGTCCCTTCTGCAGGTCTTCTTCATATTCTTTAATGCTAAAGAGCAGGTCTCGGGGAGACTCCAACCTAACAATGCTTTTGTTCCTTCTCGACAGGTCATGCAAATTTCCATAGTTGAAGCTAGAGTCTATACAGTGTTTCAGGGCGTATTTCAAGGTTCCTCCAAATCCAAAGGCCCCCCCAAACTTCAGTCTCCTTCAAATCCAAGTCCATATCCCAAAAGTCAATTAATCCCTGGATAAAGAGATCTTTCCAACTATCCTTCTTCAGTCCAAGCCGGGATCCAATCCTCAAAATCTGGCTTTTTCTAGATTCAATCATAAAAGGCCTCAATTTATAGTCCTCAATTTGCTTCTGTAGAACTAAGGGTCCTGCTTGTGTTATTTTAGGTTCAAAAACAACGACTTTCTCCTTTTCCTCCACCATTTGTTTTTTTTTAAAGATATTTATTAAGATTTTATATAATAAAACAAGTATCACAGTCAAACAAAACAGAAGAGAAAGACAATAAAAAACAACACAGTCCAGCAAAACTAAAAAGCACAATAAAAAACATAAGAAAAGGAAAATAAGAAAAAACAGAAAATAAAGAAGATCTAGTTTTTTGATTATTATCTTTATAACCCTCTTTCCTGACTTCCTCACATCTCCCTTTTCTGTGTTCCCCTTTACACAATCAAATTCAGCAATTCCTTACCCTCTTTCAAATCTTATTCAATATTATACATTTCAACCTATTATGTCTTCGATTTTTCCTTTCCTTTTAAATCCATTTTTACATGTTCTTTATAACTTAATCCCTTATATCATTTTGTTTAATTTCGACATAATATTACTCTAGCCTTTACACCCTTTTCTTTTAAAACATTTTTGCATATTCCTTTTAGCTATGTCACTGATGCCATATTATCTTTATATCCAACATCATTTTAACATTCAAACATTTTACAATGTTTTTGGAGATTTTCTTTAAACTTCTTCCAGTCCTCTTCCACCGACTCTTCTCCCAGGTCTTGGATTCTGCCGGTCATTTCTGCCAGTCCCATATAGTCTATCACTTGCATCTGCCATTCTTCCAGAGTGGGCAAATCTTGTGTCTTCCAATATTTGTAAAACAAAAAGAAAGAAAAAACAAAAATACAAAAGTACAAAAATACAAAAATAAAAGCAATTTAAAAACACATAGAGTTTCCACTTACTTATTTTCTTTTGACTTATTTTCCAGACCTCCTCATACTTCCCTTTCTTATATTCCAATTCAAATTGTTAGTTCAGCAAATCCTCACCACTAATTCTTTTAATTATTTCAGAACCTTATTTTCAATATCTCTTAAACATTACAGCTGAACACCACTTAATTTCTATCCAACATCATTCTAACATTCCTTAATTTTACAATATTTATGCAAATAGTCTTTAAACTTCTTCCAGTCTTCTTCCGCCGCCTCTTTTCCCTGGTCTCGGATTCTGCCGGTCATTTCTGCCAGTCCCATATAGTCGATCATCTTCATCTGCCATTCTTCCAGAGTGGGTAGATCTTGTGTCTTCCAGTATTTTGCAATGAGTATTCTTGCTGCTGTTGTCGCATACATAAAAAAAGTTCTGTCCTTCTTTGGCACCAATTGGCCGACCATGCCCAGAAGAAAGTCCTCTGGTTTCTTAAGGAAGGTATATTTAAATACCTTTTTCATTTCATTATAAATCATTTCCCAGAAAGCCTTAATCCTTGGGCACGTCCACCAAAGGTGAAAGAATGTACCTTCAGTCTCTTTACATTTCCAACATTTATTATCGGGCAAATGATAAATTTTTGCAAGCTTGACTGGGGTCATGTACCACCTGTAAATCATTTTCATAATATTCTCTCTCAAGGCATTATATGCCGTAAATTTCAAACTGGTGGTCCATAACTGTTCCCAGTCAGCAAACATAATGTTCTGTCCAACATCCTGTGCGCATTTAATCATAACAGACTTCACCGTTTCATCCTGGGTGTTCCATTTCAGCAGCAAGTTATACATCTTTGACAAAATCTTGGTTTTGGGTTCTAACAATTCTGTTTCTAATTTCGATTTTTCCACCTGGAATCCAATTTTCTTGTCCAATTTATAAGCCTCCATTATCTGATAATAATGAAGCCAGTCTCGCACTTTGTTTTTTAATTTCTCAAAACTCTGCAATTTCAATTTGTCTCCCTCTTGTTCCAAAATTTCCCAATATTTTGGCCATTTGGACTCCATATTGAGTCTTTTAAAAGCTTTCGCTTCCATTGGTGACAACCACCTTGGGGTTTTATTTTCCAATAAATCTTTGTATCTTATCCAAACATTAAACAATGCTTTCCTGACAATATGGTTTTTAAATGCTTTATGTACTTTAACCTTGTCGTACCACAAATATGCATGCCACCCAAAAGCATTATTAAATCCTTCTAAGTCCAAAATGTCTGTGTTCTCAAGAAGCAGCCAGTCTTTCAACCAGCAGAATGCTGCTGATTCATAGTAAAGTTTGAGGTCTGGCAGGGCAAATCCACCCCTTTCCTTTACATCAGTTAATATCTTAAATTTTATTCTGGGCTTCTTGCCCTGCCAGACAAATCTAGAAATATCTTTCTGCCACTTCTTGAAACAGTCCATCTTGTCCACAATCTGCAGTGTTTGAAACAAAAACAACATTCTAGGCAATACATTCATCTTTATAACTGCAATTCGACCCAACAAGGAAAGTTTGAAATTTGACCATATTTCTAGATCTTTTTTCACTTCTGTCCAACATTTTTCATAATTGTCTTTAAATAAGTTCACATTTTTTGCTGTCATATTAATCCCCAAATATTTCACTTTCTTAACCATGGTCAAACCGGTCTCATTCTGAAACCTTTCTTTTTCGATTGATGTTAAGTTTTCTCTAAAACCTTAGTTTTTGACTTGTTCAATTTAAATCCTGCCTGAGGTAATTTGATCTTCCCCTCACTCCTGCAGGCTTACTAAATTCAAAATTCCAAATTTCCCCCCTCTTCACCTGCTTCCAAGGGGGGTTTTGTATTTTTAACCAATGGAGATTTAATCCTATATCAAAAAACTTTCAAAGACTTTAGCTTGTAACGTCTTTGCTTCAGTCTATTTACAAAAGCGGAAGGCGGACTTCCTGTTTAAGCCTCCCCGCTTCGGTGTCAAATTGAATCTTTTTCTCTCTCCTTTTTTCCCGATTTATCCTACTCACTGGTAGTTGCTTTTGAAGTTGAATTGTCACAGGAAAAAGCCAGCGCTCTCCCGTAACGGCTGTGCGGCTTCGCTCCGTGGAAAAAGCAGTCGATTCACAGCGCCGCTCACCCCGCTTCGCTCCGGAGCCCGTAGTCGGGTTCCCCCGCGAGTTGGGGGGGGCACAAAGGGTGCCCGCTGAATCCCACGTTCACAGGTTTCACCCACCTGTGATTTTTAAAGGGTCTCCGCCTTCGCCATGGTGGACAGACCCGATTCCCACAAAGCAAATCCCTCCTAGTCAGAGGGATTCCGCCATTACCGATGGCGCTAACCCGGAAGTTCCTTGAATGGGCATTTGTCATCTGGCCAAGAGATCATTGTTCTTGCACCCTTGAGGTCTACAGTGACAACTTTGTGAGGCACTTTGTTTCCTATGCTATTTAACATCTATATGAAGCCACTGGAAGCTGTTGCCAGGAGATTTGGAGCAAGGTGTCATCAGTACAAAGGTGACACTCAGCCATGTCTCTCTGTTCCATATGAATTAAGAGAAGCAGTTGAGGCACTTGGAGCTGATGATGAGCTGGATGTGGGTCAATAAATTGAAGCTGAATAGACAATATATGTAATGTATTTAGGAGGTGGGGAGATGGTCTGTCCTGGATGCGGTTGCCCTCCCCTGGAAGGAGCAGACTCATAGTTTAGGGGTTCTGCTGGCCTGCAATAGGACATTCTCTGTGGCAGCCCCTAACATATGGAACTCCCTGTCTACAGAAGTGTGTCCAGCAACTTTAATATATCATTTTCAGTGACCTCTTTATTCTGGCTTTTGACACCAGAGATGCATATTTTTATGACACACCTTATTTTGTGATTATATGTAGTTTCAACTGTTTATAATGTTGTGCTTATTATTGTTGTAACCCACCCTGGGACCTTAGGGTGAAGGGCAGGTGGTGGTGATGGTTGTGACCTTAGGGTGAAGGGCAGGTGGTTGTTGTTATTGTTGTTGTTGTTGTTGTTACTGAAAATTGCATTTGGTTAAAAGATTAGCAGTGCTTGGCAATGCTATACAGTATCTGCATCAGACTATAAAACATTTTTTTTTTCACCTTGGACCTTCAGGAGTGTACTTTTCTTGAACAGTAATATTTGCTCCATATGTAGGCTTCATTATCAAGCCCTCGTGGGAAATATACAATAATAATAGTTTTAAATCCAGATGGGCCTGGTTCACATAGGCTGTGGTCATATCATGTGATGAACTGCATGTGTGACTGAGCCCATCTTGGATTATTCACTGTAGCATTTTCATCTTGCTCAGTGTCAGTTCACAGTCATTCTACTTTTCAATGGGAACATTCCAAACATTTGGCTGAGAGCCACATTTTGTGTGAGGTGATATAGATATTTTTGTCCCTGAGGTTTGATCAGTTTTGGCTCATTCTATTTGCAATTCTCATTTTCAGTGGACATTTATCTGCATAATTCTTAATGGAGCAACGCTCTAAAATCAGATTGTTCATTTGTGGCAGAATCTTTAGCTTACAACTGAAAACACGCTGTCACCTAGAAAATTAACTAATATAACAAATATTCAAATATATTAATGTGATGAGTTTAATCACGATGCAAAACTCTGTAAATCACTACCTTCCTCATTGTTGCAGCAGGTTTGGGGTTTGTTTGTGTTGTTATAGTTGTTGTTGGGGTTTTTTAAGCTCTGCATGATTAAAGTGAGGGAGTACCTTATGTACGTAATTTTATTTAGCGAGCTGCAAAATATAAATTCTAACTCATTATAATATTGTTCTGCCTTAGCTGTTACAGTTTAAACTTCCTGTCAAGAAATAGCTAGGTCAACCTCTGGGTGACCTGTCTTATTTAGCTTTGGGCTAGAGCTCCACCAAGTGATCTTCCAGCATGATACATTTTTTTTTAAAGTAAGCTGATTGTGTTTTAGCATCACTTAGTGGCAGTATGAATTTTAACCTTTTATTCCTGCCAGGAAATTACATTTCAAGACTTTGGTGTAAAATTAAAAGAATATCGTGTTCAGTTGCATTTGATAATATTTAAATTTGATTAATTGGATTTAAAGCTTAGACAACTGAAATGTTTGTATATGGTCTTCAATTTTGTCATTTGTTTTCAACTTGAAACCTCGCAAGAGGCACTTGAACCATCTGGTAATTAGCTATTGCTTACAGTATTTTAAACATGTTAAAAACCACAGTCAGGAATTGGACAAGCGTGTCACCACTGATAGCAGCTTGGCTACCATAGTTGCAGTTAATGAAAATGCATTGCTGTGTCTTTGGTGAACAAGCATTTTGCTTAATACAGTGGTAATGTGTACTGTGCAACTGCAAAGTAATTCCCAGTGTGTAGCATACAGCCCCAGTCCATTCCACTTGCTACTTTGAATTGCTGTGAGAGACTGACCCTATCGGTAAACTGAAAGATTCTCAATGGCTTAAGATCTGGTCCACTTGCCACCTTTAGGTCTCTGTCTACCAACATTAAGGAGAATTCTTTTTTAAAATTTGGGAATGCTTTTGAGGTAAGAAATGCAGAGTAGAAATTTTCTCAAATAATAGGGATTGTTAGGGATGTGATGGAACATAAAATGGCCAGTATTGTATTTCCATTATATAAATCTATGGTATAGCCCAGTGGTGGTGAACCTATGGCACATGTGCCAGAGGGGGCAGTCAGAGCCCTCTCTGTGGGCACGCACGCCATCGCCCCAGCACAGAGCCGGCAGAAGGCGAGGGCAGTGTGTTGAGTTGTCAAGTGAGTAGAAGCACCTCGGCTGGGGCACCAGGGTATGTGCGCGCAAAACGGAGCCATAACCTCCAGGGCACGCGGTTTCCCTTGGGGAGCCTCTGCTGGGGGGTGGGGTGCAGCTCTGTGCACGCGCTCAGAAGTGCGTTGACGTGTTGGTGGGCTGCAGAGAGTTCCAAGCAGCCGTCTTTCTCCTGCTGCTGTGAGGTTGAGGCTTTACACACCCTCTGGCCAGGGCCAATAGGAGCGGAGTCAGAAGTGGAGTGGATGCTTCCTGCTCCCCAGCTGAGCTGCCTGCTCCCACTCCTACTTGTGTGCAAGCAGGAGCAGGGTGGAGATCTCTCAGCTGGGAAGCACGAAGCCTCAACTTCTGAGAGATCCCCTAGGAGCGGAGCTGGCAGCTCAGCTGAAGAGCACCTGGCTGCCTTCACGGGCTGCCTGCAGGGGCTCTCAGATGCAGCTTCCGGGCAGCCCCCACCGTCCCCAACCTCATCAATTATTCAGGTTGGCTGCCTTCACAGGGTTGCAGGGGATCTGATGCATAGGATCTTTAAACTTCTCCTTTGAGGGGAGTGCAGCCGCAAACTCCTCAATGGAAAGTGTGACGTAGCCTGCACCTCCCCAGCTGAGCAGCCCCGATCCAGCTCAGAGCAGCCCGATCCCACTCCTACTTGCCTGCTCACTTGCTGCCCCAGCCCAGCCTTCCCTCACTCAGCGCCTCCAGAGCTGGAAGAGGGGGTGGTTGCTGTTGTGGCTGCGATGGCGGAGGGACGAAGTGCTGGAGGGCAGCAGGTGCCTGCTCGCTTGCCGCCCAGCCCGCCTTTCCTCATTCTGAAAACGGAAGTGTGGCACTCAAAATGGAAGTTATACTCAGAATAGAGCACGTTCTGCTTCTGAAAAAAGTTCGAAAACCAGAACACTCATTTCCGGGTTTGAAGTGTTCAGGTTCCAAGTAGTTCGAGAACTAAGCCGTTCAAAAACTGAGATACCACTTTATTACTCCACTGTGTCTCCACATGGATGTGCCAACTTCCCCTTCTAAACTAAAACCTCAGTATTCAGGTTAAATTGCATTGTTGGTGTTTGCGATAAATAAGTGGGTTTTGGGTTGCAGTTTGGGCACTCAGTCTCTAAAAGGTTCTCCATCACTGATATAGCCACATTTGGAATTCTCTGTATAGTTCTGATCATCTACCTATAATAAGGTATTACAGAGCTGGAAAAGTCTGGGAAAAGGTAAACCAAAATGTTCAAGGGATTCAATGTTCAAGTAGAAATTTTCTCAAATAATAGGTATTGTTAGGAATGTGATTGAACATAAAATGGCCAGTATCGCATTGCCATTATATAAATCTATAGTATAGCCACATTTGAAATTCTCTGTATGGTTCTGATCATTCTGCCTGTAACAAGGTATTACAGAGCTGGAAAAGACTGGGAAAAGGTAAACCAAAATGTTCTAGGGATTGGAGTACCTTCATAGGAGTGAAATGATAGATACATATAAAGTATGAATGGTGTTGAGTAACTGGATGAGTGAGATAATTTTCTCTCTCATAATACAGAATTCAGGGCTACTTGTTGAAATGCATAAACATTAATAAACTTGGCGGAAACAGAAGAAAGTTCTTCTCTAAGGGCACAGTTAATCTGAAATTTGCTACTACAAGATGTAATAACTTACATGAACTTCTTACATGATCTTAAAGGGAGACTAGACAAATTTGTAGGTCTCTCACTGACTGTTAACTATGAGAGAACTAAATGGAACTTTCATGTTGGAATATGATTTTTTTCCTTTAAAGCTATTGTTTGCGGGGAAAACAGTAGGGAAGATTGCAGTTTGCCTTCTCTGTTTCTTGAAGTATCTTGTTGATTTTTTATGAAAACAGGATGCTAGATCCAGTGAACATTTGATCTGTTCTGTTCTCGAAGGCATTTATATTCCCAGGAGCACAGTGAGACAATTCTGAGATTGATATTTCACGTGCATATATATATACTAATCCCAAGTATATCTTGCTTCTTGAAAAAAAGTTAAAACTTTTATTTATTTTATCTTTGGGGGCTACTTTTAAAGAAGCAACAATATATATTTGATGAGAGCAACTAAAACCACAAGCTGCTATGTAAATTGAGTTAACCTTTTGTTTGTTTTTTAACAGGTATAGGCTACTGCAACAAGAGAATAAAGTGATAAACAATTACTTTTGCAAACTACAGCTGCTTTTTGAATGCATTTTTAACACAGTAGTGCTCCAGAAGATGATAAAGAAATGATAGCAGCTCAAGAAGCAACAACTAATTTTGCTCTGCTTCAGTAAGTACCTTAAAATAGCAATGTTAAATGATAAACCCACAAAGCATCTTCCTCCCCCCCTCAACAGCAATGATATATACTATTATATATGTGCCTTAAAATTATGGCTTATATTAAGTCAGTAGTCCTAGCATCATTTCATCATCAAAGAATTATGTGATGTTACTTAAAAAGATTGCTTGAACAATTTAGCCACTATCAAAGGGTACCTGCCATAAATATTTGTCTTGTGGCTTCTTCAGATGTAATGGCTTTTTAAACCATATAAGTTCAATGATCAAGGAGGTGTTGGAGGTGTTTCTTGCAGATTTGGGGTAGTGTATGTCAGGTGTCTTCCACCTTTTCAGACCCAAGACCCACTTTCTTAATCTTTTAGCATATAGTCACATGAAGGTAGTGCTGTTGTTGCAACTCACCTTGGATCAAGCTGCAACCCACTAGTGATTCCAGACCCACTAGTGGAAGACCAGTGGTGTAAGTAATGAACTACTTCACAACTGGCTCAAACAGGGCTGCTGAGTGTGCTCTTTTTAAGATACTACAAAAGTATTACTTGCTAAGGATGAGCAAAGAAATGAGTGTTACTCTGACTGCATTGTTTTCCCCCTTTAAATCGTGTGCTGTCTAAATTTTATTTGTTCACCTGATGTTAATTGCACACAGTCTGTTGGTTTGCTGCTTCCTGCAAATCATGCTGGGAGTTTATTCAAAGTTATGACCATTGAGCTTAGTAGGGTTTACACTGTAGTAAGTTTATTTTGAGTTGCAGCTTAAGTGAAGTATCTGCTTGCATCAGGAAGATAAACTGATATGGATGCATGCAAATTTCATTGTTATGTATGCAGTATTCTTGTCACCATTTAAATTTTTCAGATGATGGGTAGGAAATATTCTTTATCCACATATTAACTCAAGGTTTCCTAGCTTCTGCTCTCATCCTTCCACCTCTCTGAATTGGCATGGTGTGTATCATATGCTGATACCACTCCTGTACTGTCATGGACTGGCTCGCTTCTGACATGTACCTTCCTGTTTATATTGAAACCTGTTCATATTGAAACCCTGTTCAGCCAGGGCAAACTATTTTGCATCCAGGTAATAGACATGGTAAATAAAATACTTTCAAAATAAAGGCATACTTACCAAGAATATAAAATATGTCTTTTTAGGGAGTCTGAAACACATTTTTCTTCAGATACTGACTTTGAAGATATTGAAGGAAAAAATCAGAAACCAGGAAAAGGAAAGGTATGTGTATCTGGCATTCTCAGTCATATAGACTGGTGGCAATGTAATAAAGCTGGTTTATATTTTATATAATTTTTGAATGAAATTTTATCCATGCAGTAATGGTGACTTAAGTGCTTGTTTGAATCTGAATAATGTTGGTGTAATAGTGTGTGGGGAGGTTGCAGATTTCTCTTCAAGTTGAAGCTGTTCTTCTCATGAAATGTGTTCCAGAGTGTTCACACATCTTTGGGGGCAGGTTTACCAGGGATAGGTTGCTACTAGAATGGGCAGGCCAGAAAGTCACTGTGTACATGCAACCCTTTATATCTTGGTCTTTGTGTTGAAAACTTTTGTTTCAGCAAACATAAACTGGCAGAACACAACGGGTGCTAATAGTGGTTTATAGTAAATAAAGATTCCAAAATCTTAAACCTCTGGTAACACATAATAATGCCTGAAATAGTTCAATTATACTTTTACTAATAAATAGATTTGCTTTTGATATTTATACAGACCTGTAAAAAGGGGAAAAAAGGTACAGGAGAGAAGGGGAAAGTTGGAAACGGAACAGGGAAGCCTGGTGGTCCAAATCGAATGAATGGGCATCACCAGCAGAATGGTGTGGAAAACATGATGCTGTTTGAAGTTGTTAAAATGGGCAAGAGTGCTATGCAGGTAAGTCTTTTTAGGGGGTCTTAAAGTGAATATTCAAGCAGTGTAAATAAAGCACTCTATAAAATTGAAACTGTCTAAAGAGTTGGGCTCTTATGCACATCCTTGATGTTATATTTTAAAACATAATTTTTTTAACAGCGAGACAACTATGGGGAGGGGGAGAGATACTAGCATTATTCTCTTTGTTTTTGTTTGTTTGTTTGTCTAACCGTTGGAATGAACCCCTGGAAAGTTGTCCAAACTCAAATCTGTCCCTCAGTTCCCCACTCTGGCTATAAACTGAGCATGACCTCATGAAGAAATTAATAAAAGAACATATAATCATATTGGTTATGTTTGAACATAAACTAAATAATGCTTTAGCATTTTAAGTTCCAGTAAAGCCCTGGGCTCATAAAATCCTTTCTCCTTCTCCTCTGGTGCAGCTATGAGGAGGAAGGCAGAAATTTCTATTGAACAATATTAACAGCAGTTTAACACATGGGCGATTTTTGACTGTGAAGACAACTTGATAAAACTTGCTTGTTTCAGCAAACCATAGTTAAGGCTGACCACAGTTTGCCCAAATATTGATAACAAGACATGCTGTTATTAAGTGAAACTTCCAAAGTTCTCCTTCAGAGGGGGAGAACATAATCCCAAGACTCTGTGCGCCAGTAGTGGTTTAGTCATGCTGGCCACATGACCCTGAAAGCTGTCTGTGGACAAATGCCAGCTCCCTTGGCCTGAAAGCAAGCTGAGCACCACACCCCATAGTTGCCTTTGACTGGACTTCATTGTCCAGGGGTCCTTTAACTTTGCCTATTCAGAAATTAATTTATGAAGCTAATTCTACCAGTATTGGCAGAATGACGTACTTTCTAAATTCCAAATCTTAAGAGCTAGTGTGCATTATTAGTGCAGGTTTATTTAATACTTCTAAACTATTTTGGTTAATGGAATCATTTGTTTGTATCTAGATACAAACATAAAAATAGTTTGATCCAAAGGTACCCTTCTGCTCATAGGGGGCAGCATCTGAGTTGAAAGGCACCTTTGGATTAAAATCAGTGTACCTAACTCTTTTGTCTCATTGTCATCAATCTGCAAGCTATAGTTTTAACTGAGAACTGTCTTGCTTGATTAAAACATTTTACCTCTTTCTCCAGTAGAAGCTGCTTACAAGCAAAATACTTTGTTCACAACAATTTAGACTTCTCTGTTTCACATAACTGGAGCAGGGCTGGCAGAGGGGAAGGAGAAGGGAAAGTTGTTTTGTGTGAGCAGAAGAACATTCTGCTAGTGAATGCATATAGCCTAATACTTTGAGAAATGAAAGAAAGTAAAGAAATAAGCAACTTAGTTTGCTGTTTAGAAGAACTGGTTCAGGGAACTTTATGAGCTTATCATAATTTTTTGATTGGTGGCTTTTTTGGGGTGGGTGGGAGCTGCATCTTGAAAAGGTAGTTACAGTGTATTTAATGGTGGCTTTATTTATTTTTCCCTAGTCTGTGGTAGATGACTGGATAGAATCCTACAAACATGACAGGGATATAGCACTTCTTGATCTCATCAACTTCTTTATTCAATGTTCAGGCTGTAAAGGTAAGAAGTGTATTTGGAAGTAGCGTTTACTTCCTTACAGACTTAAAAAAAAAAATTCGAATCCCACCCTTTTTTCAATTAACTATTCAACTTAAATGTGGGGGCTTGGCTTGCAAATGCCTGCCACCACTCTCTCTCTTAAGCACAGCTGGCTAGACATGTTTCCATTAGACTTGCCTGTCACAGAGTAGCTCAGTTCAGACATGATGCCCAAGTATGGCTAAGGAAGCACAACTATGGTTTGTCATGGCATCTGAATTTATAACCCGAGTTTTGTTACCAGCCAGCAAATCAGAACTGGAAATCACTGTTTGAAGTAGGCTTGCAAACGATGGCTTGAGTTGATAGGATGTCTAAATTTCACAACTCAATGGTCACGTAGTGAGGAAACAATGTATTCACTCTAATGGGTTAGCTGCCTCTTCTTTAAAGATTTGAGAAATCTTCTTCAATAAACACTTAAAAAAACAAACATTGCAGTGAGTGAGGAGGTAGAAGAAATAGCATAGTTTGCAGTATTTTCAGTTCTTGTTGTTGGAGAGCAAGACTCGGTTCAGATGTCACTTTCTCAGTCTAATAAACTATGTTTTATTAGCTTGAGAACAAGCCCTGTACCATAAGGAAATAAAGGACTACATAACTTTTAAAAGGCATTTGTAGGCAGCCCTATATTGGGAAATTTTTAATGTTTCATATTTTACTATGTTTTATATGTGCTGCAAGCCGCCCAGGGTGGCTGGGGAATAAATAAAATTATTATTGTTATTATTATTATTATTATTATTATTATCTCTCTCCTCCTCCTCGGTTCTCTTGCTTGTAAAAATTGAAGACATTGTGGATTGATCTTAGGCTGCCAACTAGGATTTCATGTGTTTGTGAATCATAATATTTCAGGATTAATTTATTAACAATATTTCTGTAGTGGCTTGCCAGAGATTGAGGTGGCATACAATATAGCATATAACATGTTTTAGAAAATTCTAACAGCCAACTGTATAAAAACTTGCATGTTAGCAGCTTATAAAGCAGGCCTTGCCTGAATTTGTAATTGTTTGTATACACAAACAGTGCTTATTGTCAAAACATTAAATGACATTTCAGTTTAGTATGTTCCTGCATAACGTTTTTCCCCCCCACAGAAGTTAAGGTCTATGATACTGTATGATGTGATTTTAAATCACTATTTGTTACTTGTAGGGGTTGTAACAGCAGAGATGTTTCGACATATGCAAAACTCAGAAATTATTCGGAAAATGACTGAAGAATTTGATGAGGTAAATTTTAGACATATTTCTAGAAAATTTGTCATGCATTTATGAAATGAACTATCATGTCGCAGGATATAAATGTTTGATGTAATACATTGCATAACAAAGGATAGTGGTAGGGTGGAAAGTTAATAAGTAAAAGCAGTGGAAATGAACTTACAGTTAAAACATGCAGATAATAATGATGGCATCTCTTTTGAAGGGATGTTTTAAGCAGCGCTAGAAACTCAGATATGTAAGCTAGCCACCAAATGGCACTTTAAACCTAAGTTACGATCACCACAGTGGAATGTTTGAGTCTCCATTGGAATAAAAATCACCTCAAAAAATAAACAGCCTCACTGATTTTTAAAGGATTGGAATTCAGCATCATACTGAAGGCAATCATTCTGTCAGGGCAAGCTTTTTGACTTGCCGGATGGAACAGTCCCCTCTCTTTTGCCCCTGTGTGCTGTGGTGGCGGCTACTCCAATCCCCCCCCAAGCCAGTTTGGGGGGTGGCTTGTGGAGGAAGGGAATAAAGCCCCATTACAGAAGCAGAAATCCTTTATTTCACTTATTGTATTTATATCCCACATTTATCTTCCAAGGAGCTCAAAGTAGTGTACATGGTTCTCCTCATCTCCATTTCATCCTCACAACAACCCTGTGAGGTAGGGTATGCTAAGAGATGGTGACTGGTCCAAAGTCACCCAGTGAGCTTCATGGATGAGTGAGGATTCAAACTCTGGTCTCCCAGGTCATAGTCCAACACACTGACTGCAGGGCTTCCATTGACAGGGCTCTTTAATGGATTCCCACCCAAAGTTGGCACTGGGTGATAAATAAACTAAGGTCTTAACCCCACTTCTCTGGGGTGTAAGGCTGAAAATATGTACACCTATCTGGTAGTAAGTCCCATTGAATTCACTGGAGATTACTTCTGAATAAACTTTCATATGATTGCATTACAAAACTAACACCAAGCAAAAGTGGTGGGAACCAGGTCTACTGAGTATTCTTGGAACTGGAATGATAAAAATGAATGTGAGTACTTAGAGGAGACCTTGAGCATTGATATATGCATTTTGTGAAAAAGAAATGTAGGTCCTGTGCCATGAAGGCACAAAATGTCACGATATGGTTTAAGTTCACAAATAACTATATATTAACTATCATTTTTATAACCATTTTCCTTTTCAAAATTTTCCTGTGCTTCTAAATGGCTGATTAGCACAACCATTTTTAATGTTGCTCAAGCCATCTTTCAAACTTTCCAGAAAGTAGCATGCCACACCATGTGAGTTAAGAGGCGTTCATAAGGCTGATGGCCTTGTCTGAATTCCACACACCCCACTTCAGTGTGAAGTACTGTTGTGTCAATTGGTCCTAAAAGAAAGGATAGCAGTGATAACAGTAGAAGAGAGTCAAAGGGGAGACACACACACACACACACACACACACACACACAGAAGTAAAAGAGAGTCCAGAGAACCACTAGGGACTAAAGAGTTGTCTTAAGAGAAAAATACCTGGCCAGACAGTGGGTTGTAGCCAAATAAGTTCTGCTTAGAGTAGACCCATTGATTGTAATGACCCTGTTAGCTATGCCTCGTAACTTAAATGGATTTACTTTGAGTAGGATTAGCTTTGACTAGAACCCACAATTCTGAAATCCTATCCACTAAACGTTAGAAATCCTTCTGAGCTTCATTCTGGAGTATGAAAGTTCACTTGTTTTGCAAACATCCCTTTGCAGCCCTGAGGTTCTGTAGCTCATTAAAAAATAAACCTTGGAAACTTAGTTTATTGAGATGTTAGGTTGCATGTTTATGGAATAAAAAGATGAACACCATGCAGCTTCGGCCTCCAAGTGTCCTTGGCGGTGATATTAAATGACAAAAATAATCAGTGGTGTTTAATCCATGCAGGTGTTCAGGAAGGCAGGGTATTAACGATGTGCAGATAATTCTGTTGGGGCCACTCTCGTGTATCCTTCTGATAGGATGAACAGAGTTCAAGGAAAGTGTGTTCTTGTGTGTTCCGGACAGCTCTGTGGTTCAGCCACCATCACCCTAATAAAGCAGCTTCTGTTCTTCTCCTGGCTCCATTGTCTTAATTTCTCCCCCTCTCCACCCAGAGTTGCCAGCAACAAAAATCTCCACAGATGGGTTGTTTGGAGCATAGTGGCGTCTTTTGCTGCCATGCTACTACACGAGTTAGCTGACTTTTGTGGTAGTGTGACAGTAAAAGATGCTGCCGACTTGTGGAGATGTCAAGAGTTGCTGGTGATTCTGACATCTCTCCAGCTTGGCTGGCTGGTATGCAGCAAGAAATGCTACTGTGTGCCAGCCAGCCAGATGGTGATGTCAGTCACCAAGTAGATGGTTGTGAGTTGCGAAATGTGACTGGCGACCAGTGAATTTTGAACACTGGTTTTCAGGATAGGGTGGGGGACCTCTGGCCCAGAGGCCGAATATGACCCTCCAGGCCTCTATTGGGCCCTCAAGATTTTCTCTGTGCCACACCTGTCTCTGCTCTATGTCCTCCTTGAGTGCACAATGCCTGTTGTGTGTGGAAGTGTTTGTGTATGTAATCCTCTGCCTGGCTTTTGCATGTCTGGAATGTAGCCTACTGTACAAAAGTAAAAATCATGTGTGGCTCCGCCCACATGTCCCTGGCCCCACTCACTAGGGGCATGTAATCCACAGAGGGCTGTCCATGTGAGCCTACAGCTTTTCAGCTAAAGAAGCTTCTCCACCCCTGTTTTAAGGGGAGCGATGAAATACCAAGCATGAATAGAGATAGGTGTCCCAAAGAAGTTATTGGAAGCAAGACATTTAAAAAGAATATATATTTCCAATGTTAAATAATGGCTTTTAACAGTAATGAAGAAAACAATGGACAGTGGAGTTTTGAGAATTTTTGCGTGAGATAAATTAAAAGATATTAACCCAGGGCACTGTTAAACAGCCATATTCATATTATTGGCATTGTTAGATTTAATATTGTATTTAAGTTTAGAAACAATATGATATGTCATAAAGACGTGGAATATTTGATAAGTATTACATATGTGTGTACATGCTCCTACACAAATATCATTCTACTGTTTAAACCTTGAAATACTGTTTCAATATGTTTTTTTCAAGACTGCTTCCAACTATTCATCTAAAAGGGTTTAGCTGTATTTCTTAGCACAATGGTAATAAACTGCACAAGAGCCATACATATTCTGCTCTGAAGAGGTTATCAGTTTATGCCCTAATAAGGGAGCTCTTCTCCAGAAGTGTGTATTTTCAAGAGCTAAAAAGGACAGTTGACTTCAACAGTAAACTAGATGTCTTACAGATTGCTTATCATTGGTTTCTTTTGAAATCCCTGCGTTGTTTTGAAAACTGCTTGTTGGCATCTCAGTTTATGTAGTTTTCTTAAAATAACTTCTTTCCCCAAGGCTATTCCATAGTGATTATTATTATTCTTGCATGTTCAAATGCACCTGCTGCCTTGAGAGTTTTGGTTCTGCAAAAAATTGTTATGTTTTTGTGGTGAGCAGAAATCTTGGTTCCACTTTGGAAAGCAAAACAAAACTTAGAATATCTTATGTACTAAAGAAAACAATGATAATCCTTTTTGTGAGGAGCATTTCTTGGGTCTTGAAGAATGCTGACATTTACAGCATTTACTTCTGCTGTTTTAGTTCCTCAAGTCGTCTTATATTTTAACAAACAATAATATGAAATATCATTAACATATATTTGTTTCCTATTGTAGGATAGTGGAGATTATCCACTTACCATGGCTGGTCCTCAATGGAAGAAATTTAAGTCAAGCTTTTGTGAGTTTATTGGAGTATTGGTCCGGCAGTGTCAGTATAGTATCATATATGATGAATATATGATGGACACAGTCATTTCACTACTTACAGGACTATCAGACTCTCAAGTCAGGGCATTTCGACATACTAGCACACTGGCAGGTAAGCAGTCTTTATTAGGATGATTTTGTGTATTCTCCTTTTAAGTCTTAAAAGGCATCCTGAATAATGATTTCTCCCATATTTTATTGAATTTGCGATGACTGGTTCAGAAATCTGCAGTAAGCCAAAGAGAAAAACATAGTTTGATAAAATAGATACCTATTTGCCTTCCTTAAAGTGGGAATAATCACAGTAAAATAAAATATATTTTGGGCTATATCCAAAAACTGAGATCATCCTCACTGGACTCCCTCCTGTATTACTGAATGTTAGCATGTGGATGCTTTGTTGTCTCTGCCTTCTGAAATAAAGCAGATGCAACTGGAAAAATGTCCATGAGAATATGGCTATGGTTGAGAATATCTGCCCTGGGTTCTGCCCCTGGGAAAGCTTTTTGGTACCAGGCAAAGACATGGGATTTGATTGCTACCCATCCACAAAAAATAGGATAGTCTCTCTGAATAAAACATATGTAATGAAAAGCATTTTTGAAAAGTTTCGGGTTATTTCAAATGGTTATGGAATAAGATACTATACTGTTGTAGAAAATATATTCCTGTTATATAAATGAAGACATTTCTTATTTATGCTAGTTTTTGTTTTATAAACTTACATACAAATGCACACATACATTTCTATGTGTGCATATGTTGATTGTAATTTAATTTAGAAAAATAAAATAAATTATTCATATGTTTGTACTGTACTCATTCTAATGGGCCTGTTTTGATATCTCCTCCAATAAGAAAATAAAGATATAGAGGCAAATCAAGATAGTGGTTCATTAAGATCAATATTATCTAGGTTGCATGTAACCATCCTTTCCATTTCTGAATGAATCATTCAAATGGTGCATCCCTGTACAAGTCCACTAAGAAGTATGTCCCCTTGAGTTCAGTGGGACTTATTGCCAAGTAAGTGTGTATAAGATTGCAGCCTTGTTTACATTGAGCAGTCTAATTTAAATGTACTATAGTGGTTTTGTCTCTATGTCTTATTTGGCAGTCTTGATAATGTCTTTATTTATTTTTTAAAACACATGCACGTTAAGTGATTTTATCTTTCATACTTTTTAGCTATGAAACTGATGACTGCATTAGTGAATGTGGCATTAAATCTGAGCATTAACATGGACAATACACAACGACAGTATGAAGCAGAACGGAATAAAATAATTGTAAAACGAGCTAATGATAGACTGGAGCTCTTGCTACAAAAAAGGAAAGAGGTTAGAGCCTTTGTCATTTATTTTAATTTCTAAAGATTTTGATGCAAAATGAGGTGTGCTGTCAGTTGATTGTGAAATTTATCTTGCCATTGCTTAGTTATTGGAACATAAGAATAGCCTGCTAGATCAGGCCAATGAGCCTTCTAGTCCAGCATTCTGCTCTCATAATGGCCAACCAGATGCCTGTGGAAAACCAGGGAGCAGAACATGACTCCCACCAGCTGGATTTGTGCTGTGTGGAACATTATATACAATGGAGTTTCCTTTTTACCCCTTCTCCAAAAATTTGAGTTTTTAGTCTAGTTTACTGTGGGTCCTCAAACTTTTCTGCTAGGTGGCAGTGAGCATTAGTTTTTCTATGAAATTCTTACCTCCAGAATTTAGCTACTGTGTCATGAGTCTTCACAGGATTTGGATCCTAGCTGACAATGATCTTACTGTGCCTAAGGCACAATATAAATATAATAATAGCCTGTCCGGCTGGGTTTCCTCAGCCACTCTGGGCGGCTTCCAATAAAATATTAAAATACAATAGTGCATCAAACATTAAAAGCTTCCCTAAACAGGGCTGCCTTCAGATGTCTTCTAGTATTGAAGTATTGAAGTACAATGGCTGTAGTTTTAGTTTCAAAGTTCCTGTAGCATGAATAGTGTAAATAGTCAACATGCATGTCATCTGGGTACAAAGGATGGATGTAGAGGATATATTTCTTTTCCTATGCACTCTATCTTCTCCTTTTCCATGGATAATCTCACTTTGGCTAAAGAACTATTGGGCAGAGTCAAAGTGACTCTTCTCCCAACATGTGCACCATACCTGAGAACAAGTGGAGGCCAAGGAAGCATTTCTTTCCAAACTGGGGAGCTGGGCTCAGAGAGCCTCTTAACTGAACTTAGTGCCATTTAATCTCCCTACATTGCTCTTAAGAGAGCTTCTGCTTTCTTTTATGGGATGGTGTCTAACATTGAATCACTTCCTTCCACTCTCTGGTCTTAGATGTCTCTAGATGATTAGGTTCTCTGCAAAAGGTAAAAGTGAGTTGATTGAAAGCATGGTGGGGCAACAGTTCATCAATGCTCATAAATTGCTTTCTCTAAAAGAGACACTCCACCTCACTCCCTAATTGTGTGCACTCTTGTAAGCATATCTTCAAGCTTCATTGTTTCATTAGTATAATTTTAAACTTTTATGGATATTTTATTCATGTTGCTATCCTACTGTATGGCATGTGGGGAACATTTGACCCTCCAGCTTTTGTTGCAGCTACAACTCTCATCAGCTCCAGGAAGCCTGGCGAATGGCAATTGTAATACAGCAACATCTAGAGGGCCAAAAGTTTCCCACACCAGTATGGCATGCAGTAGTGTTCACACACTGAAAATGATTTGTTAATATGCAATTATTTAAACAAATTCACCTGTCCCGTAATCTTTTTTGAGAATTATTTCAGTTTTATAGACATGTATTGTGTCAGTATATCTCTTAAAACTACAGTTTCTTCATTTGGCACTTAATGTATTTTTCAGCTCCAAGAAAATCAGGATGAAATAGAGAATATGATGAATGCAATTTTTAAAGGTGTATTTGTTCATAGATACAGGTGAGTTCAGTTGCTCTGTGCTATAGAACGGGCTAAGCTTTGCTTGTGATTATTTTATTTATCATATTTTACTTACTTTTCAATTCTCTTCCAGGGATGCAATAGCTGAAATAAGAGCAATCTGTATTGAAGAAATTGGGATTTGGATGAAAATGTATAGTGATGCCTTTCTCAATGACAGCTATTTAAAATATGTGGGATGGACAATGCATGACAAGGTAAGATGCTGTGTACCATTTGTCCATTTTCAAGGTTTTCAGAATTGAGAATAAAACAGCAAAACTAAACAAAGTTAGTTTCAGTACAGGTACAACATTTTAAATATATATTATCTGTTGGTTTTAAGCAAAACGGAGAAGTACAAAAGTTAAGTTATATGAATTACATTCCAATAGGTCTTTGAGTCAAAAGCGTTTCACAAGTTGTTGGGTATTGCTTGGGACCAAAGTGCCTGCATGCACATGTTCATCAGGCTCTTTACACTGTGCCTTGTCAGTAGTGGTGCCATAACCCTGGAATGCTTTTTAGGAAGGCTGTTGGTGTGTGGTAAGCCATAAACTATGGTTTATTGTGAATGAGCAATATGCTAGCACACACTGTCAAATCGCTCCTTCTGCACTTCTCTCCTAGTGTGAGCAGGAGCAATCAACCAGGAACCTTAGTTTCTATCAATGTCTGAACCAGCACATGGTTTTCTTTCTCTACAAACTACAATCTGTGAAACTAAGGCTCTTTCCCAATTTGTGGTCTGTTTGGGAAACACAAAATACAAGCTCTAGTTTGGATTATAGCTTGTTGCCCTCACTCGGAAACGAGAGCAGCTGGAGCAATTTGCCAGCATGCAGTAGCGTGCTGTTCATTCACAGTAAGCCATGTTTATGGATTACCATGTTAGAATGCAGCCAGTAGTTGTTTGGATCCCAGTCACAATCATAGTGAGGAAGATTATATTGTTTTTGGGAATATTGCCTGTTTGATCAGGAGAGTGCTTGGTTATTAATATGACAGGAACAAACCAAGAACAGTAAAGACCTGCAGCATTTAACTTTGATTTAGAATAGATGTAGAGCTGTTCAATCAATGAATGCAGCATGTCATGTTGAAAAATGATATTTAAAGCCTCCATGTGTTTGATTTTTTCTTAGCAAGGGGAGGTAAGACTCAAATGTCTTACAGCTTTGCAAGGGCTTTATTATAATAAAGAACTGAATTCCAAATTGGAGCTCTTCACCAGTCGATTCAAGGTTCGTATTTTTACTCTTTCATTTAAGCTAGCATTTTCTCTCTCTTTCATTTAAGCTAGCATTCCAGACTTTCCATTTTTAACACTTGTCATTTTAAAACTTTGTCCCCCCCCCATCAGGATAGAATTGTGTCTATGACTCTAGACAAAGAATATGATGTGGCAGTGCAAGCAATAAAACTACTTACTCTTGTTTTACAGTAAGTATTTCAGGGTAATATGTGTGTAATATAAACATGTGGAGTTAATTTGTACATTTTGTTTACGTGCACTTTGACAAAGCTTTGAACATAGAATATCTGTTTTGCAGTGTCACTTTTATTATGTTGCTTATGGGGCTGAAAGATCTTTTTTTTGGGGGGGGGGGATTCAGTTTTTATCATGCTGGGATACTCTGAGCAGGTTTTTAAGTAGTTCTCAACAGCCATTTGTGCCAAAAAATGTCATGATTCCTTGATATATTTGTTTAAGAGCCCAAATTCTTTGGTGGGTTTTTTGTTCATGACCACAGTGAGCAGCAGGGCAGCCTAAACTGACTTAGTGAGGTCACCTGTTCTGCTGTGGTAATTTTAAAAGTCCACTGATTTCATGGAAGTTATTTGTAGGTGGTGTAAGAATTCCTACAGCATCTTCACCCAGTTTCCAAGCAGCTGCAGCTATCAACTACTTAGCAATCAACCGGATTCACCCTGTCTCCATTATATCATTTTATTGCCAATTACATTTCATTATACTTGAATAAAAATGTCTGAGAGAATTTGGCCCATTTCCCACAGTGCAAATAATATTACATATAAAGCTGCTGTAGTACTTGACCAGCCCTCCATTCATAACCAATTCTGGTAGCTATGGGACATGTCAACTGTTGGCGGCAAAGATAACTTAGCTGTCAGCATTTACCTCAGACCACTTACCGTTTTTTTATACAGCTGTTCACAAATTTAACAAGCAGCTAATGAAACTCAGTAAAATGAAACTAGTTATGCAATCCCTGAGCGGTTGGTGTACATGGCTTTGGACTGCAATACCTCATGGACCACCTCCCCCCATATGAACCAGTTGACCTTGCAGTCATCATCTGGGGCCTTCTTTGTGTGCCTTCTCTGTGAGAGGTCTGGAGGCCAGCAAAACCATAATGGATTTTCTGGGTTGGCTCCCTGCTTGTGGAATGCTCTCCCCTGAGATGCTCACCTGACACCTTTGTTCCATAACTTTAGGCACCAAGGAAAAACATTCCTCTTCTACCAGTCCTTTGGCTAATTAAACTATCTATGGCCTTTTAAACTGTGGGGTGCATGCATAGTGTTTTCATTTGTTACTGTGATATGTATTTTTGTGCTTTTATATTGTAAACCTAGCTCTGTTGGCTTTGTGGTTATTGTTTCTGTACTTTTATTTTTGTCTATATCGAAATATTAGTCACTTTGCTCCTTTTTTGATTTTAATGTTAACATCAACTTTGAATCTCTTCGTTCTTCCTTAAGATTTTGGGATATATATTTTTTATTTTCATTTCTAGGAGTAGTGAAGAAGTCCTGACTGCAGAAGACTGTGAAAATGTCTACCACCTGGTTTACTCTGCCCATCGTCCAGTAGCTGTAGCAGCAGGAGAATTTCTTTATAAAAAGTAAGGCAGGATAATGTTTTTGTATAAGTACCACTTATGAAATGGTTAATGTTTTCTGTAATTAGCATACTATGGATATGTTTTAAACAAAGTCTCTCCTCATGAGGGAAGCAATAATCAAATGCAGTATAGTTGCTTCAGACTGTAGGAAGTTACACACACAAATATCACAACCTAAGTTTTATTTCTCTAGTTCCACCTGAGCAGGAAATCTCAGTACTGTGCTATACACAGGCCTATGTCAGAGTCAGTTCCAACCAAATGGGACTTGATAATGTTAAAGTTTGTTTCTGGACCCCATTTGAAGTGCTTGTTTTGACCTTTAAAAGTCTCATACAGTTTAGGGAAAGTATGCCTGCTCACACTCTGTGGACATCTTGTGCCTTTCACTGCATGCCACAGCTCTAGTAAATGGACAGCCTGAAAATCCTGGTGGTTTTTGTATTTATGGTTCAGTTCAGTTAATGACTTAAGGTTTTTTGGTGTGATATCTGACTTGACAAATAACAATTTATGGTTGATTAGCAAATTGGATGATCATAAATCAGGATTTGCAAACTAGTTTCCACTAACTATGGTTAGTGGAGTGCAGGAGGTATTATGCAGACTTAAGATGAGTATAGTTTTATGGAATTCAAAGCATAATACAGTGGTGCCCCGCAAGACGAATGCCTCGCAAGACGAAAAACCCGCAAGACGAAAGGGTTTTCCGTTTTTTGAAGCACTTCGCAAGACGAATTTCCCTATGGGCTTGCTTCGCAAGAAGGAAGCCCATAGGGAAATCTCCGGGGACCTCTTTTAAATGCTGGCGGTGGGGAGCAAAGCCTTTCCCCCCCCCTCCGGCCTTCAGAAGAGGTCCAGGAAGGCCGGCGGGGGCCGAAAGGCTTTGCTCCCCACCGCCAGCATTTTAAAAGCGGTCCGGGATAGCAGGGAAGCGCTTCCTGCTATTCCGGACGGCTTTTGAAGGCAGGCGGGGGGGAGCAAAGACTTTCGCCCCCCGCCGGCCTTCAGAAGAGGTCCAGGACCTCTTCTGAAGGCCGGCGGGGGGCAAAAGTCTTTGCTCCCCCCCTGCCTGCCTTCCCGGGAGAGCGGAGAAACGCAGCGCCTTTCTCCGCTTTCCCGGATGGCTTTTGAAGGCAGGCGGGGGGAGCAAAGACTTTCGCCCCCCGCCGGCCTTCAGAAGAGGTCCAGGACCTCTTCTGAAGGCCGGCGGGGGGCAAAAGTCTTTGCTCCCCCCTGCCTGCCTTCCCGGGAGAGCGGAGAAACACAGCGCCTTTCTCCGCTTTCCCGGACGGCTTTTGAAGGCAGGCGGGGGGCGAAAGTCTTTGCTCCCCCCCCCGCCTGCCTTCCCGGGGGCTTTAAAATCGCTTTAAGTCCGCTGTCCGGGGCGATCTTTAAATGCTGGTGGGCGGCAGCGCTGCCGCCCGCCAGCATTTTAAAAAACCCCGGGACAGCGAAGAAGTCCTCTGCTGTCCCGGGGTTTTTTAAAATGCTGGGGGTGGGAAGAAAAGCCCTTGTCCCCCCCCCCAGCCTTCAGAAGAGGTCGGGGGACAGAGTGTCCCCGGACCTGGTCTGAAGGCGGTTTCCATAGGAACGCATTGATTGATTTTCAATGCATTCCTATGGGAAATCGTGCTTCGCAAGACGAAAAACTCGCAAGACGAAAAAACTTGTGGAACGAATTAATTTCGTCTTGCGAGGCACCACTGTACAATAAAATACAATGTGTAATAAACAAAAGAAGCAATTTGGGCATCATTTGGGGGAAAGGGTTGTTTCCATTTCTGATCTGGAGGCAGTGTTCTACTTGGAAGTAAATTCCAGCAGTTCAGTGGGGTTTCCTCCCAAGTAAAACATGCATGGATTGGGGACCTTAATGACTAAAGCCATTTGTGTGTGTGTAATACTGCTGCCCTGAGACGTTCCAAAGCAACTGCATAGGCCAGTGGTGTGCAAACTTTTTTTAAAGAGGGCCGGAAATGAAGGGTTTTTTTAGGGTTGAAGTTGTTGAGCTTTTTTTTAGGATTTTACCCCAAGAAGGAAACTGCCACAGGAGCCAGATAAAATCCGACAGGCCGGATTAGGCCCTGAAATGAACTTTGTACTTAGGCAGTACTGAGGTAGACAGAGCATTGAGTCAGATTTGGTATAAGGCTCCTTCCTGTGTATCTGTTTCAGCGGGACTATGGCTCAGTGCCAGGAACATCTTTGCACCCAGAAGGACCTTGGTTCAACTCCCTGCTTTGGTTAGAGCATGGTGATGATAATGCCAAGGTTGCATGTTCAGGCCCCATATGGGACAGCTGCACATTCCTGCATTGCAGGGTTGGACTAGATGATCCTCAGGGTTCCTTCTATCTCCACAATTCTATGATTCTAAGTATGCAAGTATTTGCATTCCTGCTATCCTAACCCAACACAACACACACATATTTAAACTAGGCCACTGAGTGTTTAGTCGCCAGAGGTGAATATGCAAGAAAGTTCCTCAGCGTTTGCCTGACAGAACAGAAAGTAGAAGCTGGAAAATGTGCCCCCTTTTTTGTTTTTCAAAATGTGGCAACCCTATTATAGGCAACCCTTCCATAGTGATAGAGGATGAGATCCCACATAGTGCCAGTGTACACAGTGGGAATTCCCCTTCCTCTTCTGCCCCCTACATCTCCCCCCCCCCGCCCCATCTATCTCAGAGGGTCCCTCAACCCACTGGAGCAGATTTTGGGGTGCATGGGTGACAGCAAGGAAAATGAGAAATAAAATGTATCACGTGTGCAAATGGAAGTTCACTGCATCAGTAGGGTGCAACAATTGGATATTGTCTATAAAAGAGCAAACTTTTACCTGTTAATAATAGTTAACTGTTGCTCTTGAAAACATCATCTGTCTAGTAAATGCATATACAGCAATTTTTGATATAGCAATAAATGTCTGGTGCTTGTTTTTTTGTTCCCTTGCTTTGAAAGGCTTTTTAGTCGTAGAGACCCTGAAGAGGATGGAATTCTTAAAAGACGGGGGAGACAAGGTCCAAATGCTAACCTTGTCAAGACTTTAGTATTTTTCTTTTTGGAAAGTGAGGTATGTTTATGAGTAACTTGTTCATTTTATAGAACTATAGTTAAGATAAATGCTTGATTTTTATGGTGATTTCTTCCAGAAGAGCATACCAGGCATTCAAGACTTTCTGAATAGTAAGAAGTGTCTCACCCAAGTATAGCAATTTGCTTAAAAGAGCAGTAAAATAGTTTTGCCACAGTTCATTTTATATACAGTGGTACCTTGGGTTACAAACGCTTCGGGTTGCAAACTCTGCTAACCCAGAAGTAGTTGCTCCAGGTTGCAAACTTTGCCCCAGGATGAGAACGGAAATTGCAGTGCGGTGGTGGCAGCTGGAGGCCCCATTAGTGAAAGCGTGCCTCAGGTTAAGAACGGTTTTGGGTTAAGAATGGACCTCCGGAACAAATTAAGTTTGTAGCCTGAGGTACCACTGTATCTGTTGAACATTTTTTAAAACTAGGATGTCTTTACAAATCTGTTATTAAAGGGATTATTTATTTTACTGTAGAGGTAGTTTTTGATGATTAAACAGCTGCCTAGAGTGAGGCCGAGGCCTATATTTTTTTGGCTACACTAATTAGTGGAAAATGAGTTCATGAAAAGTTTTGCTACTCTGTTAAGAGTATGAATATAAACAATATGGCCAGGAAGATTGAAGTCATAGGCCACATTTCCTTTGCTCTTCTGTGCACCTCCAAATCTCTCCCTTTATGATTATTGCTGACACTGTTTAGCATTGACAGTTTTGATAATAGAAGCATGAGGGGAGAAGAAGAGTTGTCTGATTTGAGGTTCTTTGAGTGTTTTGCTGTGATTAGATCTTTCAAATAACCATGACTGTCACTGTCAATTAAAATGCAGCACACATTTCTGAATAAGTAAACCAGTTCAGGATGCTTAAATACACTTGTTTCAAGGGGTCATCATAGTAACTGCAAACAAGTAACAAAACATTTTCCTGGTTAATTGCCCATAATTCTGTTCAATATTAACACTTCCCTTTGAAATTATAAATAACAGGAATTAGTATTAGCTCTTTCACAGCTTCAACAACAGTAGGGCTTTTCCTAACCATTGGGGTATACATATTAACTAGTTTTCCTGAGACAAAATGTTAAATACAGTTGAATCTTTTTTAGTTACATGAGCATGCTGCTTACTTGGTGGACAGCATGTGGGATTGTGCCACTGACCTCTTGAAGGACTGGGAATGTATGAATAGTCTTCTGTTGGAGGAGCCACTCAATGGAGAAGAACGTAAGATTTCACTGTATTCTTCAGCATCAAACTTTTTCATAAGAAGACTTTATAGTCTGGTTGGGAAGGGGTTTTGAGTTTGGAGAGGTTTCCTTTCTCATGGAAGAGAAAGGGAAGCTCTTTTGTGTACAGAAATCTGGGTTGCAACCATTGGTTAGCAAATAGTCCATATGTCTTGCAGTCCATAGGTCAGTTTGTTTCTATGCATATTTCCTTGGAATGTACTCTTGGATTGGACATACTCTTTATGAAGCATAGTTTGTAGCCTAAATCTGTTGAATTTTTGTTGTTGTCTTCAACTTTGGGATCAAATGAAATATGTGTATGTTTAATAAACAAGTTCTCCAGAGAACTATAGAGTGGATCTTGCAGTGATGAGGAGCGAAATCCACTTTCCCTTGGTCTCTCACCATGATTTTTTAGTATACAAAGTTAACCCCCTCCCCTATTTCATAGTCAAACCAGCAAATGTGTTTTAATAAACAAACAGATGTCTGGTTGCTCCTCAGTTTTTCTGTATAGGTATTGTGTTGTAGGAATAATGCTGTTTTGCAGATTTATACTGAAACATCATCCCTGATAATTTTATTAAACATTTGAAATCATTTTAATACTAAATCAGTACCTTAAGTTAATTCTGCAGATCAGTACCCTTGCTCCTGCTTTGTTCTTATCATGTGAATCTCCCATTTACTTTATTCTGTAAAAATAATACTGCTGTCTTCTTAAAGAAAGCATTAAAATGCAAATACAGCCTTGAATGTAGTACAAAAACTGTAAAACATTACTATTACTTCCAAACCTGAATTCAAACTCATAATTGTACACATTTGTTGTTTTCTACTTAATCTTGATGCCCCAGTTGCAAGTTTAAGCTATTAACATAATTCTAGTGGAAAACCTTTATTACTTATATATTACTTATATCTAAGGCTTCATAAGCAGGTATGTTCTTAGGAAAAATGAGTTGAAATATTTTGATATTTTTTATAATTTCAGCTTTAACAGACAAACAGGAAAGTGCACTAATTGAAATAATGCTGTGTACAATTAGACAAGCAGCTGAATGTCATCCGCCTGTAGGAAGAGGCTCAGGAAAGCGGGTATGGTTTTGTTTTTGTAAACTTATAGTATGGCAGTAGTGCTGAATTCATTCTCATATTTGATTTTAATAATAAGGCTTTCTAGCAAATGAAAAACTGTGTTGGTAATTCTTCACATATGTTGTAACAGATGGATGCAGTACAATGTCAGTAATGTTGCATTGTTAAAATACGTATCAAAAGACCCTATAGTTGTGTCCCAAAAGCCTTTTAACTTTCATTGGATTATTACATTAAATCAGAAGTAAGATGTGCTGATTGGAAGATGAACTCATGCCTAGTGTACATATTAGTGAAAGTATCTTAACTTTAACTAAATTATCTTTTGTCTCAAAGACCAGAGTAAAGCAATCCAAGTTCCAATACTGAAATTTGGTCATAGAATTGTGGCACATTTTTGTAGCATTAGCACTTATTAATTCTACGATGCAATAACTTTATGTAGTGTAAATTGTGTGGCTGTTGAAAACATGATTCTATACCCATTGCTTAACTTTGGTTGTACATTGGTTAGAGGATTCAGTTAATAAGCAACTAATAAATGTAAACAATAAATTTTAGTTTGCTCCTTTATATGAATCTGTTCATACATGTGACATCTGTACCAAATTCCCTACACATAATTGTCACTGGGCATGCATGAGCACATGGATGGGTGGGGATTCTGGCGCAGCTGCTGCACGCCTGTTCTTTATTTTATATATTAACTCCAGAAAGTAGTACAGCATAGCATGTATTTGAATAACAATTGCTGGAGAACAACAGTGGGATAGAGCTATTGTTCTTGTGTCCTGCTTTTGGGTTTCCCAGGGGCATGTGGTTTGCCACTGTTGAAAACAGGATGCTGGACTATATTGGCCTTTGGTCTGGCGCAGCAGGCTCTTGGGTCTACTATAAGTTACATTTTTATAACTTAGTAAGTTACTGGTTGCACTAAACAACTGTTGAAACTGTTGATATGATCACTTATTTAGTTATAACTATCCTCGCACTTTCAATGTAGGTACTTACGGCAAAGGAGAAAAAAGCACAGTTGGATGACAGGACAAGGATCACAGAACTTTTTGCTGTGGCACTCCCTCAGCTGTTAGCAAAAGTGAGTGATTTATTTTTCTCTCTTTTTAAGACCACAATTACATAGGAAGCTGCCTATGCAGTCTCAGACTATTGGTCAATCAATCTCAGTATTGTTTACACTGACTGGCAGCGGCTCTCCAGGATTTCAGACAGGAGTAACTTTCTCAGTCCTACCTAGGGATTGAACCTGGGACCTTTTGCATGGAAATAATGTGCTTTGCCCTTTTTGTGCAATTTTCCACTGGTTCCAGCACTTGAAGAGGCATACAGAAAGATTGCATTTGGAGAAGTTACTTGGTTAATGAAGTTAACAGTGTTGATTAATAATGAATATTTTTGATTTCCTGGTGAAACTCATGTCTGGAATTGTAGAATGCATAATTTGATAGAAAGCTCGTATTAAAATTTAACAAATACATGATTATGTGGGGCACTTTTGTTTTCTTTTAAAATATTTGAGCTTTGTTTTCTTTATCAATTTCTACAGTATTCTGTAGATGCAGAGAAAGTCACCAACTTGTTACAGTTGCCACAATATTTTGATTTGGAAATCTACACAACAGGGAGATTAGAAAAGGTAAGTAAATTTGCAAGTATAGAAGAATAAAGGGAATAAAAACTGAACAAATGCTCCTATTAAACAGATAATTGTATATTGGGGGTTAGCAGCATTCCATAGTGGGGGCTATTGCAGGCTTGGCTATGGAGCAGATAGCTTCAAGAGAATGCAACTCTTGTAACAGGTGAAGCCAATACCTACCTCTTTTGAAATAAGTAGTTTTAAAGAAATTCCTTTTGGGTTTGCTTGTTTGTTTGCTTGCTTTTGTTTGTTTGTTTGTTTGTTCTACTTGATCAAATAACCAGAAAAAATATGTATGCTGTGCTTACTTGATAATTTTGATTTGTCTTTTGTAGCATTTGGATGCCTTATTGCGACAGATCCGGGATATTGTTGAAAAGCACACCGACACAGATGTTTTGGAAGCTTGCTCTAAAACGTACCATGCACTCTGTAATGAAGAGTTCACAATATTTAACAGAGTGGACATTGCAAGAAGTCAGCTAATGGATGAACTGGCTGACAAATTCAATAGACTTCTTGAAGATTTTCTGCAAGAGGCATGTATCTTGTTTTAGTTGTGTGTTTGTTTGTTTTATTTCTTGCTTTAGCATTCAAGCTAGCGTTCTCACTGGTCATCACTCCTTGTAAGAACAAAAAACCTCAACAATTGCAAGTACTTCATATATGGCCCGAAATAGAAAGCATTGATAGTTGTTGATTTTGTGAGTGCTTTTCATTTGAGCTACTCATAAAATATTACTTTACCATTTATTGAAGATACTTACTTTTACTGCAACCGTATAATTTTTTAACAGGGTGAAGAGCCTGATGAAGATGACGCTTATCAGGTCCTATCGACATTAAAGCGAATCACTGCTTTTCATAAGTAAGTACAGGAACAGCCTGTCCGCTTCTTGCAACTCTCAACTCTTTGTTTTAATAATAAATTTAAATTCTAATCACTGAGAAGTTTTAAAAGTGCTAAAATTAAACTATTTATTTCAAAAAATAATTTTTAAAATAATTGACAGTAGTGCTGTGATCATTTTAGCAGCCATGTATTATGCAGGCATTTGACTACTTTCTGCTCAATATGCCCAACTTCTGTTCCTGCTGGTCTTTTCCCCTATTAACATTACCACATTTCATGTTTGTGTAAAGAGGCATTCACTCTTTTAATACTAGAGAGAGAGAACCACCAGTTAGTCTTCATGTTAGCTCTTTCTTTAGAACCACTTACTTAGGGAAAGCTGTGCATGAATCTGTCTTGTCTTGTTTGAAGGTGGACATTAAAAACCTGTATATGTGTCCACTACCTACGTGTCTTCTATGTACACTCCCAATATTAAGCTGAGGGAAGGTTCAGGATCTTTTTTGCTAGAGTTACAGTGTGCTTTTAAAAAAAAACTATGAATGAGTTTACCCTTATTCTTATACCCACAGGAAATTCATATGTAAGAGAATAAAGAAATATTGTCCTACTACATGAAATGAAATAGACCGAATATATGGATGCTGCTTCAGACAGCAAAATTTTAAAATAATTAGGCAACAAATCTTACACTTAACATATTTTTATCTAAAGAGTAAAAGAATCCTTAACTATTCCAAAAAGTTTCATTACTTGCTTGAAGTCAATTGTTTCCTGAGTCTTCAGGTTATCTTACTGTTGGCTATGTGGGACACATTCCTTTACAGGAGATGTTGATTAAATTTTGCTGGTGACCAGATTATTTCTGCAGTACGTTACGTAAATAGTCTTAGGAGGTTAGGATGGTTGCTAAGTGCTTTCCAGGACAAATTTGAGGTAAGAACTAGACCAAGATGTGGAAAGTTCATTTTGGAATATATTTTATATTGAATGATACCAACTGTGCTGATGCCACAATCTATTCTACAGTAAAAAGCTATTTACAGGTTGGCACCTCTGTTTCCTTCCTCTTCCAATCCAGGGGAAGGGGCAAGGAGGGAAAATCAGGCACATTGCATCCTCCATGACTTGGTGCTGTGCAAAGCACACTGGAACTCTAGCAGGAGTGGGGATATTTATTCATATCAAGACTTGTATTCCATTATGGGGAACCTTCTGGGGGCCACATGACTGTTGTGGGCAGAGTCAGAGGCAAAAGTTGGGGCTGCAATAGGTGTGGCCTAGAGAGGTATGAGGACCACTTAAGGTTTCCTCTTCTGTGGTGATAACATGTCTAGATCTGTTATAAGGAGAGTAATTCAACTAATGCCTAAGGGTAGTTGCACTGTGCTGCTTATAATAATAATAATAATAATAATTTATTATTTGTACCCCACCCATCTGGCTGGGTTTCCCCAGCCACTCTGGGCGGCTTCCATAAAAACCAGAAATACACTAAAATATCACAGATTAAAAACTTCCCTGAACATCCCTTAAGATGTCTTCTGAATGTCAGGTAGTTATTTATCGCTTTGACATCTGATGGGAGGGCGTTCCACAAGGCGGGTGCCACTACCGAGAAGGCCCTCTGCCTGGTTCCCTGTAGCTTTGCTTCTCGTAATGAGGGAACCGCCAGAAGTCCCTCGGCGCTGGACCTCAGCGTCCGGGCAGAACGATGGGGGTGGAGACGCTCCTTCAGGTATACTGGGCCGAGGCCGTTTAGGGCTTTAAAGGTCAACACCAGCACTTTGAATTGTGCTCGGAAATGTACTGGGAGCCAATGTAGGTCTTTCAAGACCGGTGTTATGTGGTCTCGGCGGCTGCCCCCAGTCACCAGTCTAGCTGCCGCATTCTGGATTAGTTGTAGTTTCCGAGTCACCTTCAAAGGTAGCCCCACGTAGAGCGCATTGCAGTAGTCCAAGCGGGAGATAACTAGAGCATGCACCACTCTGGCGAGACAGTCCGCGGGCAGGTAGGGTCTCAGCCTGCGTACCAGGTGGAGTTGGTAGACAGCTGCCCTGGATACAGAATTGACCTGCGCCTCCATGGACAGCTGTGAGTCCAAAATGACTCCCAGGCTGCGCACCTGGTCCTTCAGGGGCAAAGTTACCCCATTCAGGACCAGGGAGTCCTCCACACCAGCCCGCCCCCTGTCCCCCCAAAACAGTACTTCTGTCTTGTCAGGATTCAACCTCAATCCATTAGCCGCCATCCATCCTCCAACCGCCTCCAGGCACTCACACAGGACCTTCACCGCCTTCACTGGTTCTGATTTGAAAGAGAGGTAGAGGTGGGTATCATCTGCATATTGATGGACACCCAGTCCAAACCCCCTGATGATCTCTCCCAGCGGCTTCATATAGATGTTAAAAAGCATGGGGGAGAGGACGGAACCCTGAGGCACCCCACAAGTGAGGGCCCAGGGGTCTGAACACTCATCTCCCACCACCACTTTCTGAACACGGCCCAGGAGGAAGGAGCGAAACCACTGTATAACAGTGCCCCCAGCTCCCAGCCCCTCTAGACGGTCCAGAAGGATGTTATGGTCGATTGTATCAAAGGCCGCTGAGAGATCCAGCAGAACTAGGAAACAGCTCTCACCTTTGTCCCTAGCTCGCTGGAGATCATCAACCAGCGCGACCAAGGCAGTTTCAGTCCCATGATGAGGCCTGAATCCCGATTGGAAGGGATCCAAATGGTCCGCATCCTCCAGGCGTGCCTGGAGTTGTTCAGCAACCACGCGCTCAATCACCTTGCCCAAGAATGGAAGATTTGAGACTGGGCGATAGTTGGCCATACTGGCCGGGTCTAAAGATGGTTTTTTAAGAAGCGGTTTGATGACCGCCTCTTTCAGCGGATCTGGGAATGCTCCCTCACAGAGGGAAGCATTCACCACCCCGCAGAGCCCATCGCCCAGCCCTTCCCGGCTTGCTTTTATTAGCCAGGATGGGCAAGGATCCAGGAGACAGGTGGTTGGTTTCACGCGTCCAAGCAGCCTGTCCACATCCTCGGGGGTAATGGATTGCAAGGAATACAGTAATCAGTGCATTGCAAAGTGGGAGAGAAGGTGTGATGAAATTGAACTGTTCATTTTCTTTCTATTTCAGTGCTCATGATCTGTCAAGATGGGATTTATTTGGTTGTAACTACAAGTTATTAAAAACAGGCATTGAGAATGGAGATATGCCTGAACAGGTTTGTATATTTAAAAAAGCAGTAATAGGAAAAATACATCTAAGAAAACAAAAATCACAGTCCTTTTTTTAATAACCATTTTATCTTGTGTTTTAAACACAGATTGTTATTCATGCTCTGCAGTGTACTCACTATGTAATCCTTTGGCAGCTAGCAAAAATTACTGACAGCAGTTCTACAAAGGTAAGCCTTGTTATGATGATGGTGGCAACTTAAAGTTTCATAGAATGAAATGTGTAATAGCAGTGTGTCACCAGGTCAAGCTACTTGAAGTGCCTGTCAGTATGATGGGGGGCAGGGAGAGAAGGACAGCTGGTAACCCTTCTGACCTCTGAAGGGCAGGGTGGATTTATTGAGCTGAGGGAGGGAGGTCTCATTTAAATGACATAAATGGGACATCTCTTTTCAGCCGCTTATTTCTATCTGTAATGAGGAGAACAGAGGAATGCAATGTGTGATCCAGAAACCAGCTTGAAACTTGCACAGGGTATATAATTCCAAGGGTCAAATAAGCTGCAATTATACTACATGTTTTTTGTTTCTTTTCTTAGATCATTTCTATTTTATGACAAGTTCTTAGTTAACATACATTTTTTGTTTAACAAGCAAGTATAATTTAAAGCATTGCATATTATTTAACATTCTGTTTCAAAGGAGGATCTTCTACGCTTAAAGAAACAGATGAGGGTATTTTGTCAAATCTGCCAGCACTACCTTACCAACGTAAATACTGCTGTTAAAGAACAGGTTAGTCACTGTTTTACTACTTGGCCCCTTTGTATGTAAGTGATTGAAGAAACATACATACATACATACATATGTATGTATGTATGTATGTATGAGTATATGTGTGTGTGTGTGTGTGTACACACACACACCGTAATTTTAAGCAAATCTTGATTTTCCTCAATTGTGTAATAGTGCAAATTGTTAGGATGCTAACGTTTAGAATATTGGAAAGGCAGTATCTTTAGATTGTTTCAGCATATGGCATATGAAAACACACTTTTGTTTGATATTTTAGTTGAATAATTTCTAGCCCTGGGGTTGCCATTGCAGTGCTCAATGGCAACCTGGTACCCCAGAACACCTACATTAGTTCCACCGCCCTGCCTAACAATCAATTAAGAAAATTGATTTTTTTATTTTAAAAAAGGGCTTTCAGCTATTTTCAACCCAGAATGCTTCTAGGTGCACATGGGCCTGGATGGTAGATGGACTGGAAATTACTCAGGTACTGCCTTTAGAAAGGTGAAATATACATGCTCTCTCACTAGATTTAGTAGAGCTCCTCAGAATAAAAGGTAAGCTGGGGGAGGGGACTGTTTCATTAGGTTTTTGTTTTATTTTATTGGATGTCATTCTTTTGGTGTTTGAAAGGTTAATATTTAGATAAATGGGAAACTTAGTTGGATCCTTACTTTACAAGTTTAGCATATCATATCTCTGGTTGATGATGACTATAACTGTTTATTGGATTCCTTGCCACAATAATACAATCATACTAAAATCTGTTAATGCTTAAAATAAGGTGGGTCCTAAAACATCTCAGGTGTCAAAGGTCAGGGTCTTCATAATATGACAGACACAATGTAATGATGGTGTGGGAATTCCACATCTAACAGCCTGCAACAGAAAAATATATATATAATTATGGTTCTTATCATTATTTTTTGCAGGCCTTTACAATTTTGTGTGATGTATTAATGATCTTCAGTCATCAGATTATGTCAGGAGGTCGTGACATCTTAGAGCCGCTAGTTTATACTCCTGACTCTTCATTGCAAGCTGAAATGTTGAGTTTTATTCTCGATCATGTCTTCATTGACCAGGATGATGATAACAACAGTGCAGGTATAAGGCTGTGAAATCATCTTCTAATCATATTGACAGAATCTGAATATGACCCAAAAGACTTGGGTTCTCCCTTAATTTACTAAATCACTGGCTTCCTCAGAATAGCTTGCCTCTTTTCTTATCTTATCACATGAGTTCTCAGCTGCAGTCTGAAGTGGTACAGTGAAGACACGTGTTTATCACTTGAGTGGGAATTAGGCCCTAGCTTTCACCATATTTTCATAATTGCAGTCTAAATTGTAGTAGCTCACGTTAGCTTAAAATATGTCATTTACAACAGTTAGAACTTTGTGGCCTTGCATTGTGTCCTGCTTTCAGTTACCTTTAAAAGATAGCTCTATGATTCCATGAAATACCAGTCTAAGTGTAAATTCTTGTAAAAAAGTTGGAAAGGGATCATACAAGAAATGAATAAAGAGAACTTAAATCAACTACGAAAACTATTCTGTGCTACAGTGTACTTAAAGTTTTATTTTCTTTTTAAAGATTGCCTTGTTAATACAGTGTAGCTGGCAAAGCATTTGGTAGTCACTTCTTTTTTCCTGCTGTCATAGGTTATTTTCAACAACATTTTCAGCAGCTGTTAATAAAGGTCCAGTTGATGAGAATTGATTTTTTAATGCTGTGCACCTTATTTCATTTCTTAGATGGACAGCAGGATGATGAAGCCAGTAAGATTGAAGCTTTGCACAAAAGAAGAAATTTGCTTGCAGCTTTTTGTAAACTTATTGTATATACAGTGGTGGAAATGAATACTGCTGCAGATATTTTTAAGCAATATATGAAGGTAATTCAGCATTTCTGATCTTCTGAAAATGGTGGGGTGGGGCTTTCATGTTAACTGGTTGCTGTCAGCTAGCATGTTCTCATTTTTCAAGTATTTTATATTTCCTTTTTGGGTGTGGCTGTTAGACCATAAACAGTTCATATTTGTTTTCCTTATGTCTTGTATTGATAGAATGCATGTCTTGCCTGGGTCCTGGGAATGTCTTGTTAAATTGTAGTTAAATGAAATATTTTAAAGTCCTTTTTTAGTATCTCTTCAGTTGACTTCTTGACACTGTTAAGAAGTGACTGTTTGTTGTCAGCAAGTCAAGCTGTTTTGTGTGTTTTCTCTCCCTTGTAGTATTACAATGATTATGGAGATATAATCAAAGAAACAATGAGTAAAACAAGGCAAATAGATAAAATCCAGTGTGCAAAGACTCTGATTCTCAGTTTACAACAGGTAAGTACTTCCTCAATTAAAGTACCTGATCCCAATGGTTGCTAAAAACAGACCTTATTAAAATAAATTAGTGCAACTCAAGTTATAGGAGTAATTCTATTTATATCTGAGTCCATTGTTATGCCCATGAAGCTCTGCGATACTTAATGCTAACTTTAATAAGCATTGACAGTTAGGAAATTTCTGGGAACAAGTCACATTTCATATGTTTGTGATTTCTCTCAAAGAGAAATTCAATCACTTAAATGTATGCGAGTGTGCATGGGCCATGTGTTGGACTACCCTCACCTGAAGGAACAGGGTTTCCCCATGTGTTTCCCTCAGTCTGTAAATTAATGGGTTGAATAATATTTGTCAGCTTGCATCACCCTGCAGGCCATCAGACGATAATTCTGAAATACTTTAATAAATCCTTATTAATTAATATTAATACCCAAGTTCATAATGTCCAAATTCATTAAGCACATATCTTCTATGCTCTTCTTCACCTTGCATATATTTTAGAACTAGTACTAACACCAAATTGCAAAAGGTTTACTGAAAATAAGTTGACATATGGGTATGCACATTGTAAGCTTCAATCAAGTTTTGGGGGATGGAATTCAGCAGACAGAATGCTCTGTACACTTCATTGTATTGTTATGAGTAACACTCCCGTCTTTATAAACTTATATCTTGCTGGAGTGTAAGCAAAGTTATTATTTTATGTTGAAAGACTAGCTCTTAAGATGGTTTTGGTTAAAGTTGGTAGAAGACGCTCATTTTGTAAGATTTGGGGAAATATTCAGATTATGCATTAAATTATACAAAAGTTTATTAAGACTGAAAAATGCTTTCTTTATGCAGCTTTTCAATGAGATGATTCAAGAAAATGGGTATAACTTTGACAGATCATCACCAACTTTCAGTGGCATTAAGGAGTTAGCTCGACGTTTTGCTTTAACATTTGGACTTGATCAACTGAAAACAAGAGAAGCCATTGCTATGCTACACAAGTAATTGCTCCCATTTTTTTGTTTTTTGTTTTGTTTTGGAAAACACAAATGCATTCTGGAGTTTTGAATTACTATTTAGCTTTTTGTGAATTTTAATGTGTGATCAGTCTCACCATTTCTAGCAGGTGGAAGGTCTAAAATAAATAGTATATTCAATTCTAGCCAATTCAGTCTTTGTGGTAGGGGTAGAACCTGTGGCGCAGAGGCCAAATATAACTCTCTAGGCATATGTGAACCTCAGTTTGAAAGATTCACCACCTATGTAACTTCCTGTAATTTCAGCAATACTATCACACAAACCGCTTGGAGGTCTGTGCATTTTACTCCATCTGCTGCACAATAGCTTGCTTTCTTCTAGCCTAGCTGGGCATATCAGAAAGTAGACCATGATAATTTCTGAAGCTTTTTTATGATGATAAGGCTGTAGTTTAGTGGCAGAGAACCTGTTTTGCATGAAGAAGCTCTGAGGTTCAAGACCTAGCTTCACCTTTGTTTTTCAAAGTTGGGCATCAGGCAGTGGGTAGACTTTCATAAAGCACTTTCATATGTGCACACAACACCAAAAAGAAAAGTGTCATACTTTGAATTTCCTGTATTCCATGAGAATACAAAAACAAATAGGAAAAATCCTTTTAGCTTCATTTAAAATGTTTAATTTTAATTGAGAACAATGTTTCATTCACAGTTGTAAAATACATGATTTGCAATATTTGAAATGTAAAAAATACTGTTTACCCTTTTGAAATATTTTTCTAGCATCAATTGTTTTGGAACCTTTTCATGTCAAAGGGAAATCTTACTGTATGTTTTTCAATTTTTTGCCCTTTGTGAAAACTTATTTATAACTGCTCACTTCAATTCTTAATTGTTTTCAGGGACGGCATAGAGTTTGCTTTTAAAGAGCCTAACCCTCAAGGTGAGAGCCATCCACCATTAAATCTGGCATTTCTTGATATATTGAGTGAGTTCTCATCCAAACTTCTCAGGCAAGACAAAAAAACAGTGTAAGTACATTCTTTATATTTGGATTTTCTTACAAGCTACACAGATGTCTTTTAAGTATCATCATTTGTTCTTTTAAGAACATTTCTGTAATATATTTCTCTGAGAATAGCTGTGCTTTAATGTGGAACACTTTATCTTCAGTTTGCTTAATAATTAATTAAAATAGAATTGTTTCAGAATGTTGTGGGTGGACAAACTTTAGCACTGGGACATAGTGCCCAAGTCTTCTTGTTGCTGTTTGAGACACTAGAATTAGGACAAGATATACATGTAGGTTGTCCATGATGTATGGAACAAGAATAGCTTTTACCAAAAATTCCAGAGGAGAATTTGATAGTAGTTCCAGAGCCAACATTCCATTCCATTCCATTCTAGCTCTAGGGGTCTGTTTGCTATTACATTCCAGATTAGGGCCAACTCAACAGTCCTTTCTAACTTGATGCAGTCTGCTAGTGGGGTGCAGAATTATTATTAGAATTAATATTACAATTATTATTATTAAATTTGTATACAACCCTTGATCCAAAGATCACAGTGTGGCTCATAACATACAAATACCAAATGAGAACACAAAATACATAATAACCCAAAAACAAAATGAGCAGATGTAAGAATGGCTAGAGTTTGTGCTGACAAAAGCAATACATGGACATGGCTGCTAGCTGTTTTGTTCTTGTAGGGAGAATTGCTACTTAAATGCTGTTTCTGTCTTTAGACCTTTGAATTTAAAAGCTTTAGAGAACTGTGTCATTACTTTTGATATTTTTATGTTAAATATATATCCAGTGTGTGTTAGTAATAATTTATTGTTCCTTCTTAAAGGTACGTATATCTGGAGAAGTTCATGACTTTTCAGATGTCTCTCCGAAGAGAAGATGTGTGGCTTCCACTCATGTCTTACAGGAACTCTTTGCTAGCTGGGGGTGATGACGATACTATGTCAGTCATTAGTGGAATCAGTAATCGAGGGTCTACAGTAAGGAACAAAAAAACAAAACCAGCTACAGGGAAGCGGAAACTACCAGAAGGTTTGGATTTTTAATTTTTTCATTGCAGCATGTTTGGCTTTCAACTTGAGAAGTGCTAAAATGTAAACTGTAGTACAGTTCCTGATTTCATTTAATGGGAAGGCCTCTCTCACAAAACCTTAGCTATTTGTAGCCCACTGTTTCCAAAGATCTGACCCAGCTGTCATATATAAAATAAGAAAGCTTTCAGCTTAATTTGGCTTAGTGAAAATAACATATTTATTGTACTCCAAACCACTGACTTGTGTGATCCTGCCTCCCTTTGTGGTTTTCTGAAACCATAGTTGCTCTTCTGTGACTTCTGACAGACCTTGGGCAAACTTTTGTTAGGGCCAGAAAGGGATTTCTATGAGTTGAAGCGGTTTTGCAGATGCATGTTTTGCAGGCAAGGCTGGGTTGGCAGGAAACGACCTATCAGTGGTGGTGGGGATGAATGACTCTATGCCATATTCCTGATAACCATATAATTTCAGGGAGTGGTAATTGGAGCCATATAATTTTAGGAAGTGGTAATTGGATTTTCTGCATTGAGTCTATGCCTGTTGCTTCTTTTTTCCTGCAGTACAGGAGGGGATCATCAGGTGAGTTGCTCCAGTAGTCAGGCAGAGCTAATGTGCCTACTAAGTGGGAATGAGATGTTGTTGTTATTTGTGTTGAGGTCTACTGCCAGGTCTGTGCAACCACACTAGCTCTTTTTCTTCCTTTGACTGTCCTTTCTTGGGGTTACTGACAAGGGGGACACTTTAAAAAGAAGAAAGGAACTCAAGAAAAAGACAAAGACTTATTCTTTTGGAGGTAACCAGTACAGGCAGCACTGCCTAGCAAGTACAGTGCTTCCAGCCCAGAAGTCTTGTTGGAGGGAGGCAGGGGCAAAGGAGGGAAGCGCTCAGAGCTACAGAAAGCAAAGGGTTGAGCAGCTAATGTGGTAGACCTATTCCTGCCAATCAATCTGTCCCCTGGCATTTGTTCCTGATGACCTAAAGCCTCCTGAAATGAGGTTTCCCTGCATTCATCAGGGAAGTTGTGCCAATCCAGGATTGGACAGTGGTAGGTCAGGAGCTGGGAGTGGCTAGCACAGATTGTCTCACTCACCCATGATTAACCAGGCCTTTACTCTGAATTTGGCAGATTGTTTTGGTGAGCAGCCCTGTAGCAAACCAGCTGCAGGAAGGACCTAGACCCCATCTGCTTTCTCTACATCCTAAAGAGTGTGCTCTGGGTCCAGTGGCTTCACGCATGTCAATCACAGTGGAAGCAGCGGGGGCTCATCTGGGGAGTCCATAGCAAGCACCCAGTCACAGAAGAGTTTAAGCAGCTGTGCCTCAGGACAGTTAAGACTCAAAGACTGGGCAAGAGACTCCAAGATATATAAGATATATTAATAAGCATCCTTGAGGGAAGTACCCTGTCTGAGAAAGGTGCTCATTGAAGTGAAAGTAGTTTGCTTTGCTTTGTACAAAATGATAGTTTCTTGCCAGGGTATTTTATTAGTGCACTGTACTCTTAGAGACGTGACCTATATCACTGCAGTTTTGTTTAGTTGTTTTAGTTAAGGGTTTTGAATTCTAAAGCTGTTTTATCTCTTTAGCTGAGGAAAGCAGCAGTAGCGACAGCATGTGGATGAACAGGGAGCAGACAATGCACACACCTGTCATGATGCAGACGCCGCAGCTCACTTCCACCATCATGAGGGAGCCCAAAAGATTGCGGCCTGAAGAAAGCTACATGGGTGTCTATCCAATGCAGCCTGAACACCACCAACCTCCACTTGATTACAAGTATATACACACTTCTCTCCTTTTGCTTTGCTGCTACTACTGAAATATTTGGTCTGCCCTTCTTTTAAAATCTTGTTTATTCTTCTTTCAAGTACGCAGGTAACATGGATGTTAGCTCAAAGGCAGCAGGAAGAAGTAGCGAGACAGCAGCAGGAGAGAGCAGCCATGAACTACGTGAAGCTGAGAACCAACCTGCAGCATGCCATGTAAGCTCAAGCAACAGTTGCCTATATATAATGTTGCTTATTCTTCGCTAGTATGTTTTGTCCTTGGGTTTACATTATTTATCTCTTAATTGTAGTCCTTGTGCCTTGATACATCTGGACAAGATCTAAAGAACTCTGAAAGTAGCTTCCTTTGGGGCTTTAGTCTCAAGTTTCTCACATGAACTTTCCCAATGCCACACAGCAAAGTGCCTTTGAAATTGGTGGAGTTTCTAGTACAACAACAACAACAAAATATTATTATTAATGCCACCCATCTGACTGGGTTGCATAAAATCACAGTAAACTTCAAATGTTTAAAATGTTTCATTCTTTTGGAACAGCTGTTCTCAACCCATTCATTCTGCCCTGCGTACCTGAATGATAAGGAAGGGGTGCAGTGTTTGCCACATTGGACACAAATTTATATCAACAGTACTAGCTAGCTTGCCAGGGGATGGGGTGGGGGATAAGGAGGAATTGCAATTGCACTAGTTCCAGAGCCATAGCAGGATATAGATGGGAAGACAAATGAGAATACAATGTGGACTGCACTCAAGGAATATTTGTCTTTGGCTGGAACCCTGGACAGTCATTTCACGTGGTGCAAGCCTTTGAATGCAGCCATCATCTTAAAAGAGTTGCTGAATCCCTTCTCATAGTTAGTTAAAAATGATGCATTATGTGCCTGCATATAAGGAGGGCAAAGCACTAGCACATCTAATGCTTTCTGAAGCCGCTTACTCTTTAGAAACTGCTAGTGTTGGGTCTTGATGCAAACTGCATCTTTGAGATTGTTCTTAATTTATGTTTCAAACATACATATTGGTGAAAGGCTAGGCATTGTTCACACATTTATTTATTACATTTTTAAGTTGTTTCATTCTCTGAGTGACTTTTTTTTGGAGATAAACTTTTGAGAGCTTCCAATAGTCGAGTTTTTATTGCCAGTGCTTACTTTCTGTAAGTAACTTGATGGCAAATGCCAATGGATTTTTTATATAAGTTATATGTATTACACGACTAAATTAAAATTCTGTATTACTATTTAAATATCAGTCGACGTGGCACAAGTCTAATGGAGGATGACGAGGAGCCAATTGTGGAAGATGTGATGATGTCATCAGAAGGGCGCATTGAAGATCTCAATGAAGGCATGGATTTCGATACCATGGACATCGATTTAGTAAGAAAAATCAATTACTGCTATCTTGAAGCTTTTCCTCTGCTGTATCTGTCTTCATAAGATGGCTATAGCATTGCACTGATTCTGCCACAGCAGGTTTTAGGCTGCAATTGTTGCTTTTGCGCGAACTAAATCTGAATGCACCATTTCTTTGCCTAGTATGTCAACTAAATTAAATGTTAACAGATCTCTAGATTTTATTCACTGGCTGACACATTTTAAATAAAACTCGTAGAAGTATGTGTATTAATTTTAGATGGTCTAAGCAGATTGCATAAATAAACATCCAAATATGATGATACTTGGTTTGCTTTTCAGCCACCATCAAAGAACAGGAGAGAGAGAACAGAGCTAAAGCCAGATTTCTTTGATCCTGCTTCAATCATGGATGAATCTGTAAGTGTGATATGACAAGCTGGGTAATGTATTTAATTTCAATATTTGATGATCTACAAATTAGTTTGTCAGGGCAAACATCACTTCCTCCTTGGCAGCTGTGGTAAGGACCTTCTACTTGGCTCAGAGCTTGGAAGGTGCTAGCACATAAATTCTGCGTTCATTCCAGAAGTACTCCCAGTTGAGCCTGAAGGTTGCCATGAAATGGGCTGCCCCTTCCTCCTGAGTTTGTATCTAGTAGGGGAATTGTTCCTGACCTCTAGTTACAGTACTAGTGCCCCTGAAGCTCATGGTGAGATGAGGCACAGAACCACAAATTTTGACTACTCTAGTGAAAATGTGGACCCATTAAAAGTTACAATAAAAAATAAGAGACTAAACACCACAGAACCTTTCTCCTAGAGAGTATCTTCCCAATGTAAAAACAATTGTGTTACAGTCATAGCTCGGGATAAATACGCTTCAGGATAAGTATTTTCAGGTTACGCTCCGCAGCGACCCGGAAGTAATGGAGTGTGTTACTTCCGGGTTTCTCCGCTCGCGCATGTGCAGATGGTCAAAATGACATCGTGCACGGAAGCGGCAAAACACGGCACACGCAGACGCGCTGTCGCGTCTTATGTTCTATTTGGGATGCGAACGGGGCTCCGGAACGGATCCCATTTGCATCCCAAGGTACCACTGTAGTTATTGGGCTCTATATTTACTCTATTTGACTAGTATTTCAATCACTCATAAGTAGGCCAGGTTAAGTAATTAGGAGTTGGGAAGAGCCTTTGAAGGTGATCTGTAAACTGTTTAGTCACACAGATACCCCAGCTGCTGCTTCCTGATTGCTAAAAGGCTCTTGAACCCAATCATGGGAAAATTAATAATGAATGGCATATTTTTACAGTATTTAATCTAAACCACAATCCACTTAAAATTAGCATCCTGTTGCCCTTCCAGCTTCCTTTCTTTTCTTGCGTTTATATCCTCCTTTTCCCCCTCACGGAACCCAGGTTGTCACACTTTTGTCAAGAGTAGTCCTTTTTTGTCATGGGTGTGACCACAAAATAGCTACCAATGTGTGTTGGGGGGTGTGGTGGGGTGGCTAGTCATAAACTTTTAAGAGCACCCTCTGACTCAATGTCTTTTCTACATGTGTGATTCTTGGTCCTGTCTTTGTTTTCATTTCATTATATTCTTCCCATCCCTAGTCTCTGATCTCTCCCCACCTTCCTTTCCTGCCTTTTTCTTTCCTTGGGTTGGTGGTGATTTTTTTGTAGGCAGCTGTAATCTTGGGTCCCCCAAATGCATTGCTTAAAATCAACACCATGCATTTGAGGGGTTTAAGATAGCAGCGACCTGCTGCGTATGGCAAATAAACATCTCTCTTACAAAAGTTCCATTGCCTTCCATTCTGGGGAACATGGGGATAGGTAGGATTGAGGGAACAGCAGCAGGGGTGGATTGGTGTCACAGCGGATTGCTGCCAAAGTGGAAGGTGCACCAAGGAATGCTGGTCTAGAGTAAATCAGTCAGTTCCTTTTGCTTGAATTGGAAAAGTAGCAGCATTTTATCAATTGCACCACAAGATGGCAGTAGATACTAAATTATTTGATCAAAAAGTCTTGTGGTAGCTGTAAATACATCTTCTGAAGAAGTGTGCATGCACATGAAAGCTTATACCAAAACCAAACTTAGTTGGTCTCTAAGGTGCTACAGGACAATTTTCTTATATATTTTGACTGTGTCAGACCAACACAGCTACCTACCTGAATGTGAATACATAGTTTTTAGAAATAGACAGACTTTGGCTTTTAATTTCAGAAGGAAACAATAACCTTTACTAGACTTCTTTTAACTTTTCCCTCCAAGCCATAAGTTCTATTTCATTGTTTTTCTAGCATAGGCACCTGAAAGGGAAACAACTGGTAGATATGGAAATGTATATATAAAGAAATGCACATTGATTCAAATTTTACCCTTGGTTTCTCTACACATAAATATTTTTTAGTACAGTTCTAATAATTCTAATGTAACCACAGTTGGAAAAATGAAAAGTCTTCACTTCTAGTGACCTGCTTTCTGTATTCTACAGATTCATGTTAAATATTGTCTTGGTGTACTCAACCCAACTGAAATTATTTGCATAACATTTCTTCTGCATGTAGCTGAAATACGTTGTAGCTTAAATATGAATAAGCTGCATTACCTTCTGGATTTGCAGTTCTTTATATATTCCCACTAACCCAATTTCATCATGAGGAAAAGAGAAAAAGTTGTAATGCTCTATTTTCTACTTAGTATTTACTGGGATGTGGGACTCCCTGCTTCAGGCTAAACTCCCTCAGGGGAAAGGGGTTGGGGGCAGCATGCCCAAAGTAGGGACCAGCACCCAAAGTGTCCCAAGGCCAAAATGTACACACAGACTCAACCCCATTCTCTCTTTCCACGCTGATTGGCTTGCACTGAGAAAGAGTTCCCCAGATAGGGCAAGCAGCGATTTAGCATCTACACTTAGGGCTCCCCTTTCTCAGTGGATGTTGTATAATAAGAGGCCTGGCAGACAGCTTCACGCTGCTGGTGTATACACTAAAAGTATTTTCTGTTTATAGATATTAACTGCTGTAGACACTGGTGAAAAAAAAATTACAACCTGATCTCAACTTCATACATTTTTCCCCTCTCTTTTAGGTTCTTGGGGTATCAATGTTTTAATTCCACTACAACCGATAACACCATGCTGAAGTTGTTTTCTAATGTGGAAGAGATTTTTAAAATAAAAAACATGTGGTAGATACAGCGATATTCTAAATAAGATTTTTTCTCTAAGGAGAATGATGTGCTTACAAGATCCAGTACATTTAAGAGGCAGTTTTGTTTGCCTGAAACATAAAGGACAAGTAAACAACTTGAGGATAAGCTACAGTTTCTTTTGGCAAACCAGTATTTTATTTATGTAATATTAGTTTATTTCCAAATCATAGTAAATAATCACTTTTTTGAAATTCGTAGCTGTTGGATAGGGGCTTGGTGCATTTTCTAGCCCTCCTCTTTATGATTTTTCTGATAGAATTCAAATAATCATTACTTATTCTAGATTACTGTTGAAATTATGAGCTGAAATGATGGGATGGTTCAGAGAATCATTGAATTGTTGGAAGGGACTTGAAGCATTTTCAGCGAAATGCTATAAATTTTGGTCAACCGAAGCATTGGTTAATTTACAATAATCATAGAGAGAAATAAACTTACAAGCTGATTGTTTTACTCAAAATCTATTTTAGGACTTAAAATGCCCAAGCCTCCCAAAAGTTGCTTATTGCATATTCATGAAATATTCAGAAACCATAAACTGCCAGAAAGCACTGAGATCAATCCTGCTTACCCATTTATGACCCTGAGAGTTTGCTTGTCCTTTAAGAAAAATGTAATGTTGTGAAATTCCTTCCAGTAGTGCCACTGTATTTTGTCTCCAAATAAAGAAGCTTATTGTAGTATGTTTGCAGAAAAAAAAAATCTAAACAAAAAATATACAGCTTATTAGAGTGTGGGAATAGGGGTCTAAATTCTAAATAAAATAAATATATATATATAAATATACATACATATATATATATATATATAAATTGGTGCTGATTTTATAATTGCGCAGTTTGTTTAGTTTTTTCTTACTTTTAAATTCCAACTTAAAAATTATGAGGTTTCAGAAATATATTGAAAGTTTAACAATGTTTAAAAATAGATGAGCATGAAAACTCATGCTTTAAAAATGATTTTTAATTTTGTATTTTATATTGGTTTATCTATCTCTGTCTTTGCAAGCAGTCTTCAGGTTAATACTTCTAACAGGTTACAGTACATTTCCTCTATATGTAAATTAAATTGGATAATAGAATTCATCAATTCCCCCCATAATATTCTTTGAAAGCTAAGCTTTAAATTTCATTTCATGACTTTTTCACAATTAAATTTAACCATTCTAAATAAAAACATGGATCTATGCCATTTTGACATCAACTCACTGCAAGGCTTAGGCAGCTACACATCACTTTAAAGGAAATGTTAACTTATATTACATATGTATATTTTTTGTCAGTTGTCTCTCAGCTCTTGAGGTATATAATTTCTAATCATTCCATGCGCCTTAAAATGCTTGCAATACAATAACTTCCTCAGATAAGCAAATATTTTTAAAAAGGCCTCTTATTCATTCAAAAAATCAAATTGTGGGCTGTGGTAGCCATAAACCATAGGTTTTCTAAAGTATCGTGATGACATAATTATTTTGAAAAATCATGGGTTAATGAACACACAGAGCCAATCTGCCTAGCTTCATACTATCATGTCTAAAAACGTACTGCCTATATTTCCCCCCTTCTCCACACCACTGCATTTAAATAGAACTGCTGAAAGGACTGTATATATGATTTAAACTTAAGCTGATTTTTTTCTTACTCTTGAAGGAGTGTTTCTTTGTGAAAGCAGTTCTTACAGCTTTATGTTTTCAAACTAAAAATGTTTTATATATTTACCTTAACCTGTTGTCCTCCACATTCTATTGTCCTAATTGTACTGTTTTCTGATTTGTATTTATGTCTTGAGACAAGTAACTTTTTGAATAAAAATAAACCTACAGTATGTTGTAAGTTTGATCTTTTTGAATCAAGGGTAGAGGAGAAAATAAAAAAGAGTATGAATGGTGCAAATGTTATGTTTATAAAAATTAAAGCTTTTTCCATGTCTTTTGCGTTTTTGTCTCAGAATTGGGATAATGTATGGAAAATGCACTGTTTTATATTTGTAATAAATTGTACAAGTTTTTAAAATGTGAATAAAGCACTAATTGGGTTAATAATTTAAAGTAGAGATGTTATGCAATGATGATTGGTGTAAACATTTCTTTAACTGAAGATAAGTTTGTGTCTCCTCCCCACCCCCCATTCTCCTACCTGCCCGAATTGTAATTGTATTTATCAAGCTCATCAAGAGAAAAGAATTTTTAGGGATATAAGCTGTTCACTGGTGTTCATTAAAGTTGTTGAAAGTCCAAGCTCTGCAGAAGCCCTAGCACCTGTATTAAGTTGGTCTGATTTAAATTGTTCTGATTCTGTGTTGCTACTGTAATTGTGGGCATATGCATACAGTCTTATCAAAACTTAATAATGATCGATGTTGCATTCTGATGCACACTTATTTGAAAATAAGAACCAATAGCAAAGATTTCTAAGAATGCATAGGTACTATCTATTGAAATCAGTGGGATTTAAGTTTCCATTGTTTTCAGTGAGACCTTGTGTAGCTGACATCTATCCATAATACATGACACAAGATGAATCACATATATACACATATACGTGCATAATATTGTATGCCGCCTTTCTATAGTTCCATATTCAAGACTGCTTACAACCTGAAAAAAATACATAACTGCAACATGGCAAAAGTGGTCATAGACAATAAAAAGACATCAAAAAATACACAACCAAGCTGAACAATTTCAGCTAAATCACAAGATGTAAAATAAAGGTACAAAAAACAACAGCAACACCCCTATCCCCCAAAAAACACCCCAGCCCAAGAGTCTGTTCAGCAGCCTCAGTTTTTGTAGTTGTAGTCAGTCCTCTTCCCTCCCAGGCCAAGTCGAAAAAGCTCGGAAGACAAGATGGTCTCAGACTTGTTCCATCTGTTTTTCACCTTGGATAGCTAGCCTGAGAGCTTTCGGAGTTTGTAACAAGTTACTCTTCTATATCAAGACTGGGGGGAAACTTCTTCACACTACAGGATTTGACAGATTACAAATTTCCAAATAATTTTACTGTTTACTTGGATGGAGTCACATAAATGTACTTTCTGAATTAACGTAATCCACCTGCAGTTCTGATTTCAGTGCCAGTTTCCCAGAATTTGGTAAACACCTCATTTTTCATATATGATTTACCTGAGATTCCTGCATTGCAGCGGGTTGAACTAGATTACCCTCAGGATCACTTCCAACTCTAGAATCCTATGATTCCATTCGACACCTCAAGCAGCTTCTATACAAAACATGTCTAGTGTCCTGTCATAGCTGCCCTATTTGCAGAAAGCATATCAAAACAACTGGGTGTGATGCATATGCAGTTTTAGTGGCCCAGCTTAACATTCTGCATGTAGAAATTCTCTTCTGCAATGAAGTAATGGCAAGTTTCTCTTGATGTGCCAATTCTCAATTACACTGCCTGCACATTGTGGAGTTGGGGGTCAGCATTCCTGCAGTACGTTTTCCACTTGCATGTTACTGACAGCCTCCAGCAGGTGCAAGACATTTTACCGCTGAGGGAGAATGGTGCCTCTCCCGTTGTTACTTATGGGTGCTTTTTAATATAATGAAAACAACAGGGAAGAGTCACCTCTTCTTTGCCTCCTGCCTTCTCCACAGCCCCACCAACATACTGAGTCACTTTTGGCAAATTTGCATGGCCCTTGCAAACAAGGCAGACACAAGAATGCCACTGTGAAGAAGATTGGTACATGCCTAGAGGCAGCAGCCAGTGGAGTGGCTGGCATGGTGCAGGCAGAGCAGCAGGACCAATCCAACACTCTCGCCCCCTTGACAGTAGCACATAGCCTTCATGACTAGTATTTGATAGCCTTAACCATAGAATCTTAAAATTGTGGAGTTGGAAGGGACCGTAGGAATCTTCTGCTCAACATGGGGTTTGTACTCACAACCCTGAGATTAAGAGTCATGCTCTACCCACTGAGCTTGTCTACTCTTGAAGTCTAAGCTGGTGACCATCACTACATTCTGAGACACTGAATTCCACTGTGTCCATCCTGTTCACATCTCTGCTTAGGAAAAGGAGTCTAAAGACCAGTCTGAGACTCTGGAAAACCACTGCTTGCAATAAACTATGCTGGGTTAGATTGGTGGTGGCTAGTCTATGGCTAGTCTAATTTGCAGGTTGTCCCTCTAAAAGTGAGAGCTCGGAAATCTCCAAATCTCAGCCCTCAGCATTTAACTCAGATTTTAAGCAGCACTTGCGTTGTCTATAAATGATATAAAACCCCCCTGCCATTTATGAGTAAAACAGTAAACCAAAATCATGTTTTCATTACTTATTTCATTACTTCTAAACAGAAAACTTACAAATTCACAGCCATTATGCCCTCCCCGAATAAGTGAGTACATGACTCCTACCTTATCTACAAGCAGTCAATTTGTAAATGTTTACATGAGCACAACTCCCCATTCAAGGCCGCAGTCCTAGCCCCGCTTATGTGGAAACAAGCCCCGTTAAATTCCTTTATTTCTGGGTAGGCACGGCTAGAACTGCGTTGTTGCTTCTTTAATAAAGTCGCAAAGATACTGGTGGCATTTTAAAATTTAGCAAAAGCATTGTGCCACAGGCTTTTGTGGACCATTTCTGTAAAGCGCACTTGACAAAGCATGAAATAGTACTGTAAATAGGCTGTTATCCTAGCAATTTATCTGGGAGTAAGTCCCATTGAACTCTGCAGGAATTCTGCCTAGAGATGCATAGGAAGGTGCTGTCAAGTGACACCTGAATTCCAACCACTCCATACCACAGATAGTTAATAAAAACCATACTAAAAAGAACATTTAATCACATACCAGTTGCATGTTTCCATGCTGGATTAGAAAAGGACCAAATTGGCTGAGGAGAAAAAAAAGAAAATTCAAACTGGAACATTTTAAACAGTTCTTAGCTTTCGCTTCACAACTATGAATTCACATGGCAGATACAACCTCACGTTAAATGACACAGCCTTTGATAAACATTAAATCCTGGCTCCCAAGTCGTCAGTAATGATTTAAAAAAAGGGAATATATTTCTAACTACTGCAGGGGAGAATCGGAGAATAGTCCATAATTTTGACGCTTAGGAAAAGCAGAATGGGGAAAGCAGAAATAGATGTGTTATTTAAAATGCTGTGTGCGCGCGCAAGCTGCTTTTAGTTCAAGGCTGGGGGGGGGGGAGTGCGGATGGGGAGGAGAGATCTAGTTCTGCTGCCACAAAACTGCTCTTTGCCCACTGATTTAGCGGATCCAAAAACAAAACCCCAGGTAGCGAGGAGGCTGACTCTCCCCCAGGTTCCTCTCCCGAAGCGATCCGATGCTCAGCGTTTGTCCCCTATTTCCAATAGGGAAGTGAAACTTATTTGTGCTTTAAAAACAAAGTACGTAACCGAAACGTAGGATGTGAAGGGACTGCTATCCTCAGCAAGCACGCTGGCTAGGAAGCCCGCCTTATTGCAGCGAGGAAGTGTTGCTTCCGAGTAGACCTGGCTGGTCAGTGTTACCCAGGCAGCGAGAGCACATGCGCTTTGTAAAAAGCATCGATGGTGGCAGTTTATTTAATAGTCTGGGGTGATACGGGAAATCATCCAACCGAAACCTCCAGACATCCTGAATAGGGTAAGCCCCATATCAGGGAGCAGCGCCCCAGAATCCTTTGGAGCTCTGAAAGCCAACTTTAATGATGGTATACAAGGAGGTGTTTTTTAAACACGCCTTAGAGATTTATTTATTGCGCTTCTATCCCACCTGAGCTCAAGATGGCGCATTGCTCTCTTTTTCCTCGTTTAATCTCCACAAAGGTAGGTGGTTGGGCTGAGAGGAAATGACTAGCCTAAGGTCACCCCGTAATCTTCATGGCGGAGTGGGGATTCGAACCCTGATCCTGCTCCAACACTCTAAACCACACCACCACCACCACGCGGAAATGGTCAGTTGTTGGTCGCGGAATCGCACAGGCGGTGATTTATTTATTTTTTCAAGTGCCGTGAGTTAATAAAAACCTCCACTGAAAAGGTGTGTTCTTGGGAAATTCTGCGCAAACGCCTTGAAGGACCCGAGAACTGCCCCGTGGATCGTGCCCTCAAATCACCAATAAATGAATAGATTCGGATGCGTCTTTTCCTCCCTCCCCACAACGCTCCGCTCAGAAACTGCCACGGGTTTCTCTCTGCTTGACTGGTTCTGCGATTGACTGGTTTATGCTATTGCATAAACCTGGTTCCTTTGAAATTGCAAAGCTTTCAAACAAAGCAAAGGTCGGCGCAGCTGGGTTAGGTCGATCTTCGCCTGTCCCCATCCGCCCCTGCCCCCAGCTCCCCAGCTCCCCAACCCCACTGAGCACTGAGAGAGGCAATCAGAGCAGCGAGGAGAAGCCCACAAGCCAGGAGAGGGGGAAGAAAAAAGCAACTTTCCAAGTCAGCGAGAAAGGGAGAGTGCACATGCTTGCCCAGGTGGTGACAAATCGCCCCTTCTCCCGCATTGACGTTTGCTCTTATTCAGATTTAAGAGCGGGACTTCCTGCGCTCCGACAAGGAAGCGCAGGAAATAGGTGGTGGTGGGGAATGTGTGCATAAGCCCTAAGCTAGGGATGGCCCTACTTTTACTTCACCTGCATGCACACATACCCCCCGCGCACCTAAACGCCTACTCAGTGTTTCTCCAAGGCATTGCTGTACCGGCCACAGCCTCTTTTCCCAGGCTCCAGCAACAGGAACCCACGAGAGCACACAAGCCCCAGCCCCTTGGCGAGCTTTCTCTCGCTCACAAAAGCCCCTGGTGCTGTGCGCGCTTCAGACTCTAGCTCTCCAAAACAGCGAGTAAACCAAGAGCGCCCCGCAGTGGCTTTGGCTACAGTAGTCACTCCAACAGCAGCGCCAGTTCCGTGAGGGGTGGTGAGGCAACCCAGGAACCAAGGGACTGACTGCTGTTTGGGGCAAGAATGGGGGGGGGGGGGGCAAGCGGAGAAATATTCTCACCACCCACAGCTACCCACTCACTCCTGCTGGCCTTGCACCTGTTGAGCCTTTCACCATCAGGCAAGCCAGCCTTAGCAGCTGAGAGAAGCAGCAGTCTTGTGACCTGTACCTGCATCTCCTAGCTGCAACACCAGCTACAAAGCAAAGAAGGGGCAAATGCATTGAACGCTGCTGGGGGTTTGTGATCAAGCCTACTTAGTGGCAATGAAGGCAGCAAAGAAGACATGCTTTAGTGCCTCCATTCATGGGCATGTTGTTGTTGTTTAGTCGTTTAGTCGTGTCCGACTCTTCGTGACCCCATGGACCAGAGCACGCCAGGCACTCCTGTCTTCCACTGCCTCCCGCAGTTTGGTCAAACTCATGCTGGTAGCTTCGAGAACACTGTCCAACCATCTTGTCCTCTGTCATCCCCTTCTCCTTGTACCCTCCATCTTTCCCAACATCAGGGTCTTTTCCAGGGAGTCTTCTCTTCTCACTAGGTGGCCAAAGTATTGGAGCCTCAGCTTCACAATCTGTCCTTCCAGTGAGCACTCAGGGCTGATTTCCTTAAGAATGGATAGGTTTGATCTTCTTGCAGTCCATGGGACTCTCAAGAGTCTCCTCCAGCACCATAATTCAAAAGCATCAATTCTTCAGCGATCAGCCTTCTTTATGGTCCATATGGGCATAGCCAGGCTTTATGTTAGTGGGGGCAGAAACTCAGTTAAGTATTTCTATTGATTTACTTTATTGGGGTGGGGGCAGCTGTCCCTGCTCTGCCTTAGGCTATGCCCATGCCCTGAATCTTGAGGGACTGGGTCGTGCTAGGCCTCCCTACAGTGGTGGCAGGCCTTGCCAGGCCTTACTGCCTCCTCCTGACATTTGTGAAGTCACATGTATGTGTTGCACATGTGACATCAGGTGCATGTGATGAGCCTCCCCAATGTCTCATGGAACTCGGGCTTCTGGCCACCCTGCAGAGCTTTTCTGGGTAGAGTGGGACCATTGATGGTCTGCCCCAAAGGAGGCAGCAAAACCAATGGAAGCTCACTGTAACTTGTTTACAAAGCATTTTGAAGACCAAATCACTTGCATCTGGTGAGACCTTATCTCCGATGTTACGCAGAGGAGGCTATGTGGCACTACTTTGTCCTCTTGGATGAGTTTCAGTAAGGCCCAAGGACACAAACATAGCGCTTTGATCAGTCAGAGCGACCTGCTTGTGTTCTGAACCCTTTGCCCTCTTGGCTGATAAAAACTAGCGGGGAGGAGACAGCTGGCTGGGCCAGGGAGGTGATTAATGTTTTCTTGTGAGAGGAGGTGGTTCCTGCTTGCTTGAAGGAGACAGTGATAAGACCACTCCTTAGGAAACCCTCCCTGTATTTGGAAAATCTAAGCAATTTCTGGCAAGGTTCTTAAGCAGGTGGTCATGGACCAGATCCAGGCTCTGTTGGATGAAGCCAATTTTATAGATGCATTTCAATTGGGTTTTAGGGACAGAATGTGCTTTGGTCATTCTTTATAATGACCTCTGTCAGGAGAGACATATGCCCCTCTTAATTGTTGACTTTTGATACCATTGACCTTGATATCTTTCTGGAGTGGCTGCCTGAGTTAGGGGTAGGTAGTACCACTTTGTGGTGGTACCAGTCCTCCTTGGATGTTCACTTCCTGAGGGTAATGCTTGGGGAGTGTTCGGTCCCATGGAACTTTCAATATGGGCTTTCTCAGGGTTTGATTTTGTCCCCTATGTTCTTTAACATCTATGTGAAACTGCTGAGTAGGGACATCCAGAGTTTTTGGAGTACATTGTCAGCAATATGCCGATGACACACAGCTCTACTTCTCCTTTACATCTTCAGGTGTGGCGATGGATATGCAAGACTGTTGTCTTGCCTCAGTAATGGATTGGATGAGAGCCAACAAACCAAAGCTCAATCCATATAACACTGGGGCACTGCTGGTGGGTGGCTCCCTAGACCAGATGGGTGGTTGCCCTGCTCTTGATGAGGTTACACTCCCTCCGAAGGAGCAGGTACATAGCTTAAGAATCTTTCTGGATCATTTGCTGTCTCATGAGACTCTGGATGCCACAATAGCGTAGAATGCTTTCTATTAACTTTGGTTGGTGGCCCAGCTATGCCCCTATCTGGACAGGGAGAGCCTAACTACTGCCCTTTATGCTCTGGTAACCTCTAGGTTAGATTAGTGCAACATGTTATATGTGGAGTTGCCTTTGGAGATAGTTGGAAACTTCAGCTGGTGCAGAATTTGGCAGCCCAATTGTTCACCAAGGCAAGATGGTTTAAACATATAACACCAATCTCGGCCTGACTGCACTGGCTGCCAATTAGTGTCCATGTCCAATTCAAAGTGTTGGTTTTTACCTATAAAGCCTTAAACATTTCAGAATTGCAAAACTTCAAGGACCGCCTTTCCCCGTATGAACTACCCCATGAGAGGTCTGGAAGGTGGGAACATGAGAACGGGGCCTTTTCTGCAGTGGCTCCCTGTTTGTGTAATGCTCTCCCCAGGGAGGCTTGCCTGGCACTTTCATTACATATCTTTAGGTGCCAGGTGAAAACATTCCTTTTTCCTCCCAGGTCTTTGGCTGATTTAACAATCTGTGGTCTTTTAAACTGTGTTTGGGTCTGTGTATTTTTGTTTGTTATTATGGTATGTTTTATATTGCAAACCGCCCTGCGCTCTTTGGATGAAGAGCAGTATAGACATTTAATAAAGAAGAAGAAGAAGAAGACGACACTTCCTGGAACCCAGATCTGCCTCTGTGGATCCTGCAGCTGGACCAGCTGTGAGCAGGTGCAGGCAGACTTCCTGTGTGCGATGCCTCTATTCATGTGGTGAATGCTGCTAAATACTAAGGCTGGCAGAGGAAAACTTTCATTTTCTGTTGCAGTTTTAATAACCAGCTTATTTCCCCTGCCCCATATCTGGTACCATGTCTTTTTGAAGCAGGATCTTTGGTTTAAGGAATGGGCAAGCACATGAGTTTATTTCTTCTTCTTTTTTGTATTCAAAAGAGGGCCACTGCCAGTCAGTGTAGACCAGGGGTGAGCAACCAATGGCCCTCAAGATGCTGCAAGGCTGCAGCTCAGTTGTCAGGGGTGTTTCTTTGTTTATTAAATTTCTATCGCACCCTTCCTCCCAAAGAAGGCAAGCAATCACGCAAGCAATAAACCAAGTAAAATATCTAAAAGCAGGTCCAGTACACATGCAGTCTGAAAAAGGTCTTCAGTAGGCACACACACAAAAAAGAAAACAGATGGCAGCAGCCTAAAATTTAACAGGAGGGATTTCCAATGGGTCGGTACCAAGACACTAAATTCCTACATTGTATGGAATGGGCCTCCTCTTAACATGAGATCTGCAGGATCTTCTCACCCACAGAGCAATTGCCTGGGCAACACTCAACAGGGAGCCGCCACCAGCCTGAGGACTGCATGCTGGCTTCGTAAACACCTGATTGTTGCCCCATGTACACCTTTCCATGTTGAAGGCTAGGATCCCAAGCACACTTACTGGAGATACAATACATGTGTGTTGATGGGGTAAGGGGTTCAATATTGGACTGGTGGAAAGGACTCAGGGAATGCTAATGGCCCACACAATACTTAACTTGCCGGGCACTTGCAACCCATGCTACACCACTGTTGGTTGGTTATATAAGGGGTTATCTTTCAGGTATCCCAGTCCCAAGGATAATGGGAGTTCTGGTGCAACAACAGCTGGAGGTTTTCCAGAGGTCACTAACCCTTGCTCCATAAAGTCTGTTAAGTGTTGGTTTTCCCATCACCTGCACAGATTGTAAAGGAGTGCAACAATTAGCACACCTGTTCCATGGGACGCGGGTGGCGCTGTGGTCTAAACCACAGAGCCTAGGGCTTGCCGATCAGAAGGTTGGCAGTTCGAATCCCTGTGACGGGGTGAGCTCCCGTTGCTTGGTCCCAGCTCCTGCCAACCTAGCAGTTCGAAAGCACGTCAAAGTGCAAGTAGATAAATAGGTACCACTCCGGCGGGAAGGTAAACAGTGTTTCTGTGCACTGCTCTGGTTTTGTCAGAAGCGGCTTAGTCATGCTGGCCACATGGAAAAACTGTCTGCAGACAAATGTTGGCTCCCTTGGCCAGTAAAGCAAGATGAGCGCTGCAACCCCAGAGTCATCCGCGACTGGACTTAACGGTTAGGGGGCCCTTTACCTTTACCATTGTTCCATATAGTATTTTTTAAAATAAAAAAATCAGTTTTTGTAAGGCAGAGGGGAAAATGCTTCAGTCCTCCAGATGTTGCCTGGAATACAATTCTCTTGGTCCCTTCTGGGATCAACATCTGGAGAGCAACGTATTTTCCATTCCTGCTAGATAGAAATTGAAGATATATATTTTTTAAATGTATCTTTCTCTAGTTAACCAGCAGAGGGCATACATGAGTTAAAGAAAACCCTGAATAGTATCGATCTTAGAACCATTCTGAATGATTAGAATCTTTCAAGTATTTGTACTTTCCAGAGGAAATTTCCAGCCAGTCTTCTGCAGCAAAAACAACAAAGGGTTGTATCTAATGCTACTCCTACTCAGTAATTAAGTTAGAGATGTCCATTAACTTCAATAGGTCAACTCTGAGTAGGATTAGTATTACAAACACCCCAAAGCAGGCATGGCCAAACTTGGCCCTCCAGCTGTTTTGGGACCATCATCCCTGACCACTGGTCCTGTTAGTTAGGGATGATGGGAGTTGTAGTCCCAAACAGCTGGCAGGCCGAGTTTGGGGATGCCTACCCCAAAGGGTCTTATGGCTGGTCATTCATAGCACAGACATCCCGGCATTAGTAAGCCTATTAACATATTGAGTGTGATTAAATTAAAACAAAACAAAATCATTGCCACAGTTCAACCCACTATTAATCCCATCACAGTCATAAGTGAAAGCAACAGACCTACTGAAGGTTTCATGCTGCAGTCTCACTGTGACTGGGGTCACCAAAATCTCTTTTCCTGTTTGCCCACCCACTTTCTGTCCCCTTTAATTTTTTATTTTTTTAAATTGCCAAGCGCATAAAGCTGAATGTGCACAAGTTAAATGCGCACAAGCTGTGGGTCTACTGTAATACAACTAAAACATCTCAGACAGTATAGTTGCGACTGGACACAGAGAAAAGGTAAATCCAAACACAAGAGTTTGTATAAATGACATATTATTTCATGTGGCATATGCAATTACATATTACATTTGTAAACATTGTTCTGCCATTCAAATGCACAAGTCCATTGTCATAATCTCCATGTCTAAGGGAGGGCATGGCTCAGAGTCTTCCCCATAAGTGTCATATTTTTAAGAGCTTGAGTCATGTTAGAGCTCCTGTCAGGGAGAGGGGAGAGAACTTTCATTTCATAATGAGAAACTGATCTGATCCATGTTTACTTAGCAGTAAATGGTAGCTGTGTTAATTGAGGATTACTGCACTGTAAGTGTGCATAGAACTTTAGCACCTCAGGACCAAAATGGGGTATCTGATTGGCTTTACAGCACCACGGGACTGCTCTGCGATGACAGTAGACCATCGTGGATCAATAGGATGAAGTTTGAAACCCGTAGCCATGTGGACCAATAAGGCAAGGTTTTGAACCCTCAGCCAAACAGGGTATTCAATTGGCTTTACCAGGTCATGTGACCCCCTCTACCATGACGGTAGGCCATCATGGACCAATAGGGAAAGGTTTGGAACTCTCTAGCCAATTGGGGAAAGGGGAAGGAGGAAATGAGTCAAAACAGGGTATCTGATTGGCTTTATGGGGATCCCTCATGGGGATCCCTCTACGATGACAGTAGGCCCACTGGTGGAGGAAGGAGTGGGGGGAGAGTGCACCGCCCCCGGCAGTGCAATCCCGGTGGGGTGCCATCGTGGCTGCACCCCCGCTCACGCTGGGTGCCACGCCCCTGGGACGCGCGCCACGCCCCTGGGACGCGCGTCAGCCCCACCCCGTCTTCTCTCTCTCTCTCTCCCCAGTGCCAGAGCATGAAGCTCTGCCACTGTGCAGGCCATCATGGACAAATGCTTTGCAAATGTTCTGAACACCCTAGCCATGTGGACCCATAGACTGAGGGATAATTTTATAAGCTTCTACCATGCTGCGGGTGGCACTGTGGGGTGGCGCTGTGGGTTAAACCACAGAGCCTAGGACTTGCTGATCAGAAGATCGGCGGTTTGAATCCCCACGACGGGGTGAGCTCCCATTGCTCGGTCCCTGCTTCTGCCAACCTAGCAGTTCGAAAGCACATCAAGTGCAAGCAGATAAATAGGTACCACTCCAGCGGGAAGGTAAACAACGTTTCCGTGCGCTGCTCTGGTTCGTCAGAAGCGGCTTAGTCATGCTGGCCACATGACCCGGAAGCTGTACGCTGGCTCCCTCGGCCAATAAAGCGAGATGAGCACCACAACCCCAGAGTCAGCCACGACTGGACCTAAGGATCAGGGGCCCCTTTACTTTACCATGCTGCCTCTTCCTCATCCTTTCTTTAAACTTAAAAGCCCCAGATGCTGCGACACTTCTTCACAGGGCAGCCACTCCATCCCCTTGACTGTTTAGGTTACCCGTTTTTTGAACACTACATTATCCTTTTTTCTTCTTCACCTGAGCTTGTAGATAGGGCACTGGGTTGGGCAATGCAGAATGCAAATACTTACAGGTCCTTAGAGAAAAATGAATGAAGAACCGAACCACCAGAAATAAAATATCTCTGAGTCAAGGAAAGTAGCAACAAAAAAAGGGAAAGAAAACAGCACACTGAAATGAATAATAATTTTTATTATATGACAGCATGGTGGCATTTTTTCATCTTGGGAGGGAGGTGTTGTGTTCCCCCATTTCATACATATTTCAGACTCACATACCTCAACACGTACTTGCAGAGGAGGGACTAGATTTCATGGAACTGTAGAGGTGAAAGGGACCCTGAAAACCATCCATTCCAACCCCCCGAAATGCAGGAATATGTAGCTGTCCCATACAGGGACTGAACCTGCAACCTCAATGCAGCGCTGCAGAATGCCCAATGTTGCAATGCTAGGCCAGATGCTCTCCAGCAATGCATGGTGGGAAAGTAATGTTGAGGGGGGCAGCGGACGGGGCAGGAAAGGCTGTCTTCCTGAGTCCCTTCCAATTCCTGGCTCCAACAAGAATCCAACTTCTGGAATAGCCAGGCAAGTTTCTTGGCAGTGGCCTAAGTATGGGTTGTTAAGGTAACAAAGGAAGTGGTTCTGTGCTAGAAAGCAAATGGGTGGGCCCTGCTCCCTCAACAGTCTGGTAGTTAGAAAGACAAAAGGTCAGAGTTATATGAGAGAGCTAGAAGCTAGATACAGGCAGAAGCCACAGAGAGAGAGAGAGAGAGAGAGAGAAAGAAAGAAAGAAAGAAAGAAAGAAAGAAAGAAAGAAAGAAAGAAAGAAAGAGACAGACAGACAGACAGACAGACAGACATGCTTGATTTCTTTTGGGATCTAAGCTTGCAGCCATGGGTGAAGCAAGGCCTTCTTAGGGTGTTAATGCTGTGAGCCTCTACATCCTAGGCTCAGGTAGTATGTATATATGAGTAATGAACCTAAATACACCACAGTCTTTGCTGTCCCTCATTTTGAGGAATCTGAACTCTTGGCAAGTGCCTGGAACCCCTGGGATCTCACATTGCTTGGAGATTGGGGTGGTTTGCAATGGTAAAAATGGCAGCCTCCTGGTGCTGAGTGTTCTTTGGTTCCCATGAGATATGCCCCGTCCCCCGGAATGTTGACATCTGCCTGACTGCCAATCAGCAATTGGGGGAGTGTTGCTGCTGACTGGCAGTGCCAAAGTCCTGGTTTCAGTGGGGCCTGTCAGGATACATCTACCCTGGCACTCACCAGGTGCTGCCACAGGGTCTGGATTACAAGTAGCCTGGTTGAGACCCTGGAGAGCTAAAGCTAGCAGGGGCCAGACCAGATAGCACTTACCTCCCGGTCCAACCCAGTCACTTGCACAGAGGGGAGTGCAAGTGAGCCAGCCTCTAGAGATGAAATGCTTGCAGATAGCAATGCGTATTGGCCAAAACAGGGTGCTGATATTCTGGTGGTACTGGTGGTGGGGTTCAGGAAATTGTCCTTTTGATTGTCTCTGTGTGCAAGGCTGCATGCAGAAGTTCCATCCTGGTGGGAATGACTGTGGAGGTAGAGCTGCCCTGCTGGATTGGGGGTTAAGTTTCATGGGATGCAACGAAGAGTGGATAGATCTGAGTGAGATGGATCAGTGGGAGTATAAGGCAGTGCCATATATTTTGTTCTAGTAGCTCATCATATAACACTAGAATTCTGCACACATTGATTAGAGGAAAATTTCATGCACGTGTACAGAGGATTAAACCAGTGTTGTTTGTCTTGGCATTAAGAGTTCCATTTAACAGAAAGAGCTACTCTTATATGGTTAATATTGATTCAGACCGAAAGGGATGAATATGTAACTCATTTGAAGATGTTATGAGGTTAGTGTTTATAGGCACAGGAAGAATAATTAATTCCACGAAATGGAACATAAAAGATCAGGGATGAGTCAGGCTGCTTTGTGAAGCATACTTAGCTTTTGAGGGGATATTTGTTGAGCCCTTCCATGGAGGTAATGGCTAGCACACTAGTGTCCACTGATGTCAGCTATGTTAGCAACCCAGTCACATAAGCATAGTTTAGCGAACGAACTTCTGGCTCTCCTCTTCCCTCCTACATCACAACCACAAAGAGCAGATCAGAGGAATCAGCTTTAGTTTTCAGCTAACTACAGCTGAAAGTTTGTTAGAACCAAGACATACAGTGGTTAGTTTTAGCTCCACTTTGTAGGACAAACTTCAGATCACAGTTTTTATGATGGCTTGTATTTGTAATGCCTAATAAAGGTTTGGCGAAGTGTTTAAGATCCTGAACTGGACAAAACAACAAACTGCAGTTAGCTGAAAATTTGCAGCAGAAGCTAAGAAAGAAGGAAAGAAAGGAAAGGAAAAGAAAAAGGAAGGCAGGAAGTTTGTTTTCCAGCAACATTGGAGAAGAAGGTTGTGTGTGTGTGTGTGTGTGTTAGCATGCTCAGATGTGCATTGAATCAGGCCATTAGCTATCCAAACATTACCAATTATACGATTAAAAATGGGGAGCTAAAAAGAGCCAACAGAATCTCTTGCTGAGATGAAATAATAAAATCCTTGCAAAATCCACAAGCTGGGAAACAATAAAAATGTGTTCATAATTCATCAGAAAACCCACTGCTACACAAGTAGGGGGCCACATCTGAAAAGGCCCTGTCTGGTGTCCTTGCTCAGAAAAATTCTGAAGGTAACCACAGTGTGCAAGCAGGTTGATGTAGGTGAAAAAAAGTCTCTCAGGTAACCTGTTCACAAACTGCATGTGATAGTAAGAGCCAGTGTGGTGTAGTGGTTAGAGTGTTGGCCTGGGAGACCAGGGTTCAGATCCCTATTTACCCATGAACTCACTGGGTGACCTTGGAACAATCACCATCTCTCAGTTTAACCTACCTCACAGGGTTGGTGTGAGGAAAAATTTGGGAGGAAGAGTACCATATATATATAATATCAGCCCCAACCAGTATTGCTAGTGGTATAAGGCTTCATCAGTACTTTGAACTGGATCCAGAAATGAGCTTGCAACCAGTGTTAATGTACATGAGGCTGTGCATACTTTATCTGTGGCTTCTATTTCTTGCACTCAGCGCAGAACCAAGGTTGAACAAGTAGAAATAAAGGCTTGGCTTTTTTTTTTTAATAGAAAACTATTCTCCCATTCTGATACATTTTTATTTTTACAAGTCCAGGAATTCTGATGAACAAACTCTGTTCCACATGCATCTGAATGAACAGTGCTCATATGTGCAAAAGCTTCATGCACGCAACTGGGTTTGCATTGATTTCCTGCTCAAAATCCATATTTTCCTGCAATATGCACCAGAAATAACTAAATTAAAAACACAAAACAAACACAAAACTCAAAGACCTAGAACTTAAAGATTTAAGAGTGGATAAAGACCTGCCATGCTAAATGGTTGGCAATGGGCAGGCATGATGATTTATTAATGGTACTATGTGTTACTTAAAAAGGGAGAAGAAAAGGAAGAAGAAGAAGAAAGACCTCAGGAAACTATTGTTTAATGTAATTTGAGAGGGAAGTTCAACAGGAATTTCTGCCCCAAGAGGAAGATGTGTGTTTTATGGGGAATACAAATATGGCTCAGCACACTCAGGGCAAAAGGAAACAGGAAGCCGGCTAGAAAAAGCTCTGATACAATCTGTCACGGAGAAGTGTGAGGACATGCAATCGCTTATCAGTGATGTGCTTTTAAATTCCACAAGCCTTTGCAGACACTACTTGCACGAGACAGTAGTCTTTTGTGAAAGGAAAAGTAGGATATGAATAATTTCCCATGGTGGCTGCAAAAGGTGGGTTACTTACATTTGAGCTGATAAGAATATAATAATAAATTTTCATTTATACCCCGCCCTTCCCGTTTCAGAAAACCGGGCTCAGGGCGGCTAACAACAAATTTAAAACACTTAATTGATGCAACAAAAAACAGCATAAAATGTGAATAGCAATAAATTCAGAATTCAAAAATCAATTTAGGGGGGAAATCTATGAAAAAATCCATGAAAAAATGAAAAACTTTTTATATGCACACCTTCAACCTCAGGATGGGTGAACCTGTCAATTTCAGTTTCTCAACTTTCCACATAAGTTTGCTGTTTCATTCATTCATTCAGTTTTATTGGAAAGTCGTCATGCGGATTCATTAGCATCTTAGTACAAATTTATCCTGATATATATATATATATATATATATATATATATATATATATATACACACACACACAGACTCGAATGCAATGTTGAACAACATATATATTTTTCTGAAGCACTTTCCCCAATACAATGCATTTTTTGTATGTTATTTTCACTCATATATGCTGGGTTACAACCGTCGATAAACCATACTGTAGCTGTAGCATCTCAGTGCCTTCCTGCAACAGTATGAAGATACCAGTTCTGTTTTCCCCAACAATCATTTCAAAATAGCAAGTACAACTTGACAACACCCTGAAGGCTGCAAAATCATTTTGTTTTGGCTTCCTTTTCCTTAGTGAAAAACATCTTCTTGATTTTAGAAGTGCTGCCTCTGGCTTTGCGTATGACTATGTTTTGTGTCAATCCAAACTCTACAATTCATTTGAATCTAAAACTCTACTAAAGGGGAGAGAGGAAGTGGGAGCTTTTGGATGAGCAAAAAAAGGGGAAAGGATCAGTAATTTTTCACTGAAGCAGCGTGGGCAGCTTTTCCAGACGGTTGAATTGCACACCATGCCAGTTGCATCTGTGGGAAGGAATCATTCCTACTGTTTATGATGATGTTCAGGCTATGAGTGCTGTTGTTTATGCAGCCAAAGCAGTACCACATTTATTTGTTTATTTATATCCCACCCTTTCCACTGAGAGCCAGTGTGGTGTAGTGGTTAAGAGCGGTAGTCTCGTAATCTGGGGAACCGGGTTTGCGTCTCCGCTCCTCCACATGCAGCTGCTGGGTGACCTTGGGCCAGTCACACTTCTCTGAAGTCTCTCAGCCCCACTCACCTCACAGAGTGTTTGTTGTGGGGGAGGAAGGGAAAGGAGAATGTTAGCCGCTTTGAGACTCCTTAAAGGGAGTGAAAGGTGGGATATCAAATCCAAACTCTTCTTCTTCTTCTTCTTTCCCTCTAAGGAGCTCAAGGTGCCATGCATAGTTTTCCCTCTCCTCATTTAATCCTCACAAGAACCTTGCAAGGTAGGTTAGGCTGGGAATCAGGCACTGGCCCAAGATCACCCACCATGTTTGATGGCTGAGTGGGGATTTGAGCCCAAGTGACCTTGTCCTATTGAGATTCTCTTCCCAAAATACCACACTGGCTGTCATGGGCACAAGAGGAACTCCTTAGCACGGATGAACAAACTTCTCAGTCTCCACATCTGTTTGTTGTTGTGATGATGATGATGATTTAAGTCCTCATGAAAATTCTACAGCAGTTTTCTGTGAGTTTCTCCCAACATCCACATGTTTGCACGCAATATTGCTTAATATACATTTTCTTGCAGAGCAATTGCCCCCTAACACGATGTGTTCGGAGCCAGAGAACTGAATTGCACAAAATTCGAAGGATGGCTGTGTATTGGTTCTTGTATTGTTTGGGAAAGTGCAAATCATGTAGGTTCACCTTTAACTGCAACTGAACTGAGTTTATGAGAAGAGAAGACTCCCTGGAAAAGACCCTGATGTTGGGAAAGATTGAGGGCACAAGGAGAAGGGGACGACAGAGGATGAGGTGATTGGACAGTGTTCTCAAAGCTACCAGCATGAGTTTAATCAAACTGTGAGAGGCAGTGGAAGACAGGAGTGCCTGGCGTGCTCTGGTCCATGGAGTCATGAAGAGTCAGACACGACTAAATGACTAAACAACAACAACAACAACAACAACAACAACAACAACAACAACAGAACTGAGTTTCTCCCCCATCCCTACTCTTAACCATGGGAAAAGGGTTGTGATATTGAGCCACCATATTCACACACATCACTGCTCAGCCCAGGAGCTGGGGGAGGGAAGTAAGTAAAGGGATTGCTCTTGTAAACATGTTGAGGCATACATTGTTTTAATAAGACCACACACACACACACACACACACACACAGAGAGAGAGAGAGAGAGAGAGAGAGAGAGATTGAAGCCTCCTCACTCTCCTCCTCACAACCAGCCGCTAAACTGGTCATTGGCTATGACAGGGCTCTTCCAATGTATGTATAGGAATACCACTTTCATGGTCACATCCCTGAAATAACACAATCAAACAATGGAAGCTGGTGATCTTTGTTGACAATGGAAAGAGAACAGTGCAATGAGATTTTCCAGAACATAAAACGTTCCTAAATCGCCATCTCTGTATCATCCAAGGTCATGAGTGTGTGTGGCTGAAAGCATCTGTGTAACTGTTAAAATGAACAGAAGATGGGTTCACCTAAGGGCCAAACGACATGGTCAGCAACAGAGCTCTTCGGTAGGAACATGTGGTTTGGACCAAAGTCCCAAATTAACAGGATTGGACCTTAAGCCTACAGTCAACTGTGCAGTAGCCGCTTCAGAAGGAATAAAGCCTGCCCATTTTCAGACAAAGAGGTGCAAGGATTTTTGTGCCAGGGGCCTTTAACATAATTACTACATATGTCAATAAATATATCTATTTAACCTCTATCTATCTAATTTATAGGTGTGTGCACAGACGCATGCATACACATGCTGTAGTGTTTTTAAATGCTGTACTGCTTTTAACATATGATTGGGAACCGTCCAGAGTGGCTGGGGAAACTCAGCCACATGGGCGGGGTATAAATAATAAATTATTATTATTATTATTCATCTCTTAGTAGAATCAGATAAAATAGGCAATAACAGCTGCCCCGTCTGAAGGGATAATAATAATAATAATAATAATAATAATAATAATAATAATAATAATAATTTATACCCTGCCCATCTGGCTGGGTTTCCCAGCCACTCTGGGCAGTTTCCAACAAAATATTAAAATACAGTAGTTGGTCAAACATTAAAAGCTTCCCTAAACAGGGCTGCCTTCAGATGTCTTTTAAAAGTCTGTTAGTTGTTGTTCTGTTGTTCAGCAACCACTCGCTCAATCACCTTGCCCAAGAATGGAAGATTTGAGACTGGGCGATAGTTGGCCATAATGGCCGCATCTAAAGATGGTTTTTTAAGAAGCGGTTTGATAGCCACCTCTTTCAGTGGGTCTGGGAAGGCTCCTTCACAGAGAGAAGCAAGGATCAAGGAGACAGGTGGTCGGTTTCACTCATCCAAGCAGCCTGTCCACATCCTTATTATACAGATAAGTATACCAAGTTTTCTCAAATCATTTGTTTGTTACAAAAATAGCATAATAAATGTGGATAAATATCTACAAGGTATGTTTCATACTTTGAGACATCTCTTGAAGACCATTTCATGCTGACAGGTTTTTGTAGCTTTCTTAAAATAAAATAAAAATGAGCTGGGCACAATAACCATTTCTTGTATTGCTTTAGTGTTTTGTGCCTCTCCACTGTACACTGCCCTCTGCTTTTATGATATGGTGGTATACAAACAAACAAACAAACAAACAAAACCAAATTTCTCCTCCATCCCATCTCTAAAGCTAATTTTTCATGGTTAACCTATAGCGGCTGCCATATGTGTACTAAAGCCTTCTTCACACAGCACATGGTTCAACTATGGAACTCATTGCCACAGGATGTAGTGAGGATCACCAGCTTGGATGGCTTTAAAAGAGGATTTGCCAAATCTGCAGATGGCCAGGCTATGAGTGCCTGCCAGCCACAATGGCTATGTTCTGTCAGTAGCATTGTTGGGAATTGCAGGCAGGCAGAGGGCTGCTGCGTTTACATCCAGCTTGCAAACTTCTTATGGGCAACTGGTTGGCCACTGTGGCAATAGGAAGCTGAAGTAGATTGGCCATTGGCCTGATCCTTCAGGGCTCTTATTATGTTCTTAATGAGGAGGAAGCTGACAGCCAGTGCCACTCACTGAACAGTATGCAAGTAAGTCAGCTGGCAAGTATGGATTGGCTGAGCTTGGTAGGGTAGTGCCCCATTCATCCCAATGGAGCAACCTCCACTGAAATGCTTAAGAAAGCCTGTGCACAAACTGCTATGCATGCTCTTAAGGAGGGTGGCACTAAGCTGCACACCTGCAGTTTCCTGGACCCCAGCCCATCCATGGTTTTAAATATGTGATTTCAATTAACTTTTACTCATCTGGGAACAATAAACGTCTTCTGGTTTGCTTTAAAAATACCTCCCCCAAACCTGGCACATTAAAAGAAATGTCAGCAAAGTTACCTTTTGATAACAGACCTGCTTATTTACATAGCAGAAGTAACAATGTATTGCTCTGTAAAATGTGCTCGGCAGGGTGAATTCTCATTGTGTTTCCATGATCACCTAAACAAAATAGTTCTAACAAGGTCCTGAGAAAGAAAGGAGAGGAAGTAGGGAAAATGCCGAAAACAAGCTGGCAGGAAGCAGTCTCCGTCACTTTCTAGGGTCTGCAAGCTGGATCAACAAGGAGGGGAAGGGAAAAAGTAGTCCAGAGGTACACTGAAGCATCTTGTGTTCATATCAACAGATGCACAGATGGCACGACGGAGGACCAAACCAGATAGTCAGGAGGGGGCCTCGGTCCTTGTACATAAGGGGTGTGGAACCTCAAGCCTAGGGACAAATGAGGCCCTCCATCCCACTGTGCCTGGCCCTCAGCACCTCTCCCCTAGCACCACTCCTTGCTTTATGCCAGGCTGGAATGTGTGTTTCATACTGTGATAATGTTTACTGTGTGACCTTGGGAGGGAACCACATGCACCACCTTGACCTCATTGGAGGAAAGGTGTGGCATAAATGTAATAGATAATAAATGCAACTAAGAACCGGTGCCTGAGCTTGCATGATTTCCTCTTCCCTCCCCTTCCTTTTCCTCTTGTGTCATGTCCTTTTGGCTCATAAGGCTTTGGGCCAGGATTTTCATGTCCCCCCCCCAATCTATGCTCAGCAGTTAGTACATTTAAAACTGCTTATAAATTGTGTGGACAGGCAGAGTCCCCCCAACCCTGAGCGGCCCCCCCCCTCATGTGGAATAACGACTCAAGACAACGTGTTATGGGATTAAATTGGCCACAACTTTATTATATTTCAGATGTGGGTAGACCTTGGCTCAGGCATTGGGCGTTATCCTTCCCCAGTCCTCAGCTGGGTATCTAGGGAACATCAGGGTTATCCAGTGTGTGTGTGGGGGGGAATGGGCCGGCTCTGGAGAACATATGTTCAAGCAGAGGTAGCTGCCCCCATTACACCGCCATCGCAGGAGAGAGCAACGACGACCTCTCGGTGTACAGTCAAAGCCTTCTTTCAGAAACCCCTTTAACGGGGAACCCTGGTATCGCCACTGCAAAGAGTAAGGAGGCGTGGGTCACCGCTGCACGCCCCCCCATTCAGGAAGATAGATCCTCCCTCTATTGTGTGGGCAGGTAGTCCCTCCCCTACCTGGCCTGGTCTCCTCATGTGGGCAGGCGAGGGAAAGCCATGCAAACCATCTTGAACTCCTGGAATGAAAGAGGGGATATATAATAATAATATAATAATAATTTATTATTTATACCCCACCCGTCTGGCTGAGTTTCCCCAGCCACTCTGGGCGGCTCCCAATCGAGTGTTAAACACAATAGAGCATTAAATATTAAAAACTTCCCTAAACAGGGCTGCCTTCAGATGTCTTTTAAAGATAAGATAGCTGCTTATTTCCTTCACATCTGAAGGGAGAGCATTCCACAGGGAGGGCGCCACGACCGAGAAGGCCCTCTGTCTGGTTCCCTGTAACCTCACTTCTCGCAATGAGGGAACCGCCAGAAGGCCCTCGGCGCTGGATCTCAGTGTCCGGGCTGAACGGTGGAGTGGAGACGCTCCTTCAGGTATACAGGACCGAGGCCGTTTAGGGCTTTAAAGGTCAGCACCAACACTTTGAATTGTGCTCGGAAATATACTGGGAGCCAATGCAGATCTCTCAGGACCAGTGTTATGTGGTCTCAGCAGCCACTCCCAGTCACCAGTCTAGCTGCCACATTCTGGATTAATTGCAGTTTCCGGGTCACCTTCAAAGGTAGCCCTACGTAGAGTGTTTAAATATAAGAAGAAGTATAAATAAAATAAATATGCCATTAGGGAGAAACAAATTTGGCAGCGTATCTCTCTCTCTCTCTCTCTCTCTCTCTCTCTCTCTCTCTCTCTCTCATCTATCTATCTATCTATCTATCTATCTATCTATCTATCTATCTATCATCTATCTATCTATCTATCTATCTATCTATCTATCATCTATCTATCTAGTTTTTAATTAAAGATTTTATTGAACAAACAAATAAACAAGGAAATGATTCATGGAATCTTTTGCATAGTTCATTTACATTTGGTATGAGACACAGTTGTCATAGACATCATATGGTTGGGGGGAAAGAGAGTGGAAAAGAGGGAGCAGGAGAGAGATGGGGGGGGAATAATGATATTTCATAGTGTTTGTGCAGGAGTTTTGTGTCAGCATCATGTGGGTAGGTCCTTTATTTATATATTTACTTATTTTTTATTCTGAAGTGTTGCACAAAAGCTAGCTGCTGCTGTGCCCCCTGCCTCAAGGTCCTTGTGTTGACCTTGAGGAGGATTCTGATTTGGTTGATGCATCATCCAGCAGCTCAAGGGCAAGGCCTCAGCACCCACTTCTATACTACCCTGAATGGAAGACATGGCTCTTCCATCATCCTTGGGGCCTGAAGATGTTTCCTGAATTTTGTGATGCAGTTCTTCAGTCAGGTAATTTGTACAAAAATGCATCTATGCAGGTCAAGTGTACCTCAAAATACATGTGTCAGGGAACTGCCATCGGAACCAGAGGTGGAGGGAAGGCTCCAGAGGGATGCCGGAGAGGGTCCCAGTAGGGAGAGAGGCAGCCCATCTGCTGGGGAAGGAAATCAGCGTAACACCAGTGGAGAAGGGGGGCAGATGGGGGAATCGGAGAGGGGGCTCCAGGACTCCTCGCCGGAGACCAGCGGGGAGAGCACGGGTCCTCCGCTGCCCACACCCTCCCTGCGCAGAAGACTTCCGCGCAGGGAGAGTAGGAGGAGACTAGGCGTCAAAGAGCTTCTTTTCTGGAAGAAGTTCAAGAAACGCCCACTGATGGATTCTGCCAGCGATTGAGGCAGCCACGGATGGGTGGCTGTCCAGACAGAAAGGGTTCACCCAGGTAACCCAGCCAAGCGTGGCGCCGATTTACACAAGCAAGCAACCCCTAGAACCATTACAACATGTATTAGCAAAAATAACACAAAAATGCACTGAATTGCGTAACACAGCTTGCAAGAACGTGCATATTTGGCAACGAGCACATTAAAATGTGTCTATTAGGTGAAATTCACATTAAAATACTGATGAATTTTCATGAGGACTTAAAAAAACAACAACCACAGACTAATGTGGAGAACTGAATTGAGGAATGGGAAAATGGGAAACTTAATTTAAGATCGGAAAAACCGAAAAACCGAATATGCCGACTCTTCTCGTGGTTTCAATGCTTTGCTAAGGTCTCAGAGGGTCATTGAATTACAGGTGAAACTAAAGGAAGGAAATGGAGATGCCTACATTTCCAACAATGTAGTGAATAAAGGGGACAAGAAAGAGGATACAAATTTCCAAAGAATAATGGTGATAACGGCCATTTCCTTCCCCTCTGCTATTTAGTATTCTGAAAGGTAAGCTGCACTCCCCCACACATGCAGACAATGAATAATTAGTATACAGAATGTCTGGACAATTTTACCTTGAATGGTGGGAATGCTTACAGCACAATCTACAGATAGTTATTCAGGTAAGTAACATTCTGATGGAGCAAATTTGCAATTCATGAGAAGTGGTGTTAGTTTTGGCAGTTTGAAATGCTATATCTTGCAGAGAAAATGAAAAATGAGAACTGATGGTGCCAGTGCTAGTCAATGGCTGGACCATGAATTCAGCATAGCTATTCCTATTATTGTATGACTCATATAGCACCATCCATGTACATTATTTCATCTGAAACTTGAGCTACAATTAGGACTGAAAAGTTTAGGTGATTAATTTTTTTCAAATCCAATTAAACCTTTTGACTGATTAAAATTATGCCCCTGATTGATTGGGCAGCCATTTAAAAAATGAATTTTTAATACATGGGAGGGAGCAATAATACATCCCCAGTACTAAATTACTCTTGGGACCCATTGTTGTTGCACATTGACTCTGTGAAGGGCTCTAGCCTTTTAGGGATTTCTAGTTTGTTGGACTCTGAGTCCTCTTTGACATATAGAGTGACACCATCTTCAATCCTGTACAGTCATACTTCGGGTTACAGACACTTTAGGTTGCGTTTTTTTCAGGTTGCAGACTGCCGAAACCTGGAAGTAATGGAACGGGTTATTTCCAGGTTTCATCAGTCATGCATGCGCAGAAGTGCTAAATCGCGCTTTGCACATGCGCAGAAGCGCCGAATCGCAACCCACACGTGCGCAGGCACACCGCTGCGGGTTGCGGACACTGCGGTGTGTGAACATGCATCCCGCACGGATCACGTTCACAACCCGAGCGTCCACTGTATCAATATTGTGGTGACTTAGAACCGCAAATCCTTCTGTGTGAGATGTGCTTTTGTATATTGAGTGCATGTTCGAATAACTAACAAAAACCATTTTCTCAATAGATGGGGTGAGGTCTTGGAAGGCAAGAATGTCTTGCAAGTGAGCTTGCTCTGCCTCGTCTGCAAAAGTTGGGTGGGAGGGGTGTGACAACTGTTGGGACATCTTCATTGCTTCTGTTCAATTCTGAATCTCTTTGCCTTGCATAGGTACCTTCACATTATTGACTTCTGGACCCACACCATTATTAACCCAAATAAAGATATATTCCTTAAAAGGTAAAGGTAAAGGGACCCCTGACCATTAAGTCCAGTCATGACCGACTCCGGGGTTGCGGCGCTCATCTCGCTTTATTGGCCGAGGGAGCCGGCGTACAGCTTCTGGGTCATGTGGCCAGCATGACTAAACCGCTTCTGGTGAACCAGAGCAGCACACAGAAACGCTGTTTACTTTCCAGCCGGAGTGGTACCTATTTATCCACTTGCACTTTGACGTGCTTTCGAACTGCTAGGTTGGCAGGAGCAGGGACCGAACAATGGGAGCTCACCCTGTCACGGGGATTCGAACCGCCGACCTTCTGATCGGCAAGTCCTAGGCTCTGTGGTTTAACCCACAGCGCCACCCACGTCCCTTTTATATTCCTTACTCTCAAGTAAAAGTCACTGATGTTGCATTTTTGGATGGGAGCATGAGAGTTATGTGGAAGATGGGACAGACTTCTCCTCTGTTGCTCCAAGGGCAGGATTAGAACTAATGGATGTCAGTTACAGGGGAAGCCTTATTTTCAGGGAAACATTAGGATAAATGTCCTTTACTCTTTGAGCTACTCAACAGCTCAAAACCCCCGCAACTGGCATTCCTTAATCTTCTTATGGAGGAGAATACAGATTTGCCTAACAGAGCATTAATAGGTTAGTGAACACCGGAAAACAGGAAACTACTTTATTAGACTATTTATAGAATCATAGAATCATAGAACTGGATGGGACCCTGGGGGCCATCTGGCCCAACCCTCTGCAATGCAGGAATCTCAACTAAATCACACATGAGAAACAGTTATCCAACAATAGAGACATTCATATACAAGCATTGCCAAGGAGAAGGACCACAGCCATTAGTTTGGTAGGCAGAATACTCACAGACCAAAGCGGGGCAAAGTCCTTTCTCGGTATTGCCTACATGGACTAGTAGCAGCAATCTGGGGTTTCAGACCAGAATCCTTCCTAGGCCAAACTGAAGATGTCAAGGATTGAATCTGGGACCTTCTGCATGCAAAGCAGATGCTACTCCACAGTGATATGACCCTTCCAGAGGTGGCAAGAGTTACTAGAGCTCAGTTTGAATGCCATCTGGTTGACCACAGTGAGAACAGGAGATGCTGGACTAGATGAGCCATAGTCTTGATCTAGCAAGGATCCTCTTATCCTTTTTGGGAAGCTAAAGTTGTTTCCTGCATTGCAAGCCCTACAATGAACACAGGGGGTTTGCATCAGATGGCCTCTAAAGATATTTTCAATTCCAAATATTCTATGATGGTGAGAATGTTGTCTAGAGTCTTCTCCATTTCACTTCATCATTCATGGGCAGCAAAATCATTGGGCAGCATGAGCAGATTTTCAGGTGGTAGGGGGAGGTTATAGAAGCAAGGAGTCAGCAAGGTGACCACATTTAAAAACACAAACTGGAGTCCATCTACGAGTGACACTATGTGATGCTGTATATATGGATTCTGGATTTTTAAAATGGTGGAGGCAAGCAGGTGACCCTCAGTAAATCCTCTCCTTGTCACCACTGCCATCAATTCAAAACCAGTGTGAAACAGGAGTGGGGCACCTCAAGCCTATCAAATGTGTCCCCCCCCTCATTCCCGGTCTCTATGTATGACTCTCCCTAGGCCACACACCTTCTCTCCAGACCAACTGACCAGCCCTCCTTCATATGCACCTTGGTCACATCCATACCTTAAACACATTTTAAGCACATGGGTTCCCCCAAATAATCCTGGGATTGTAGTGTGTTTCGGGTGCTCGGAATGGTAGCTTTGGGGGATGCCGTAGCTGTAAAAGTGCTTTAAATGTACAGGTACTCCTCTGGTTGCGAACTGGATCTGTTCCGGAGGCCTGTTCACAACCTGAAAAGAATGCAACCCACATCTGCATGTCTGCGCGTGTGCGGGTCGCAATTTGCCGCTTCTGCGCATGCATGTGAAGTCATTTTGCGCATCTGTGCATGTGCGAGCGACGAAACCTGGAAGTAACCCATTCTGGTACTTCCGGATCACCGTGGGATGCAACCCTGAAGCATATGCTCAACCTGAAGCATATGTAACACGGTGTTGACATGACCCCTGAGTGTTTTTGGCTGGTCGGAATGGGTCTTTGAACTCTGGTGGTGCCTGGATGGAGGTTAGAGAGGTGTGTGTGCAGTAAGAAACCTCCTGTAAAAAGGTTAAAATGTGCATTCGTTACTTTACCTACTTTTGTCTTTTGCCCCTCTACTCTAGAATGTGGCCCCTGGAAGGGAGTTCAGGGAGTTTCCTGGACCTTGCTTTGAAGTTTATATTTCCCACTGCACTTCTGGATATTCCAATCTCATCCTATGCTGCTGAATAACAACAACAACAAGAAGAAGGGTTTGTTGAACTCTAATTACCGGTACCTTCTGAATTTGAATTACTTTTCCTAGAATCTGGAAGCGAAAACACTCTGCTGCTAGAATAATAGATAGGCTACGAAATCAGTGGGCTAGCTATTAATAACCACTGTTTATCTTCAGTAATGAGATCTCGTGATTAAACAGCCAGAGTGTGCAAAGCCACTCTGCTCACCTTCTTAGGGTGTATATTCTTTCACTGGGAACTTAACCTGGCACACAAAAAAGACAAAAAAGGACCCTTTCCCAGTCAAGTTGTGGAGAAGAGGGAGAGAAGGGGCCATGCCCCCCAGGAGCACCTGAGAAAAGGAGGTCATGTGTTTGCATATGCATTGATGGGTGCTGCTCTGAGGTGGGAAGAGAAGGAGCATGCTGCACACTATTGATGATACTAGACTGCACCTGCACACTACCCTTCAAAGCAAACATGCCATAGGCTTATGTTCATCTCTAAAGTCCAGTGCTTTTATATATACTAAAGAAGGCACCCACACTTCCCAGGAGACTACTCTCTGTTGCTACCTCAAAACACACCCACACCCACACCCACACCCACACCCACACACACCTCCCATTTATTTGGCAGCAATGGGCTGTGTCCCTTTATAAATGACACAAAGCACCCACTCTTTGGTGCAAGAGACAGGAATGGATATAATGAACAGTAGGGTTTGCCTTCTATAGCAAGAGCAGCAGTCTATCTCTAGCCCTGTTTAGGCTGCCTGAAGCTCTCCAGTTTTTCCAAGAAGAGGTTGTTCCCATGATTTTCTGTAGTCTAATTCAGACTCCATTCAGGTTTCAGTAACTAACAGGTATATTGAATGGGTATATGCAACTTACAGGTAGGGTGCTTAATAAAGGCTTGCAGCAGGGTTTATTCTAACCAAAGGGAAAAGAGTGGGGAGAGTCGAGAGGCCAGTTTGCTCTTGGGCAGGTAATTCAGATTTTAGAAGCAGATAAAAGGAGAAATTCAATAATAACAGCATCCAATCCACTGGTCACGGGAAGCCTGGGCCAAACGATCTGACTCCACAAGACATTTCATGCTCTTTTATCTGTGGCAGAGGGAAGGGAACTCTACAGTACATGAGCAATGATGGAAAATATGTGACTGGAGCAGATATAGGCTTCTCAGGTGAAAACTTTCAACTGAATTATTGGGGGGGGGGGAGAGAGAGAAAAAGACTTGAGCATCAGAAGGGTTAAAACTGCCTTCACATACCAGGTGAGAGAATCTTAAGAGTGGGGGATATAACTCACTGGCACCTCCTTTGGCTCCAGCCAGCTGCTTGAACCACTTTTTGTTCCTTCAGAATACGCCACAACATCACAATGCCCCCCAAAATTCAGCCCTACTCCACAAATCAGTCAAAATGGGGTAAAGGCCAAAGCTCAGTGGTACAGCATCTGTCTTACATGCAGGTTACAGTCCTAGGTTCAGTTTCTGGCAACTCTGGACAGAACTGGGTGTGTCTGCCGTCTGAAACCCTGGAGAGCTATTGCCAGTCATTGTGGACAATACTGAGATAGATGAACCCGTGGTCTGACTTGGTGTGAGGCAGTTTTCTATTGCAGGAAAGGGCTGTAGCTTAGTACTCAAGTGCATGCTGCTGCAGGGGTGTACAAAGTGGGGGGGTAGAGGGGGGTGGGCTGCCCTGGGTGCCATTCCGGGGGGGGGTGACAAGCTGACCCCTGCATCCCCCCAGCTGTAGAGCGGCCGAGGGCGCATGCAGTCAATACGGGCTGCTGCTCTTGCGCGCCGTCCATATGGGTGTCCATACGGGCTGCCTCTCACATGGCGACTGTACAGGCTGCCGCTCTTGTGCATGGGATGCCACACCTGCACAGTCCGTACGGATGTCGCGCGTGCGCCACTGGGAGGTTTGCCCTGCCCCTCAGCAACCTGCCCCGGGTGCCGGAGAGGGTTCCTCCACCACTGTGCTGCTGAAGATCCCAGTTTTGGTCATTGGCCTCTCCAGGTGGAGCTGGGAGAGGCTTTGTGTCTAAAACCCTGGAACTGCAACTGCTGCCAGTGATAAGTAAAGGTAAAGGGACCCCTGACCATTAGGTCCAGTCGTGGCCGACTCTGGGGTTGCGGTGCTCATCTCGCTTTATTGGCCGAGGGAGCCGGTGTACGGCTTCTGGGTCATGTGGCCAGTATGACTAAGCCGCTTCTGGCGAACCAGAGCAGCACACGGAAACGCCATTTACCTTCCCGCCAGAGCGGTACCTATTTATCTACTTGCACTTGGACGCGCTTTCGAACTGCTAGGTTGGCAGGAGCAGGGAACGAGCAACAGGAGCTCACCCTGTGGCGGGGATTCGAACCGCCGACCTTCTGATTGGCAAGTCCTAGGCTCTGTGGTTTAACCCATAGTGCCGCCAGTGATAAGTAGGAAGTGCCAATAGCCCTTTCTGTTGAGAGGGGTGTCCTGGGAAGGGCCAATATCTCTCATCTTGAGAGGAATATCCTGGAATTCCAGAAAGCATCCTGGCTTCTGATTGGATCCCAGAATGTCCTGTTTTTTGGTTTGGTACTCAGGCACAAGTCAGCTGACTCCTGCGAGAGCTTGGGACCAACCCCCCCCCCCAAGTATTATGATTTTGATCAGTAGGATGTTGGAAGGGATGCAATTGTCTGGCTAGTTATAAGGCAGCTTCCTATGTCTTTGCCATTTTCATGGCCCATGAATGGCTTATCCAAAACTGGGGCAGACTTTTTTGGTCCAGCGCAGGCCTAGATGAATCTGGCACCATCACATTTAAGTTTGGACCTCACTTCAGGACTTCTTCCTGGGGGCGTCCAAAGCACACAGCAAGTTTGTGATCTTGAGATCTGAGATGCTGGAAGCAAACTGTGTTGCAGACCTGATCTTAAAAAGTAAGAGATGGGGGGGGGGACCCCATATCTTTGATCCAACCCAAACCTTTTCATTTTCTTTTTGAGAGGAGGATATTTTTATCCATTGCTGTAGAGTGTGACATCTCTGGCAGCCTTGCACCTATTGTTCAGATTTTCAAAACCTTGTTCTCAGCTCCTTAGTGACTAATTTCGAAACTTCAGATATTGCAGCATTTCTGTACATGATGTTCTTTTCCAGAGGTTTTCAGCCTCTGCTAGAAAGAGACAAGGACATCTAAGCAAATGCCATGGAAGTTGGAGGGGAAGGCAAAAATATATATCATAAAAATGAAGTAGAGAGAAGGGGGGGGGGAGGAATATTACCCAGTTTTAGAAGACTTAGCATGCAAATTGGCCTGGGAAGCTTCAGAGCAACCATCTTGAGGGCTTTCTGTCTCCCCACTTCTCCATATTCTTAAAAATTGATGGAGCCAATTACATTTTAAAAAGTGAAAAATCTTAAGAACTGAAACAGAACAAATTTTTCCCTCTAGGAAAAAAACAGAAAACACAAGCAACGCACATCTAATGTCAAATGACAGCAATTGCTCACAGCTGTATGGACAAGGACTTTTATTTCTGAATGGTGGTGGTGTAGTCACCCGCCCCCCCAGCCTTAGGAAAGCAAACAGGATTCTATAAGTGACCAAGAGATAGACAAAAAGGTGTCAACAGTATGGGGGAGGGGAGTGTGGAAAAGGGCAGGGGAGGAGTAATACAACCCAGGAGAGAATTCAACCATATTACCATTGATCGACTTCCTGAAGTCAACTTTAGCATCCATTCAGAGAGAAGTTGATTAAGGGATGCACTAATAGCCTCAGTTGACTTCATTAGGATTAATTCAGAGTGTGTATCTTTTATGGAGGTTAAAAAAACCCAGTATAGCAAGACTCTGGGGTGTTTGCTCAGAGACAGCAACCCATTCAATATAAACACACACACACACACAAGTTGTTGCATTTAAAGCAACCAGAAAGTGGCTGCCTCTTTATTTTTGTTTGTTTGTTTGTCTGTTTGCTTCAATTGTTAAATACCACATACTTTTATTTATTCATTGCAAGCATTTATGTACCACTTTTCAGCAGGTTGGAGGGGGAGGGAACTCTCCACCCCAAATTCAGTCGCTTTGGAAGAGAGAGTAAGGATGGTGGTTCTCTTCTCCAACCTCTCTGCAGAGCAGGATGCCTCAGGGGAGGCTGGGTAATGTTCTGATCAGTCAGTGAAGGAGGCTGAACAAGTTTGAGTGATCATGACACATCCCATCATGAAAATCATGGTGAGAAGGACAGGGAAACCTATTGGGACCTCTTCATTGCTTCTGTCCAGTTCTGAACTTCTTGCCCTGTTCTTGAGCTTCTGGTTCATGACTCCTAAGCACTGTGTTTGCTGCCAAGCCTGTCCCATTGCTTCCCTGAATAAAGATCTGTGTCTTACTTCCAAGTAAGAGCACCTGTCTGCATGTCTTGGATGGAAGTCAGGACATTGTCTTGCTCAACAGTGTTCTGTTGGCACAACACATTTCATCAGCAGAACAGGTATAGTGATAAATGACTTTGAGTTAGTGCCAACCCATGGAGTTGGAAGGGACGTTGGAGGCCATCCAGTCCAAACCACATGCCTTGAGTAGGACCTTCAGTTCAGGGCACAACTACCACATCTCTGTCACGTTGACGTCTACACTCTGCTTAAATGATGCCAGTGAAAGACAGCTCACACCACTTCTCAAGGAAGTCTGCTCCACAAATCTCTATAATAGGCAATGACGAAAGGAAGCAGGAACATCTGACCTGCTATGAGAATGCCAGCTTTCAAAGGCAAAGATGTGAAAGGTCACATGTAAGTCAGGATTACCAAGAAGGCGAAGCTACAGCTTGCGGAACTTTTGAGGCAGTCAAGCTAAATGCCTTGGTTGGAGACTGGCTTTTGCACCTCATATCAGAAGATTGGCAGAAAGGAGAATGGGACTTGTTGCCAAGGTAACTCCTGGCATAACACCAGCATTAGCAAGCCCCCTGCCACTTGATCCACAGCAGAGCATTGATATGTGGATTAGAAGAGACTGCATGACCAGTCTTTAAAACAGCACAGTGTTCTCTGCTTTGCCTTTAAAAAGATTGTTGTGGCAACCTTGCCCTTGCCCCAAGTTGCTGCTCCGCTAAGCTCCCAATACATTTGAACAGCAATGATGCACCTGCAAAATTCTTCTGGGCAATCAAGAAGCCTGGCTGAGAGAGCAGGAAAGAGAAATGATTTATGTTGCAAGTGAATTTCAAGCAAGTAAGGCAGAAACAGTCGGTGTTATAAGCAGGACTGAAAATTTCAATCAATCATTCAATCACTTAGATAAGTGGTCAAAAAACCCCTTTAGGCTACATTCTTACATCTCGCAGTAGGGATGTGTGAATCTATCAATTTCAGTTTCTCATTTTTCCAATCTTATGTTCAGTTTCCATATCACATCTCACTTCTCCTCATGAGAATTCATCATTTTTGTTCAGATTTCTCCTAATACACACATTTTCAAATGCAACTTTGTCAAAACAACATTCTCAAATTCAGCATCCAGTTTTGTAAGTAATTTGCTAAAATGTTTATGCACATTTTACCCCAATATATGCCTGGTTTGTACACATTATTTCTCTGGGGAAAATGAATCGCAAAATTCAAGGATGTGTTTGGGTTCATGTGTAAATAGATAGCCTCATCTTTAAATGTGGACTGAATAGAATCCCCCCCATCAAAATGTGGATTTAGGGGAGTGTGACCAGTGGGTGATGAGACAGGGGTGCTGTAGCAGATGCCACAACTATTATACAGAATGGAGTGAGAGAAGCGGGAGACCAAATTTTGGTGTTGCATAGGGCACCACTGATTTCAGACCCCAATGTCCACCCCTGCCCCATCTATATTATAAACTATAATAGAATTAATACAATGTAAAAAGAGATCTGCTAAAACACAGTCAAAATAAATAAAAAAATTGTCCAGTAGCACCTTAGAGACCAGCTAAGTTTGTTCTGGGTATAAGCTTTCGTGTGCATGCACACTTCTTCAGATACACAGTGTGCATGCACATGAAAGCTTATACCCAGAACAAACTTAGTTGGTCTCTAAGGTGCTACTGGACAATTTATTTCGACTGCTACCTACCTAAATGCTAAAACACAGATATTAAAAAGAGCACAGCACCCCTTAAAAGTAATTTCCTTAACAGAACAGTCAGTTCCGCAAAATCAAATAGTCTTGACTTGCTGGTGGAAGGACAACAAGGAGGGAGCCAGTCTAGCTTCTCTAAGGGAGTTTGGGGAGCAGCCACCAAGAAGGCCCTCTGCTTGACTAATTGCCCAGCAGAAACCCTGGATCTTTGGACTGTGCCACACCAGAATTCAACACTGGCTGGGTGTCTCCCATCAAGTATAGTACCATTCCAGCAGCAAGGGCCCAAAATGGAATTGGTTGTAATCGCTGCATGATTGCTGTGCCAACCCTGCTTGCCTCCTCTCTATCAGTAATGTTGTGGCCTGATTTCTCTCACTAAGATTTCTCTCTCTGTGTTGTGTGTCTTTCCTACTGCATCACCTGCTGCTAACATGCACCTGTGGGAGAACTCAAATAAGTGATACTGTGTTCTGAAGGGAAATTGGGGGGGGGGGAGAGAAGGAACGGATTTTAGGGGGCAGCTAATTTGAAATGTTACACTTGAAGAGCCAAGTCACACAGGCTAATAATATATGCAGTTCTGTCCCAGGCTTGTTTACTTGGCTTTCAAAAATAGCCTGCTGAGATAGTACAGTTGGAGGAGAATTAATTTCAGTAAGAATAAGCATTTCAGTATATTAACCCCAGAACATCTCCACCCCTCGCCCCCCCCAGTTAAATATAACACAGCAATTAAAACCAAACAAAGACACTTTAATTAAACTGAACAGGCAGCTTTGGCATTTCTAAGTGTGCCTCTTCAACAGAGCTTTTTTTAAAGCAAGAGGTTAGTGGTAAGAGTAGATCAATGGACCTTTCTGCAAATGGGAGCCCATCTCTTGATGTCTGCAAGTTGAAGGATGTGCTCAGCTCCTCCTCCTGAACTGACATCCAGAAACTGAAGAGGACAGGAAGGTAACCATCTATGTTGGGGGAAAATCTGCTGTACCCTTTCAAGAGGAAGAGACTTCCTTTCCACAAACTGCTCGCACCCCTACATGAAACCATAAGAAAAAGGTTCTCTCAGTGCCAGTTTAAAGGTTGCTGTGACACCAGCAGCCAAAAGACCAATCCCTTCCCTTTGTCTGCCAACTCTACTTGCATGTTAGGAAGTTCTAGCAAAATCTAAACCTCCCTGCCAGGTATCTAGTTAGGCACTACATTTCGTTGTGCAAAATATGGAACAGGTTGGCGGGAATTGGGGGGCTGAAAATTACTTTGAAAGCAATCGATTGCAATGACTTCGAGTTGCCATCTCCAACCCCCACCTCTGCCTGCGCAAAAACGCTCCTCCTCCCCCCGTTCTCCACCAGGGCCATGCAACCCCCCCTCACTCTCCAACCCACACACCCACCCGTGCAAAACCTGAGACTCCACCATAGCAGGCCCACGCACTGCAAACCCCCCCCCCCCCGCTCTCTGCGAACTCCGCTGGCACAAAAAATCTCTCAAACTCCTCCTCTTGACCCCACCCGACTCTCTGCCCGCATCCTGTGATAACTCTCACTATTAATGGTAAGTGCACAAAAACCTTGTATTTGGGGGGGATGGGCGGTCCATATTATGACACACCAGTTTCTTGATTCTGGGGCTGACTTATCAAAGCAAAATAGTGCAACAGCCCTTTGTCTTGGTTCAATGTTGTGACTCAGCCTGATTCATGGTTCTACATCAGTACAATGAAATGCCAAGTATGCTAAAATAACTACAATGTCATTTATAACCTTTCAGCCTCATTTACTATGGTGAGTAAAATAACCATTGCTCATCGTGTTGTTTGGTGTTTTCTTTTTGTTGGCAGATGGGAGGCTGTGGCTGATGGTGTTTTCCATCGATTTTATATTTTGTTGTGCTTTATATGGAAATTGTTCTGTTTGGTTTTGTATTTTGTAATGCTTTATTTATTGTTTATGACTACTTTTGTTATGTTGCAGTAATGCATTTCGTTCATGTTATAAGCTACCTTGAGCATTGCGTGAACTGTGGAAAGGCAGCATATAGTCAGAAGCTGTGTCCAGGTGGAAATCATTGAAATGTCTGGGAAAATCAGTTTTGGTGAATTTCCTTCAACGTAGCTGAAAAACGTCCCTTTTTAATATAGATTTTGCCAAAAACAAAAAAACATCAACTTTGCAATAAAAAGGCTCAACAATTTCTGTGTCTGGATTTTTACCTTTTGAAATATGGCAACCTTACCAGAGGCCATGATGAAAACAAAGGAAAACAAAACAAAACTCAAATGTAGTTATCATTACAGCAATCTTGGCAGCAACTGACAACCAATCAATTGCCTCATCAAAGAAACATGGAATAATACAAAAGTGTAAGATGCAGGCTTGAGTCATACTTCTTGGTATTTGTTAGCTAAAAACAGTTGATTTTGAAGATCAACCAAACTTCCTTGCTTAATTGTGGCTGGGAGAGCATTTTGTTTTTGACTGATACATGAATGGGACATTTGAAAAGATAACCTCTAAGGTCCACAGTTTCTTCTGCTCCACAAAAAAAACATAAATATGAAACAGGGGTACCCAATGTGGTGCCCTCCAGGGTTGCTGGACTCCAATTCCCATCAGCCCCAGCCAGCAAAGCCAATAGTCAGGAATCATGGGGGCTGGAGTTCAACATTTGGATGGCACTTCATCAGTTACCCCTGAAATGAGCATCGACTAATCAGACATCCAGAACAAATGTTGTCACCAGATTAAACCTCAGTAAGGTAAGAAATACTCTCAATGGGTAGCAAGCAATTTGACCAAGATAATCTTGTAGTATTTGAACATGTTAAACCAGGATGTACAAGCTGCATTACCTACTAAGATCCTGTGCCAATGAACGAAAGTGTCATAGAGCCCAGAGCAGGGGTAACCCATGTGGTTCCTTCCAGATGTTGTTGGACTACAACTCTCATCATCCCCAAACATTGACCACGCTGGCTGGGGCGAATGGCAATTGTAACCCAAAACCACCTGGAGTAGCCAATGCCAACTGCTACCCCTAACCTAGGCTTATTCTGATTTGGACAAATCTGTCTCTGAGAACAGAAACACTTTGAGAGAAGTTATGGTATTTCTCCATTTGGATTATTATTCTTATTTTACCAAGCTGGTTAGTGAACTGAAAAGAGAGTGGGAAGCAATTGTTGACTATCATACTAATAAAAAATGCTACTATTTTAACAAATCAAGTTCTTTCAGTTAAGTTTTTATTTTTATCATTGTCCACCAGAATTACACAGCACAACAATAAGTGGTGCTGAATAGAACCCTGAAAACAAGAGACACTCGGGCTCACATTATGTTTGTGTGAAGTGGGGGAGGCCTCTTTTTTAAATTTCTTATCTCCAAATTTCTCTCTCCCCCTCTCCTTAAACCTTTGGACAGACATCTGTATTACTTCACTGGTAGGATCTACCGTACTTTCCAGCAATCCATGTAGCTCAGGAAACTGCCTGTTTTGCCTTTCTGTCAACTTTGTCTACTGTTTTTCAATTTAAGGCAGGAGTGAGGAACCTTCTCTGGCCAAAGGGCTGCATTTTCCTTTGGGCAGCTTTCCAAGGGCCAAATGCCAGTAGTTGTGGATGGGTCCAAAGGCAAAACTGGGTGGAGCACAAATACTGATTTTATCTTTGTACAGCAGACTAGTTTCTGCACATACACACACCTTCCTCTGCATCCTCCATCAAGAAGGATTATCAGCATTCAAGGATGCAGTCCAGCCATGCAAGGCCAGGGGGTGTGGGCTGGTGAGAGTTCTGAGGGTTGATTAAAGAGTCAGAAGGGATGCGTTTGGTTCCTGGGCGTACAGTTCCTCATCCCTGATTTAAAGCAACAGACCGCTTTATTGATCCAGTCAACAGACCTTACAGTAACCTGTTTAGATCACACAAAAGTGGCATGCATCTATACACCAAGCAAATAAGACATGAGCATCTTGCTAAAAAAACAAAAAAGGGGCACAAGTGCTGTGAAATCACAGTCCCGAAATTTGTCTCTTAAACAGGAAGAGGATCGTAAAGAAAGAAACACGGCAACACACACCATTAATTAAACATGGACGATCCTGCCATTACTAGCAATCTACGCAGCAGGGAAATTAAACCAGAGTGTAAAATTTAAAAGGAAAAAGGCGGCTGATATTATCTGGATGACATCATATTCTGAGGAAATGCAGCTTCCCATCCAAAATGTGCTACTGAGTTCCAGCAAACAGTGTTTATTTGTTCAGAACTTCTATGCCACTCAGTATATAAATATGTTTGTGGTGTAAAAATATACCTGCTCAGGATACAAAGCACAATGAGAAATAAAGCAGTACATCCCTAAGTGTGGCTCAGTAGATATTGCTCTAAATATAAGCCACAACCCCCTGCCCCCACCCCAGGCATTCCCACCCCCTTTTAATTGTTTAAAACCAAACTGTGTGGCCACTTGGAGATGATTTATCTTCAGTACAGGTGAAAACATGAGTGACTATTATAAATTCATCTACATTGTTTTTCTAAAGCATTTATCTTAATAATTTACTCTATTGGTCTGAATACCAGCTGACCCCAAATGTAGTCTGTGCCCCTAAAATGAAATCTCTTAAATGACGGCTTCTCCATCCATAAGAATCTGAGTATAGGCTGCACTCTGGCTTTATAAAAGGGAGAAAAGTATGGCCTATATTCAGAGCAATGTGGTATATAATTACCTTCATTTCTAAGCAGTGTCTAATAGGGATACAGCATGCATAATAAAAGCAGGTAGAATTAACCATGAAATCAGAAAAAAACCTTATTTGAAATGGCAGCTGAAACAAAAAGATGTCTCATCCAAGCACCAGAAATTCAACAGAGATGGGGCTTATCTGATATCAGCCCGGAGGGAGATCCAAACAATCAGTCCCACAATGCCAAATGCATGGTTGCAGATACCTTGCAAGATACCTTTCAGGAGAAGAAAAGGCTAAGAAGTAAACCCTACAAAAATCTGGATTTCCTAAAACAGTTGGGTGGAACCTTCCAGCAACTCCTGCAGCCAAGCTGGTGCCAAATGTATTGCTCTGCTTTCCTTTTGACCACATCAGTGAGGCCAGGAAGGGTCTTGTCATCTGGGCCTCCACCCAGATGCGCTCTCTCTCTCTCTCTCTCTCTCTCTCTCTCTCTCTCTCCAGATGGATGCAAACAACATCCAGCTTGATGCAAGCCATGGGTCTGAGCAATAGTGAGTCTCCTGAAGACCTCAGTGATCAGGCAGAAATGCAAGCTAAAAGAGAGTCCTTATGGTGGGGTAGCCAATGTGGTACCCTGCAGATGTTATTGTACCCTGACCACTGGCTGTGCTAGCTGAGGCTGAAGGGAGCTGAAATCCAAAAGCATCTGCAGGGTACCACATTGGCTACCCCTGTCTTAAGAGCCAAATTGATAAGTACCACTGTTCTGAAGGAACCTGGAGGCGTACCAGACCCAGTTCACACTCTGTGCTTCCAGATTCTGGTGTCTGGGCAACCTATGGTTTGTGAAACCAAAGTGTCACTAGGGTAATGGCAAATTATGGATCACCAAGAAACAGGAAGTCATTTTTAGAAATCCCTGCAATTGAAGAGAAAGGGAAGAAGGGAAGAGAGAATGGATAAGCAGTGGGTTTATTTGTAAAGTTCAGGAGGGGGGTGATCTGTATTTGTTTCTCTCTGCTTGTGCTTGCATGGGTGTGTCTGCTTGCCTGCAGTTAGTTGTGTAGTGTTTGCGTGGTGTCCACACATGTGTGTAAAAGTGTGGGGTGATCATGCCCTTTTTTGACCACACCCGCTGCTGATATGTGGCATCCAGAAGGGACACAGGTGGCGCTGTGGTCTAAACCACTCAGCCTCTTGGGCTTTCTGATAGGAAGGTTGGCGGTTCAAATACATATGACGGGGTGAGCTCCCATTGCTCTGTTCCAGCTCCTGCCAACCTCGCAGTTCGAAAGCACACTGGTGCAAGTAGATAAATAGGTACAGCTGTGGCAGGAAGGTAAACGGCATTTCTGTGCGCTCTGGCACTTGTCAAGGTGTCCTGTTGCACCAGAAGCAGTTTAGTCATGTTGGCCACATGACCTGGAAAGCTGTCTGTGGACAAACATCGGCTCCCTTGGCCTGAAAGCAGAGATGAGCGCCACACCCCATAGTCGCCTTTGACTGGACTTAATCGTCCAGGGGTCCTTTACCTTTTTTACCCAGAAGGATTGTAGTAATAAAACTATGTGGGACTTGATTTGACCAAGGTTAGCCACCCCTAGTCAATCCCCTCAATCTATGCTACATACCTTCAAGATGCTTCAGCTCTTAGTTCTTGTTCTGTGCTTTACTGTGCCTTGAAAATCCTTTCGTTCCTTGGTGGAAGTTAGCAGTGAAAAATATTCTCCTGGGGGAATTAAATTTGGAGCACAGGTTTTCCAGGTTTAAGTACGCAAAGAGGTTGCCATGGAGTTCTGTCAAGCTCCCTGGTTCATTGATGTTCCACACTGGGCAGCTCCTCCAAGAGTGCTGTGATCAGTATGGGTTGCTGACTGAATGTCTGCATGATGGTGTTTAGTATAGAGGTGGGCATTTGAGACAAACAGTGTTATCTGGAAAAGAGGTATCCTGTATTTTTCTGTTGGTAAATTGAAGATTTAAGAAGAGAACATGGGGGTGCCCTTGTTGCTACATTGTGCCTCTTGATGGAGGGGAGGGGAGGGAAGGGAAGGGAAGGGAAGGGAAGGGAAGGGAAGGGAAGGGAAGGGAAGGGAAGGGAAGGGAAGGTTGCAGCAAGGGATGTCTTTTTAGGTGAGTAAGAGGAGATAAGATAGAAGAGTGCAGAATTATGCACAGCAAGCAGGAAGTGAAGAGAGAATAATTATTATTTTGTCCCCCTCTTAACATTAGAACTCATGGGCTTCCAATGAAGCTGAACGTTGTAAGATTCAGGACAGAAAAGAAAGCAAGCACTTTTTCACACAGTACCTTGCCAAACCATGGGATATGTTCCCACAAGAGACAATGATGGCCACTAGATTGGCTTAGTTGGCCTCCTCTTGAACCATCCTCCTCCTCTTGGGTGTGTAGTTGTGGGGAAGCCACAGAGTAGGGGTGGGCAGATGACTGGTACAAACAAACAAACAAACAAGCAAGCAACAAAGCTGTCATTTGGATGGTCAGATATAAGTCAGATGTTTTCAAATAATGGTCTGATATTCCTAAAGCATTCCCATTATTAGACCAACACTACAGAACAAGGGAGAGGAGGTAAGCAGACCTATTCGATAACTTCTGCTGAGAGACTCGTGTCTCTACTGTCTCCCAGAAACAGCCTTGATCTGCCTGGTCCAAGACTCTTAACTGCTATACCACACTGGCTTTCTGTATTAATCTGGGGTATTTTGGATGCATTGAGCCATTGAGCTACATCACCTTACCCATGTTTTCTGTCCCATTAAGTGGAGAAAGGGGTAGTCTTGCTATATCCTGAAACACTCTTCCTAGAAGCCACCAGGAAACTGCACATCAGTCCTAGTCAATGCCATTTCAGAAGTGATTTTCAGGGCATTATCCAACTGGCAAACAGAGCAACCATGTCAGGAAGATATATATATATATATATCTATATATCTCGAGGACCTATCCCATCTCTGTCTCACATTCATTGATACAAACCAGTATTGACTGATCTATTTTAGACACAGTGCTGATGCCTCTTAGGACACAGGACATCATGGCTAGGTTCCTTAAAATGCAGTGTTGCAAACTGTCACTTTTTGCCTCCTAGACACTTTTGTCCTCTATTTTAGCAGCATGACTCAGAAGAAAGGGAGCGGGGAGAGGAGCGGGGGTTGTATACATGGTGACATCAAAGAGAAAAGGAACAAGAACTTTCCTGCCACTGTAGCACAAAGGTGAGAGTGGTAGGTTAGGACCAGGGAGTCAAACGTTCAAATACCTCACTGAGCCACAAAGCTTTCCGGATCATCTCACTCTTTTGCAACCAGGTCTATCTCACAGGGTTATTGCAGGATAATGACCGCTCCCCACTTAAAACGGGGGGCGCCTTTTGCGTGGACGCGTGCAGCCCTGGATCTGGAGTGGCCCCATCAGCATAGGCTTTGCCTTCCCTCAGGTGGGATACCTGGAGGTCCCCGCCTACCCCAGCAAGTTGTCCAATCCCACCTGGGGGAAGTGTTGCCAGGGAAACCAGGCCAGGTACGGGGAGGGATTACCTGCCCACACAATAGAGGGTGGATCTTAATTGTTAATCCTCACTGGGCTCCAGAGCTTCTCCCACCCTACCCACCCTCAGTTAATGTCTTCTTTTGCAGGTTAACTTTTCTTCATAGGTTTTGCAGGTTAACCTGTCTCCACAGGTATGCGGGCGCTGCTACGATAAGGTCGCTGTTAAAGGGCCGGAAAGGAATTTCCCTGCATTGGCAGGTGTTATGTACTGAGTTGAATAGGATCCAAACTGCAGCAGTCTGATTGGTCCTAGAACAATAGGCTCCAAAAGGCAGCAGTCTGATTGGTCCTAGAACAATGCAGCAGTATGATTGGTTAGCAGGAACCACCCAATCATGCTCCAGATAGAAGTGAATCCACAACCTGATTGGCCTACAGTAGAATCCTGGAATTAGCCAATCATGTGCAGCCCATTGTGTAAATAATGTATATAAAGCAGATACTTTGAGGGGACATTCATTCATTCCTCCTCACCACTATGAGCTGAATAAAGAGCATGAAATCACTTTGCGACTCTGAGTATATTTCACTGGCGACGAGGATGGGATCCCGCTGAGCTGACTGCCACACACAGCACCGCAGCACCGCCACCTGCCGCACCGCTGCCTCGCACCGTGTATCCAGGCTTCAGCTCCGGGACACAAGGAACTAAGAATGGCAACTGACAGCAGCTTCTCGCCATTCAACCCAGCATCTGGAGACTGGGAAGCGTACGCCTCCCGTTTCACCTTCCTCCTAGAAGCCAAAGGGGTCACCGATGAAGAAGACGCCAAGAAGAGGGCAATATTCTTCAGCGTCTGCGGAGAGGAGACATTTGAAATCGCCCGGGCTCTCCTTGCGCCTGAAGACGTCGCTACTGTTCCATACAAAACAATAATGGAACAGCTGAAGGGGCACTTTTCGCCACAGCCCTCAGTGGTGGCTTGTCGAAATGCCTTCTACGCAAAGCGGCAAGCCCCTGGGGGAAACCATAACTGGGTTTGTGACCTCTCTCCGCCAAGCTGCCCGGTTCTGCAACTTCTCAGAGCTGGAGAACATGCTTCGTGACCGCCTCGTCGGTGGCCTGAAGGATGAGAAGCTGCAACGACGCCTCTACGCTAAGAAGAACCTAACGTTCCAGGTCGCTCTGGAGGAGGCCCTGGCAACGGAAGCTGCTGAGAGGTCGACGCAAGAGGCACGGCTGAGCCAGCCGTCCCAACCGAGGGTCCACCACGAAGACCTCACCAACGACTCGGGATCCGACAGGGAGGAGGTGCACCGAGTACAGCAGCGCACTCAAGCAGCCCACATACCACAGCTGCCTCGACGAGAAGGAGGGAACTGCGCAAGCTGTGGAGAAAGTCACGAGAGGAGGACCTGCCGTTTCCGCAACGCAGAGTGCAGGCAGTGCAGAAAATTGGGACACATCGCCCGGGTGTGTCGGGCTCGGCCCACCCGAAGCCAGGCATCAGATGACCAATCCAAGAGCCCCAGGTCCCGGGGCCCAACGCACCAAGGCAACTCGACGGAGCTCACAGACTTCCAGGTATACCAGTTGCCCCACCCCAACGTAGAGAAAATTTATGTAGAGGTACAGATAGAGGGGGCCCCATGCCGCATGGAGCTTGACACGGGTTCAACTCTATCCATAATCTCGGCAAGGACCTTAAGGAAACTGTGTCCTACTGGGGGTCCCAAACTCAGGCCGGCCCCATTCACCCTCCGGGACTTCCAGAAACGTAAGGTCCCCACAATGGGGGTGGGGACCTTCAGGGTGCAATACCGAGGGCGGACGCGGCAACTGGACTTGCTTGTGGTCAAGGGCCCCTACATTAGCTTACTGGGGTTGGCATGGTTTGGACCACTGGGACTAGCCATCACCGGGGTGAACCACATGAGCTTACAAGTGGACGTGGACGCCATATGCAAGGAGTTTCCGGGGGTTTTCGATGGGAAATTGGGACAGTATACGGGCCCCCCCATTGCTCTACAGCTTGACCCCGCAGTACGACCAGTCAGGCTCAAGGCCCGCCGGGTCCCATTCGCCCTGAAACCCCGTATAGACGAGGAATTGGACCGACTCGTGGAGCAAGGAGTGCTGGAGCCGGTGCCTAATGCCCCCTGGGAAACCCCAATCGTCACACCCGTCAAGCCTAATGGTTCGGTCCGCATCTGCGCAGACTACAAATGTACCATAAACAAGGCCCTCATGGCCCATGCATACCCAGTGCCAGTGGTCAGCCATGTCCTTGCCACCCTGGCTGGGTCGAAAATTTTTGGCAAGCTGGACTTGGCCCAAGCATATCAACAGCTGCCAGTAGATGAGGCCACAGCAGAGGCACAGACGATTGTGACGCACAGAGGAGCGTTCAGGGTAAAGCGGCTGCAATTCGGGGTCAGCGTGGCACCAGGCATATTCCAGAATCTAATGGACTCTCTCCTTAAAGGGATTCCTGGTGTCACCCCCTTCTTTGATGATGTGTTGATTGCCGGGCCCACACCAGAGGAGTTTGAGGACCGCCTCCGCACTGTTCTGCACCGTTTCCAGATGGCGGGTCTCAAGGTGAAGCGGGAAAAATGTCTACTAGGAGTGCCTCAAGTGGACTTTCTGGGATTTATGGTGGATGCAGAAGGGGTTCACCCGACTGGGGACAAGGTACGGGCCATTTGTGATGCCCCAGCGCCCAAGAACAAGACTGAACTTCAGGCCTTCTTGGGATTATTGAACTTTTACCATTCCTTCCTTCCCCACAAGGCGGCGGTAGCGGAGCCCCTACACAGACTCCTGGACAAGCGGGCCCCTTGGGTGTGGGGCCAGCGCCAGGAGGCCGCATTCCAGGCAGTCAAGGACTTGCTTGTCTCAAACTCGGTCTTGGCACACTTCGACGAGAGGCTGCCGGTGGTGCTAGCATGCGACGCCTCGCCCTATGGCATCGGCGCTGTCCTGGGACACCAACTCCTGGATGGAAGAGAGGTACTGGTAGCATACTTTTCCCAGACACTCAACGAAACCGAGCGGAACTACTCGCAAATCGACAAGGAGGGTCTGGCAATCGTGAAGGGAGTAAAAAAATTCCATGATTTCTTGTACGGGCGGCCCTTCACCGTGGTGACTGACCACAAGCCGTTGCTTGGCTTGTTTGCCCCCGAAAAGCAGACCCCCCAAGTGCTGTCTCCTCGCGTCCTCAGGTGGTCAATTTTCCTTGCCAGCTACCAGTATGCACTGATTCACCGCCCTGGAAAGGCGATGGGCCATGCAGACGCCCTCAGCAGGCTACCACTACCGGAAACAGGCCCCGACCCAGCACCTGCACAAGAGGTTATGAGCCTGGAGCTGCTTCCTGACCGCCCCATTCAGGCACAAGAAGTTGCACACCATTCCAAGAAAGATAGGGTCATCTCCCGGGTCCTGGACTGGGTGTGGAGGGGATGGCCCAGCCGCAGCCCCGGGCCAGAATTCGCCGGCTACACAACCCGCAAACATGAACTGTCAGCCCACAAGGGGTGCCTGTTATGGGGAAGCAGGGTCGTTGTTCCCCAGCCCCTCCGCAAAAGGGTCCTCACAGCCCTACACGAGACACACCCAGGGGTAGTAAGAATGAAGGCCCTTGCCAGGAGTTATGTGTGGTGGCCGGGGATCGACGGAGAGATAGAGGCCTGGGTCAAACACTGCCAGGCCTGCCAGGAATCCCGCCCAGATCCCCCAAGGGCCCCAGTCCAGTCCTGGGAGTCCGCCCGAGCACCATGGTCACGCCTGCATGTGGACTTCGCTGGCCCCTTTCAGGGGAAAACATTCTTCATAGTGGTGGACTCCTACACCAAATGGCTGGAAGTCGCACTGGTACCGTCCACTTCTACGTCCGCAGCCATCCGGGTACTACGCAGGCTGTTTGCAACCCACGGGCTCCCTGACACTCTCGTCTCAGACAACGGGACTGCATTTACATCAGGAGAATTTCAAACCTTCACAGTGCAGAACGCCATCCGCCACATCCGTTCGGCGCCATTCCACCCTGCCACCAATGGCCAAGCAGAACGCATGGTGCGGACCACCAAGGACACCCTTCGCCGCATGACGCAAGGGGATTGGGAGTACCGCCTTGCCACATTCCTTCTAGCACAGCACAGCACCCCCAGCTCAACGACTGGCCGGAGCCCCGCTGAACTACTAATGGGTCGGCGCCTTGCAATCAGATTGGACCGCCTTCACCCCGATAGAGCTCAGGATGAGGTAGTGGTGGGGGAAGGCAGGAACCCCCGGACCTTCGAGGCCCAGGACCCAGTGTACGCAAAGAATTTTGGGGCAGGCCCTGCATGGGTACCTGCCACAGTCACCAGGGTCACGGGCCCCGTGTCGTACGAGGTGCTAACAGATGGGGGGCAATGCTGGCGCCGCCACTGCGACCAGATACGGCGACGATTCCCGGGAGAAAACCAGGAGGAGGAGGACAGGTCAGAGGAGTCCCAAGGGAACAGTGGGGCAGTGAGGCCCATAGAGCAGCAGGGGCAAGCAGGAGAGGCAGAATCAGTAAATACAGAGAGGACCCGCGAGGCCGAAAGGACACCGGAACCAGAACCACGACTGAGCGAGCCGGTTGCGCCAGACCAAACAGCCCCATCCTTGGAACACGAGCCAGAACCTGAACCCCGGACCAGGGAACACCCCAGGCCGCAACGCACATGTAGGCCACCGGCGTACCTTGAGGACTATGAATGCGACCTTCCGGGCAGGACTGGAACTTAGAGGGGAGGGGTGTTATGTACTGAGTTGAATAGGATCCAAACTGCAGCAGTCTGATTGGTCCTAGAACAATAGGCTCCAAAAGGCAGCAGTCTGATTGGTCCTAGAACAATGCAGCAGTATGATTGGTTAGCAGGAACCACCCAATCATGCTCCAGATAGAAGTGAATCCACAACCTGATTGGCCTACAGTAGAATCCTGGAATTAGCCAATCATGTGCAGCCCATTGTGTAAATAATGTATATAAAGCAGATACTTTGAGGGGACATTCATTCATTCCTCCTCACCACTATGAGCTGAATAAAGAGCATGAAATCACTTTGCGACTCTGAGTATATTTCAGCAGGTTTCGCCTTTCCCGTAGCAAAACGTCACAACTTTGGCGGTATCAGGCCTTGGGCGGAATCCTTTAGTCCATCTTCCTCTTTGCGGCGGCGATACCAGGGTTCCCTGTTAAAGGGGGTTTTGAAGGGAGGCTTTGGCCGTACGCCGAAAGGTCGTCATTGCTCTCCCCTGCGGCGGCGTAACGGGGGCGGCTATCTCTGCTTGAACATATGTTCTCCAGAGCCGGCCCATCCCCCCCCCCACACTGGATAACCCTGATGCTCCCTAGGTCCCCGGCTGGGGACTAGGGAGGGAGAACGCCCAATGCCTGAGCCAAGGTCTACCCACATTTGAAATTTAATAAAGTTGTGGCCAATTTAATCCCATAGCACGTTGTCTAGAGTCGTTATTCCACATGACGGGGGGACCACTCGGGATCTGGGGACTCCGCCTGTCCACGCAAAAGGAGAGTAAGCCCCCTAAATAAGCTTTCTTGGGAATATTTTAAAGGGTCAGAATAGGGGTATTGTCCCTGACAGGTATCTTATTGTTTATTTATTGCGAGCAGCTTGACTTGTTATAGGCTGGTTTTCTTGAACTTTTGCAGACATCCAGATTTTTTGTTTCAGTTGTTCTAGGCTAAACCACATCCTGTGCTTGAGATTGCTGAATTGAGATCAACAATTTGTTATTTATTTAACCACCCCAGTTGCACTTACAGCAGGCCTTCATGGGTGCTATCCTCTATTATTTTAATTATGGGTGTGTATTGTAGTGTTTCATATTAATTAGACAATTTATGCAAACACACGTGTTAGATAACTTATAGAAGCATAAGCACTTTCGGAATCAAACCCCCCCCCATTTCCCCCCAAATATCCCTTCATTTACAAGCTGAGGGATGTTGTAAAAGGATGCAAGGCTATTGCATACAATGAATGAGGCTTGAGGGCTACATGTTTTTTAAGAGGCCCTGGTTCAGTTTGCTTCTAGGGTAGATCAGCATATGCTGAGATCATCAGCAGAGAATGCCATTCATGCATTTCCTCCCATTATTCTACTCACACCGCCTGTCTTCATTGAGAAAAAAAGGGGGAAGAATTTATTCTGTGAGAATAAAGACAGGACAGATAAACATCCTGAATGCAGCCCCCTCTCACTTGGCCACACCCCTTCCCAGGCCACACCTCTCAATGGCCCTGCACCATGCTCTCCTTGACTGCTATTGCTTTTCCAGTTTACCTGGCTAGAGTGCATGCTTGAACTCTGATAATTTAGGGTCGCCATATATACTGGAAAATTCCAGTAATGTCTGGGGGGTGGGGGCTAAATTGGCACCCAGTGAGAATTTTCAATTTAATAGTAAATGTCCAGGATTTTGTCTGCTCCTCGGAAGAAGCAGAAGCGCTATACAGCGATTGCTTCCTTGTAGCCTCCTAGACAGCAATTTCAGAAGTCCACTTGCCACCCTGTCATCTGCCACTGCCAATCGCCCTAATAAACCTTAAAAAAAAACTATGGATTGTCCTCCCAAAAAGGACATCTTTTTGGAGCAACCGTGTCAGGATTTGTAGAGAGATGCGGCTGCAGCTGCAGACAAGTCTGACTTTGTGTGGAAGGCAGCTCACTGTCCAGAGGTTAAAAAAGAAAAGTCACACCCATTGATACACTCACCTTTTGCCTCTGGTTTCCTCTGAGAGGTAAAAAAAAGGTGTCCCTGCCCCTCCCCCCCGACACTGATCTAAACTGATGGTGAGGTCAAATCAGGCTGCCTCTGCTAAGCACTGGAAAAGCCATCAGTTACCACCTTTACATATATGGGAACAAGCAATGTGGCATTGCAGTGTTTAAACTGTTGTATTACAATAAATTATGGGTGACTCCCTGGAATGCATTTCCCCCTCAAAATTGGGAAAGCAAAACAAGTGGGGAGGTGATATTCCCAGTCATATAGAACCAGGGCCAGCCAAAGACATTTTTGCTCCTAAGGTGAATCTTAAAATGGTGCCTTCTTGCCTGGGAAGAAGGAGTGATTGAAGATTTAAATCAGGAACGAGTGGGGCGGTGGTGCGGGGTGGGAATAAAGATCTACGTTGGGAACAAGGGTGGGAATCATATCAACCTTACCTGATGGTTGAAGTAGGAATCAAAGGCTGTTACAGGGGGGAAATGGACCACCTCCATTGGGTAGGTGCATAGTCCAGGAGACTCCAGAGGGGATGGGGAAGAGGCCAACAGCGCCTCCTATTCACCGAGAGGCCACTGTGGAGACAGCATTGCCCAGTGGGCTCTCAGCAAATAGGTGCTGCTGCTACTGTTGCTGGTCTCTGCCTATCCCTAGGGATGAGATAAGACTAGCAGTGCCTCCTATTTGCCAAGAGGCCATTACAGAGGTGGGAGGCTGAGCGGCCAATAGATCTTTCTTTCAAGGAGTGTGCTGCAGCTGTCAGCAGAAGCAGCAAGGAATGCATTCCTAGGAGGTTGGATCTGCTGCCCCTGTAGATCCTGCCACCTGAAGCAGTTGTCTCATCTTGTTTCATGGGTGGACCGGTCCTTTGAGAGCCAGTGTGGTGTAGTGGTTAAGAGCGGTAGTCTCGTAATCTGGGGAACCGGGTTCGCGTCTCCGCTCCTCCACATGCAGCTGCTGGGTGACCTTGGGCCAGTCACACTTCTGTGAAGTCTCTCAGCCCCACTCACCTCACAGAGTGTTTGTTGTGGGGGAGGAAGGGAAAGGAGAATGTTAGCCGCTTTGAGACTCCTTAAAGGGAGTGAAAGGCGGGATATCAAATCCAAACTCTTCTTCTTCTTCTTCTTCTTCTTCTGTATAGAACTACTTTGCATATTAGTAAAGTGTAAAATGGCAGTAAAACATTTAATAACAAATCACTATGCTACTATGCTACTACTTTTTGTTTTTGTTTTTTAATTAATAGTTCCCTTGCTTTGTATTTTTGTTATTATAGCAAAGACGCTATGTTGGATGTTAATATGAAATGGAAAATATATGCCATTACCAGGGCGGGATTTAGGTTTGATGAGGCCCTAAGCTACTGAAGGTAATGGGGCCCTTTATATGTCCAGCTGTCCTTTGTCAACAACAAATTGTCGCTGTTTTTTGTGTTGAATATATATTTTTGGTAATTTATGGACCTAATAGGTATCTAAAGCCATTTGTGTTGCCTACACAACACAAAACACTGTTGCTGTATGTAGGTTTTATTTTATTTGTTTTTTATCTTATATGTTGGAAATGTACATCCAGTTTTTCCCCCCTTTAATTTTTTTGGGGGCCCCCAAGAGAATGGGGCCCTAAGCTATAGCTTGTTTAGCATTTACGTAAATCCAGCACTGGCCATTACTTACAAACAGACATATTTAAAGAGTCATCTTAAGTCAAGCCAAGTCAAATAGCACCCTGACTACTGACTTCACAGGCCAAGTAAGAATAAAATACACAGGTTAAACAAAACTCCAAGTGATTAAAAATTAATAAAATAGATTATTCTAGGCAGACTTACACAACCAATTATTGAAAGAGGGCTGTATCCAACCATGTTCTATGCAGAAAGAACCATGAATTTACTCTGAGTAGGACTGGGAATGGATATGACCCAGAATATAAACTAGTACACACCCATCATTGCAATACTAGTAATGCTATTAAGTATTCTGGAATTTTAATTGGCAATAATAAATGTCTCAATATGTGACCCAGAATTACTGACTTGCTGTTATGTTATCCTGATTATGTTGGGCCAGATTGGTGGTGGAGAAGAAGAAGATGCACCTGAAGCTTTAAGTCATTGTCACCTTGAATTACTGCATAACCTCTGCAAAAAGGCATTCCTCATAAAGTAATTAAGAAATAATAGATGTCTGGAATGATTTATGGATTGGGGAGCATCTACTGAAGCCTGAAATGCAACAGATTTATGACAGTGGAGAAGAATAAACTGGGGATAATACACAAGGGCTATATAAATTCCTGATTAACGAAGAATCAATGACATTAATGTTTTCACAGTTAACTCCAGAAACTGATGATAAAACTAATGTTTATAAATAAATTGCAGAACAGGTACAATGATCCCAAGAAATGAAGGGTGTAGGACCAGTGAAATAAATGAACAAAGTGGGAATGAGCAACGCTGCCTGATCTCAGAGTCCCATCAAAATATATTCCCTTTTTCATTTGGGAGAACCCTTGGGGTTGATATTGAGGATGCTGGGAAGAACATAGATGTTATTAGTTGGACCTTGCTGCTGGTAAAACACCCAGAATGTAACACAGGTTCCATCTGCGCTGTGCATTTAAAGCATGATCATACCACTTAAAATAGTCTTGACTTGCCCTAAGAACGTTGGGGGCTGTAGTTTGTTAAAGGTGCTGAGTGTTGTTAGGAGACCCCTGTTCCCCTCACTGAGAGGTTTTGCTCTTCTTGTACATAGCAGAAAGACATTTAACTAACAGATAAAGCAGAAAAACTCCCTCAAAACTTTGCAGCCAATAGAGCATGAGCTACCTCACTGAAGAACACGCCACTCTGCCTGGGTTCTAAGAAACACCTCCACTGTCCCCCTCTTGGCTAACCAACTTACTGATAAAAGGATTAACTTTTAAGTCATACACTGAATGATCTCTGCCTGTTTTATTCCCAACAAATATTTGCTAAATTGAGGTGACCCTGACCTGGGTAAATTCAAACTGCTCCAGGGCTATGGCAACAGCCACCCACACAAGGCCTGCTGACGTGAATGACAATCTCTTTATATGCCCTCTGGTTGCCAAGTTGCGCAGTCAAGAGCAATTGGGAACATACTCAACCTGTGATGAATTTAAATGACGAAAATATTTGTTTTGAAGAGAACAATTTATTTGTGCTAGAGAAATTCTAAATCCTGCACACTGAGATTAAAAAAGAAAAGGTAAGCTTGCCATCTCTTTCAGTGTAAATGGCACATTTTGCCAAAATATTATTTTTCATTATGTGCCTGATAGGTCTGAAAGCTTAAACCGGATGAGGATGAATCAGACAGAAACACCACATGAACCGTCATCCAGCAAATAAAAGATAATCCTGCAGAAGAAGAAGAAAATATTTGTTGCTGATAGGCACTGAAACTTTGGGTTCTTCCAAACAGTTTGGAAAATCTTGGGTCCTTCCATACACTTTACAGCCCCATGTGCGCTATACATTTAAAGCAGTATCACACCACTTTAAACTGGCTCCCCCCCCCCCCAATCCTGGGAACTGTAGTTTGTTGTAAGTGCTAAGAGTTCTTAGGAGACCCCTATTCTCCACACAGAGCTACATTTCCCAGAGTGGTTTAACAATAAAACTCTTTTCTCAATGAACTCTGGGAAATGTAGCTCTGTGAAGGGGACAGGTGCTGCCTGTCTCAGCACCCTTAACAAACTATGCTTCCTGGGATTCTCAGGGGTGGGGGAAAGAGCCATGGCTGTTCAGTGTGGTGTGATATTGCTTTAAATGGTAAAGTGCAGATGGGGTTATAGAGACATCTGTAGGAACATAGGAAGCTGCCTTATACCAAGTCAGATCATTGGGTCATCTACCTCAGTATTGCTGACACTGCCTAGTGCCAGCTGACACTGCCTAGTGCTAGCTGCCCAGGGTTTCAGGCAGAGAATCTTTCTCAGCCCAGTCCTACCTGGAGATGCCAGGGATTGAACCTGAGACCTTTGGCATGCAAATGAGGCACTCTGCAAGTAACTATGAGCCTTCGCCTAAAATTAAAGTGATTCCAGTCTTCATGACTCTGAGTGCCCATAGAAAACTACCATATATTGGCTCAGACCAATGTTCTACCTAGTGTTGCTTACACTGACTGGCAGCAGCTCTCAAAGGCTTCAGACAGAAGTCCTTCCCCAACCTTACCTGAGACACCAGAGATTGAACCTGGGATTTTTTGAATGCAAAGCTGGTGTTCCATCACTGAGCTAAGGTCCTTTGCATTGCAATCAACACATCTGAGTTCAAATGCTGGCATGGCAGTGGGTTACTTACTGGGCCTCATTCCTACTCAGGTTACACCAAGATTTGGAGAGAGAGAGGAGGAAAAAACCCATCTTCCATAAGCAACATCCGGAGCTGACGTTTGCTAGAGGTTGGTAATTGCTTCATCCTTTGGGTGAGGGACTTATTTAATCTGACAGTGGACTGAGCACCTCTGAGATAAAGAAAAAGAAAGACATAGCTGAGACTGACCTTAGGCACGTGCACTTATTCTGTCAGGGCTCAAAGATGCTATTTGATGAAGATCCACAGTGATGAATGCCAAGCACTATTGGTAACTCTGTTTAGGAGAATGTCAGAGCCTTTCTACATAGCTTAAAATTTACTCAATATTGTTACTAGTTTTGACAAGTTTTGAGGAAGGTCGTGGCACTGAGGCCAGGATGGAAAATGGAGGTGCCTTTTAATTGATAGGCATTTCACTAATGTCACCCCACTGTGGAAGAATATAATGCTGCAGATTATATAGACCCAGACCCAGTTTTAGAGCCCTGTTCATGCATTCCTGCCACATGTTTTCAGAAACTTCAGAGTTACATTTCTCAGATTAGTTTATTTCGCTTCTCAGGGAACTCCAGAAGATTTGGCTCTTTGAGGGGAATTGTTGTTGTGTTGTTTAGTCGTTTAGTCGTGTCCGACTCTTCGTGACCCCATGGACCAGAGCACGCCAGGCACTTCTGTCTTCCACTGCCTCCCGCAGTTTGGTCAGACTCATGCTGGTAGCTTCTACAACACTATCCAACCATCTCATCCTCTGTGGTCCCCTTCTCCTTGTGCCCTCCATCTTTTCCAACATCAGGGTCTTTTCCAGGGCGTCTTCTCTTCTCATGAGGTGGCCAAAGTATTGGAGCCTCAGCTTCATGATCTGTCCTTCCAGTGAGCACTCAGGGCTGATTTTCTTAAGAATGGATAGGTTTGATCTTCTTGCAGTACATGGGACTCTCAAGAGTCTCCTCCAGCACCATAATTCCAGCACCGTAATTTGAGGGGAATAGGGTTCTCCTAAAAACTTAACAAACAACAGCCTTAACAAACTACAGCTCCCAGGATTCCTTGGGGAAAGTTATGACTGCTCAAAGTGGTACGATACTGCTTTAATTGTATAGTGCAGATGGCACCTTAATCTGGAGTTTTGGTTGGTGGTGAGCTCTCCTTCACTGTGGGCATCTGAGAAGCTGGACAGCCATCCGTCAGGGACGCTATAGTTTCATATTGCCTTGGAGACCCTGTATCAAGTTGATCTAATTGATCTCCATGGTCCCTTCCAAATTTGATGTTTCCATAAACTTCCATGCACAGCACAAATCAGTCAGAGCAAACCTTTCAGAAATGATAATGTGATTTCTCCTTGGCATGAGAAATCTGTGTTTGTGTTAAACACTTGTCCCTATTTTCATGTATGAAATACTGGAGGATATTCCATAGGAATTAAAAAGGAGCCGAGGCTGCAAAACCAAAATGTATCATATTTGCAAGGGGATTCCCCCCCCCATCTCACCCCACTGTGCGAGGCACATTGTCTTTCTATTTTGTCATTCCACCAACTGACACCTGCAAAGTCGATTGTTGGAGACCTCCTATATGGCTGCCATTGTTACATTCTTGAAAGCAACATGTTTCATGAGCTCTGATTCAGGATATCAAACAAAAGAGAGAGTAATATGTCATTCTCTACCTAACAAGTTATTCAAGGAACTGGGGGGGGGGGCTAATTCAAAGACCGGCAACATTAGCAAACAGCCAAGATGATTTTCACAGCTCCCACGGGCTTCTCTAAAAAATATTGTTGCTGAGGAATAACGTGTTCTCTCTCCCTCTCTCTCTCTCTCTCTCTCTCTCTCTCTCTCTAAAAGAAGTCATCTCTCAAACAAAAGACAACATGGATATAGGGAATTGGCTGGAAATAGAGAAGTGGATTGTATGCACCAATCAACACCAATATTCAATCATAAATCAAGCTATGCGGACACAATATCCCCATGTAACAGGCGAATGGTGCATGAGGATAGGGAACTCATTTATGAAAAATGTAATTGCTTGCCAGAGAGGGAAGCTGACAGGGAATATGTGATGGGTGACATGGCAATTCTCAGGAAACTCAAAATGAGTCAAATATGCCGTAGGAGCATGTAATATGCTTGGGAGGCAAATTCACAGCCACATCCATTATTTAGGCACTTGACAGTTTCTGCTTTCTTGAGGCAGGAGTGAGGAACCTGTGGTCCTCCAGATGTTGCTGGACTCTAGCGATGAACACCCTTTACCACTGCCAAGGGGCTGATGGGGTCCAACAGAGCCTGGAGGGCCACAGGTCATTCATCCACAGGTCAACCCCACCTTTAAAAACAAAACAATAAACCAGGCATTTCTGGTGAATACGATGATGGTGATGGAATAATATACTTTAATCCCACTTTTTAAGTGCTTTGCATTTCCCCAGCAAGTTCATATCACTATACATAGAAAGATGGTTCAATCCCTGGAGCATCACAGTTGTTAGGGAACTTCCGTATGACCCAGAAAAGCTGAAATTTGGTGCACATGTAATTCAGGGCACCCTGATTACTAGGAAAACTGAAAATGAGACATTTGTACTTCTCTCTTTTAAAAAAAGATAATAGGGACAAAAAGTCCACTGTAAAACAGTTAAGAGACACTAGTTGTCTGAGACCTTATATAAGAGTACAGTCGTACCTTGGATCCCAAACGCCTTGCGAGTCAAACATTTTGGCTCCTGAACGCCGCAAACCCAGAAGTGACTGTTCCAGTTTGCAAACATAGTTTGGAACCTGAATGTCTGATGTGGCTTCTGCAGCTTCCGATTGGCTGCAGGAGCTTCCTGTAGAGTAGAGGAGAGGAGAGGAGACACACTGAAAACAAGGGCTCTTGACTTCTCTGGACCCTATTGACTTCTCTGGAATCTGAGTGTCAATGACATTGGATACAATCCTGTATATTTAAAGGGAGCCCGGATGTCTTTACAAGGGCATTGGACACATTTATGAGGTAGGAGTGTTGCATTCTGAGATGCTACACTACCACTGGTGGCTGGTGTCCATTGGAACTAGTTGGACAGAAAGCAGAGAGACCAACAGTAGGTGGAGCTAAAGGCAATGTTAGGCAGAGCCAATTCATTCTAGTTTTGACACCATCCCCCTCCCTGCTGAAATCTGCAAAGGCAACACTGAGACTAAGGAAGAGGGAGCTGGCAGGCAAGACCTTGTCCAGGTAGTCAGTTGAGAGAAGACTTAGGTTGGTGCCTCACTCACCCTAAAGGACCAGCCTCCACCACTGAGTAACAATTTGGTGGTGGAGAAAATGATGATAGAAGTATATTTCTTCCATGTTTGTGGGCTTCTGGGAAACATATAATGGTTTAGTGGTGGGGTTAGATCTGGGAGGGAAACCCATGAATGTAAATATTGGTGGACTTCAGCTGTCATCAACCAAAGCAAGCATGGTGAACAGTCAAAAGATTATGGGAAATGTTGCCCAGTAACTTTTGAAGGGTGACTAGATTCTTGATCCCTGGATTGTGTGAATACTTGATGTGATCCAGCAGGGTACACCTAAAAAACCAGTAACACATTAATCTGATCAAATTGTGTATATAAATATATGAGCTCACAGCAAAGATTTAAGTAATGCAAACTGAGTTCAGATAGAAAAGTCCCGATAAAACTTTACTAAGCAAACTGAACCAAAACAGTGTATAATTTGAGGAGAATGGAACAGAGAGGTACTGGCTTTCTTTGTTCAGACCTAGCACATAGTAGGGAGACATTTAACCAAATATACAGAAGAAAACTCCCTCAGACCTATACAGCCAATCAGAGCAGTGAAAATCATGCCACTCTGCCTGGTTGCTAAGTAAGATCTGCACTCATCCTCCTCTTGGTTAGTTGACTTACTGATAACCAAGGCTGGCCCAAGATATTTTGGCGAGCCACAAAATGGTGCCCGACTCCTCACAAGGGAAGAAGGGGTGAGTGAGCAGCTACATCAGGAACAAGGCTGGAATAAAGATCTACACTGGGATCTGGTGCCCCTGTGAATCCTGCCACCTGAGGCGGTTACCTCACCTTGTCCCATGGTTCGGCCAGCCCTGCTGATAGCAGAATTAACGCTTAAGTTACAGACTGAATGATCCTGCTGTTGCATTCCTAATACAGTTGTGCCTTGGAAGTCAAATAGAATTCGTTCCAGAAGTCCATTCGACTTCTGAAACGTTTGACTTCCAAAGCATCGCTTCTGTTTGGCTGCAGGAAGCTCCTGCAGCCAATCAGAAGCCGCAGAAGCCTTGTCAGACGTTCAGCTTCCAAAAGAACGTTCGAAAACTGGAAGACTCACTTCTGGTTTTCAATCATTTGGGAGCCGAAATGTTCGATTCCCAAGGCGTTTGGGAGCCGGGGTACGACTGTACTCTTTTTCAATAGCTGGATGTCAACCAGGCCCACCACATCGGTCCGCCTCAGAACGAAAAACTATGTTGAACATTTCAGGCTTTCAACAACTATAACTTATTGTGAGAGAGGGGAGGGAGGGAAAAAAAAAGAAAAAAACCAAACTAGAGCTGACAACCTGCTTATGAGGCTCTTTCCCCCCTCTGGTTCTTCCTTAACAAGCGAGTTAAGTGGCAAGTCTGCAAAAAGAAATGTGACATTTGCTCCAGCTGCAATATGATACAAGTGTCTAAATTGAATGTTCTCTTTTTCTGCCTCTCTCTCTTTTATAAAAGTCTCCAGGCTATGTATATTTATATATTCTTTCCCATTAGAAAGTACTGGAACTTCTCAATCCCTCCTAACAAAAGGCCCCTTTCTCTGCTTTTTCTCTGAAGTATTGAAATATTGTGGGCATAATGCTTAATAGTGGAAAAGCAAATGTGTGCTTCATGCTATGGGCCACCCTGCTGAGGCAGCAGTTTGCAAGATATAGGACTGAACGATACACTTTGCTGCAGACCAAGGTCTGTGAATCCTGATTGCTGCTGGAGGTGGGGAAGGAATTCAACCAAGTTTGCATTTAAAGGCGAATCTGAAATTCACACACTTCAAAACAATATGAAAACTGAAACAAAACCTTCCTTCAAAAAACCACTCTGGTCCAGATTCTACGATGCAGCTCTCCAACAAAATAATGTTTGTAAAATTGCATATATTATGTAACAGTGTGCAGGCCATGGTGCTGTATGGATGTACAAGGGGGTGCCAGTTTTGGAAACAGTGGAGGCACAGCCCTCCCCAATAAGAATATAAAGCAATTTTTAACTCCCCCACCTGCCAACCCCCCACCCCACAAACGAATAAACAAACTTCAAAGCCACACACACTTTCCTTTCTTACACACATTTTATACTTGCTTTTCAGCTCAGAGAAGTTCTTCAGTCATTTCTGCCAATCTGTTTTCTGGACAGTCCGCTCTCTGTACCACTAAACCAAAAGTATAGCTATGTCAAAGGAGGCCGTCCCTTGTGCCTCTAAGCAAAACCACCAGTGATAGGATTGCCTACTCTCCATCTGCTCTAATGAGGCCAATCTAGCAGAGGCAGGGTTTCCCAATCTTGCCAGCTGTTTTTTGGACTGCAACTCCCATTATCCCTAGCTTGCAGGACCAGTAGTCAGGGATGATGGGACTTGTAGTCCAAAAGCATCTGGAGACCCAAGTTTGGGAAACCCTGCTGTAGGAGATTAGGGAAGGGTGAGGAGGACACTGATTCAAGAACAGCCTTACGGGGTAGCCTTAGCCTAGGTCAGAATCATATAATGGTTCTGAGCATGCTCAGAGCTGAAGCCCACACCAATTCAGCTGAGCTTTAGGAGTGTGCTTGTTCCCTGAGCAGCCTTGCTGCTTCCTCCTTTTTCTTTGCTGCATATGGCGAGTCTCTTGTTTGCAAAATAAATGTTTTTGGTTATTACTCTTTTAATTTAGTGAATGAGAATATTGGGAGGACTTAAGTTATTATTCTTGTTTGTCAATCCTGCAGAAGTTAAGCTTCATTTGAAGCTGCTGGGATGAAAATTCATTATGCTGAGACTGAGATAAGGGGAGAGTTTTGGCCTGTCCCATCTTGAAAGCTTGGACCGTTGTCCAAACCTTCACTGTCTTCACTCACTGTGCCTTAACACGCAGGTTTTACAAAGTGCTTAGGCTTGGACTTAGGAGAGAGTCTGTAGCAGGAGGGAGTACCATAGGCACAACCACTAATGCCTTTCATCTAATTTCTTTCTGAATATAAAAACACAAGAAGAGCCCTGCTGGATCTGAAAAATGCCCATCTAGTCTTGCACTCTCGTCTCATAGCGGCCAATCAGATGCCTATAGGAAGCCTACTTAAGAACATAAGAGGAGCCTGCTGGATAACCATCTAGTCCAAGATCCTGTTCTCACAGTGGACACCCAGAAGCCCATGGGAGATCCACAAGCAGGATCCAAGCATGAGGTCACTCTCCCCTCTTGCAGTTTCCAGCAAATGGTTTTCTGAAGCATTTTGCCTCCAACTGTGGAAGCAGAACATAGCCATCATGACTAGTAGCCATTGATAGTGTTATCCTCCATGAATATGTCTCTTGGGGGGTGTCAATGCTGCAAACCCCTCCATTGTAGACTCAGACTCAGAGCCAGTGTGGTGTAGTGGTTAAGAGCGGTAGTCTCGTAATCTGGGGAACCGGGTTCACGTCTCCGCTCCTCCACATGCAGCTGCTGGGTGACCTTGGGCTAGTCACACTTCTCTGAAGTCTCTCAGCCCCACTCACCTCACAGAGTGTTAGTTGTGGGGGAGGAAGGGAAAGGAGAATGTTAGCCGCTTTGAGACTCCTTAAAGGGAGTGAAAGGCGGGATATCAAATCCAAACTCTTCTTCTTCTTCTTCATATGTGTGTAAATAAACCATATATCCTAAAGACACCACAGTCTCTTCTGTTTCTCATTCTGAGGAAACCGAACCCTGGGTAAGCTCCTGGAACCAGTGGCGTAGCGTGGGTTGTCAGCACCCGGGGCAAGGCAAGTAATTTGCGCCCCCTAACCCGTGGATTTGTGCCCCCTAACCCTAACCCCCAGATGTTGCGCCCGGTGCGGCCGGCCCCCCCTGCACCCCCCACACTACAACACTGCATGCAACAGCTGCTCTCTGAGGACATTGCCTTTGATGCCACAGATTTATTTATGTTTGTTTATTACATTTATATGTCACCTTTATATTCCAAGCATATCAACGTGGTGTACATGGTTCTCCTCCTCCCCATTTCATCCTCACAACAACCCTGTGAGGTAGGTTAGGCTAAGATGATAACTGGCCCAAGGTCACCCAGTGAGCTTCATGGCTGAGTGGGGATTTAAACCCTAGTCTCCCACTTCATAGTCTAGCACTCTAACCATTGCGTTCCCTTCATTGGTCATTTTGTACCTTACAGCCTTTGGCCAAAGCAATTACTATTTTGGGAAATGTAAAGCTAGGCACTGTAACATCAACATAGCTTCCTTACATTGTCATAACTTGGAGTTATTCTGACATATGCAGCAATCATATCCTGCCAGTATAACTTGAGGATAGAATTGCCCCATACATAGGAGCCAACTCCTAGGGGCTGAGGTCCCTTCCCCCCATAAAATATTTGAGGGCCCCCACAAAGTTAATGGGCATTGTCATTCAAATAGTGTGTGTGTGTGTTGCATCATGTGATCGATTATGCAGGGCTTACCTGTCCCCACCCTCATGTTTTATCCAAGTTGGCACCCCTGGTTCCATATATTAGTTAAACCATACTGGGTGCAAAACAGATTGCATATTGCACCCAGGGCTGTTGGGACAAAAAGCAAATTGTGTCTGTTCCCCCATTTAAAAATAAAAGCCAGAGTTGTTTGGGAAAGCAAGTCCCCTATGCAGCAGAGAGCAGAAGTAAAGAGATATGTGGTAGTCGTTATGTTGGCAGAGATAAATTTAGCTGTTGCCCTAGTCAAGAGAAGCCAAATTGCCTAGCGAGTCTTAGTGTTTAACCCACCTAACCTGCAGAAGCTGGATCCCCTTGCTACCCCCCCCCAAAGCATAAGAGAGGGACTCCCAAGAAGGTGAAGCGGGACTTCACCCCAGGGTATCTCGGAAGCCCTCGAGGCAGCAACGCTTCCACTGCCTGGAAACAGCAGGAAGGGAGAGCGCTCTTGTGCCCCGGTCCTGCTTCGAGTGCTTCTCATTGACGCGTCTGCTTGGCCACTCTAGGTGGGCCCTTGTGGCCTTGATCTCTGTCTGTAGAATTGGAACAGATGCGGCTGTAACGTAGTGCCTGGCTATATATGTATATATATGTATATATATGTATATAGCCAGGCACTACGTTACAGCCGCATCTGTTCCAATTCTACAGACAGAGACTCTCACCTAAGAGATCTACAGCAAACCTTTTTAGAACTAAAATACCCAACAGATGAAGTTAGACAACAGATCAACAGAGCCAGACTGATACCCAGAGAGAACTTGCTGCAAGACAGACCCAAAAAAGAAAATAACAGAACACCTCTAGTCATCACATACAGCTCCCAAGTTAAAACAGTACAACGCATCATCAGAGATCTGCAACCTCTCCTGGACAATGACAGTTCTCTTTCTCAAGCTCTGGGAGGAAGACCTTTCATTGCCTACAGACAGCCACCCAGTCTTAAACAACTCCTAACCCACAATAATACTACAACCAGACCTAACACGGACACTGGCACCAGAGCCTGCAATAAACCCAGATGCCAACTTTGCTGCCACATACACCCGGACAACACCATTACTGGCCCCAACAACATCACACATACCATCTTGGGACTATTTAATTGCTCATCGTCTAACATTGTGTATGCCATAAAATGCCAACAGTGTCCTTCAGCTCTCTGTATTGGACAAACAGGCCAGACCTTACGCCAAAGAATAAACGGACATAAATCGGACATCAGGAATCACAAGACAGAGAAACCAGTAGGAGAACACTTCAATCTCCCAGGACATTCTGTACAAGATCTCAAAGTAGCTGTTTTACTACAAAGGAATTTCAGAAATAGACTGGAAAGAGAAGCTGCTGAATTACAACTTATCACCAAACTTTAAACCATGGAGAAACCTGGTCTGAACAAAGACCTTGGATTCTTATCTCATTATACATGACAAAGCCATTTTTCACCTTTTCACCCCTTGCTTTTTCCTGTAAGACCTATTGCAGTCGTTAAGAGTCGTCAACAGGCTCATCACAGCTATCTGCCAATCACCCATTCCCACCACCCTTCTGAGTAATACCCCTCCCCACCTTCTCACTATATAGAAGGGTCTGGAAACTTCTGTTTCAGTGTATCTGAAGAAGTGTGCATGCACACGAAAGCTCATACCAAGAACTGACTTAGTTGGTCTTTAAGGTGCTACTGGAAGGAATTTGTTTTGTTTTGACTATGGCAGACCAACACGGCTACCTATCTGTAACCGAAGGATGGGCGTGTTTCGTCCCTGATCCGGATGAGATCAAGGCGCCGGCAACGCGAAGGAGGCAGGGGAGAAGCAGGAGCAGGCCAGCCGGGGCTGCTCCAGACCCCCCTCCCATCGCTGCTGGAGGGGTCATGGAGGCACTGAGCCCGGGAGGCGGGTAGCCAGCCAGGGCGCACCTACCCAACCTCGCCGCGCCCTGGCGCGCTGCTCTCTCCAGCTTCCTCCCGGCCGGGCCAGCGGCTCCACCTCTTCCTTTGCCTCTTTGAGGCGCTTAATTCCCAGCAAGCGATTAGCAGGCTCGGATCGGATCCTGCGGCAGGCGGCGCCTCCACCTCCTCCTCCTCCCGGCTTTGCTGCTGCTGCTGCTGCGCGGCTCTCTTCCCTCCACCGACGGCGCGCTGCGCCTTGGAGAGGTTCCCGCTTCCTCGAGGGGGGCCGGCCAAACGGAGACGACGACCCCCCACCCCAACCAAGCCTCGATTGCTTGTCCTTTCCCTCTGGACTCGCGCCCCCCCAGATGTTGCGCCCGGTGCGGCCGGCACCCCTGGCACCCCCCACGCTACGCCACTGCCTGGAACCCCTGGGTGGGCTATTCAGTGTGGTACTCCAGGACTCTCTGTCTGGCTCCCTCACTTGCTCTGCTTCACACCTGCCTTGAGTGTGTTTTTCCTGGCTGGAATACAGCCTAGAACTCTGATCATACCTCTTGCTTCCCTGGGTGGAACATGAGGCGGGGCCTGTGAGTGTGTGCAAACCAGTGTACTGTACAAAGATGATATTTACATCAATTGCTCCACCCATTTTTGCCTCTAGCCCCACCCACTTTTTGCACATGGGCCCTAGAAAAATGCAGAGCAGGGAATGCCGCCCTCAGAGTTCCTTGAGCTTGCCGTAAGGTGTTGTTTAGGCTAACCAAACTCTTCTGCACACTCCTTGGTTTTGATGATATCTGTGGTATATCCTTTGTGGGAAGATCATTGGTGCTGACCTTTAAAGCCCTAAACGGCCTTGGTCCAGTATATCTGAAGCAGCGTCTCCACTCCCATCATTCTACCCAGACACTGAGGTCCAGCGCTGAGGGCCTTCTGGCGGTTCCCTCACTGCGAGAAGCCAAGTTACAGGGAACCAGGCAGAGGGCCTTCTCGGTAGTGGCACCCTCCCTGTGGAATGCCCTCCCACCAGATGTCAAAGAGAAGAACAACTACCAGATTTTTAGAAGACATCTAAAGGCAGCCCTGTTTAGGGAAGCTTTTAATGTTTGATGTATTACAGTATTTTAATATTTTTTTGGAAGCCGCCCAGAGTGGCTGGGGAAGCCCAGCCAGATGGGCGGGGTATAAATAATAAATTATTATTATTATTTATTACCTGATCTTCCCACAAAGAGGGTTGCCAGTATCTTAACTGCTCCTGCTCCTGTGCAGCAGAACCTTTCTCATCAGCTGTTTCAATGCCAGGAATAAAGCCATCAGCCTGTCTGCTTGAATTCTATGTGTCAGGCTGGTGTCAGAAACATGGGAGTTTGGGGCTGTCGTTTTTTCTTAAAGTGGAAATTCCACAGACTGATCTGAGCAGCTCATAGGACTGAGTGAACAGACCTCACCAGGAGCACCCTGCAAACTTCAGGAGCAAATGTTCAAACAGGCAAGCACCTTTAGATCGTGTTCATTTTTAAAGCGTTGTTAATACCCAGATGGCACACTTTCCATCACTGTAAAACGGTGCTGAGTTGACAGAAAGCATGCTGAGCACTCCACAAAAACAGGAACACCTCCACCCAACCTCATACTTAAGCCAGATTCAGGTAATATGCTGTTAGTGTCCCGCCAGGATCAATTTAAGTCTGCTAAGCTGTGGATTCTCTGGTTCACTGTTGTTGTTGCTGTTGGTTTTAAAAAAAAAATCCTGCTGAGCAAGTGCTTGAACAAGCACACACTCAGATGCACAGCAGTAAGAAAATGAAATGAAAAGCATTGTAGATATCGCAGCAACTAGGCCCCAATGCATTAAACAGTCTTAGGAGTTTTTATATTCTTTCCCTGATTTTCAGTTTTATTTTGCATAAAATGTAAATGCTGGAGATTAGAAATGGGCAAATATGTCAGTTTTTGGTTTCTCTGTTTTCTCATTGTCACAGCCTTAAGTTCACATTTTGACATCACTTTGCTTTAAGCGCACAAGAAAAATTATCAGCAGTTTAGTGAGAATTTCTTCTAATAGGTATCATTTTTGCAAAGCAAATTTCCCCAGTATAATGTGTTTTGGATGTTATTGTACTAATGCATTTCCATGCACACTTTAACCTAATGCAGGTGTGGGGAATCTATTATGGTCCTCCAAATGTTGGTGAACTACAACTCTCATAATCCCTGGCCATTGGCCATGCTTGCTGGGGCTGATGGGAAGAACTGCATTGCAAAATTTGGAGAAATGTGAAGTTTAAGTGGTTGCTGTGTTTCCATTCTTGTATTGTTTCAGAAAAGACACATTCAGTAAATTTGCCTTGAAATGCAAACTGGACCCAATTTTCTTTCCCCTGCTGAAGATGGAGGGGAAATAAATAGATAATGGCAAAAAGCCAAAGCTACCTCTATGGAGCTCTGAAATAGAAAGGGAAAATTGGGAACCTAAGAAGATTGAGAAAGCACAGTCCAGCCAATTAAGCCCTTAGCAGTCCGCCTTATGTTGATTGAAGGCTAAACTAAAGCTTAGCTCCACCTGGACCAGGAACATAAGGAAGTGCTCTCTACCAAGTCAAACCATTGGCCCATCTCTGCAAACTGGTAGCAGCTCTTCAGGATTTTAGATCAGGGTTTCTCCCAGCCTTAGCTGGAGATTCCAGGGATTGATTCAGGGACTTATGCATGCAAAGTAGAGGCTCTCTCAGACTCATAGTGTTTTCTTAAGGTAGGCAGTCCTAGATTCCTGGGAGGGAACCCCAGGTTTGATAGGGTATATAGCCTTCTGATACCTCCCACTTATGCAAGTTTAGTGTCTTTTCAGCTACGTAAGGATTGGCACTCAGAAGATTGAGCTTGCAGTTATTATGCAGAGCCTTTGGGCCAGTGGGCACACTGGGAATTTTGAGAAAGTGTTATAGCTGCTTGTCACCAAATTGCTACTGTGAGGGAATGGCGTGGCACAAAATGGCTGCTATGAAATTGTGGCATGGGTTCAAAGTGCGTGCCATATCTAAAAGAGCGCCAGAAGAGAGAGGACCACCAGGTGCTACAGACATCACCTCCCATTAGCACCCATCAATGAAGAAATAAAAGGCAGCTATTTGATTACAGAGAGAAGTTCTTTGCACCTCTGTTCAGAATGCAAAGGAGTGTGGATGTCCAGTCCTGGCATTCAGTGAAATAGGAGCATGCTTAAGGGGACATGTTGAATTCGGGAGAGAGGCTGAGCCACTGCAACCAGCAACTGAGCCCGCAGAACAAACAGTCTGTTCTGCATTGTGGATTCTGCAGGTAATATGGGTGGGCAGACTGGGCACCATGTTGGCAGCTCCTAATATAGAGATTCCTCATTGATGCTAATGAGGAAAAGCAATGGCATTTCTGGTCATTGTTTCAACAAGGCCGACATCCTTGACCCCAGGTGCTCCAGAAATGCAGTGTGTCAGGTGTCTGTCTGTGTGCACATACTGCACCCCTCCAAATACCCCACAATAGGTAGCTTCTTCTTCCAAACACCCCACCATCATAAATGGGAGGCATGTGGATCTTTAATAAAATGACAGAGGAACTTTAAATCCATGTGCTGGTTCTCTAGCACATGGGTAGGCAAACTAAGGCCCGTGGGCTGGATTTGGCCCAATCGCCTTCTCAATCCGGCCCCAGACAGTCCGGGAATCAGTGTGTTTTAACATGAGAAGAATGTCTCCTTTTATTTAAAAATGCATCTCTGGGTTATTTGTGGGGCATAGGAATTCATTCCTTTATTTATTTTTCAAAATATAGTCTGGCCCCCCACAAGGTCTGAGGGACAGTGGACTGGCCCTCTGCTGTAAAACTTTGCTGACCCCTGTTCTAGCGTACCCCAGCTGGTTACAGACAACATAATTGCACTGATTCTTTATGCAGTGTGTGTGTGTGTGTGTGTGTGTGTGTGTGTGTGTCAGAGAGAGAAAATAGATGAGCCGGATGGCATGAGGATATTTACATGGGCACTTAGCCAGGAAACAGTGTTGTGTTTTCCATAGATAATGCTTCTTTAGGGAGGGTATCTCATCTGAATGTTTCAAGTTTCCTCTGCAGTCCTTCCTATAGGGAAGGTAAATTCCACATAATTCTATGCCTACAAACTGGGGGACCCTGGGGGAGAGAAAGAAAGTCCATTTATGCCAGACTATGCTATTGAATTTAAAACTGAATGCTGTTCATTTCGTTTACAGTAATATTGTACGATACATGAGGGCCACCTCCCTCTAGTTATTTCACTTTTAAAAAACAAAACAAAAACAAATAACGAAAAGAAGGAATACATGAAAGATATTCTTAAGAAGAAACTGAACTGCTGGAGAATCATGGCATTGAAAAACCGAGCATTAAAAACCTACATAGAAACATCCTCCCATTAATACCCCTTATAAAATCTTGTATCACATCCCTAAACCTCCTCAACTGACTTGGAAATGAACCAGATTTGATTTCACTGAGTGGCGTTTGCTTACACGTAAGAAGGCTTAAAGTTGTGCAACAAGGCATCCTGACCCTATGTGTGGGGCTTAACTTCCAGGGAAGCGTATATAGGATTGCAGCCCGAGTGTGAGGGAGAGGCATTTTGGCTTGCCTTGGGGGGTGTGTGTGTGTGTGTGTGTGTGTGTGCGCGCGCGGAATAAAGTATGAACTGCTTTCTTTTTTACATGCAGCTGAGGTTGCAGGCTAAGATCCCTTAGGATGATAGTGTAGCTCTACAGTGCTGCTTGCATGAGTGTGTGTGAGCTGAGCCACCGGGTAGTGTAATAGCAGATGCTTGCCTGCGCTAAGCTGATTTACTTGTTTAAGATCTGACCTCATCATTCTGTCAGGATGGATTCCCACCTATACAGTTAGGAAGATCTTAGCAGAACTGTCCGCGACATACAGAGGAAGCCTCAGTGAGAGAAAGGGAAGGACAAGTATTAGGAACACTAGCATTTCTTGCTTTCGTTCCTTATTTTGGAGAGGATGAAGCGGAGGCATTGAAAAACACAGGAGACGAACACAGGGTCTGTTTCCTTTCTGGAACAACAGGATTTTTTTGTAGCAGTGTTTTCCTTCTCTCTTTCTCTTTCCCCTTTCACAACTTGTGAAGATGTCAGTCTCGGGGAAGAAGGAATTTGACGTGAAGCAGATCTTGAGGCTCCGCTGGAGATGGTTCAGCCACCCCTCTCAGAGTTCCACAGGCACCGGAGGTTGCCTGCAGCAGGAAGGATATGAGCATAGAGGGACACCGGTTCAGAACAGACTGAAGAGCCACTCGCGGGACAGAAATGGGCTGAAGAAAAACAACAGCCCAGTACGACACAACATCTTGGCGCCAGTGCCTGGACCGACCCCAGTGCCCCACCGGCCGATCCAGACTTGGCCTGAGCAGCAGAACTTCATCGAGCACCTGCAAGCCACAGAGCAGGTGCCAAAAGCTGTCAGAGAGGAGGAAGGTGACAAAGAAGAGCTGGACAGAAAGGCGCAGGAGCTGCAGATGATCACAGAGGAGAGCAAGGATGAGTCCGTCGAGAGGTGGGTGATTTAGAGGGCAGCGCTGAGGAAAATCAGCTGCATGTTATTGCTGTTATTAATGGTCATTGTTTGTAGTTATTGCCAACATTGTTGTTGTTGTTATATATAAAAAGTGCCACCAATGTGCACAGCACATTGCAATGCACAAGAGAACAAGTCCCTGCCTGGAGGAACTTACAGTGTAAAATATGACATGGCGGGGGGTGGGGGGTGAGAGAGGAATGGCAGAGTAATCGAAGCAGACAGGGTATCCATGTGCATTTATTTTGGTTGCATGTACTTATATTTGGTTACAGCAGGGTAGGGAAAGGGCCTAAACTCAGTGGTAAGGCATCCACATGCAGAAGGTCCCAGGTTCCGTTCCCAGCATCTCCAGGCAGGGCTGGGAATACCCTCTGCCTAAAATTTTGGAAAACTGCTGCTAGCCAGTGTAGACAATACAGTGGTACCTCGGGTTAAGTACTTAATTTGTTCCGGAGGTCCGTTCTTAACCTGAAACTGTTCTTAACCTGAAGCACCACTTTAGCTAATGGGGCCTCCTGCTGTTGCTGCACCGCCGGAGCACAATTTCTGTTCTCATCCTGAAGCAAAGTTCTTAACCTGAATCACTATTTCTGGGTTAGCGGAGTCTGTAACCTGAAGCATATGTAACCTGAGGTACCACTGTACTGAGCCATATGGGCCAGTGGTCTGACCTGGCATATAACAGCTTCCCTTTTCCCCAGTTAAGGGTTTGTGAGCCTAAAGTTTAATGAGAAAGGTGAGCTTTGGCCTAAACTGCTTACTCTTTCTTTCTCCCCCAACTCTCTCTCTTCTTAAATAAACCTTACTCTTGCTGTTGTCTTGGAAATGAATATACTGTCCAGTTCTTAGGAAGCATGCTTTGTTTCATTTTTAAAAATTGCTGGGGCTTTTTAACCCTAAGTGAATGAAACCCCTTCCTCTAAAATTCACACACATCACACTGTGCTAAATACTGCTATTTTGTGTGTGTGTGAATGGTGTTTCCTGTTTATAAGATGCAGCCCCCACCAAGGAACAAGGTCCTTTGTGTTTCACCATGTATTCCCCCCCCTCTTCCCCCCTGACACTTCCCTGAGAATTTTCAGTAGCTTCTGTAGAGCGTGTTAATTTGTCTTCAGATAAATGAACCAGCTCAAAACCTTCCCTTTCCCGTGACTTTATCAATAAGTTCAAACTTTGATGAATGGAAAACGTTGGGACACACACAGACACTGCCACCAGGCCTCTTTGTTGCTGCTGTTTATTGCTTCATTGATGAATATAATTAACCTTGAACCATACTGGGAAGTGGCAAGGAGCTTCTTAAAGGTTTATTTTAAAATTGCAGTAATCTCACCCGCAGTTTGCTGAAGGGAGAGAACTGAGGGCAGTCATGCACACTTGCTTGGGAGTACTATTAAACTAAATGCTTGACGGCGGGGGCAGTGGGTGTGTGGGGGGACGGGACACTTGCTTGTCAGGGATTGATATGTTGGATTGACCTGTAAGTCCTAAACAAACACGGAGGCTGATCCTCTAGGAATAAGTTCCCTTGTGTTCATTTGAACTAAATACTAACCCAGTGTAGACAAGGCTGCGACCTTTCTAAGTAAAATGTCACTGAAAATGAGCAGGAAAGCGTTAGATTTCAGATTTAGGATGGGAGTCACTTTTTGTGAGAAACTGATAGCAACTAGGGCCAAAAGCAAAAAAAGGGGACGGTGATGGAAATGTGGTTCCAGAAGTAATTTGTTTTAAAAAACAGTATGTTGTAGTGGTTGGAGTGTTGGGACAAGAAACCTGAGAGGCCAGGGGTCAAATCCCTTCTCAATCCTGAAGCTCACTGGGTGACCTTGGGCCAGTCACTTTCTCTTAGCCTAACTTACCTCACAGAATTGCTGTGAGAATATTTATTTAGTTCAGTCAGGATGCAAATGTATTTGCTCCAATACAAACTGTACATGTATTGCAAAAAATATATATAATTTTAGTCTCCGGCATTTTTTCATGCCAGGGAAAAAGGAATCCTGATTGACAACCTGCATTTTTAAAAATTGCTTCTCATTTCTCCAGCTTGTTATGTGTAGCAATCCTGATTCGTTCAAATCTATGTCTGGGCAAGTTGAACAAAAGGCACGCTGGCATATTGAAATCTATAGAGGATTCATTAAGTGCCTGACACCAGTGTACTTTTTGCACTGATGCCAACAAGAATGCAACATACTCAGTAATGGAATTTTCCTTGTGAAGTCTGATTCTACACACCTTTAGTGATAAGTGTTTAATGGAGGCCAATGGGGCTTATTTCCAAGTAAGTGTATGAGAGAGCATAGCTTGAGCAGGAACTTTGAGCATGAAGAACAACAAATATGGTGGAAACAGTGGAAACTGCTATACTAAGGCAAATACAGCACTGCCCAACCAACTTTGTTGTGTCCTCAGCTTGCATGAATTCTTATTTATGGCCTTTCGAAGGGTAGCACTGCTTACTAGCTATCTACTCCTTATAACTCAGAAGAGAAGAGGATGGGGACAAACAAGAATTACTTGACTCCACCTAGCAGCCCAGATACACACCAACCACCATTGGCTTGAAAGATCCCTTCCTCTGCTCGTAGCTGACTAAAGTTGGGCTGAAATTCTCAGAAAAACAATTTTATCAGAATTTCTTTGAATTTTTCTTTTTCTGAACTGTTGGAAAAGGTTGATTCTCCCCTGGAGAATATTCAACAAAATGGCCTCCTCAATTTCTTAATCCAATAATTGGATGGAGAATTTCAGCTCCTGCTAAGCACCCCCAATTTTCATATTGTTTAATATTCAGTAATTCAGTAATATTAAATAAAGCAATGGGCGCACCTTCCTTCTCCCGGTCCTTTTCTCCTGGACAATTGCTTCCTTTCTCTATCAGAATGAATGAGCAACAGTCTCATTCAGCATTAACCTGAATCAAAATGTCTCAAAAGAGAATGTTCTGGGAATTCTTTTTGCTACCACAAAACCTGTTAGAGAATTCCACATCCCTCCCAGAGATTAATCTGAATATCCTCCTCCCCAGTCTTGCCTCCCACAATAAGGGTGGAAAATTTTGGGAGGCCACTTTTGCCCAGCAAAATCAATACAGTATAGTCATCACTGCTGGGATGCCTTCAAAATTGTGTGGAGTCTGGCCTTCCTTTGAGAGTCTCTCCATATGTCCTACAGCAGCTGTCAGGAATATTGAACAGGGACACGGAAAAGTCACTGTGTGAGAACAATTCCAGGCACTAAGGTCCAGTTGTAATGGACCTGGCATGGGGAATCATAAGAAGCTGCTTTGTACCACATTAAGCTAGTTGTCCACCCAAGTTGGATTGCCTACTTTGACTACTCAGAATGAGGTCCTCCTCATTGACTGTTTCTGGATCCTTTCAACTGGAGTCCCTGGGAATTAGGCCTTGAACCTTCAGCATGCAAAGTGTGCTCTCTTCCTCTAAGCTGTAGCCGAACTTAGAAGCCCCTCAGAGTCTGTGGAAGAGGTCCTTTACATTTCCTGCTTCCTGCTCGTTTTCGCTGGAGGTCCTGGGGAGTGAACCCAGGATCTTCTGTGTGCAAATTGATGCTGCTCTATCACTAAACTATGGTCCCGACCTGGATAGGGCAGCATCACTGTGTTTTGCAGTATCTGTGTTTTGAAACCCTAAAACGTCTTTCCTCTGGATTGGTGAAGTAAACAGCAACAGCCTTTCCAGCTAGGGGCTTCAACAATGGGATAATGAGAAGTTGTTTCCAATTACTAGGCAGGAAAGAAAACCTGTCACTAAAGCAGTGTGTTGTTGTTGTTGTCATTGGTAGTGGTGGTAGTGGTAGTGGTGAAGAAGAGGCTCCAGGTAGATACTCATATGTGTGTCATGGACTGGTTGGATGCAGAGGAATGGTGGGAGGAACTAGCTGGAGAACTTCCAGAAAAGGAAGGCTCAGAGCCCAGGGATTGGTGGTGGAATGATGATGAGTGGTCAGAGGGAGAAGAGGGAGAATACAGGGAAGAGGAGGTGTCAGATGCTGAAGAGGTAACAGGGCTGAGTGAGCTGGGAGAGTCTGTGGCAGAGAGAAGCCCAGAATCAGAGGCAGAAGCTGAAGCAGGAGAAGAGGGAGGCCAAGAGGCAGAGGTGAGTCCGGCTGGTGAAGAGTCATGGGTGTCTCCTCCTCTTGCTATGACAAGCTCCCCTTCCCCCTGGTCTCCCAGAACCAGAAGAGGCATGAAAAGGGCAGAGGAGTGGTTGGCTTCATGCAGGCGCAGTCTCTGATTGCTTGGAAAAAGCCTGAGGAGGTGGGCACTTTCAGTCTTGGCAACTGATTTTCATGGAAGAAGACCACTGAGAATGAGCTACTCTGCTCATTAAGCCTGACAGTCAAGTCTGTGGAGATCCTTCTTTTTGCTAATAAAGTTAACTGTTAAGTTGTGGGTTGACATAGCAGACGACACAGCGATTTCTCCAAGTAGCTCTTTATTTCGTAAGCTGGAATAGAACTGACTGCAAACAGCTCAGCCGGCCTCCTTTTATAGGCAGCCAGCTGTCAACATTGTAACAACAATAGCCCAGAGTTCCCGCCTAAAATAACTGACGTGGACCTGAGTGAAAACTATTTACAGACCTGAGTGAAAACTATATACAGTATCCCCCTGCTGGCCCAGGGTGAAACTTCACTACATAACACCCTTCCCCACCGAGATAAGGTGTTAGTTACAATCGTAATGGTTTCCTTATATACAGCACTACGCGTAATGGTTCAATTAGGCACAAAAGCATATCGGTTACATTTCCCATACTTAGACCAACAGTGATACATGTCCAACAACATAGTCCTTTAAATAAGTCGGGCGCTTGGAAACTCTGCCAGACCGCCGGGGACTGGTAGCCAAGTCCGAAGGGCCACACAGTTCTTGCTGAGGCTGTGGTGCGACCCTAGGTGGCGTTGGAACCAACTCCCCTGGATCCGCTGCTGTGGGTGGAGCCTCCGCAAGTGGAGTGGTCTGAGTCTGTGGTAAGTCTGGCAGACCCTCTGAAGCGGCTTGGTTCGGCTCCACGCTGGCAGTTTGCGAGGGAGGTGTAGGTGGGGCCTCGCCATCTGAACGTGTCTCTTCTGGAGCCGCAAGCGCAGTTGGGGGCACCTCGGTAGTGTCCAAGTCCCCAACCCTGCGCCTAAGCTGGTCTATGTGCCGTCGCCACAAACGTCCGTCTTCGAGTGCCACCTGGTACGAGCGAGGTCCAGTGACTCCCACTACTGTGGCTGGCACCCAAGGAATGTCCCCCACATAGTTCCGGGCAAAGACCTGGTTTCCTGGGACAAATGACCGTGGCACGTTGGCACAGCCTGGGGGTTCAGCCACGGCAAAGTCCGGGTGTAGCCGGTCGAGCGGTGACCTGAGGCGGCGGCCCATAAGCAGTTCAGCAGGACTCCCCCCTGTGGCCGCATGAGGGGTGATGTGTTGCACGAACAAGTATTTGGCGACCCGCTTATGCCAGTCTCCCCGGTCCAGGCGCGCCAGTGCCTCTTTTGCCGAGCGCACCATTCTTTCCGCTTGCCCGTTGCTGGATGGATGAAAGGGTGCCGTTAGGGCATGGCGGATGCCCAGTCCCAAAAGATACCGCTCAAACGTGCCTGACGTGAACTGCGGTCCGTTGTCAGAGACAAGGACATCAGGACACCCATGCGTTGCAAACAGGCCTCGCAGCACCCGGATGACAGCTTCGGTAGTGGTGGAGGGCATCAGGGCGACCTCCAGCCATTTGGAATAGGCGTCCACCACTACCATAAAGGTCCGGCCGTGAAAGGGGCCAGCCAGATCGATGTGCACCCTCAACCAGGGTGTCTTTGGCGTCTCCCAGGTGTGTCCCTTAGCTGCCGGTGGTGCAGGCCTCGACTCTTGGCACGCTTGACAGGCGGACACCCAGGCAGTGATGGCATCGTCCATATTAGGCCACCAGACGTAACACCGAGCCAACGCCTTCATTTTGACAATTCCCGGGTGGCCAACGTGCAGAGCCTCCAGGACGCGCTGACGGAGTCCCTGGGGAATCACGACGCGGTCTCCCCACAGCAGACAGCCGCGATGAGCTGAGAGTTCATGTTGTCTGGTTGCGAAGGGCTGGAACTCCGATGCAAAAGGCCCTTGTGGCCACCCCCTCCACACCCAGTTGAGCACCCGGCTGATGGTGCGATCCTGGGCAGACGCGGAGGCCACAGTGGCAGCCGATACAGGCGCTGCCGGAAGATCCTCAATCAGAAGGAGCGATGAAGCTGGAGCCGGGTCTTCCACAAATGCTGGAAGAGGGCAACGGCTGAGGGCGTCGGCATGGCCCATCGATTTCCCCGGGCGATGGATGAGCCGGTAGTGGTAGGCAGCCAGGAAAACAGTCCATCGCAGCATGCGTGGCGAGAGGACCGGTGGAGTTGGACGATCACCGGCGAGGAGGCCCAGGAGTGGCTTGTGGTCAGTGATGAGGTCAAAAGTCCTGCCATAGAGGTATTCATGGAACCTCTTCACTCCAGCCACAAGTGCCAATGCCTCCTTGTCGAGCTGGCTGTAATTCCGTTCCGTCGGAGATAGCGTCCTGGAAAAGTAGGCGAGCGGTGCTTCTCTTCCATCTGGAAAACGGTGACTAAGGACAGCACCGATGCCAAAAGGAGAGGCGGCGCAGGCAAGGACCAGCGGCCTGGATTCAGTGTACTGTACCAGCACACTGTCTGATGAAAGGAGAGCCTTGACCGCGTTGAAGGCCGCCGTCTCCCGATGACCCCAGGCCCAAGGCTTCTTAGTGCTAAGGAGTCGGTGAAGAGGCTCAGCCACTGTGGCTTTGTGGGGCAGGAACATGTTATAAAAGTTCAGCAGCCCCAGGAATGCCTGCAACTCCGTCTTGTTCTTTGGAGTGGGGGCCTGCTGGATAGCGCGGATCTTGGATGTGGTCGGGTGAAGGCCGGAGGCATCGATAAGATAGCCCAGGAACTCTACCTGTGGAACGGCGATCTGGCACTTCTCCCTCTTTACCTTGAGCCCGGCCTCTTGGAACCTGGTCAGCACGGCACGGAGGCGCTCGAACAGCTGCTGGTGTAAGTCTGCAGACACCAAGACGTCATCAAAATATGGTACCACGCCCGGAAGCCCTTGCAGGAGACGCTCCATAAGGCTTTGGAAGATGCCAGGAGCCATACTCACCCCGAACTGCAACCGGCGGCAACGGAATGCCCCCCGGTGGGTGACGATCGTCTGGGCTTCAGCAGTGGCATCATCGACTGGCAGTTGTTGATAGGCTTGGGCAAGGTCCAGCTTAGCGAAGACCTTACCCTCACCCAGGGAATGCAGCAGGTGTTGGACAACAGGAACCGGATAAGCGTGCTGCTGAAGTGCCTTGTTGATCGTGCACTTGTAGTCAGCGCAGATTCTCACCGACCCATCTGGCTTGACAGGCGTGACGATGGGGGTTTCCCACTTGGCGTGGTCAACCGGCTCCAAAACTCCTTGGGCGATCAGTTTGTCCAGTTGTTCGTCCACCTTAGCCTTGAGAGCAAAGGGAACCCGGCGTGGCTTTAGCTTGATGGGGGCGACTTGTGGATCAAGGCTAAAGGAGATGGGCGTACCTGTATATTGCCCCAAGGTGCCGTCGAAAACCTCGGCAAAGTCTTTGACCAGACCCTCAGTCTCTGCGTTAGAGATGCAGTTGATGCCGGTGACCTCCAGGCCGAGGGCATCAAACCAGTCTAGCCCTAGGAGGCTTGGCCGCTGACCTTCGACCACCACCAACCGGAGCAGGCCCGAAAAATCCTTGAAGGCGATCCGGAACCGGCCAACGCCTACCATGGGAATGTCGTTTCCCTGGTAGTCTCTCAGGTGTACGCGGTGAGAGTCGAGTTGCCTTTTGGACACTCTGGGTACCAGTCTTTTGATGGTGCTCCATGACACGATGGACAGGGCAGACCCGGTGTCGATCTCCATGTCACATGGAGCTCCTTCAATGAGCACCGTGACGTTCAGCTTGCGTCGCGTAGGCGAGTCGGTTTGGCCAATCGTGGTTCCAGACGGGCAGCGGCAGTTGGTGAGAGCGAAACAACTTCCCTTGGCAGACTGGAGTGAAGACTTGGACTTGCGAGTCGATGAAGGGGGGGTGTCAGACGGAGCCGATCGGCAGACCTTAGCGATGTGGCCCCTTCTGGAACACTTCCTACAGATGGCGTCTCTGAATCGACACTTGGCACGGGAATGGTTGCCTCCGCAGCCGGCACATTCCGGTTGGCCCTTGGACTTCTGTTGGAACTTCCTGCGCTCCCGCTTTGTCTGGTGCACGTCATCGTCTTCACTGGAGGATGCCTCATCACTGCTGGCCTCTTCATGATGCACTGGAACTGGCTTCCTAGCAAGACGCGGGCTGCTGGACTTGCAGATCTCCTGGGCGGAGCGTTCAGCAGCTTCTGAGGCCACAGCCTCCTCAATGGCTTTCTGTAGCGTGAGGTCTGGCTTGGCGAGGAGACGCCGTTGCAGATGGATGTCCCGGACCCCGCAGACGATTCGATCCATCAGGGCATCGTCTAAGCCTCGGAACTCACAGTGCATTGCAGCCTGTCGCAGGGCGGTGGTGTAGTTGTTGATTGACTCCCCCTCTGCCTGGTTCCGGTGGTAGAACGCATGGCGGGCAGCAATCTTGGACGGCTTTGGTGCGTAGTGGTTGCGGAGCTTCTCTTGGATCGTGTCCCATGGTGTTGCCTGGACTGCTTCAGGCGCAACCAATGCTTGGGCCGTCTCAAACACCTCAGGCCCACAGAGGCTGAGGAATAGGCCCCGCTTCCGATCCTTTGATACTGCTGTCAGCTCGTTGGCTTGGAGGTAGCAGTCGAACCGAGCGAGGTAGGAGTCCCATGATTCAGAGGCTGGCGCAAACGGCGGTAGAGGCACAAGTGAAGCCATGATTCCGATGCCGGCGTGAAGGGCGATGGATGGAACACCGTGCTCTTAGCCAGAACAGTCAGCTCTGAATTGGTTCTGTCCAGTGATTTCGCTCAGTGATTTCGCTCTGTGATTCAGCTCAGTGATTCAGCTCAGTTCAGAGGCTGGCCGCATCTGGCTGTGCTCTGATGTCCATCGATCCCATCCTCGTCGCCAGTGTTAAGTTGTGGGTTGACATAGCAGACGACACAGCGATTTCTCCAAGTAGCTCTTTATTTCGTAAGCTGGAATAGAACTGACTGCAAACAGCTCAGCCGGCCTGCTTTTATAGGCAGCCAGCTGTCAACATTGTAACAACAATAGCCCAGAGTTCCCGCCTAAAATAACTGACGTGGACCTGAGTGAAAACTATTTACAGACCTGAGTGAAAACTATATACAGTATCCCCCTGCTGGCCCAGGGTGAAACTTCACTACATAACATTAACTATCTTTGAACTGTGTGATTACAGACCAGCACACTCCTGTGACAATGTGTTAGAAAAGCCTGATCACTGAGCTATGGCCATGACCCAGCAACTGCTTTAGAACCTGAAAGTTCTAATTGGTTCCCATTAGCAGCTCAATAGGACTGGTAGGCAGGGAGACCAACAGCAGGTGAAGGCAAAGCTAAGGAAGGCAGAGAAAACTAATTTATTGTTTTGTCCCTGGCCTCCTCCATCCCGAGTTGCACAAGGGAAATGCTGAGAATGAGGAAGCACCAGAGGATAAGCAGTGACATCCCTTTGACTGGTTGTAAGCCAGGAGACAGGCAGGTAAGCAGGCTGAGGTTGGTGGGGCAGTTTGTCCTAATGGACCAGCCTCCACTGTTAAGCCACCAGCAGATCTATCCTCTGTGAAAACAGTCACTGAAAGGGCCAGTATTAAAAATGGCCAGAGGGTTAGACATGCTAGTCATGTCGCTTCTTAAACATTAACTCATTTATTATGACATATTCTTCTTCAACCAGATCCCTGCTTCATCAGATGCATGAAGTGTTATCCTCACTTGGCATATGTATGGGTGCAGAAGGGGGCAGAAAAAAAAAGGAGAGAAGTGAACACTGGTATCAAATGTCCCAAAATGCAAAAAGTACTGTCTGTGACCATCTGCTTGAAGTTTAAAAGCATGCGGTGCAAACGCAAGCTGTTTGTACATTGCATATTTTTCGACTGGGTGTTTTATTCTGTTTTGCAGTGTTAAAGTTAGTGATTGCCTGCGTTACAACCCAAGAAGGGGATGGGTGAGAAAGTGGAAGGCATAATAGTATTTAACATTCCCGCACCTAGCAATTAAGGGTCAGGGTATGGCGCTTCACATCTGCTGCCTAGCTTCCCCAAATCTTGATGACACATGTCTAGCATCTCTCATGAACTTCACCAAATGACAAATACAGGGATTGTGGACTCATCTAATGGGAACTGTTTGAATCACAACCTCTTTCTATCAAGGATTCGTGACTGTCAGGATTGACTGGGTGTTGCGTTTTTCATGTCCTTGTCAATGACTATCTTCTCATTACCATAAAATATGGTGTTCTTGCCTCTAAAATGTCTAGTGTTTTGACAGACATTCTAGGCATTTTTTTTTAACTGAGTAGCCAAATTTCCCTCCCCTGTGGTTTGGATCCAATGATGACACAATACAAGTGGAAGACTATTCTATTCATAGAAGAGCTGAAGGGGAGAGTATGATGTCCAAAATTCCCTATTACAGCTGCAACCTGCCATCCCACCCCCTATAATAATTTTGGATAACTCCCTCACCACCAGGAGAAGCTTCTAAAACAGTGTGCATGCTTGGCAGGCAGAATGTCCACAGGTTTGATCTGCAGCATCCCCAGGTAGGACTGGGAATGGCCGTTGTCTGGAGAGCCACTGCCAGTCAGTGTAGACAGTACTGAGGTAGATGGACAAATGCTCTCACTTGCCATAAAGCATCATCTTATGTTCCTAAGGAAACCCTGTTGCATAAGAGGAACTCTGCTCATTAGAAAGCAAAGCTGTGCTGGATCAGACAAGGGTATATAAATTCCAGCCTCTTGATGCACTCTTGATGGCTATCAGATCCTTTCCAGGAAGGTCACAATCCCCCAAGGTGAGAGCCTTCCATGCTGTGGCTCCCAGGAAATCATATTCAGTGGTATTCTCCTTTTGTAAATGGAGGCTCTGTTCGGCTCCCATAGCTAGCAACTTTTGCTAAACCTCGTAGTACTTAGGCTCCATTTGTGTGCCCATCTAACAAATGCTTCTCATTGCCTCTCCAAATAGTCACCATGCTCAATGTATTTATTAAATATTCCAAGACTGAAATATTCCAAGACTGAAAGTGTAGAACCTTTTCTTACCCCACGCAAGAAGGAATCAGTAGGCTTGCAAGAGGCTCAGACTTTGCAGAGGGAAGAAATGCCTAAGGGTGGAAAATCTTGACAAGCAGCTCAGTGGGGACTGAGCATGCTCAATGGGCACTGAATGCTAATTCTTGGGGAAATGGAACTCTGGGGAGGGGGAATAGTATGGAATGACACATCCAGAAAGAGGATGCGACCGACCGACCGACCGACTGGAATCAGGAACGGCAACATTTCGTTATTGCTGCTCCTGTTGTTTTTGAGTACATTATGAATGTAGATGGCACTTTAATACAGGGCTGGCAAATCTAGATATCATTGGACTACAGATCCCACCACCCCAGACCATGGCCATGGAGGTTCCCAGGTCCCCCATCTCTGCTGTAAGGGAAACATATGGCTGCGTCGAGGAGCTTACAATCCAGATTTAGACAGTTGCCTCTCTATTGCCTTTGCTGTTATTCTGAACTGACACTTTAATTCGGGAAATATACCTTGAGCACAGGGAGAAATATTCTGGCATTTAAACTTATGACCCAGACTTGGGAGTACAGCTTTTGTCTCCACGAGTATTTATTTGCTACAAGTGTGGAAGCTGTTTCTGTAGAACTGGGGCTGCTAGGTGGGCTGGAGGGCCATGACCCTGATAGAGACGAACCATACAATAAGCCCAGCGGTGGAGGAACCCTCTCTGGCACCCGGGGCGGGATGCCAAGGGGCAGGGCGAATCGCCTGGTGATGCATGCATGATGTCCGTATGGACTGCGCATGTGCGGCATCCCATACGGAGTGCGCACATTTACAAACTTTGTACGACAGTGCAGAATATTGCCAGTGAGAAGTGGCTCCAAGCAGTGAGTATGAATTACACTGGCCAATTCTGGTTTCAGGATGGTCCTTTCAGGCCATTGTGAGCCCTCCAGGATTTTGCTGCCTGCAGAATTGCCCATTTAAATTTCAGTCACATCTGCACTTTCTATGCAGATGACATTGAACCGGACCACTAACTAGCAGTGTAAGCTTATTCCAGGCTCACACAATGACTTCCAATCAGCGTCGCCTAAATAAGGTCAGGGTCGGCTATACAGAAAATCATTAAGCTGCCTCCGAGTCGGCAGACTTTGGGTGCGAGACTGACAAGGTGAGATGCACACAGCTTGCCTTCAGAAAAGGTGGTTTGGGAGCTTTGGCAGCCTTAGCTCTTTTCACCACCACTATCACCAAATCTGTAGTTTATTAATGTTTTTATCCAGAGCTATATCAATAAAAAGGAGAATAATGATAACTGAAGGCAGAATAGAGAACTGAAGCAACGGGGTGAAACTCCCATCACCCCTGAGCACTGGACAAGTTCAGTGGGAGCTGAAGTCCAACTGTATCTTGAGATTCACCATCAGACCGAGAAGCTTGAAAAAATAGCTACTGTATCTCTCGTCTCTTTTTTGGTGATACCAAATTCACAGGGGAAAAGAAAAGAGGCTTCTAATAGTTGAATTTTCTCCTTACTACTGTTTTGGACTTGTTGAATTACCAACAAATCTGATTTTAATTTTTTTAGATAAATGTGAATATAAGGAACAAAACAGAGGAGGGAAATAGGTGAGAAGGAGAGAGATGAAGAATAAAGATTTGTGTGTCAGATAGGGAAGGTGTCAGATAGAGAGCCAGGCAACAGCAGTTGCTCTTCCAGGGTAATAATGTTAGCAGAGCACCACTCTTGATAAGTCATCAGCATTTTTGTGCCAATTTTTACTGATATACACATTTTTGCAAGGCATTTCCCCCTAACACAATGCAAATTTGCACAGTATTTTCATGAACATATGTGTTTCTATGCACACTTTACCAGAATATATGCATCCCTATGCAAATTACTTGGCTGCAGAACTGCACTGTAAAATTTGGTGATGTGAGAATTTCAAAGGATGGCTGTGTTTTTTGTGCATTGTTTCGGAGAGTGCAATTTTTGTGGGTTCACCTTTAAATGCAAACATAATCACATTTCTCTTGCATCCCTACATGTGAATAGCACATTTGTTTTCCCATCATCTCTGCCTCTTTCTTGCTTCCACAGTCCCCAGTTTTTAAGCTCTTATGACCTCACTTCCTTCATTTTCCCAATGTACTCTTTGATTCTTTTCCCTAGGCAAAGAGACCATTCACTTCTCTCCCAGAAGTTGCACCGTTTGCTAACATTCCGCAGTTTCATTTTCTCTGAAACAGCCTATGGCTGTGTAGGTAGAGACCACAGGCAACAGATAATGTTTTGTTTATGATAAACATGACATTTGGTAAACCTAACACTGTTGTATGGCTGGGCAATATCACCCAGTGGAGGGACCTTTTCAATTCTACTGGGCCAAGGAAGAAAAATATTCTTTTGTGAATATACTTAATGTTTTCACCAGCTCATTATTACCTCTTTCTTTTAGTTCTCCTGTGCCTAATGTTAGACTTTTCTTGTGTAAAGCCTCTGCACTGCAACTCAGGTTTCCCATTTAATTGCATTACACTCAGTAGGGGCATTGTTTGGAAAATAGCTTAAATTATACATTATAGTTTCTCATTATAGGCAGCAAAAATTGGCTGTGGCTGTTACCTAAGGGAGCAGCAAGCACCAACTAGCAGCATGGAAGTGCCCTTTAAGTAAAGGTTATACACAATTCTGTAAAGCGTAGAGGCAATAAGTGAAGTCATTTACACTTCCACAACAGGCTTTCTATCCTCTTCTTGAAGCCAGGCACACACTTGGGGAAAATCATACAACTTTTTATGTTTGTGGCTTGATCCAAATAACTTGGAAGAATGGCACAACAATGGGCATGGACTCTGAACAGCTGCCCATGATCCTGGCAAGGTGCTCACAGCACCCTTCCCTAGCCTATGTGCTCCAGTGGTTTTTGGACCACAGCTCCCATCAGGCTCAATGGTGGGAAATGCAGTCCAAAATTATAGTCCCATGGGGTTGGTGGGAACAAAACATCTAGGGGGCACGAGGTTGGCTAAGGCTGCATTACTTTAGCAGCATTGCCCTCTTTATCATGGGAAATGAAGATAATGGAATGGTACATTTTACTCTTTCCAATTATAGTCCATAAATCTTTCAACATAGCCATTGATTATTCCTGTGAAAAATGGCATCTCAAAAAAAAAGGGGGGGGGGCCTGTGGACAGTGTATGAAATAGCAATGAAATTAGATACTTCAAGCATATTGAAGCAGTGTTTCGATTGTTTTCACAGAGAAGTTGGGGTGACACAGCTATGAAATCAACAGGAAATTGCATCACAGTGTGTGCATTCTTAGGAGGACATAAAAAACGATTGCTCGTTTTATAGAAATGCAGTCTAAAAGCACTTTAGTTAGACCTAATGGACAATTAAAGGTTATTTTACGGCTGAATCATTGACTTCCAAACTATTTATGAGGAGTTAGGCACAGGCCATTAGCGCTGTGCGCTTCATGCTTTAGACAATTGTCCATGCTGTGTTGACCACTTTACCCATCAGCTTTGGTCCTTACCAGGGATGGGAAAGAAATTTGGTTCAGTTCCCATTTAAAGGTGAACCCACATAATTGGCACATTTCACAGTGTATGAGAAATAAAGCCTTCAAAATTCTCAGAATTTTGCAATGCAATAGTCCAGCCAACTGAGACCTGTGGCTGTAGGGCTGTATACAAAATAGATAGATAGATAGATAGATAGATAGATAGATAGATAGATAGATAGATAGATATGATAAAATGAATGAAAAAATGCATAGATTCTGAAAAAGTGTGCATAAAAGTGCATATTGTTGTTAAAATAACACACAATAACACACAAAAGGCCACTACATTAGGGGAAGTTGTTCTGCAAAAATGTATATGGTAGGTGCACCCCCCCCCGAAAAACTTCACCAGGACAACCCACCTGTCTATTACATGACACCTGCCAAAATCTCTTGTGTGGGGTTCCAAAGCACCTGACAGCCAGCCAAGAAGTCTGTTCCTCACACTCTCCTGTGAGTGGAGGGTTGTGGTTGGTGACGCAGTGCACAGACCTCTCTGTGGCAGCACATCCTTTGTGTAAAGCACCCCTTCTATAGCAGAGGTGGGGAAAAGCAGGACCAGGGGCTGACTGCACCAGCCTAGGACCTGGCATACTTATTTCCCCTCCAACCTGCCACCTCCAATCTTCCATCCTGGCCAGTGTGAGACTCTCAGGGTTCTGGTTTGGATGATTCTTCTGCCAGAGACTCTCCCTCTGATACACAAGCAGAGCAAATAGATGCTCCAACTTCATTATCTCTTGCTCTTTCTCATGCACACATATTGGAGAGGGGAATGTAAGCAGCATTCCTAGAATTCCATCTCAGCTTCAAATGAGTAACCCTTTGCTCTCTCTTTCAAAACTGCCAGCTGTTTCTCTCTCTCCCACTCTCTCCCACTTTTCCCTAAGTTTGATGGGTGCAACCATGCCAAGGTGCTGAAGTATATCTCATTCAGAGACCAAGAGAGATCCCCAGCTCTCAGGGGACCATCTCCTAAGAATTAATTCCCATCAGCTGGACCTCTTGGACCTCCTAGCCATCCAGCTGTTTTACAAAGGAGTGGCTGGACAGCAGCTGCCTAAACTGCATCTATCTTCATTTGTGGCAGGAGCAGGGAGTCTGTGGGTCTTCCAGATGCCATTGAATTCCAGCTCCCCTCATCTTAAACCAGCATGGACAAAAGCCAGGAATGATGGGACAACATCTGGAGGGCCACAGTGCCCGTTCCCCTTCTCGACTACAGTATCTGTTTGCCCTCATTCTCCATGAATATTGATCTGCTCCTCTGGAAGTTTCAAAGCAAAATGCTGGTCACACCACATTATGCTTGGCTCAGCTTAGATCAGACACCCCCAAACTTGGCCCTCCAGCTGTTTTGGGATTACAGCTCCCATCATCCCTGACCACTAGTCCTGTTAGCTAGGGATGATGGGAGTTGTAGTCCCAAAACAGCTGGAGGGCTGAGTTTGGGAATGCCTGGCTTAGATCCATGCAACACAGCTGTGAGTTGTGAGTGGATGACCTACAAGAAAAAAAACACAGCAGATAAGAGCATAAACCCCTCCAATTGTCATCCAACTTACCAGAACAGCATGTCTGAGGGAGAGGAAAGGAATTTGTGCAAGGCTGACTGGTGAGCTTTGTGGCTGATACTGAACTCCACATTGGCACAGAGTAGTCAGTGCCCTCCCCTTTAGTCTCAAGTGTGCATCCGCCTCCTGTTCCTTTAGCTCCAGAATTAAATCATGCTCAGTATGGATTCCTGACATCTTAGATTAGCATTTGGGTGCTCCTCCCCCTGTTCCTCTGCACCCTTCAGCTCTATGAGCTGTCAACACCTATTAATTCTAATCAGAGCAGAAGCCTCACCACATCTTTCAGAACTGGGCCCTACACGCTTACTGCAAGCTGATGTGCAAAGTGCTAAAATGCATGAAATCCCAACTGTGGGAAAATAACAATTCTGAGGTTTTCCATATGGCTAGAAGCAGCACCTTTGCAATAAGTTTTCAGAGCAGCCCTACTTTGTTATTCCCCAGAACCACAGAATTCTACATTTTTAATTCTTTTTCTTCTCCTCCCTCCCCCCTCCCCCATATCATTTATAAATTGGTTCCCATGAGGCATCCTGAAGTGATTCACCAAATAATAAAATATATGTATAAAATAGTTTACATCGAAACCATTAAAACAATTGCATTTATAAAAAACCATGCAATGAAAAATACAGTTTATAGTTTGAAACAGATCAGAACAACAACACGTGCATGCATGAAATCAGTTCAAAACAGTACAACAGAGATATTGACTGGGATCAAGATGCCAATTTAGGAAGTTTGTTGAAAGGGGAACTTAACCTGGAGCTGGAGTTCCTTCGCCGCTTAACTCCAGAAACCCTTTTCAGATCTCATGTATGGCACGTGTATAGCAAAAGTCACAAAGGGGCAGTATTTTTCCTTCGTTTTTGCCCTTGTCTAGCTGGGGATTTGCTCCATGCTATGATAAAGACATTTCCCCTGTCATCTTTCCTGAACAGCTTTTGGTAGATTTCTCTCTTTCCACTCCCCCTCTCCCCCGTTCCAGTTGACAATCCTCTCCTCTAACCCCCTCTTGCTTTTCCGTCTTTTGACACCAAGTATAATCTTCTGCGTCATCGGAACAACAGTGTGAAAGGTATCATCAGGACAGCGGCTCAGTTTCCCAAAGATGCTGTTTCTACGGAAACGCATGTTTCTAATTATGGTGGGTCTTTCTGACAGCTTATGCAAAACTGTACATCACTTTAGAGGGGAGCTTCATGGCACACATGCTCCCAGCACCCATTAATTTAACATTCTCTGGCTCTCGGGTACTCAGTTACTTGGAAGGGGGAAGAAGGTAGAGATGTTCATCCGGTTCACATTTTAATGGAAGCTACCTTTTGGAATTCACATGTCTCTGAATTTTGTGATGCATTTTCACAGCCAAAAATTGGGCACACAAAAAGTGTCTATTAAGGTAAAAGTGTGCTCAATAGATTAATCAACTAAAGCTTTCGTGGAGGCACATTCTCACCAGTATGACTGTGAGCTAAAAGCAGTCTTGCTTATCTTCCCCCTTAGGCTACTTTTAGGCTATTTTTGTTACGATAAATTATTAAGTAATGAAAAATAACATGCTACACAACGACCTTTCCTTCTAACAAATCTTGGTAGCTTTTATCTATGAGAAAGTATGTGTAGAGAAGTTTTCCATGAGAAAATCTGTATAAAGTTTTCCCTCTCCCCAAATACTAGAACGTGTGGAATGTCTTGCCGTAAGATATGGTGATGATCGCAAACTTAGATAACTTTAGAAGGGAATTGGGCAGATATGCTATATGGAATCTTCCAGTTTAGAGTCAGTATGACCCTGTATACCAGTTACTGGGGGAACAAACCTTGGCAGAAGGCAATTGCATTCAAGCGCTTCTTGTGGGAAAGGATTTTTCTGAGCATTCTGAGCAGGAAATGAAAAATGCAAGAAACCAATTTGGAAAAAAAATCATTTCCTAATGCAAACTGCCACTTTTCTAGTCCTCATCATATCATCTATTTGGGAAGTCATTTTACTGCACTCACTGATACCTAAGTCAAATATGAAAATGTATAAGCAATTTCAAAATAAATAAGATTAATTGCAAAAGCAATTATTATAGAGCAGCAGAGTGAACAATTACCGAATCTAGCATAATTAGACTCGCTGTACACAACCACTACAAATAAATTAGGTCCATCGGCGCCAGCTCCTCTCTAAAGGATTTGTGTAGTGGCTCCCCAGTTACCATAATTCTTCCGCATTTTGTAGCCTTTGGACTTGGACAACTAATCAAGCCATAATTGGCTATTTACCTGACAAGCTGAAATGATTATTAGTATTGCAGAGCAAGGCTCATGCTTTATTACCACGTACGTGAAGGCGCATCTTCTGGGATGTTTGGGTGCATAATGAGAGTATTATTTATTAGGTCACAGTTGCCAAATGGTTTCTAATGCTTCATAAGAGTATGAATATGGAACTATATTAATAAGGTTATTGGGAAAATACATAAAGTTTAAACCAGTGAGTATTGTGCTTTATTAGACAGAGACGCTCTTGGTGTGAAACAAAGCAGTAACTTAAAGCCTCTGGAAGTTTACCTCACACATGCTAAGCTCATTGCCCTTTCAGCTTCTTCTTTGTCTGCCTGGTCATCCAAGCCTGTCTGCACAGGGCATGAAGGCAAGGATAATGCCTCTCTCTGTCATTGTTTCCAGGCACTTGTTATTCAGTGTCTTATAGCCTGGGAGGGTGTTACAAGAGTGTGCATGCTTCCTGCCTGCTCAACCTATATTATCATCATCTTACCTGTGAGTCTTGGAAGACCTGCTCCCTTGCCTTGCAGGCTTTTCCCCCACCTGGCCTGGGAGGGCAGGGCCCTGACTGACTCCAACTACAAAAGTTGAGGGAGCTCAGAGAGACCAGATACCATCATGGCTGCAGATGCATACCTAGGGTCCCTTGAACTCTTGACAAGGGGCCATATGGCTCTCCTTCCCCCTAAAATCACTTTACCACAATAACCACATTAGAAATCTTTACATTCTATGTGGCCCAAGTACTCAAAGAATCCTGAGTATGGGAAAGGTGAGGAGGAAGGATGGAAAAATTCACATGCCTTGTGTTTGATATCACCACAACAGTGGACTGACTCCAGCTTCAGAAGCTGAGGCTACTGATGAGGCCAGAGACCACCTTGGCTCCAAGTCCTGGAAGACTTACTCCCTGCCTTACAGGCATTTTCCACCTGGCCTGGCCTGGGAGGGCAGGGCTCTGACTGACTCTGACTACAGGGGATGAACAGACTTTTGGGCTGGGATATTGTTCAGAGGTTTTTGTTGGGGGTTATTGCTGCTGTTACTGATTTTTTTGTAGCTTTAATTTTAAATTGTATTATGATTTATGTCAAAATTGATTGTATAATGTGTTTAATTTATTGTTCATGACTACTTATGTTAAACCACAGAGCCTAGGACTTGCCGATCAGAAGGTCGGTGGTTCGAATCCCCGCGACGGGGTGAGCTCCCATTGCTCGGTCCCTGCTCCTGCCAACCTAGCGGTTTGAAAGCACGTCAAAGTGCAAGTAGATACCGTATTTTTCGCTCTATAACACGCACCCGACCATAACACGCACATAGTTTTTAGAGGAGGAAAATCCGTAGGCATGCCACCCGTAGGCATTCCCTCCATAACACGCACAGACATTTCCCCTTACTTTCTAGGAGGAAAAAAGTGAGTGTTATGGTGCAAAAATTATGGTAAATAGGTAACGCTCCGGCAGGAAGTTAAACGACATTTCCGTGTGCTGCTCTGGTTCTCCAGAAGCGGCTTAGTCATGCTGGCCACATGACCCGGAAGCTGTACGCTGGCTCCCTCGGCCAATAAAGCGAGATGAGCGCCTCAACCCCAGAGTTGGTCACGACTGGACCTAATGGTCAGGGGTCCCTTTACCTTTTTACTTACGTTACACTTATTATTCTGTAGTTTTTTCATGTTGTAAGCTGCCTTGAGCATGGTTTTATTTGTGGATAAAACGATGATGTGTGTAGGTTTTTACGCAATTTCCTCATGATCATGTATTAGAAAAAGGCAACACCAATCTCCAGTAATCTTTCTTTAGAAGGAAGCACTTGGGGAAAATGGGAGCAGAAAAGAATAAGTAAATCACCCACTCAATAATCTGTGGGCTTGAGCTATAGGACACAGCTATGACACCACTCTGACTCCTTGCATAAGAGATCTAATGCCCTGGCATGGAATTGAAAATTGGGAGAAAGTAGTGACATGTTTTATTGAGTTGGGAAAGGTAATCATAAGTCACTAGCTGGAAAGAAGCAGCATAGGTATAGATCTTCAAGAGAGCGATGATGGTTTTTAAGGGGTCTGTCATTGCTTTGGACAAATGCTGCTTATGTGAATGTTCTTTCTCCTCTGCTCAGTCTGTGTATTTGTACATGAATGACTCTTCCCATACTGATAAACTCCAGTTGGGCTGCTGCAATGTATTTTACATAGAGCTGCCCTTGAAGATGCTGCAGAAACTAGAATGCATCTGCTAGAAATCTGACTTGGACTTCCCATTGGGAATATATCTTGCCAATGTTGAAGTTTTACCATTGTTTGCCAACAATTGTCAAGTCCAGATCACACTGCAGGTGTTTGCCTGCCAAGCCACTCATAGTGGGAACTCACACGCTTAAAGACACTCCTGTATCAGCTCACCTGTATACTGTGGTCACCTGTTGGTACTCTTCTTCAGGTGTTTGCATTGTCAGAGTTGAGACAAGTGGAGACCAGGCAGGAGGCTGTTTTTGGCCATAGCACTGCACCTGTGGAACTCTTTTTTTTAGGGAACCTAATCTGAAATTTACCATGTTATCTTTTAAGTGCTGGGTCTTTTAAGGTACTTTCATAAAGTCTGCCTGCTGCTGCTATTACCAATATTTTATGCCACTTGATATGTTACTGTCACTTGCTGCATTTATTTTAATATGTTGCACGCTGTCTAGGGATGAACGGTGGAGGTGCAAATTCTTAAATGAAAAATAAATAGCTAGATAATTAATAAAAAAATAAATAAATAATAGAAACATAAACCAACAAAAGCAGCACAGTCTTCAGCAGTGAGCTTTTGAGAGAGTTCAAGTGGATCTGAAGCTGCCTTAAACCAAGTCAGACCTTTGGCTAGCCTAATAGAGACATTTTGGAAAGTGATTCCCCCTAATATAGTGCACTTTGTATACTGTTTTCACTAACATGTGCATTTTATAAATAAGGTTTTACCTTAGTGCATGCATTTCTGTACACATTTCTTGACTGGAGAACTGCACTGCAAAATTCAGAGGAGCACAAATTTCAAAGTATAGATGTGTTTCTGTTCGTATGTTGTTTCAGAAACTGCATGTTAGGCATGTATGCCTTTAAATGTGCTCTGGATGGAATTTGCCCTCCACCTCTAACTTTAACAGATATAGGTCTTAATATATCTTCCATTTTGAGTGTGTGGTGGCGAAGAGGTGGATGTTTAATCACTGGGTCTTCATGGTAGCTAAAAAGCTACACACTGTAATGCTGCTTGTTCTGTAAGTCTCCTGATAGTCTTACTGCCTCATAAATACAAACAAGTTCCCTGTTTTCTGAACCACATAAATACTCAACAAGAGAGCTGGGAGCAGGAAAATGGCTCATTTTAATCCCAAACTCATAAAAACAACCCAGTGGTGATAAATGAAAATGATTCTCCAGACCTAACATCATATAAGTTTCCATTAATGTTACATGAGTTTCCCATTATATTGGAGACACATCAATATCACCCGCAGAAGACATTTTCACAAGCATCAGAAATGTGTTTCTTTGGGTTCCCCGCCCCTTCAAAAAGGAAGATGCAGCCCATTCCTATCTGATGATACAATTCACTGAGACAGTTAAAACAAACATGTCTGTATCCCATCTCTTTGCTGTATGTGCAATCAGGAATGTGGGCAGAGCACTCCAATGGAGCAGGGAGAGGGAGAAATTGAGGTGGAAAAACTGCTTTTTCCTATGCCCTGGTGACTTCTATCAGTCAGGCAAAATGTATATGTAAGAGGGGGGATGGGGGAAGAATTAGATTCAGTCTGCATTTAAAGTTTGCATGCTTCCAAAGTTTGCAGTGCAGTTTTCCATATACCAGGGTGGAGGGTGCATAAAAATGCATATATTCATGAAAATAACATACAAAAACGCATTATTAGAGAGCATTGCTTTACGAAAAGGTACATAGCAGGCAAAATTTTCATTCAGATATGTGTATATTAGGAGACATTCCTGTTATTATGCTGATGAATTTTCATAGAGACTTGGTTTTTAGTTTTTAAATGGCAAACAATTGTGGAAATATGAAGAACTAAATTTAGGATTGGGGAGATGAGAGACAGCCAGCTTGATGGTTGAGTGGAGATTTAAATTCTGGTATCCTAGGAACTGTTATGATAGTTTGTAAGGTGGCCGCAGCCACCTTTCTTCAATTGGACTTCCATGCCCGTTTATCATGCTAAATTCTTTTCGTTCCATTGCTCCTAACACAGTTTCGTTGGGTTCAGGATAATGTCTGCAGCAGTTGTGGAAGTTCTTCTCTTGCAGTTTAGGAGCCTTGCTATTTTGGGTTGTAACATGCGTTGGGTGCTCAGCACACAGAGAAGACTTTCTAGTGCTGACATTATCATGAGCATCATGATGGCAAAAGTGGGGCCAGGAGCAACAGGATGACTTGGGGGGGGGGTATTAAATGCACAGTCATAAGCCCCATTTTCCACATTTCCCATCTACATGAGAGTCAAGGCTTGCTGAATTTGGGTCCTATTGAAAACATTTGGATAGGTGAGTCATACCTTCCCAATGTCTGTGATCTCAGTTACAAAACTGTGAGATGATAGATGATAGATAGATAGATGATAAATATCTTAAAACAGTGGCAAGCCACATAGTGGGAAAAGTAAGGACATAGGAATCTACCTTATATCATATCAGGTGATTGGGCCTGAGTATCGTTTGCATCAACTAGCTGTGGGCTCTTCAGGGTTTCAGACAGGGAACGTTCCCCAGCTCTTCCAGGAGATGCTGAGAATTGTCCTTGGGAACTTCTGAATGCCAAATAGATGCTGTTCTACTAAACTATGGCTCCTCCCCTAAAAATAAAGCAAGGTCCCAGTCCTCATGATTCTGGATAAAAGGCTAAAATAAATAGGAGCACAGAAAGCTGCCACTGGTTTACTTATCTCAGTACTGCAGACAGTGACTAGCAGGGGGTCTCCAGGGTTTCAGAGGGTGGATGTTCCCAGCCCTAGCTAAAGATGCTTGGGATTGAACCTAGAACCTTCTTCATGCGAAGCAGACACTCTGCCATTGAGCTACAGCCCTCTCCAAACAAGAGAATAAGCTGGCTGTTTAAACCAAGCCCCAAACCATGCTGAAAAGGTTATGCTGCCAGACAGAGTGTAGCGAGGCTGCTGATCAGAAGCTTCAAAAGAAACTCATCAGCTGGAGTGGGATCTTCATTTTTTACTCCCCCACCCCTATTTTTGAAACAATTGCACCAACAGGATTAAAGAGGCCACCTTCAGGACATTTCTGTCCTCCACGGTAATTCTGGTGCTAGCGCATCGCTGTCTTCTGCCCGAAATGCAATGCCAGCAATTCGTTGCGCTATTTACCTAATAGTTCCAATTTTTGAGCTCAGTCTCCCATATTTATCTTCTAATGCAGCAGCCGGCTCGGCGCCTCCGTTTGAAATGTATGGGCATTCCATTGGATATAATGAGTTTCCGTCAAAAGCTCTGTTAGTGGCTGGCACTGGGGATAACTCATTTTGATGGAAAATAGGAAAAGAGAGTGGAAGAGGGAGTCGCGCATTCTCAGTCAACTAGAGCAAATCCTTAAGGCTATGTACAGATTATGATTTCTGTGCTGCACCTGCACTCCCCCCGCCCCTCTGCCCAGCCACATTCCTACTGCAGCACTCAGTAACTTTACAGGTGCACAACTTAGTGGGAATGCAGGTGGGGCAAGCCTGTTCAGTCCAGTCCCCTCTTACTGGAGCCACTCCTAGCCTGATGCAAGTTAATGGCACATTGAAATTGACTAGACCAGCCTCAAACTGCTTCTGGTCTAGTCAATTTCACACAAAAAGATAAAATCCCTCTCAGTAAGAACATGTTCTTGAATGTAGACTTCCCATTGGCATCTAGCTGGCCTCTCTGGGAATAAATGCTGGGCCTTTGGTTTGATCCAACAGGGCTCTTAATTAAATAAAATAAATAGGATGCCATAAAAGCTATTTGATGGTGGCAGCATACACTGTTAGACATTGTGGTAGCCCATGAAGGATAGAACTCCCTCTCCACAGGAGGACATCTGGCATTTTCTTCATATAGCTTCCACTTCCCTGACCTCTCAACAGCTAAAGTGTGCCAAGAAGGGGCAGGGTGGAGGTGTTGATTAGCAATCACACAGGTTGGCATGAGGTATGCTGAAGGAGCATGTACCCTGATTGGCTCCGTACTTCTGAGGGAGTTCCCCCCCTGTATGTTTAGTTGAATGTGTCCCCAATATATACAAGGCCTGAAGTAAGAAAGACATAACGTTTTTGTTTCCCTCTCCCCTAATTATATATACCGTTTTTGTTCAGTTTCCTCAGTAAAGCATAATTAGGATTTCTTTTCTCTTTGAACTCTGTGTTGTTTAAGTGACTTTGCTAACAGCTATTACTGCATAACAGTGACCTCATTTTTTCTCCAAAAGGCTATCAATAAGCAGCTGCTCCTCTCCTATGGGAGGGAACAACAACAGATCAGATGAATGCTTTCATTCTGCAAACCATGCAGAGCAGACATTCCGCAAGATGGAGAATTATCTCCAGCAGAAGCAACTATGTGATGTTCTTCTCATTGCTGGAGAGCATAGGATTCCTGCCCACAGGTAACGATTTTGACCTGCTATAGGTGCCAGCCTCCCTGACTGCCCTGCTTCTTCTAATATACACATTTTTAAACGGCCTCGGCCCAGTATACCTGAAGAAGCGTCTCCACCCCTATTGTTCAGCCTGGACACTGTGGTCCAGTGCCGAGGGCCTTCTGCCGGTTTCCCCGCTGTGAGAAGCCATGTTACAGGAACCAGGCAGAGGCCCTTCTCGGTTGTGGCACCCGACCTGTGGAACGCCCTCCCACCAGATGTCAAAGAGAAGAACAACTACCAGACTTTTAGAGGACATCTGAAGGCAGCCCTGTTTAGGGAAGCTTTTAATGTTTAATAGATTATCGTATTTTAATATTCTGTTGGAAGCCACCCAGAGTGGCTGGGGAAACCCAGCCAGATGGGCGGGGTATAAATAATAAATTAATAATAATAATAATAATTTTTCTGTGCAATTTTGTCTAATATGCACACTTTTGCAGATCAATTTCCCCTAATATAATGCATTTTTGAATGCTGTTTTCCATTACATATGCAGTTATATGCACACTATTTAACCCAGTATATGGATTTTTTTGGAACACATTTTGTGGCTTGAGAACTACTATACAAGATTCAGAGAGGTGCAAATTTCAAAGGATAGCTGTGTTTCAGTCTGCACGTTTCAGAAAGTTCAAATTAGGTAAGTTCACCCTTAAATGCAAACTGAATTGAATTTCTCCCCTATTCACACCTGGGTGCAACTTCCCCTGAAAACAATGATACTTCCTTCTAAGTAGATGTGCAGAGACTTGCACTGTCAGTGTATCAAGCCAGTAAGGGGGGGATTTAATTTGTCCAGGGATGAGAAACAGCTCTCCAAGAGAATATTAAATTACTTAATCACCTTATTCTCTTCACTGCACAGATGTGTGACATTCTAGTCATAGGCCAAAATAAAATAAAATATGTTATTCCATGTGCACACAATGCATCATTTAGAGCAACCCAGGCAAAAAGCAAAACAAAACCAATGCAGCGAGGAAGGTTGATGCTTCCATCAAGATAAAGAGCTGACACAGATCCTTACCTTCTCTTCCCAGGTTGGTTCTGAGTGCTGTGTCTGACTATTTTGCTGCAATGTTTACCAACGATGTCCGTGAAGCAAAACAGGAAGAAATCAAAATGGAAGGAGTGGACCCCGACGCACTGAAAGACCTTGTGCACTATGCATACACAGGTAAACTCCCTGCCAACTCTCTTATGCACAGCAGTTTCCAAATCAACAAACTGTATTATGCTCTTTCACACAAACAGTTGTGCATATTTGGAGGCAGCTTGTGCCTGTGCTCATTGTGTTGTGCGAACAAGTCTAATATCTTGTGCAGTCACAATAACACTTTCTTTGAGTTTCCCCCACAAAAAAAGAACAATCCATTTTCATGCACCTCTCTCTCTCTCTCTCTCTCTCTCTCTCTCTCTCTCTCTGAAAATTTTAAACCACACAGGTGTCTTGGAACTCAAAGAAGAAACAATTGAAAGCTTGCTGGCCGCTGCTTGCCTTCTCCAGCTTTCACAAGTCATTGAAGTCTGCTGCAACTTTCTCGTGAAGCAGCTCCATCCATCAAACTGTTTAGGGATTCGGTCCTTCGGAGATGCTCAGGGGTGCACAGAACTCCTGCGGGTGGCGCACGTCTACACCATGGTGAGGTCAAAGGAACAAGTTTCCTGGAACTAACTGCTGGGAGGTTAAAGCTAGAGAGGAACTGGCAAGTTGTGGTTGTGGTCGCAAATGGCTACAAAAAGATTAAATGCCCAAGGAATCTGTACGGGGCACCATCAAGGCAGAACTTTGCAGCACATATCCAGGGCCCAGCTCAGCAGAATGAGTGAGATGGCCTGTAAGCAGAGCAAGGCTGGCTCACCACTTTTTAAGTATGTAAAATAGTACACAGTAGTACCTCTGGTTGTGAACGGGATCTGTTCCGGAAGCCCCTTCACAACCTGAAAAGAGCGCAACCTGAAGCGCCGTATCTGCACAGGTGTGCGGCACAATTTGGCGCTTGTGTGCATACGCAAAGCATGATTTAGCGCTTCTGCGCATGCTTGAGTGGTGAAACCCAGAAGTAACCCTTTCTGGTACTTCCGGGTCGCTGTGGGATGCAACCTGAAGCATCCGTAACATGAGGTATGACTGTACATTTGCAATCTAAAAAGAGCTACCCCCAATGTGAGAAAATGAAGAAGCAAACACTCAATTCCCCCTGCCTCTAATTTGAAATGAGAGGAGGGGCCATAGCTCATCAGCTTTGCCTGCAAGAGTTCCCCGGTTCATTTCCCAACTTTTCCAGGTGGGGCTGAAATCTTAGAGAGCTGATGCTAAGCAGCTGCCACATGGACTGTTGATATCTGACTTTGTATAAGGCAGCTTCCAATATTCCTAAATCATCCAACCTCACAACAAGTAATCATTATGTAGGCCTTCTGCTCAATCCCAACATAACTGCCGCAAAGACTGATCAACATAATGCAGCGGAATGAGGTGGTTAAAAAGTAGAATAGTCCAGAGGTGGCAAAATGGACCCTGCCATTTCAATCAGCAAACGCTAGGGGAATACTGTACCTGAAAACTTACATATATTCAACAATAACAACAACCCCAAGCACTCTACAGTTAGAAAACTAACACAGCAAGCAATGGGCTACAGCTCATGTCCCTGATGTGTCTGCTGCCTATTTGAAGGGAGGGTTGAAGGAATCTTTACAAAATAGCTTCTTCTGCCTCCCCCACATGCTTCCTAAAGAGGTACAGTTCACTCTTCCATCACACTCACTTCATTTGCATACCCGCCAAGTGTCCTGGAAAAAAATGGGGAATCCTGTTTTTTCGTGCAAGACCACAGTTGCCATTTTGGGTGCCATGATCTTGCGAGCTCTTGCACAACGCTCACACTGGGGAAAAAGCATTTTGGTTGGGGCTGCAATCCTGTGTGGCATCCCAAAATGTGTGTGTGAGATTGCACCCTGAAATAGTGGTTTTTTCAAGGTGAGATTCCGGCGCGGTTCATGTGACTCGGCCGGGAGCATGTCCAGGAAGATGCACATCCCAGTTTTTTATCTGAAAAAGTTGGCTGTTATGCATTTGTAGCTCCCTAGGTCTCATCAGAACTGGCACGTCCTCAGGTCGTGATGGAAAGGGCTTGGTACAAGAGCCCATCTGCCTGACTCAATTTAATCTGAAGAAGGTTTTTTAATTTGCAACTGAGCTAATCGATTAGATGCACCGATTAAAACCATTCAAGCCTCTTCACTTCTACATTTCATCTTTTTTCAAAGAGCAAAAGGATGCCTTCTCCCCTCTCTCCTGTTTCAAGATGATAGGGCAAACGAAGGCTAGAATCCTCTTTCAACTGTCAATAAAGACAGCAGTTCCCCAAAGAGCACATTAGCTGTGGGTGGGGTTTGATGCCTTTGGTGGCAATGAAAACACAGTGGTGCTTTTCAGAAAGGGAGCAAATGACTGGGTGTGATCGGGAGCTGGAACAAGCGGATATGTGAAAAATATCTATAATATGAGGAGCAGAGAAGAGCATATACACTGTTCCCCATACACCAGTGATTCAAAGCAGAGGAAGGAACAATTGAGACATGAGGTGAGAAAGAGGAAGCCTGCTGTGAAATAAAATCTAGGTATAAATATTGCAGAGGGGAAGAGTTAAGAGAACCTCTTCAAATGCACAAAGAGCAACAATTCCTGGGTCTAAATGTGAAATGAAAGTGATGTGAGGCTGGGCACAAGCTCAACCCAAGTTGCTGTTTGATTCAAAAGCAGCTTAAATCCCTGTGAAGCAAAATAAGAGAATTTCCATGGTTTTTGAAGCCACCAAGATGAGTTAAACTGGAGCGTACACGCTGCTGCTGAATTTTTATGACCCATTGTGGTGGTATTAAGGTGTGCAAGGCACTGGCTGCATAGACTTCTGGATGCTTACCCTAGATCAGGCTTCCTCAACCTTGGCCCTCCAGATGTTTTGAGACTATAATTCCTACCATCCCTGACCACTGGTCCTGCTAGCTAGGGATCATGGAGGTTGTAGGCCAAAAACATCTGGAGGGCCGAGGTTGAGGAAGCCTGCTCTAGATACACCAGGAATTAAGTGAATGCTGGGCCATTAGGGCAAATGTTGAAATGCCCCACCAACCTCGGTCTGCCCTCAGCCAGCCCCCCTTATTTCCCTACTTCCCTATCTCCCCGGGGAGTGGCATAGACTGCTGGATCTCCCCTCCATAGTTTCAGTGCTGCCCTTGTAGAACTCAGCAGGGAGGAGGAAAATGGGGGCAGAGAAAGAATTAGTTGTCTCTGTTGTTGGCGATGGTTCTACCTACTATCTTCCACTCTGCCAGGCCCAATGGGCAAACGCTGCCATGATTCCATCTAGCTCATCATTGTCAACAGGCATGAGAATGAAGAGAGTGACTCCCAGCAATAAACACTCAATGGATATATGAAGCAGCCTCTAAAAAGTCATGTTAGAAAAGATCATTATTATTTTAGCTTTGTTGTTACTGATGTGAACTATTTCCTACCTGGGAAACTTGCTTCGACAAGCAGGAAACTATTTACAGTCACACCTCATGTTACGGATGCTTCAGGTTATGTGTTTTCGGATTAAGGATCGCAGGAAACCTGGAAGTACCAGAACAGGTTACTTCTGGGTTTCAGTGCTTGCGCATGTGCAGAAGCGCCAAATCGCGGCAGCGCCTGCGCAGACGTGGTGCTTCAGGATGTGAACGCTGCGGGTTGCGGACGTGCCTCCATCACGGATTACGTATGCAACCTGAGGTTCCACTGTACTATAAACAACTTGTGGTATTTCTTAAGCTCATAGCATCTGAGTAGGGATTAATTCTGCATAGTTTTTAATCAGTTCATATAACTGATTAATGAAATGCTGCACTCCTACTTTATCCTAGAAATGTTAGCAAAAATATTGCATCCAGAGCTCAGAACTCCAGCTGAAGCATATTTCTCTAGAGACTTGGTTGGGGTCAGGCAAGGAAGGTATGGAGTGAGGAGTTATCTCTTTATTGTCAAAAGTGCCCTTATATGTTAGGCGAAGACCACCCTGTGTCTCTCAGCTCCTCTTAGGTATGCACCCGATGAGGCATTTGACACAAGAGAGAGGCCTTGTCCCAATCTCAGCTTAAGTATCTTCCCCACTAGAGTTGCAGGCAAGCAGGTGAAGACTCCACCTGCATATAATCTGCTTCTGCTCCTCCCACTTCAATCCTCTTCTGGTCCTGGGAGAGAGTGGAGTAGGAGAGGTGAGGGCAGGAGGAGGAAGTGAGGAAGCCCTTGACTCAATGCCCTTGACTCCTCCTGCCCTTGACTCCTCCTGCATCTGCACCTGTTCTTTACGCTCCAATCCTGCATCTTCTCCTGTCACTGACTCTCAATCTCTTGGCTGTTACAGACTCCCTCAGATCACTGACCCCTTCTTCCAAGTCAGTCTCCAACCCTCCTTCTCCCGACGCCCACTCTTCAGTATCCAGCCACCACTCCCCAGCGTTCAGCCAGGCCCTGACACTAGAGTTAGAAGAAAGAAAAGTAGGCTACTTTTAATTGCAATACTATCCTCTCTGAGCCTCTAGGCTCATACGGGATAAAAGGCAGGGTGAATGAAATTTTGGGGGGTTGGGCTAGATGATGTTCAGTGTCTACAATTCTATGAGTCTATGAACGAACAAATATGTAAAATGCAGATGCCATGCTAAGTTATGTTTTACTCCTTTCATTAGGAACACTTCACTGAGGTAATAAAGAACCAGGAATTTCTCTTGCTGCCTGCTGGTGAAATTGCTAAGCTCCTGTCAAGTGATGACATCAATGTCCCAGATGAAGAATCCATATTTAAGGCATTGATGTTGTGGGTTCGGCACGACTTGCAACCCAGGCAGCGGGAGCTCGGAATGCTTCTCTCCTACATCCGATTGCCTTTGCTGTCCCCACAGGTAGGCCTCTGGATAGAATGCCTGAGAGATTTGATTTCTATGAATCCTTATGCACACTGACCTGATCCACACCTCCAGAGTAAATGTGCGGCTTGAAACATCATTATCCTGCTGATTTTGTGCTTCCCTAGATTTTGTGATACAGTTTTCAGCTCCAAACCTCCTGTTGTTACAACTGTTATTAATTTTTATTTTGTTAAACTTATTTTGAACCTACTCTTTATTGGTCATACAATCCTGGAGCGAGCAATCACATTTCAAATAATATTTCACACACAACCATATTTGAAATTCAGACTTGCATGAATTTTGCAATGAAGGTCTCCAGCCAAGTAATGTGCAAAAATGCATATACTCACGTATATTTCAAATGCATATATATATTTATTGAAAAATGCACTGTATTAGGGGAAATTCCTTTGCAAAATGTAAAGATTGGGGGGATGTAGAAAAGTATAAAAATGTGTATATTGGAATACATTTTCAATAAAATGTTGATGAACCCCTCACAATCTAATGTGGAAATGTGGATAATAACTGAAGCTGACATATTTGTTATATCGGCCAAATGATGGCACCATTCTAACAAAAAAGTTGGGTAAATAGCCATGTTTTTACCTTTGGTATTGCTTGCACCTAGTAAAAACCTTCCACTGGCAATTAGTTCAGTTTAATGTTGGAAGGCCCCCTCCCCAAGGATGACAATGGGACTGTATTCCTTTCATTAGAAGACAATAGGGATATGTCAACAATCCTGGCACTTAGGTTGGAGCCAAAGCTGGAGGCATCAGAGAGCAGAAGCTGGCCAAGTCTGGTGGTAAATCACATGGCACCTCCTACTGGAGAGCAGGCTGTGCTTGTGTGAGAAAGTGTGAGTGGAATTGTTTCCTATAGTTCCCCCATCCAGACATCCCAATAGTATCATAGGATCATCAGACTATGGGGAAGTGCTTTGGCAATGTATTGAGGAGGTCAAATTCTGGGGATAAGAGATGGAAGACAATCTTCCAAGCTATGACAAGAAGGTCGAGGATGATAGGGAGTGGGATTTGGTTGTAGGAAGCTTGACAGCAGTTCCCCAAGCCAGGAGTTAGCATGGTTAGGCATCTACTGGAGTTCATGCACCAGCAGGGAAGTTCACTGCTGACCTGCCAACTTCATTCCCCAAAATTGCAGTTGAATTCCAACATTTTGTTTAGTCTTGTGTGTACAAACTAATATGCACAGAAGCCCATGCAACCTGAATCCTGGGTCCTGTTGGCCCACTTGCCAACCCTCTTCTCCCTTAGCCAGCTCCAGGTGTGGAAGAGGAGGAGGATCAGTAGCAGCAACACCAGCCACGAGGAGGATTTCCGATGGCTGTCTCAGGGTCCCCACTAATTATTATGATGCCCTGTGGCCCATACAATCTGGAGAAAGACTTGGCTGATATATCTAGAAATGACCTTTTGATTACATCAATATGAACACCAAGACTTTGTATGTCTCAGCTATTAGCAGATCTGGAAAACAGCCCCATGTTCACTGATGACCTTGAGTGCCAGAAACTTCTCATGGAAGCAATGAAGTATCACCTGCTACCAGAAAGGAGGTCTATGATGCAGAGTCCTCGTACTAAGCCTAGGAAGTCCACCGTGGGCTCTCTCTATGCTGTGGGGGGTATGGATGCCACTAAAGGTAAACTGACATAGTGACCTCTGGCCTATGAAAACTTAGTTCACAATAAATGTAGTTAGCATGGAAGGATGTAAGGATGGGGTAGCCAGCATGCTGCTCTCCCAATGTTTTGGACTACAACTCCCACTATCCCTAATCATTTATTATGCTGACTGGAGATGATGACAGCTATGGCCCAAAACATCTGGCAGGTACCCACTGGCTACTCCTGATACAAAGCCAGGATAGGGAATCTGGGTCTCTCCAGATGTTGGACTCCAGCCATCACTGGCCATTGGAGATTATTGATGAGGATGAGAACAACTGTGGCAACAGTTTAGATGAACTACAGAAGATCGATATTAGCAAGCTGTGCTCTGACTACTAGATCGCTCAGTCCACAATCCCTTTGCCTTTTGAGAGGCTACCAGGCACTGCCTATACAATTCCAAGTACATTTTCACGTCACAGGCATCATGGGATGGTGAAAAGAGTACTGGGCTTGGAATGGGGAGATCAATTCAGACTAGGATGGGCAGATGCAAAAGAGGACAGGGCCCCTGTATTTAAATAGTTGTGTAGGAAAGGGAATTTTAGAAAGTGTAGTGACCTCTTCTACACAACTACGAGAGGAGCCCTGCCCTCTTGCATCTTCTTTCACCAGCTTCAGCTAGGAAGACAGCTATGGCCATTCCTGGATCAGGATAGCTTCATCACAGTTGTCCATGCAAAGCTGGATTACTGCAATGTGCTCTATGCAGGACTACCCTTGAAGTGGCTCTGCGGGCTACAGCTGGTGCAAAACCTGGTGACTAGGTTGCTTGTGAGGGCAAACTACCGCTGGCAATCTGCTACTGGGTCAGGTTCAAGGTGTTGTTACTATCATAAAAGACCCTCTACAACTCCGGACCAGGTGACTTGAGAGACCAACTTATCCATTATATACTCAGCAGGCCACTGTGGTCCGTGAGGGAGCTTCTCCTTCAGGTTTCAAATATACTCTGAAGAACATCACTCCTGTCGAGATATAACAGGTGACCACTATCTGCACTTTGGGAAACAGCTGAAGACATTTTTGTTTCCCAGCTGGAAGTATGCTTATTTTTTATTGTGTTGCATTTTGTACACTGCCTTGAGACATAATGTGTGTGGAACGCCCATAATTTAATATACTCGCCATCACCACCAACCACCCCACCTTAATTAGAAGGCAACGTCCTGTGTTTACTAATCTACCTTCACATTATTATTACTATTGATTTATTAATATCCTTATAAACAACTATCTCAGAGCAATTTACACCAAATATATTTTAAAACAGATAAAAATACAAAAACATACAAAGTAGACACTCATGGTAAAGACCCATTCATCCCTATGGGAAAGCCCATCAGAGCAAGATGGTCTTAAATTGTTTCTGGAAAATGCAGATAGTTGGCACCTGTTGGATCTTGACAAGAACGATGCTCTACTGACCTGGGTAGCCACACTAAAAGCCCTGCCCCATATTACACCTTGCACCTGTTGGCACTGCCAAGCTATGACCCTGTGCCCCTTTCACCTGGTATTGCTAATTCTGCATACAGTATTTTGAATCCTCAACAGGGAATGCAGGTGTAAACTCTGGAAGATAAGGCAATTCACCTATAAACCAAAGCCTATCCGATTCCATCTGCCACTTTTAAAGTGCCACTTTTTTTTTTTTAAAAAAAAGGGAACGAATAGGTTTATATTCCGCTGCTACCTGCAGAAACTTTAACCTTACCCCCACAGCATACAACCCACAGAAAAGCAATTATTCAAAGAGATTGTAGTGTTACTTGCTACTGCAGAAATTGCTAGCAAGATTGGATGTTTGAACTAATTTCAAACACGCCGTCTTGCCACCATATTACATTTCGTTATATGGAATGAATATTAACATTATTCAGATACAGTTGCTCACACCGCTCCCAAGGTAAAAAAAGAGAGGAAAAAAGCAGCACAGCACTTTAGATCCTCAGGATGAAGGGGAGAAAATGGTTTGGATTGCATTGTGTTTCTTGTGCAATCATAATGGACACATAGGAGATTGAAGCTGAAGTCCGAGCCTTAAGATCTTTGCTTTAGTGGCTGACCTTTAGAATTGAATGGACAGGAGTGGAATGAATTAGAATTAATTGGAATTTCACAGTTGAAAATAGCAACACTGGTTGCCTTGCTTCAGAAAGGATACTGTAAAGCTGGAAAAGGTTCAGAAAAGGGCAACCAAAACCATCAAGGGATTGGTGCAACTTCCCTCTGAGGAAAGGTTACAACTTCTGGGGCATTTTAGTTTCGAGAAAAGGCAGGTAAGAGATGAAATTATAGAAGTCGGTAAAATTATGGATGTCAGGGAAAGTGGACAGAGTAAAGTTTTTTGTCCCTTTCTCATAACCCCAGAATTCAGGGACACTCAATGAAGCTGAATGTTGGAAGACAAAAGAAAATACTTCTTTACACAGTTAAACAATGGAATTGCCACCAACTAGGGTGGATTTAAAAGAGAAATTCAGGAGGATAAGAATATCAGTGCCTACTAGTTGTGATGGCTGCTGTTCTCAGGCCCTGCTTGTGGGCTTCACATAGATATCTGGTTGGCCTGATCCTGCTCTCTCTCTTTTTTTTATCCCTTTACAAAAAGATTAAAAAACACCATGCACCACTCAGTCTATGAATATACCCCTAGCTACAAGGTACAAGTCTTGGGTGTTTACCACTCTACTTTTCCAGCCTATTTCTGCATGCATGTAGTTCATTTTCCACACTCTGTTACTTGTCACTGGTACACATTGCCACACCATCATTTTAGAATTTTGACCAGTTCCTATCCTTGAAGCGAACTCTAAAAAAACTTCTTAACCATCAAATATTTAATGGTGCCTTGCACTTCCATGTATTTCAAGCACAAATACTTTCCATGTACAAATTCGCAAGATATCTTAGTTATATAAGTGGTTAAAATTGGCTGCTCATTATCTCCAAACAGTGTCAGTGATATCACTGAATGTTCATGAATATTCCATTGCCACCACTATTCTGTAAGATTCTCCTTCAAATTCACTATTCATATATTTTCAACAGGCACTACCACCATTGAGAAATACGACTTGAGGACAAACAGCTGGATCCAAATTGGAACCATGAATGGAAGGCGGTTACAGTTCGGGGTTGCTGTGATTGACAACAAGCTGTACATTGTAGGAGGAAGAGATGGCCTGAAAACATCCAATACAGTCGAATGTTTCAATCCAGTAACCAAAGCCTGGACTGTGATGCCCCCAATGTCAACCCACAGGCATGGTTTAGGTAAGAGCACTTGCAAAACTATCTTCTACTTAAACTGGCAATGACAGTTTGTCACACATTAAACATGCACTTACCGTGCAATGATTCTCCAGAGACCTCTAACTGAGAACAGGTCTACCCATACCTTGAGAACAGGTCTATGTATTCCTAGCCATCCCTTGACATTAGATGCATGTGTGAATGGACCACTGTGATTCAATGATCACAGTAAGAGCTTTCCTATCATAGCTCAAACACAACAACTTGGATCCAGCGTTGGTGGAAGTCAGAACTACGTGTGTTACTGGGCTTTCCCAGCCCTCCTCTTCACTGCAATTATTACAAAGAGAATGTTTTGAGTACACACACAGAGTTAAAAATGGGATGGAATGCACTGTATGAAACAGACATGGTAGCCAAGTGAAGACCATTCCATATGGGCCAATGGCCGTAATAAATCTAATAAATCTAAAAAAGACCATTCCACCCATCCCTACTCCATAGCCATGAAGCTTCACAGGCTGTTCACAGCCCCAGAGATTCCTTGTCCTGTATTGTTGCATGAATTTCAGTGTTGTGTTTTGTTGTGTGATTGTTGTGCCAGTTATCCACCATATGGCTCTACTGGGTGGATAGCGGGGTGTAGGTGGGGAACACGAATACGTAATTAAACAGATGTGCCTCTACATTAATATCTACTACTTTCCTCCCAACTCTGATTTTCATCCAAAGGTGTAGCAATGCTTGAAGGGCCAATGTATGCGGTGGGAGGCCACGATGGATGGAGTTACCTCAACACGGTGGAAAGATGGGACCCTCAGGCCCGGCAGTGGAATTACGTCGCTAGCATGGCAACACCAAGGAGCACTGTGGGGGTTGCAGCACTGAACAGCAAGTATGTACAACACTCAGAGATAAGCTCAATTGATTAGACCATGGGGCTGATAATGCCAAGGTTTCAGGTTTGATCCCTGTATGGGATAGCTGCATTGTAGGGGGTCAAACAAGATGACCCTCAGTGTCTCTTCCAACCATAGCTGTCAACCTTCCCCTTTTTTGCGGGAAATTCCCTTATTCCAGCGCCGTTTCCCGCTGCTTCCCGCTGCTATCTCGGATTGTTAGTGTTATGTGCTGAAGTTCTCACCCTGGGCCAGCAGGGGGATACTGTAGGTAGTTATGCAAATAAGGGATCGAAAGTGACGTTCAGTGATTGGATAGTTTTAGAAAATTGTTACAGTTACGTTGTACTGGAGCTCTATATAAGCAGGCTGACTGAACCCTTCAGTTCAGTTCTGTCCTGGCCTGTGAATAAACAAGAGCTGTTTGAAGAATCGCTGTGTCATCTGATATGTTCACCCACAACTTAACAGTTAGATATCCCGTGGACTGTCCCTGGGACAGGTGAGGCTGCTGATCCCTTATTTTTAAGGCTCCCCGGGACAGGTGAGGCTACTGATCCCTTATTTTTGAGGCTGCTGATCCCTTATTTCCAAATCTGAAAGTTGACAGCTATGCTTCCAGCTCTACTATGATTCTATGATTAACCCTGAAGAGACACTGCCAGTCAGTGTAGACCAGAGATGGAGAACCTTTGGCCTTTTGGATGTTGTTGTACTGCATCCCCCCCCCCATCACTCTTAAGCATTGGCCATGCTGGCAACACCTGATGGGAGTTCAACAACATCTGGAGGGCGTCCTTCCTTCAAAATGTGGGCAATTAGACAAGATTCCTTCATGTCTTGCTTGTCCTGCTGTTATAGGTTGTATGCTGTTGGTGGGCGAGATGGCAGCTCCTGCTTGAAATCCATGGAGTGCTTTGACCCCCACACAAACAAATGGAGCATGTGCACATCCATGTCAAAGCGGCGTGGAGGGGTTGGTGTTGCAACCTACAACGGGTTTCTCTATGCCGTGGGTGGCCATGATGCTCCTGCTTCGAATCACTGTTCTCGGCTTTCGGACTGCGTAGAAAGGTAGGGGCGTTTTTAAAAATTGTTACTGCATGTATATAAACCTCCTTTTCTTCAAGGAGGTCAAGGTGACATACAATATTCCCCAACTCCAACGTTATCCCCACAACAACCCTATGAGGTAGTTCAGGATGAGAGAAGGTGACTGGTCCAACGTCACCCCAGTGAGGTTCATGCCCAAGTGGGGGTCTGGTCACCGTCTCATGCTGTAACCATTATGCCACACCGCATAAAGGAATTAAATGATTGAAATCTTCCTTTGTGCATCGAAACAGATGTTTTAGGTTTAAACAACATGCTGCATTTATTCACCAGAGAAAGTAATTTAGAAAATTAGGGATGCAGTTGGAGGGCCTCCCAAAGAATGAAAGTTAAAATTAGGGAAGTGATCGTACTGTACCTGTGTGCCGCTTTGTAAATTTATAGATTCTTATTGGAGGTGTGGAACTTTCTGGAAGCCACATATGTGGACAGGGCCATATTAAGCATACCCAGATCAGGGCCGTCTTAAGCATATCCAGCGCCGTGGTGCAAAGATCCCTCCAGCGCCCCCCCCCTTTCCCAGAGTTGTCAACCTTTTCCCAAGCCTCTGCGGGGATCACTCTCCACCTGTGGAGGCTTGGGAGGCAAGCTGCACGCCTGCCAGCCATATGGTTGACGGGGCACAGCTGGCAGCCATGGAGGGAAAGGGGAGGCTGCCAGCAAAGCCAAGCAGCTCCCCCACTCACTGGGACGCCCCTGAGAGACCAGCGCCCTAGTGCAACGTGCCAGTAAACCCAATAGGAAAGACGGCTCTGAGGACCATAAGCAACAATGCATATAAAATCGACATTTATACAGTAGGCTAGGTCCTACACACACGCACACACTCTTCTTTATTTTCCTTCTATGGTAGCGAGAAGCATGATCCGTATTCGAGGACATATTCAAGGCAGGCAAAAACACTCAAGGAGGATGCAAAACAGAGTCAGTGGCAGATAGGGGAGAAGTCCTGAGGCCCAGGCAGAGAGGCTTGGAGGTCTGAATTTGGGCCTGAGGTTTCCCACCCCTGATTTATCTGAAGCAAATGCTGCTTCTCTTAATTCCAAATGTATGCTGTATGCACACTTTCCATCTAACAATGAATGGTAGCTTTGATTTATTAAACTGCAAAAGGCTTCTATACTAAGAATCCATCAATTTCTTCAAAAGGCAGCTTGCTGATACCTAAAATTCCTTAAAGCGTGCAGAGACTAAAACATTTCTATGAATTATTATAGCCATCCAGCAAGTAGTAATAATAATAACAACAATAAATGCTTGGCTTTTTCTGGAGACATTTGCTTGATGAGAAAGGGAGAAAAGAATGGAAAGGGAGAAAAGAATGGGTGATTGGCTGTCACTGTTGCTGCTGCATGCTTCAACTCAGTCATTTTATATTGTGACTAAGAAGAAAGGACTAGATCATAAGTCAAGAGTGCCATCTTGTGGCTGCAGGAAGCATGATTATATTTCTTCCTCATGGCTCAATATGGAGTCTTGAGAACCTTTACCAGCTCAGATTTGGGGGACCGGGTGTGGGGGAAGTTTTCCCAAAGCAGTGTCACTCCTGCCTGTTAATCTGGATGCCTTTGTTTTCTCTTTGATTAATCTTTGCTGCTGCTAGGTATACCTACTGCCCCAATGCCATCGATTCCTTCCTCCCCAGATGGCGAACGTTGCTTCCTTTTCCTGCCTCCACTCTGATTATTCTACCCTGAAGCCAAATCAGAGTGAGGGCACAAGTGGGATGTGACATGTCCTGTCTAGAGAGGAAGAAACAGAAGGAACTTTGCAGGGGTGGGGAGGGGGAAGAGAAAGTAGCATGTAGTATAAGAGATGAGGATGAATGCTACTGGGTATTTAATTCACCCTCTTCAATTTCCCACGCCCAAATCACCAAAATGGCCCCTTCCAATGGGGTACTGCAGCTGAAGGAGGCATTTAAGCTTAGTTATTTTATTTACTTATCTATTCTACTAATAACTGCAAAGATCTACATAAATACTCTAGGTATGATCCGAAAACAGACACTTGGACCACTGTAGCACCTTTGAGCGTACCCCGTGATGCTGTTGGGATCTGTCCTCTTGGAGACAGGTTGTACGCAGTGGGTGGTTACGATGGACAAACCTACCTGGATACGGTGGAATCTTATGATGCACAAAACAATGAATGGATAGAGGTAATTTGCTTGTTATTGCATTTATATCCTGCTTTCCCTCCAAGTAGCTCAAGCCTCTTTACATGGTTCTCCTAACCTCCCCTTTTTGTTCTCACAACAACCCTGTGGGATAAATTATGTCGAGAAGATGGTGGCTAGCCAAAGGTCACCTGAGGAGCTTCATGGCTGAGTGAGTCTAGCCTGCTTACAGCTACTCTACACAACACTGTCTTGCCTATTGCCACTAACCAAGGAATGCCCACCTGTCTCCATTGCTCTTCCAGATGTACCAACCCCAGCTGCTCCAGGGTCTCCCTTTCCCTCAAATGTTTACACCCATTATCCCTGGCTGCCCCTTCTGCTTAAGCCTGACTCCCAAGACATCTCAAGTGCAATTATTCTGTAAAGTCTCTGGTACAAGTCCTTACTCTGCACAGAAACTGAACTTTAGTGTGTGTAACTGTGTTTCTCCCATATTAGTTATTTTGCCCAAGTCTTCCTCCCCCACTCTGTCAAAGTTTACATTGTAAGGGTCTTGGGGCAGGGATCTACCTTTTTGTCTATGTTACTCTGCAAGGCAATTAATAGATAAGCAGCAGTTTTAAAGCAGATGTTGGATGGCCATCTTTCAGGGATTCCCCCAAAAGTACCCCTCCTTTAACACCCCAACAATAGCCCTAGCAATAGCAATATACAGTGGTACCTCTAGTTGTGGGCACTATCTGTTCCGGGGTGCCGTTTGCACCCCAAACAGTCCACAACTAGAGTGGCGCTTCTGTGCAAGCGCAGAGCACGATAGAGCAGTTCTGCGCATGTGCAAAGCGTGCAGAACGCTTCTGCGTATGTGCATGGGGTTTGCTGTGTTCGCAAGCCAAAAAGACCCAACATGAACCTAACGCAACACGAGGTATGACTGTAGTATTTAGAGGGAAATTATATGCTGTTCTTAATTAATTTAGATCATGGCTGGGGAAACTTTCACCCTCGAGGTGATGCTGGGCTCCCACCATCCTTGGCCTGGAACCCAGATGGAGTTTGGGTTTGACATCCAAAGGGCAGCAGTCCCCCTCCCACCAATTCAGAATGGCATGTTAGGTGGAGTTAACAGAGCACATTCTGGTTATTGTTTTTTAGGAAGTTCCAGTCAATATAGGAAGAGCCGGCGCCTGTGTTGTAGTCGTGAAGCTGCCATAACAGACCATTTCCAGGTGTGAAATATTAATAAGAAGCATGGCAGAAGAGGAGATGCATCCTTGAAAACAACATCAAGCGCTTCCACTACAGGAGGAGGAAAGACAAGGATGAGCCCGTGTGGAGCCTGAGCACGAAAATCACATTTTCTGCATTCCAAAGACACACTTGGCAGGTGTTTGATCATCATGGGTGATGTTAATCTCTATCTGTAGGGAGGATCTGGGTACACACTGTGCATCAATAGAGAGAGCCTCATTCTAAAGCAATTCTGTGTCAAGAACAGCTGAGTGTGCAGCTGAAAATGAAACCTGTATCTCTCCCCCGCCCCCTATAATTGCTTACACTTGCATTATAAGAACCCCTGGACAGCTTGAAATGGAGAAGGAGGGCAGGGAGCCATGTGGAGCCTTGAATCACTATTCCCTTATCAGAAAGACGCCTTGCGTAGTCTCCTCCTCATGCACAAAGATACCTCTGCAGGGTCTTTTCTGCATCACTTAGCATCCATGAACAGTTGCCAGGACCCCAGGACTTTGGCAGGGCTCATTGCTAATGCTTGCCTCTTTTGTGCTTTTTCAGGCCTTGCCCCTGGTTTTGATCACCATCGGTTAGCAGGATCTAGTTGCCCTTAAAGTTTCTCACAGTGCTCTTGACCTGGGGTCGTATTGCATGTGGAAAAATACAAGGGTAGCTAGGCACAGCTGGCCAGTGCTGTGCGGAGCACTGCTACTGCAGCAAGATGTCCACTGATGGAAGGCAGTGCTGAGAGTGCACATTGTTCAGGGCCACTTAATGCTTGAGCTGACCCTGATTCTTTGGATTCTGTGACAAATCTAGACCAGGAGTTGGCAACTTAGCACATGTTGGCACTGTGGTGGCTATGCAGCTATGGAATCTCTGAGCATCCCCTGTCACTGTCCCCATGGTCATAAGGTAGCAAGGGGGGTTACTTTCTTCTCCTTTCAAAAGTACATACGGTTGAAGGAGGAAGTTGGAAAAGTGCCACTCTTTCTCACATCCTCTTTCAACTCTAAGGTTTTTGTGTGTGTGTGATTCAGATTAATTATATTGGTTCTAACTTTGACCCAGAACCCTTGTAGAATCTCTCTCTGTGTGTGTGTGTGTGTGTGTGTGTGCGTGTGCACATGTGTTTCATCTTTTTTGGTGGGGACGTGCTGATTTGGGAGAGGGTGGGAATGCAGCCCTTGCTCAAAATGTGGCCAATGTCATAAAAAAGAGGTCAGTGGCTCCTAATATAGGCATTGCTTACGTATTACCCAATGTCTAGAAACAAGGTCTCTACCCTTCCTGAAGCATGTGCTGAGTTAAAGGGGGGGGGGGAAGCAGAAATAAAATACTTGGTAGGTTATAAGCAGCAACTCGATACGATAATCTTTATTGTCATTGTCCCATACAGAACAACGAAATTGAAAAATCTAGATAAAACATTCAAAACCTAACAAGCCTGCTATCCCAGCTATCCCAACCTAGTTAGCCCACTAAAAACTCTGATACACTATTTTAAAATACAGTATACTCCCATAGAGACTCCTTACACTGCGTTTAAAACCAAAATCGCATTTGGGTAGAAACTGTTTCTCAGGCGGCTAGTCCTAGTCTTTGTAACCCTGCACCTTCTTCCACAAGGCAGAAGCTGAAAGAGATCATTTCTGGGGTGCGCACTATCCTGCACTATCTCTGCAGCTTTCTTATGGCACCTGGAAGCATAAATTTGATCTAAGGTAGGAAGAGTGCACCCAATTATTCTCTTTGCAGTCTTTACAAACCTGGACAGCATTGTTTTTCCCCTGGCCACTCAGCTCTCAAACCATACACACAGACCATAAGTTAATGCACTCTCCACAGTACAATGGTAAAATGCAATCAACAGGTCCTTTGAGAGATTGTTTTTCTGGAGGATTCTCAGAAAATAAAACCTCTGCTGTGCTCTCCTCATTAGGCCTTTGCTGTTTTCTCCCCAGGTTAGGTCATCTCGCAACTCCATTCCCAGAAATCGAAACACCGAGACCTGTTCCACGAATTTCCCCTCAATAATAATAATAATAATAACAACAACACTCAAATACAGTGTCACACTGATGTTCCTGGAACTGCTAATGGAAAAATGATTATATGACTTAATTATTATGGAAGTGGTCTTTAGTGTTTCTGAACACAGGACTCTGCTAGCATGGGCCCAGTTTTTGTTTTGTAAATGTATTATATGCGTAACCCTGCTGCATGTAGATCTGCCCTCTTTTGTTTGCTTTCCTTCCTCCTCTGACAGAAAAAAAAGTCACTGCAGTGCTGCTTCCACCCACATGAGGTCATGTGCTTCCAGTTCTCCAGTTGAGGACCAGTGTATTGCAAACACATGATTGCAAATGCACCCAGAATCTCTCTGCTTTGTTGGGCAGAGACCTTAGCACCAAATAGAAGTCCTCAGGAGAAGGTGGTGCGATGTGGCAAACCTTGTCGGTTGGGCCATCCATGCTCCCCCTACAGTTCTCCCACCTGCGACAGATCAGCCTAGGCCCCTGCAAAGTGTTGCATGTCTTGCAAGCATCAGAGTGCTTAAAGAAGGGGTGGGGAGCCTCAGGCCCAAAAGGACCCAATGAGACCCTGCTCACTGGCATTGCATCACATCACATCTCCCTTGCTGAAATGTGCCATTGAACTCTGATAGTGCCTCTTGCTTGCTTGCCTGGATGGAGGATGCAGAGGTCTGTATGTGCGTGTATAGAAACTAACTTACTGTACAAAGCTAGCTTTCCCATTCATTGACCTGCTCACTTTTGCCCCTGGTTCTGCACAGCCCAGGTCTGTGGCTCATAGAAGGTTGCCCCAGAAATTCTTTAGCTCAAAAACATTCCTCACCCCTGGTTTAAGTAAACGCAACCAACCCCCAACCCCTTCCCTAACAAAACATCACAGACCATCAGCTTTAAGTCTTTCACTGTGGTACCTCAGGAAGGTGGCAAGGTCCCAACATTGTCTGAGGACACAGCTACATTGGCAAAGAAAAAGCGCTTTATATATCTTTGTATATGCATTATAATGCTGTGACACCAGATGGCGCTGTGGAGTTCTGCTTTTGCTAACCCGATTTGACATACAAAGTTTGCAATGCCTGGGATCTAGAATCACATAGAATTGTAAAGTTGGAAGGGACCCCAAGATAACCTAGTCAACTAATGTCAACTAAGGAATGTCAACTAAGGCATCCATGACAGGTGGCCATCCAACCTCTGTCAGAAAGAATCCTGTAGACTGTAATCTGCTAGGGGTGCTGAGAGTTGTTGGGAGACCCCTATTCCCCTCACGGAGCTACAGTTCTGGAGTGTTTTAACAAGTAATCTCTGTTCCCAGGGAACCATGGGAATTGTTATGTGAGAGGCATAGGGGTCTCCTGACAACTTTCAGCACTCTTAACAGTTCATAAGATTCTCTAGGGGGAGCCATGACTTGTTTAAAGTAGTATAATACAGATTTAATTGTATGGTGTGTTTGTGTCCTTAGTCCTACTCAGCTCAATGGGGCTTAACTTCTGAATAAACATTGGGCTGCCTAGGACATGCTACATCAGGGATAGGGAACCTCAGGCCCAGAAGCCGCATGTGCCCCCTAGGATTCTCTGTTTCACCCCCAGGGTCACCTAGGCCACACCTCCTCCAAACTCGCACTCCTTCACCTCCTTGCTTTGTTTTTGACTGGCTGGAATGTGTCCTTGAGCTCTGATCATGCCTCCTGCTCTTGTGGGTGGGGAACTGAGAGAGGTGTGTGAGTTTGTATAGAAACTAGCCTGCTGTATGAAGGTGAAATTCACATTTGCTGTTCTGGTCTGTTTTGCTTTCCCTGCCTGCCACTGGCATGTGGCCCTTGCAAGGTTGCACAACAAAATGAATAGGTCCCTCTGGCTAAATAAGGCATTCACACCGCAGCTTTGCATGTTAGAATGGCCATGGCCAGAGAAAGGAGAGTGGATTAATGTCTGTAGTCTTCTCCTAAGTGCAACCTACATATGCACCAGTCCAGTCTGGATATACTTTGCACATGAAGTCTGCACATGCTGAATAAGCGTCAAGGGCAGGGCCAATGGCTGCGGTTCTGCTCCCCTCTCTTTGTAATATGTGAAGTGTTCTTAAGATTTACTTTCTGAGGTTGTGTAGTGGGTGCAGCCTTCCAGAATCCAAAGTCTATATACCACCAAAAGTGAAACCTCTCTCTCTCTCTCTCTCTCTCTCTCTCTCTGAAGATTTCTAATGAAGATGGCACATAAAACATAAACTAAAAACCACACAGCTGCTATTATATTAGTCACCACATGCCCGATGATTCTCGGAATTGTCTTTCCTTTGCAAATCCATCTGTGAGAACCATTTTGAACCAATTTTGCTTCCTCTGGAATAATGGCTGTGGGTCGAGACCCTGTTGGCAGTGTGGCATTAATGTAATCGCATTTGCGGAATGAAACATACACAGGGGAACTATGTATATCATATTGATATGACAAGTCTGCGACCTCAGCTGTGGGGTGCAAATCTTGTGATGCATTCCGATAAATATTCTGTTAAATTCAGAACTGGTGTGCTGCAGGGAACTACAGATCATTAAAATAAGTGTGTTTACACTTTAATTCCAAAAAATGCTGAATACTAAAGAAGGTGATTTGTTGAGCACTTGCTGTGGAAAGGAAAGGGCAAAGTACATAGGAACATAGAAAGCTGCTCTCCACTGAGTCAGATCGCTAGCCCATTCCATACCAGTACTGTCCACACTGACTGGGAACAGCTGTCCAGGGTTTTAGGCAGGGTGTCTTTCACAGCCCTAATGAGATGTTGATATGTTCTTTCCAGTGGAGGCTTCTCCATCAGGGCAAATGGGGTCCTGCCCCATCAACCTCAGTCTGCCCTCACCCAGCCCCTACTTGCCTGTTTTCTTACTTGCACCCAGTCCAGGTGGTTGGCACAATTGCCTGCTTCCTCCTCCTCCTCCTCCTCCTCCTTACTCTCAGTCTTGACCCTGAAAAACTCAGTATGGAGGAGGATGAGGACAAAACCTAGAATTACAATATTTTTTGCTCTATAAGACTCACTTTTTCCCTCTTAAAAAGTTAGGGGAAATGTGTGTGCATCTTATGGAGCGAATGCAGGTTGCGCAGCTATCCCAGAAGCCAGAACAGCAAGAGTTGCTGCTTTCACTGCGCAGTGATCCCTCTTGCTGTTCTGGCTTCTGAGATTCAGAATATTTTTTTTCTTGTTTTCCTCCTCCAAAAACTAGGTGCGTCTTGTGGTCTGGTGCGTCTTATAGAGCGAAAAATACGGTAGTTGTTTCTGCCTGCCATCAGCTGTGTCTCCATCTACTTCTGGCTAACCTGCCTTTTGTCCTATTTTGCACCAACAGTCACCAGGCACATGGAAAGGTGATACTTGTGTGCTCTTCTGTTCTCTTCTTAACTTATACTGAATGGGCAGCAGATGTGTTCTTCTGAGGATATGAATGTGTAAAGGTCAGTATTTCCCACTCCAGTTGGCAGCAGCTCTTCAAGGCAAGAATCATTGTGAACAATGCTACCCTGAGGTCTATTTAACTGGAAGGGGTCATTTGTACGCCAGGCATTCTATCACTGGCCTATGACTTTTCTCCATGAGACAAGAATCCAAGAAAAATGGCAGATCTACTAAAGTGAATGCAGGGAACCTATGTATTCAGGAGTTCCCTCTGTGCATCAGAATGTTGGGGATGCTCTAACATAGGAACACAGAAAACTGCCTTAGAGCAGGTTGAACTGTTTGTCCATAAAGTTCAGGGTTGTCTACTTTGACTGGAAGCTGCTCTCCAGTGTCCTAGGCAACTAATGGTTCCCCACCCCCATACCAGCTACCCTGAAATGTATGGGGTAGGCACAGTGGTAGGTACCCCCAATCTGCCTTCAATCAGTTCCCCATTGCCTGCCATCTTTCTTGCAGCCAGTGACTTGCAGCAACCGTTCAAGATTTCAGGCTGCGTTTGTGCCTCTCATACCTACTTGGAGATGCTGAGAATTTAACCTGGGACCTTCTGCATGTAAAGCACATGCTCCACCCTGTGGAATGCCCTTGCATCAGATGTCAAGGAAATAAACAGCTGTCTGACTTTTAGAAGACATCTGAAGGCAGCCCTGTTTAGGGAAGTTTTTAATTTTTGGAGTTTTACTTTGTTTTTAATGTTCTGTTGAAAGCCGCCCAGAGTGGCTGGGGAAACCCAGCCAGATGGGCAGGGTAGAAATAATAAATTATTATTATTATTATTATTATTATTATTATTATCATCATCATCATCATCATCATCATCATCATCATCTACTAGTGAGCTATGGCCCTGCCGTAAAGTTAACAACTTAAGAGGCCAAGTGAAATTCCTCTAGTGGGTGGGATTTGCTTCAAGGTCATCTAATTGCTGATCCCTACATTAGTGCTCAACACTGCCAGCAGTTATTGCTTTGAAATGAAGATACAGTGGTACCTCAGGTTACAAACACTTCAAGTTACAAACAAAGTTGTACCTCGGGTTGGGAACTTTTCCCCAGGATGAGAACGCCAGTAGCGTGGCAGCAGCAGGAGGCCCCATTAGCAAAAGTGCGTCTAAGGTTAGGAACAGTTAAGAATGGACCTCTGGAATGAATTAAGTTCATAATCTGAGGTACCACGTAATAGTTTATCGTCAATGTAAGCACATGATGTATGTACAGTGGACGCTCGGGTTGCGAACGTGATCCGTGCAGGAAGCACGTTCGCAACCCGCAGCGTTCGCAACCCACAGCACCGCATCTGCACATGTGTGAATCATAGAATCATAGAGTTGGAAGAGACCACAAGGGCCATCGAGTCCAACCCCCTGCCAAGCAGGAAACACCATCAGAGCACTCCTGACATATGGTTGTCAAGCCTCTGCTTAAAGACCTCCAAAGAAGGAGACTCCACCACACTCCTTGGCAGCAAATTCCACTGTCGAACAGCTCTTACTGTCAGGAAGTTCTTCCTAATGTTTAGCTGGAATCTTTTTTCTTGTAGTTTGGAACCATTGCTCCGTGTCCGCTTCTCTGGAGCAGCAGAAAACAACCTTTCTCCCTCCTCTATGTGACATTCTTTTATATATTTGAACATGGCTATCATATCACCCCTTAACCTCCTCTTCTCCAGGCTAAACATGCCCAGCTCCCTTAGCCGTTCCTCATAAGGCATCGTTTCCAGGCCTTTGACCATTTTGGTTGCCCTCCTCTGGACACGTTCCAGTTTGTCAGTGTCCTTCTTGAACTATGGTGCTCAGAACTGGATTGTGTGGGTTGTGATTCGGTGATTCTGCGCACGTGCAAAGCGCGATTTAGTGGTTCTGTGCATGTGCGAGCGCCAAAACCTAGAAGTAACCCTAACCTGAAAACACACAATCTGAAGTGTCTGTAACCTGAGGTATGACTGTAATCATTCCATTATTAAGGAAAACAATGAAATCTTCCTAAAAAAAAAAAAAAGAATTTTAGAAATAATCCAGCTCCCCCAGAGAAAGAACAAAGCACATGCAGATATATTTCCTTTTATGTGCCAATCTATACACTGTGTGTGTGTGTGTGTGTTTCTGATTTTTTCACCTGTTGCCATCATACCATCATATAAGCAAGGGAATATTACACTGTATATAAGAAGCTTGGTCTGGTTTTTTGTTTGTTTGTTTTTTTAAAAAAAATACTTGGAATCATATGTGTTTACCCACATAATTTTGCAAGTTGACTTCCTCCCTTTTAAAAAGTTATTGTGACTTGGGAAAAAAGAAAAGTTTTACAAAAAAAACCAGACAATGATTTCTGAACCCTGTCGATGTGCAATTTTTTAAATAAATGATTTTAAAAATAATATTATACTATTTGCTGGACTTAGATAAGGAAAAAAACACACATGCAGAACATGGAAGTATTTAGTGGGGGTGGATAGTATATGGGAGGTGGGGAGGGAAGGGTGTGTGGTTGTTGTTGTTGTTGTTTTTTAAAAAAACACTGATCCATTCAAACATTAAAAATACCTTATATTTATAGTGCAGCAAGTACAGCATGCAGTTGAAATAAAGTCTACTTTCTCTGACAAGGAATTCATGGTGTATGTTTGGCTATGATGTGATTTTCTTTTTCATGGTATCTGTTGCTGCAAAAAATCAGATGAGAGAAGGGATGCTTTTCCAGTAGCTTTAGGTGAGCAACCAAAGGATATCAGTCACAAGTCTAGTCACAATGGGGTACTAACTTGAATAAATATTGGGGGGCCATCTAAGTGGCAGTGCCCATCAACTTGGGGGGAGGCTGTCCCCTCAAATATTTTATTGGGAGAGGCAAAGCCCCTTGCAGTTGGCTCCTGTGCTGGAGAGTCAGTGCAGCACATTGGTTCGGAAAATGAGCTGTTAGCCACAGAGTTTATATTACTGTCCAGTCCAAAGGTTGTTGCATTTCCCTTTGGCCAACCACAGTATCTCAGCCTGTTCTGTGGAAGACATTGGTTCTGGCCTACTTTAAGAGATAGTTGTGTAAGGACTACTGAAGACCAAACTAGGTGACCCAGAGCATGCCCGTGATTGTGCCTCTTGTTTCTATTTTTGTAAAGAGCATCTGTATGGCAGCTGTGTAGTTCTGATGTGGACCAAAGCTGTAGAACTGCAGGAGGGGTTCCGACCCCCGCTCTAAGTAATTTCTTCATTAAGGGCACTTTTTCCTCTCTGATGAAGTAGTTAAAAGTTTTAGATGGATGGGGTGAGGAAGGAGGGACTTTAATAAAGAAAAGGGCACCAAGGGGGAAAGATTCTTTTGACTGAACACAACATCATTTGTTGCCAACACAAATACATGTTACACACACAACCCTGGAAGGCAGGCTAGGCTGAGTCTCAGTTAGGCTGAGGTTTGGTGGTGGTTCTTGAAAGAGCAGCTGCTCCTCCACCAGGTTCCCCCTGTCATCTGAACAGTAGCAGGAAGGGATTCAATTTCTCTTCCCTATGATCTCTTTTTCTCTATGCTGCCCAGCTGCTCATGAAACAAATGAGCGGTGGGGAAAGCGTGGGAATATGTGTGTGTGAACACATTTGTTGTGATGGACATGCATGAGGCTGAATTCAGATGTGGTCTTTATGGGTTATAACCAGGCATCCCCCAAACACGGCCCTCCAGCTGTTTTGGGACTACAATTCCCACCATCCCTGGCTAACAGGACCAGTAGTCAGGGATGATTAGAACTGTAGTGCCAAAACAGCTGGAGGGCCGAGTTTGGGGATGCCTGGTTATAATGCAAGCATCCCCTGTCCTGTTTTCTAACATTCCTTTTTACACCGCAGTTCCTGTTGCATTGCGGAACTGTGGCTTTTTGATCCACCACATTCTGATTGTTATTATTATTTTAATGGTGGGGAAGAACTGTATACGCCCCAAATGTAATCATATGAGAGTGATGGTGGCATGATCAGAACTTTGTGAGGAAAACTACAACACAAAACTCCCACGATTTTCCAAGTTAGAAGGGTTGCAAATTGGTTCCCCGCAACCCGTGGAAATGATTAACAGAGAAATGAGCACGAAACACCTGCAAGATTTCACTGGATTGCCAGAGGTGTCATTTGTGTCATGCCAAAGATTACAAAAAAACAACCACACAAAGTAACAGGTAAGTTGCAGGAATACCATAGAAATGCAGCCTAAATGGGCTGCATGTGTGCAGATGTGTCTTTTGGCCCACCCAGTTTTAGATTGGGCTCCACCTCCTTTGGTATTCAGCCTCCACCTACCCCCTTGTGCAGATGAAGCCCAACTAATCACTGTGTCCTGCAAGAGAGGGCCTCCTGCAAGGACTATTTCATCACCAACCCTTTGGAACTCGCTTCCACTGTATCATTTCTCCCCAGCACCGATTGAAACCCTTCAATGGAGAAAGTGGATAGAGAAAAGTTTTTCTCCTTCTCTCATGATGCTAGAACTTGTGGACATCCCATGAAGCCGAATGTTGAACTATTCAGGAAAGACACAATAAAAGTACACAGCAAAGGAGGAGCCAGTGATGGCTACCAACCAAGCTGGCTTTAAAAGAGGATTTGACAAATCCATGGAGGACAGGGCTGTCGATGGCTACTTGCCACAAAGCCACTTCCAACCTCAGGAGGAGGTGGTGTTGTTGTGGGCTTCACACCCCCAACACGCGTGCGGAGGCTGGCTTCCAGCCCCTGCGCGATCAGGGGAATCCTCGGGCCGCGTTGTCCCCTGGCCAGCAATCGGCTGGCTCAGGGGGTGTGGCTTGCCTCATTTAAGGCAAGCGCAGCCCGGGATCTCCCTCTTTGGCCGCTCAGCTTCTTACGACTTGTTACTTCATACCTGACTAGGGCTTGTCACATTCTTTTCTTGCAGGAGATGTGGCTGTGCGCATTTGGATTATAGGCCACAGCATTGTCCGCTGGGCTAGAAACCGTGCCATCAAATCGTCACAACTTCTTTGGTTTTGGCGGTTAGGCATTGGTAGGGGTATTGTTATGTAGATGTGTTTGGGGGAGCAGCGCCATCACCTCCCCCAAATATTGAAGGGTAGTCCAGTAAAGGATTCTGGGGGGTATGGCCTCATCTGAAGCCTATGGAGGTCAGGGTCTAAAGCGCCCCCCCCCGAGCGGTGAGTCCCTAGTTGATGTGCATCAGCAGGTGTTAACCCTTCCCGATCTTCAAGCAAACAGGCTGAAACTGGATAGACGGATAGGACCAATACCTAAGCCAATACTGCTCTTTACCTGTAACCAATAAAGTTGTGGCCAATTTTAGCCCATTAACCTTAAAGATTTGTGTCATGTATCGTTATTGCTACTGGTGGGAGGAGGGAACTCGCCACGCAAGAGCTATGCTCTGCCTCTACAGTTGGAGATGCCAGCACCAGCGTGAAGAGACTGCTCAGCACCAACTCACTCTGAGGAGCATCTCTTTGCTTGCCCAGTCTGAATATTCCTCTCACTGTGCTAACACTGTGCATACCCTTATCTTTTAAAACAAAGAGCAGGGGGCGTGTTGCTCACTGGATCACCTCTTAACTTGCATAGCCATGCAGTTCACCTGAAGAGCCTTTAACCCTCACCTCCACCCATGAATCATGTTTATCTGAGCATTATAGATTTTTGCAGAAATTTTAACCTGAGTTCTTTATCAGCTGAGAGCCTGGACAAGCAACACAACTGTGCTGGTTGGACATAGTTGTGCAAGAGAAATCACATCACCAAAGACTGGTGGATTGCACAGAAGGATCAGCTGACTGGGAGGAAGGATAGGAGAGAAATTGAGTGAATTAGTGAATAAAAAGAGACTAAAAACAAGCTTCTGCAAGTGTATCTGTCACAATTGATTCATTTATGCCACCTTTTATCTTTGCTAGTGCAAGGACTCTTGTGCTAGTGAACAGAAAGTTGGATATGACACTATGCCTGCTTTGATTAAAATGAAATCTTTTAATCTTTGTTTTTGTTACGAAGGAGCATCATTTAAGTTTGTAAACAATAATTATTGATGGAAATAACTGATCAATGAACTAAAAATTGAACTAAAAAGTGCACTGGGGAAAAGAATTCTGGCCTCTCTCCCTGATATATCTCCCCGCCACCCATGCATGATTTTTATATCCATGTGTTCATGTATTGGTGGATATTCAAAGATGTTCCCACACTCCACCCACAAAACAAAATGGTAAACTCCAGCTAAGGTCTCACCATGTAGACCTACTGCCTGCCTAACTCTGTTCTAAATCACTTGGGAAGAGCTGGTTAAATTCCTTTTCGTTAGAAAGTGTTTAACATTCTTTCAGATCTTGGATACAGAACAATTAATTGAAGAGGCATCTAGATTGCACAGTGTGTCCATGAATATGATTAGTGCATTGAATTATTGAACAACATTGATAATACAGAGAGCAAACATTTGTAGTGGTGTTTGTTCTCTTCAAGTAAATAGCAGAGTTAGTCTTCTGGGCTGGAAAAAAAACCCCTATTCTTTTCTCACCCCACTCCCCTTCAAACCATTGATTGTAGGAGATGGTTTGGTAACACTAGGAAAGAATGCAGAAGTGATGATACTACTCACTGGTGTGTGATAAAACCATGGAGGTTTCCTGGTGTTTCCAAAAATGAGCAGGTAGAACTAAGATAGCTATACTGATGCTTTCCAGAGGTTGTTGAGCCATGGCTCCCATCCTGCCAGCATAAGACAACGGTCAGGGATGATGTTAGCTGTAGTTCAACAACATCTGAAGGGCACTGCCCTAGCCATCCCTGAGTGTAGATGTAAGAAATGCAGAATGGATTTCACAGGGAGGGTTTAGGTTGGGCCATCAGAATTTCTAGAAGGTTTCTGAAAATGTTTGAAATTGTACGGTTCAATTTTGCATCTGGTGAATTCGAGTAGCGGCATTTCTTCATTCGCTAAGGCTTTTCTATCCCATATTTTAATTATTTTATTTATTTATTGGAGTATCTATGGGCTGCAGTTCCATGAAAAAACACAACAATGTGGTATTCAGAATACAAAGTTGCAATAAAGGAAATAAAAGTGCAATAAAAACGATAGGGAAAAAAAATATCAGGAAAAGCATCAATAAATACTGGTTGGTGAAAATAGATTCACATTGCAAAGGCACATCTGAGTAACAGTCTTCAGAAGACATCTAAAGGAAGGCAGAAGTGATTCATGCCAAACCTCTACCATCAGAGAATTCCAAAGGGCAGGGCCTCCCATACTAGAGGCTTAGTCCCTAATAAAAGCCACCTGAGCCTCAGGGACATGGGGAACCATGAGATGTTCCCCCTCAGAGGTTCCTCAGTGATTGAGGCAGAGCATAAGGGAACCAGAACTTCCTTAATGTGGTGCGGGCCCAATTATTTAGGGCTTTCTAAATTACCACAATTAAGTAAACACAGTGGTACCTTGGTTCTTGAACTTAATCCATTCTGGGAGTCTGTTCGACTCCCAAAATGGTTCAAAAATCAAGATGTGGCTTCTGATTGGCTGCAGGAGCTTCCTGCCCTCTATTGGAAGCCATGGAAGCCACGTTGGATGTTCAGCTTCCAAAGAACGTTTACAAACCAGAACATTCACTTCCAAGTTTGCAGCATTCGGGAGCCAAGCCGTTTGAGTACCAAGGTACCACTGTACAGAAAGACTGGCGGATTGCACAACAAGAATCAGCTGCTAGGGAGGAAGGGTAGGATAGAAACTCAGTGAGCTGATGAATGAATAAATAAGGATCAAAGCAAGCTTCTGCTAGCATACCTGTTGCACTAGATTCATTTGTACCCCTTTTAATCTCTGCCATCTGCTCATGCAAGGACTCTTGTGCTAGCGAACAGAGAATGTTGGATATGACACCATGCCTGCTCTGATTAAAATGGATTATTTTAATCTTTGTTTTGCTTAAGTAGAAGCCTCGTTTTAGTTCATTAACAATGATTATGGATGGATATAACTGATCAACGAACTAAAACTTGTAGCCCTGAAGAGAATAAATGCATCTGGGAAAAGAGTCTCAGAAGCAGCATGGACAATGATCAGGGAAGATGGACCTGGTAACATCAGGAGGGCACCCTGGGTGGAAGTCCCACAATCCTTTGCTTCTAATGTCGTATGTATGAAGCAGGCGAATACTGAATATTGCACCGCACCAAGCCTCAAGTATACTTCTTGCAATAAAAATTCTGATCAGAAGATGGCACTGTATGATCGCCTTTAAGGGAAAATACACTTGTTGAATAGAACATGTTAGTGTAATAGTTTGATTAGCTGCAAGTCTATCTTCTTTTGCAACTTTATTTGGGGTTCATGCATTTTGTTGCTGTGATGTGCCTGTCCATATGTAACAGCTCATATTGTTAGGCACACAAATGCACAGAGTTCCTCTACACTCGGCTGTTTCTTCTGCCAGCTCCAAGTTCCTTCTCAAGTGTGCTTGCAGCCATTGCCAATTCTGAGCATGGGTGGTGTGCATAACGCATCCAGCATTCTCCAGCTGGTGTTTGAGTCTGATTCCTTCTATTCACCAGGCTAGCTTGCTGGATTAAAGAAATGTGACAACAGTGTAAATAGAATATAAAACAGACTGAACCGTGTGATTAGAATCTAAACTGACTTGACGGTGATTTCATTTAATCATCTTTCCCTGCAAGCACTATTTAGCATTTATTTAGAGCCACCAGGGGACTAAACACTGCAGAGAACATGTGCTGGAGGGTGGAAGTGAATGCAAGAACAGTGGACTGAATGGAGGAAACAAGTTGGAGTTTGGCATTAACTATACTACAAAGTCTTATCTGATCTGAAAGACAGTGTGTAGAATAGTGGTTAGAGTGCCAAACCAGGACCTGGAGCAGAAGGTTCAAATCCCCACTCAATCATGAAGTTGACCTTGGGCCATACACTGTCTCAATTAGGAGTGGGCAGAACTGTCCATTTTGGTTTCTCTTAGTTTTTCATTTTTCCTGTTTTAAGTTCTCCACATTAACTAATGGTGTGTGTGCTTTTTAAGTCCTCTTGAAAATCCACCCCCATTTCAGTGCGAATTTCTCCTAATATACACATTTTGCATGCCATTTATATATTTCTGCAAAGCAATTTCCCCTACCAAAATGTGGTTTTGTATGCTGTTTTCACGAATATATGCATTTGAATGCACACTTTGCTTGGTGCACAGTACTTGACTGGGAAACATTGCAAAAAACTGAATTGATTTTCTCCCCCCCACCCCCATCTCAGCCTAAACTACCTCACAGGGCTGTTGTTCAGAGAAAATGGTATGTGTGTGGGGGAGAACTATATACACAATATTAATCTCCTTGGAAGAGATATAAACACAATAAATAAATCTTGCATCACTTTATAGCACTCATGGCTTGCCTCCGAGATTGTGGGTACTTTTTTGACAAGGTGCTGAGGATTCAAATGAAAAACCCCACTTGATCAAACCAAAGGCGTATATGCAGCTCCAGTTTCCTGCTTCTTACAGTTGGTATCTGGGTGCCTTCTTAGTTTTTATTCTTAATATCTTGCATAAGCCTGATGGAATAGTTGAGTTTTCAGCAGGTGTTTAAAGGTTGAAATGGAGGACACCTGCTGAATCTACGCTGGCAGAGTGTTCCACAGGACTGGGCCAATGACACTGACAGTTCTATTTCATGTTGAGGTCAATTGAGTCTTGCCAACTCAAGGAACAACCAATGACATACCTGCTGAAGATATCGATGATAGAGCTTGGGATTTAAGCACTCAGATAAAGACATAGGGTAGCACCCAGTGGAGTGCTTCTGCTAATGAAAGGATTTCTGCTTATGCAGTGGAATTTCCCTCCTCTCTCTTCTTTCCATGCATTCCACACACCCAACCTAAATCTGCTCTGAAGAGGACCACCACCAGAACAGATTTATGGGGTCTATGGGAAAAGGAGAGGAGAGGAGAGGAATGTTCTCTTGCGCAGCCAAAATCCTTGCACTAGCAGAAGCTAGTTGGATACCAACCATGAAGTGCTTCTGCAACGGTATTGTCTGAATATTTAATTAAACATTTTTGCGCCCATTTATGGATATCTGATTATGAAATAATGATGATGATGATAGATGAAAAGTGCATTGTAAAATGCTTTAAAATTACCACTGAGACATAAGTGTGCACATGTTTACAGATTGTATCTTGAGTATTCACTGGTTGCATCCAGAAAAAAAGCTGGCATATAGCAAGAAATTACTGTTCACCTGGGCCCTCTCGTATGAGCACCAGTTTTAATTCAGAGGAACTAGTTAGATCAATACATCCTTGCACATCTGCTTCTATGCTATGCCATAACCAATTAAGCGCATTGATCTCTGAGGACCTCTGGGGCAAGCAGAGTTGTTCAGCTTGTTTTTGAGTACACTTTACCATTCATTAAACATGACTTTAAAATCCAGTAGTCTCATTACTAGGATATAATTGGATTTATTCACAATGAAGCCCGAGGTACACAGTGATAATGAAGTCTTCCCTTCACCCTCTAAAACTCGAATTCTGGACCATTTCAAAAGGAAGAGGAATGGAAAGCTCTAAGGTCAAGGGATGAAAGAAGTGGTTTGTGGGTCCAGGCACTCATCATCCCGAGATGATGAGAAGTCCTTGCTTATCTCCCAGTGTCTCCCAAAGAGAGGAAAGCAATTCTCAAAATGAAGTTTATTCAATGAATTTGCAATCCAGCACACAGCTTGTTATGCTGAAATGTATCTGAGCTTGAATTGTGAAACTGCCGCCAGGAGGTTGTCCCTGCGTTTCCTTGCTGTATGGACTTGTTGCATGGATGGTAAATCGACTCCCTTCTTCAGTTCAATTTATTTAGGACTTCTCTACATTAGAGATTAGGATGGGAATGTGGAAGCAAGAGGCTGACATACCATAAAGGGCATAAGGGACATGCCCTCTCCTGGCAGTAACTTCCACACCTCTAAGAGTGGGCTTTACATGCAGTAGTTCAACAGGTTCAGTTTTTCCACCACTGCAGGTCCATGGTGAGGGAAGCAGAAAACACAGATGCTCCTCTTGACCTTCCAAAAACAGTGAGGTTTCATTCAGGAATGTGGCATATAAGAAACTAAGAAGAGCTCCACCAGAGCGATCTAGTCCAGTATTCTCTTCCCATAGTGGCCAACCAGATGCTTATGGGAAGCCACAAGCAGTGCATGAGTGTAAATAATAATAATAATAATAATAATAATAATAATAATAATAATAATAATAATAATTTATTATTTATACCCCGCCCATCTGGCTAGGTTTCCCCAGCCACTCTGGGCAGCTTCCAACAAAACACTAAAATACAATAATCTATTAAACATTAAAAGCTTCCCTAAACAGAGCTGTCTTTAGATGTCTTCTAAAAGTTTGGTAGTTATTTTTTTCTTTGACATCTGGTGGGAGGGCGTTCCACAGGGCGGGCGCCACTACCGAGAAGGCCCTCTGCCTGGTTCCCTGTAACTTGGCTTCTCGCAGTGAGGGAACCGCCAGAAGGCCCTCAGCACTGGACCTCAGTGTCCGGGCAAAACTTTGGGGGTGGAGGTGCTTCTTCAGGTATACTGGACCAAGGCCGTTTAGGGCTTTAAAGGTCAGCACCAACACTTTGAATTGTGCTCGGTAACACACAGAGTTTGTTATAGTGAAATGCCTCTGACTCCAACATGCTGAGTTATGTTCTATGTGTAAATGAAACCCTGTTGCTCAGTTTTCAAGATTAGGATGGAAATACACAACATTTGCACTATGTAAAGGGGGCAGGTTGCCAAACCCTTTCATAATAACATGTCCCATGCCTCTAACAGAATAGAGAAAGGCCATAACTTAGTGGCAGAATATTTGCTTTGCATGTAGAAAGCCTCAAGATCAATCCCTGGCAACTCTGGGTTAAGCTGGGAGAAGACATTGCTGCCTGAGATGTGGGAGAGCCAGTGCCAGTCATTGTAGACAAGGCTGAGGTAGTTGGAGCAATGGTCCAATTCAGTAAAGGTAGCTTCCTAGTTGCTTTACAGGCAGTAATTAAACAGGGCCAGTTGCCCCATCCCTGCAGCTTCATGATGGGGAAAGTTGAAAATGCAGACTTTGTTCTTGCTAATGCATCTATTGAAAACAAATCAGTTTCATACAGGGACACGGCATATAAGAATATGGAAGAGCTCTACTGGATCAGGCCAAAGGCCTATCTAATCCTGCATTTTGTTCCCAGAGTGGCCAACCAGGTGCCCTTGGGAAGCCACAATCAGAAAATAATGTGTGCAATAGTGTAAATCCAAAATCGTGTATAGTCAAAAGGCATTGGGCTCAATGGCAGGTGGAATTGGCAAAGCCTTTTTTTTTTTTTTGCTTTCCACCCCCTTAAAAAAAAAGCCAAGTGCCTAAAGAAAAATGTGCACAAGTTAAATGAACGAAAGTTGCAAGTTACCTTTTTAAACTTTAACTTAAGCCATTCTTAACTTACCAAACATGTAGCCTTTTTCTATGCTAGGAGAAGGGGGAAACCTTTGAAGGAACATAGAAGGGCATGTTTTAAAGGTCTGACAGCCTATATTTGCACACTTTACTTTGCTGCATATTTTGTGATTTAAAACTTCTGCTGGGGTTCTCTCACCAACGAGTATTTTCCCCAAACCTGGATCTTGGCATCCAGGGAATTCTCATTTGTATACCTATTTCCTGCCTTTGTAACCAACAAATAGCACTTTTCTATGGGAAGAAGCTGATAAAGTTGGTGATGACCAAATCCATCTGTGACGGAGCTGCTTCTCAAGTACAGCAAGATGCATCAGGGTTGCTTACTCAAAAAGAGTAAGGCAGGTGTTAACGCCAAAAGAATTTGCATCCTTGATTAAAACAGAGGACCCCCCTTCTTTTGCTGAAGAAGCAAAGACGACATGAAAATATTTAGATTTCCCCCATATTTTCCCCCTAAGTATGTTTTTGCTCATTAAAATCACAACACTGGGTTTATGCCATGATATACCACTCTAATTAGGAGGATTACAGCACTCACTGGCAATGAGATTCCATATTGCATGCTAATCCTATTAACATTCTGTCAGAGATAAGTTGAGCATCTTCTATTTACAGTAATGTTTACTCCAATTATGAAAGATTAGTAGACAGATACGGGATCTACTCCATTTCACAGGCAGGGGGGACAACCACCACCACCAAGAACATTTGGAGGCACAACTGGAGAATACATGGAAGCTGATGAATCAAAGCCAGTAACCCAGTAGCTAGTGGGGAGTACCCAGTGCCTCCCAGGAATCTGAACCCCCCCGTCCCAAAGTGATTTTTAAATGGATAGTATAATTTGTGGGGTTCGGTACTCCAAACACACACACACACACACACACACGCGCGCGCGCGCGCGCACACACACACACACACACCACACACACAGAGATGCATTGTTCATTGCATCTTATGGCATCCAAATGTAGGTGGAAATGTCTCATCCACCTTAGGAACTCTTGTTTTTAACAGTCAAACCCATATGGGCAAAGTCACACCAAAGTCCACCATACTTTCAGTCCACCATATTGATTCAAAATGGTGTCCAGTGTCCAAAGATAAGCAAAGACTGCCCCCTTTACCTCAAGAACACTTTTGACAAGTTGAATAACAATGTCCTGAGAGGCATCCAAATCAGCACAGTTGTGACCTGTCACACCAAATTTGGTGACCATACCTTCAGAGTCCACAAAATCTGCACAGTTTAGACCATGACACTGAACTGGGCAAAGTTGCACCAAACCAGGCAACAATCTGCAGAGGAGTTGGTGCACATTGGTGCAGTTTGGGGCTGCCACACCAAATTGGGTGAAGTCAGTGCCAGAGGAAGAGGAGTGTGGGGGGAGTGCACCGCCCCTGGCAGCGCGATCCTGGTAGGGTGCCATTGAGACTGCCCCCCACCTGTGCTGGGCGCCACGCCCCCAGGTGGCATGCCATGCCCCCGGGATGCGTGCTAGCCCCGCCCCCGTCTGCTCTCCACCCCCTGGTGCCGGAACATGAAGCTCCACCACTGGGTGAAGTCACACCAAAGCCATGTTTCAGCTTGCCATTTTGATTCAAAGTGGTGTCTATCATCCAAACATCAACAAAGACTGCTGCCTCCAGCTTGGGAACCTTCATGCAGAGGTTTGGTGATGATATCTCAAGAGCTGGCTAACCCCATGCCCCCAAATAGATGAAGTTATGTCATAGTGATTGTTTCAGTTGACTATCTTGATTCAAAATGGCATCCAGCAGCACATTATCAATGTAGACCCCCAACCCCAACCTTAGGTACCCTTATGCTGAGTTTGGCAATAACTGAACATGTGTCCAAACCCAGAGAGAACAAATGGACAGAGAAACAACCCTCTTTCCAAGAAACATAGTAGATATAGAACATGTGATAGTATGTCACTGTTCCCTCAAGAGTCTCTGCCTGAACCTGAATTCACCTAAGTTAATGTGTCCATTGGGTACCTAATGGTTAGTACCACTGGCATGTAACTCTAATAAGCATGAGCGTCCCCCTCTCTGTGAACGCCAAGATCTATTATTCATGTGGACATTTTTCCATGTGGAGTGCCCACCCTATTCAATCAGCGTTGTGGGACCTGTGGCTCTCAGATGTTGCTGGGCTACAACACCCATCATTCCTAACCATTGGCCTTGCTGGCTGGGGCTGATGAGAGTTGGAGGCCAGCAACATCTGGAGGCCCACAGACCGCCCCCTTGCCTTATATTGTAAAGGCAGAAGAAGAGCCTGACTACATCTGACCTCAAGACCATCTAGTGCATCATCCCTGTTCCAACAATGGCGAAGCAAATACCTACAGGAAGGTCATAAGCTAGGAAATGTGCTTTGGCTTTCAGATAACACTACTCCCTTTTGGAGTCTGGTATATATATTGCAATCGACTGTGGAAGTTAATAGTCTGGAAAGGCTGCTGGTTGAAATAATATAGAAGCTGAAGGTTGTTTTTTACTCATGGCAAACAAAGCTATTCAGGGTACAGGATTACTTGTGGCCAACCTAGAATCAAGAGGCTAAGACTAACACTAACTGATTTGGAGAAGAAGCAGGAAGGAAGTAAAGGCTGAAGAAAAGCAATCTACAGGAAGTTGTTCAAGAAGGAATCTGTGAGTGAAGGATCATTAGCCTTTCCATTACAGTTGTATCTTGGTTGTCAAATGCCTTGGTACTGGGATGTTTTTGCTCCTGAATGCCTGGAAGTGAGTGTTCCGGTTTGCGAAGGCTTTTGGAAGCCAAATGTCAGACGCAGCTTCTGCAGCTTCTGGTTGAGTGCAGGAAGCTCCTGCAGTCAATCGAGAGCCGCGCCTTGGTTTTCGAACCGTTCCAGGAGTTCGACAGCCAAGGTACCACTGTACTTTCTACTGGTTCAGGTAACTTATTGCAAGTATTGTTTCTTTGCTCCCAACACTCCACTCAGGAAACTCTAGTTCTCATAATGGCTTATCTGGGTATGGGAACAGCTTGATGTTGTTTATACATTTAAATCAGGGATGGAGAACCTGTGGACCTTCAGATGTTATTGGACTCCAGGTCTAAAAATCTGTGACCATGGGGAATGCTTGTGGGGCTGATGGGAGTTGGAGTCCAACAACACTGGGACAGTCACAGATCTGTTGTCTCTGCCTTAGTTTTCAAGATGGGCATGCTTTACCAGGAAAAGAAGCGCTTAAGCCAATCCCTATTGGTGAAGATAATCTGTAGCTTTCAGATCACAGCATGACATGAGTTGTCATGGTCACCACAAGAACTACTTTGCTGACACTGCTTCGCCTCTGAAGTGCAGGAACTTACTTTAGCCATTGAAACACAAGTCATCACACAGGAAAACTACAAGTTAAGCCAATCCATGCATCAGGCGGCACGATTTCTTTTCAGCTAAGATTAATTCAGAATTTCTCAGGATTCCTCCCCCCACCTTAATTTTTAGCTTTGAAGAGGACTACAATTTGCCTGTGATACACTGAGCTTTAAATTACTGTTGCGACCTCTAACCCTTAACTTAATCTTAACATAGCTTTTGTCTTTTGGATAAATGGAAATTTGTGTTAATCTTTTATTAGATATACTTACTTTGAATTATAATTGGATGACCTATGAAGATAATCATCAATTTTTGATCAGGGCCCAGATGAATAACAGAAGAATGTGAATCATTAATTATGCATCCTTTGAAGAATTGTGGTGGTGCAAAATATATCATATTCCCCAGGATGGAAAAGGTTTTTTTTTTCTGCTAAGATTTGCAAGTCTGCTAAGGGAAAGCAGAAAAGCTTAGATTATAAGAGAATTTCCTTTTGGGGACATTTTTAAAGAAGTAGTTGGTCAGTTTCAAAATGTTCAATTCTAAAGTAAAACCGAGGGTTGTACGTCTTCAATGCCCTCATTCTGTTAGTGCAAGGATTTATGCTTGCAGAATAGAACTTTGCCCCTCTCCTTACTTATATTATTCCCTAATCTGCTCTAGAGGGTTGGATAGGGCTGCCTTTCGTCCACTGAAAAGAGCGTCCGGGCGAAATTTTCAGAAATCAGTAAAAAATTCCAGGAAAATCCGAGCCTAGGGCTGCCCATACTCGAAGGTGTGTGTGTGTGTGTGTGTGTGAATTCCCTAAAAGATGCATGAAAAAACTTACCGTAATTTTTCGTGCATAACACAACCCCATGTATAAGACAACCCCTATTTTTGTGAACCCTAAATTAAGAAATTTGGGAAATTGCAAAAGCAGTTGTTGAGTTTCTTTTGTAAGTTCACTGAGCTGCTGAGCTGTTTTTTGATGATCCCCCACTCTGGCTGACAACTGGATATTTTGGAGATTTTGCAAAAAACAACAACCCCAAACCCTCAAATATGGCAACCCTAGGGTTGGGAGAGCCCCTAAAACAGATTTAAGTGGGTATTGGGGGGTGGAGAGGGGAAAGATTTGTTGCACATCTCTAAATCCTTGTGCTGATGGAACAACTGGCTTGGTACTACTTTTGTATTTAGAAATGTAACATTTCACAATGGTCCATCATGATGCTAAACATTATTTGAAAAACAATTGCTTTTAAGTGGATTCACCTGCAAAGAGCATGCTTAGGAATGGTGTCCACCATTGTAGTTTTCCTCAGCCCAACAGAAGAAGTGTGAAAAGGGACATCAAGACTAAACCTACTTTGAGCTCAAATGGGGCTGGACTCAAGTAAATGTTTGTGTTTCAAGGATTTCCATTCAAAGGTTTGCACCAGCATAATTAATCATGGTTGATGGAAGCCTTCAAATGGGGGGTTCAAATAACCACATCCCAATGTGGAGACAGTTACTGTGGAACATTTTCAATGATGGGCAGCTTCTCAGGCTCAGCAGCCACTGCCAGATAAGTTTGTGATTGGAGGAGCAATGTGCCTGCTCTTTCGTAGGTGGCAATGCTTATGAATGCCAGTAGTTAGGAATCACTACTGAGTGTTGCACTCAGGCACTGCTTGCAGGCTCCCCATAGACATCTGATTAGCTACTGTAAGAGCTGGATGGTGTACGTGATAAGCCATTGTCCTGATTCAGCTCTCCTTATTTTCTTATGATAACAGGCAGGTGTGAGGGCCAAGTATCAGCACCAAAGGGCTCTGCTTCAGTTAATGGGCCTTGGCAGGTGCATGGGGTAGCTGCCTGTTGATATCAGCGCTGGTGACGTGTGTGTGTGTGTGTGTGTGTGTGTGTGTGTGTGTGTGATAAACGAGCAAACACCCAATTGATCATAAAGTTATGAGACCCAGTTCCAGGAAGTGCAGCTGCACTTACAACTGGGAGGAAAGGATCTGCCAATTTTGATTCAGTTTCTCATTTTGCTAAACTTAAACCAATTTCTCCATGTTTTGGAGAAATATCAATATCATGTCTTTGGATGAAGAAGTCCAAATTAAGTAGCCTTTTATTAAAATGCAAACAAGTGGACCCCCGCACCCATTCAACACTATTGTGGCCAACACCAGCAAAAAAAGAAAAAAAAGAAAGAAAGAAAGAAAGAAAAAGCAAAAAAAAAGCACATAAACCCCTGGGAATAAGCAGCAGGCTTGACAGGAAAACAGAAAAAGGGAAAACAAATATCCATGTGCTCAACCCTAAGATCAGGGTGAGCGAGAGGAGAAAGGGGAGGGACTTGCGTAGTAAAAGCAAATGAGCTGTGGCAAACTCACTTTGGGTGATAAATCACCTGGCCGGTAACATCTCATTTCATGCATGCCAAATTTTACTCTCCTTACAGTGAATCCTAGTAAGGATTCAATTTTCCAATTACCACTCCAGCATTCTTTAAACTGATGATCAAATCAAATTCTCTCTCATAACTTTATTTAAATCTTTCCTCCTCCACTGAGCTATAAAAGCATTTTTCTGGGAGAAAAGAAAATGTACCAAGGCAGTGGTGTGCTGCATCCTAACTAACCTGTGTCTGCATATGAACCTGGTTGGGTTTTCTTCCCCTCCTCTTCCTCCTTCTCCTTCTTATTAGACATCATGACTATATTCTGGCCTTTTAAAAGACAGTGGCTTTCTGTTTGTTGTATGATAACTAAATTGTGTCTCTATATGAGCCTGGGAGGTCTCCTCCTCCTCCCTCTTCCTTTAAAACTACACATTAAACTAGTTTGGGAATTTCATTCTGCTGTCAAGATGGGCATGGCATGCTTTGACTAGCATCAGATCAGAATCAGAACAGGAAGTGGTCTATAGGTCAAGCACGTGTTTTGCATGAAAAAGATATCTGCTTCATATCAAAACATCTCCAGGTTGGGTGGGGAAAACCCTGTCCAACAGTATAAATGATGGCAGGTCAACACAATATCCTCCAGACATTGTAGATTACAACTTCCACCATCCATGGCCTTTGGCTATGCTAGCTGGGGCTGATGGGAGTTATAGCTCGCAGCACATTGAATAGCCCTGGTGTAGACAATACTGAGCCAATGAATGGACTCAGTGTAAGGCACTGTCCTATGCTCTAGAGGAGACAGAACTAACCACCCAAAGGGTCCTTCCACCTCTTCAGGAACAGCCAGCATGGTGCCTTTACAACTCCAACTCCCACCAGCTCCTTCCAGGATAGCCAATTTTCATAGCTGGACCCAATAACTAAAGCGGGGTGCCATATTGGCTGTCTCCATTGCTAGAAAAAGAGGTGTTGGAACTCACCATGAATGCTTCCCTTGTTCTCTTATAATTTTAATGGCACCCACCTGAGAGGTGCTGGAACTGAGTTCTGGCAAGTTCCCACTAAAAAAAGCCCTGGCTGTCTCCAACCTGATCTTAAACAACATTCTCCATTGAGGGCCTTGTTCAGGCATTATCTTTGCAGTGTGGGAATTTTTGTTGCACTTCTCCCTCTTCTACCACAAACACAATGCCAGAATAGCCCAGCCGCATGGCAGGAGTCCATGGGCAGGAGTGTATGAAGATATAAAGCTGCCTCCCATTGATAAGACATCAGATTTTTCTCCTATAATTTTATTGAAAACTTTCTGCCCGTGCTGAATAAGAGAAGCATGGTAAAGCTAGCAGGCTGATAGTCTTTCTATATGAATGACTGTGGGGGAAAGTCAATGATACAGAGGCAAGAACTCAAAGCTTCCTTAAAGTGCTAGTTTATGAGCCTATCAAGCCCAGTATTTATTGACTACTCTGCCAGGTAGTGGTTCTTTAAGACCTTCAAGGAGATGTTGGGGACTGAACCCAAGAACCAAATGCATGGGAACCAAATGCTATCCCCTTTTTAAGTTTATTAATGGTGGGGGCAGGGGCAAGAAAAATTGCATCATATTAAGTAAAATTGCTTTGCAAAGGGGTGCATTGAGGAAATTGAATTTTTTTTTAAAAAAACAAAAACAGCACTTGCATATTGGGAGAAGTTCACACCAGAATGCTTTCATGAAGTCTTTCTTATTCTTAAATTCCATAAACTGATGCAGAAATATAGAGAACTAAACTTAAGGCTGTAAAAATGAGAAACAGAGAGAGAAACCCAAATTGAGAGGTTCACCCATCCCTATCCAGTAACTTTTAGTCCCTGGCTCATGCATGAAGCCAGAGTGTGCTCCCCTTCAGTTCTGGATCCCAAGGCAATTGGTAGTTGGAGCCAGATGTTCTTCTGCCTGAGAGGGGAGAGGCAAACTCCCTTCAACTTCTCTGGCTGGATAGGGCCAGGTTGATCTCCTTTTGCTGTGAGCAACACAGCCAATCAGTATCCTGATGGAAGAACCAAAAGGACACACAACACCACACATAGTTTGGCTCTTCCACTGGGAGCCAGTGTGGTGTAGTGGTTAAGAGCGGTGGACTCGTAACCTGGGGAAACGGGTTCGCGTCTCTGCTCCTCCACATGCAGCTGCTGGGTGACCTTGGGCCAGTCACACTTCTCTGAAGTCTCTCAGCCCCACTCACCCCACAGAGTGTTTGTCGTGGGGGAGGAAGGGAAAGGAGAATGTTAGCTGCTTTGAGACTCCTTTGGGTAGCGATAAAGCGGGATATCAAATCCAAACTACTACTACTACTACTACTACTACTACTCTTCTTCTTCTCCTTCTTCTTCTTCTTCTTCCTCCTCCTCCTCCTCCTCCTCCTCTTCTTCTTCTTCTTCTCCTTCTTCTTCTTCTTCCTCCTCCTCCTCTTCTTCTTCTTCTTCTTCTTCTTCTTCTTCTTCTTCTTCTTCTTCTTCCGTGCTCAAAACATAGATTTTCATTCATGGTCAGATCCTTGTGACAAAATGAATTTTACTATTCATGGATGTGAATAATATCCACGTTTATGTCCATAATGTTCAGAGGCCCAGAATATTCTACCATTTCCAGTCCTGAGTGTGCTGTATTTTTGAATATAGGACATGTCCCCCAACTCCTCTCTTCTTGACCTTACACTCTGATGTCTTTCCATTCCAATTTACCCTTCTGAGCTGTCCTTTTTTATCTTTCTTACAGCACAGACACAATATTATTATTGCAGCCTTAAGAGGATTTGCTGAGGCATTTGAAAGTGTCTTTTATGCAGATTCCCACACTCCTTTTCCCATTTGTGCCAGACACAGCTATAATTGCAGCTTAATGCGCTTTCTCTCCTCAAAATAAATAAAAATTAAAAATGGTCTGTAACTGTTTCCAACTCTGACCAATGTTATTATTTTAAAAAGGGAGGTAAACTTAGTATTTTAAAGTGTAAGCAAATGGAAGCATAATTCAAGACCGCCAAAGAGTTATGCTACTCCAAGGAAGTCAAAATGCACTCATTTGCATTTCAGCACTCAGCAACAAGGGATACAAGGTGTCGATTATGTTCCATGTGTGACCTTTTTAGTTTTTAGGTAATGTGCCTCAATTAATTGTCTGTGGCATCATAAAGAACCCTTTTTGCTGCAGCATGACTCTGAAAAGCCATAAAATGCTTCCCGTACAGCTGAAGTATGAAATGCACAGCTGACCTTAGCACTTAGTGATAGCTCACCGAAGCTAATGCAGACTTTCTATTGGCATAAATTACAGTGTAACCCAAACTGAATAAGCTCAGCTAAAGCTTTCTTAGCCAACGTAGCTGGGTTTGGTAAAGTCATAGAAACCATCATGCTTTTGAATTTGTTTCTCAGCCCATCTGCGGAGCTGTACCCCAGAATCTACTAAGAAATACAGTGGTACCTCGGGTTACATATGCTTCAGGTTACATACGCTTCAGGTTACAGACTCAGCTAATCCAGAAATAGTGCTTCAGGTTAAGAACTTTGCTTCAGGATGAGAACAGAAATTGTGCTCCGGCGGCGTGGCAGCAGCAGGAGGCCCCATTAGCTAAAGTGGTGCTTTAGGTTAAGAACAGTTTCAGGTTAAGTACGGACCTCCAGAACGAATTAAGTACTTAACCCCAGGTACCAGTGTAGCTCAGCTGGTCATGAGACTCCTAATCTCTGGGTCATGGGTTCAATCCCTACATTGGGCAAAAAGATTTCTGCATTTCAGGGAGTTTGGACTAGATGACCCCAGTGGTCCCTTCCATCTCTACAATTCCATGACTTGATGATCAAACAAGTTTGAATGTTAGAATATAGGGCAGGGGAAGGGGGAAAGTTCAGTGGTAGAGCACATGCTTTGCATGTAGAAGTTTAGGTTCAATCCTCAATATATGCAGATAAAGTTGAAAAAGATCACAGCCTGAAATCCTGCATACCTGCCTACAGCCAATATAGACTAGCTTCCTGAAAACTGCATTGGTAGACTTTGGGCTCTCCGGGAAGAATGGCAGATGAAGGTGATGGAGTACATGGAGCTGGCGGAAATGACTGGCAGAATCCGAGACTAGGGAGAAGAGTCGGTAGAAGAAGATTGGAAGAAATTTAAAGACTATCTACAGAAATATTGTAAAATTAAGGAATGTTAGAAGGATGTTGGAATGAAGTTATGTGGTTTTAGCAGTAAATGTTATAAAGGAGTATTTAAAGATGGATTATCAACAGGTGAGAATGTAAAGTTATATTATGATAAATTAGTAAGATAAAAGCAAAAATGGAAAGGATTTGCTGAAATAACTAATCGAACCAGGACACAAAAAAGGGAGGTGTGAGGAGGTCAGGGAAACAAGTAAATGAAAGTCAAGATATGGAAAGGTTGATTTGTTTTTAATTGTTTTTACCTTTTTGTATTTTGTAATTTTTCGTTTCTTTTTCTTTTCTTTTTTTTATTCTTGTAACTTTTTTGAAACTTTAATAAATATTATTTTAAAAAAGAAGACTTTGGGCTCTCAAATTTCGGTGACCCTGTGTGACACTAAAATTTGGCATCCCCACCTCTCATGCTCTGTCCTACAACATCATTGTGGTGCCCTTGCAGCTTGATGTCCAGTATGGCTGCATCACTCATGCTACCCTAAAACCGACACAGCAAACTGGTACCCTTCAGATGTTTCGAATGCTACTTCCATGATCACCAGCCACTGACATAGCCAATTTATGATTTTTTTCAAGCTAGTTCTCTAGCCAAGTAATGTGTACAAAAATGCATATACAGTCATACCTTGGTTGTCAAACGCTTTGGTACTCAGGCGTTTTGGCTCCTGAACACCGCAAACACGAAGTAAGTGTTCTGGTTTGCGAACTTTTTTTTGGAAGCCAAATGTCCTTTTCAATGCCCTGTCGGCATTGTTTCCAGGGCCAATCAGTCAATCAGAAGCCATGCCTTGGTTTGCAAACGTTTTGGAAGCCAAACAGACTCTCGGAATGGATTCCGTTCGACAACCAAGGTACCACTATACTAGGGTACTAGTGTTCATATAGATGCATATTTATTAGTGAAAATAATACGAAAAACTTCATTATATTAGGGAAAACTGCTTTGCAAAAATGTGTATATTAGGCAAAATTGCATAGAGAAATGTGTACATTAGGGAAAATTTGCACTAAAATGCTGGTGAATTTTCATGAGCATTTTTTTTTAACATTACAAAATGATGCGGAAAACTTCACCTGAGACTGGAAAAGTAAAAAACAAGAGAAACAGAAATGAACATGGTCATCCATTCCTAATCCTGACCAACACACTTCCCACTAAGCAATTGCGATAATATATAAAATCACTTTTCTTCCTCAGTGCTGCATGTGACATTGGAAAATGTTCATCTAACAGAGGAATCAATGCGGGCAAGTAAATGGCGTGTAAAATTGAGTCGAAAGAGCTTTACTTTTTCCTCCATATTTATTGTCACCAAGTATCCTCGGAATGGCAATGGGTTGACAAAGCATTCAGGTGAAGCCCTCCATCCATCTGTGGCTTGTTTTCATTAAACACTATAATTTCATGTCAACAGAATTTATGCCCAGTTCTGACATGCATCATACTATATGTTTAAAGAGGATTTAAAAAATGTTTTTGATCATCCAAGTTTCACTCATTCAGCTTCCTCCACTCAGAATATGACCTTCACTCCATAATGAAAGCTAAACTGCCTTCCCTCTGAGAGCAATCTGCTGCAATTCTGTTGCCCCTTAATTATGGAAATCCTATTGCCTGAAGTGTGTATGTGTGTGTATGTGATCAGAAACAACACCATTCACACATTTAATGAAAAGCAATGGCAAAATCCTCTCTTTGTGTCTCTAGTCACATCACACCATGTGTTTAAAGAGCTCTTGCGATACTTTAACAGTCATGGCTCTCCCCAAAGAAGCCTGGGAACTGTTGTCTGTTAAGGGTGCTGAGAGCTGTTAAGAGACCCACTATAGAATCACAATTCTCAGCACCCTTGACAAATACCATTTCCAGCATTCTTTGGTGGAAGTCATGACTGGTATAAATGTCATTCCAAGTTTGGTGTCGATGCAACTTCTGACTGTACTGACTTAAGATGCTTACATAGCTGGGTGGTCCTCTGCTTGTAGCAGGCTTCTTCAAGGGCACAGTGACATTCCAAAGGGTGAACTGATTTGCAGTTGACAGAAACAAGGACAAATGTTAATACTCCAGAAGCTATGCATGGCATATTTTTTTCATAGGCATTCATAGACCACACTTCATCATGTAGTCCCAGAGTGAACTAAATACTGCTCAATGTAACAAGTCAACCATTTATTAGATTATGAGACCATAAATTAAGCTGACAGAAGTCAGAAAAAGCAACAGCACTACAAATGGGAGGGGTGTTCCAATCTCAACTTCACCTCCCCCCATCCTGTGAAAAAGGTGTATCTTCTTCACCTGATGTCAAAACAATGTATACTTCTGAATTCCAGTTGTGGTGACCACTGGAGGGGAGAATGCTGCTGAGCTCAAGTCCTGCTTGTGTCTTTCCTGTAGGCCAGCACAATGGTTGGCCACAATCTGGTTGGTCAGCAGCACAATGATTTGAGTCCAGGTAAGGATATGGCTCCAAAGGAGCAACCAGGAACTGACAGGGTACTCCACTGGGATTGGCCCCACTAGGGACTTTTCCATCAGTGTCAGCCAACCCCACAACTCACCTAGGCATACAAAGTCCTGGGCTTGCCCATCTGTCTTAGAAAACTCTTTCTTATGAGTAGCCGCTGCAGAATGTCATGAGTCAGGGATCTTGTCTTACATGGCAGAGTTGTTTGATGAGGATAAGACTGCTTCTTTCGAGGAAGAACAGAGAGTTTCTCATTCACACAGCCCTGCCGTCATCCTGTGGCTCAGAGGATGACTCCCTTGCAGTGCCTCCACCTCTTCAGCTTTGCAGAAACCAAAGACTACAAAATAAGACAATGTTTGTTACAAGGAGCTGGAGCCTACCGCACTCCAGGGCTCATCAGCCCACATAAGGCACCAGCGAGTTCTAGCTCTCCGTAGATAATAGTTCTGTCCAAGGTCCAGTGTGGTGGATGATTGACACAGATGCTTTCTGCTTTCCCTGCGAGTTTCCAGTTCCCACCAAACTGGACACAGACTTTGGGTACCTTGCTTTGCCTTCAACTTCACATTTTAACAGGCCTCCCCCTGGTTTCTTCTGCTCTCATCTCCTTGCTCTGTCCTTAGCCTTTGGACCTGTTTGGGCCATGTTATTTTTTTCCACCTGACAACCCAATGAGGCCTCAGAAGAACCAGATAAATTCTTTAGGTGGTCAGGCCCTCACAGCTCCTCGCCTGGAACTCTGACCCTGCTGATTTCTCTGTGTACTGTAGCGCTGCTGCTGCAAGGTGAGGTGTCTATGGAAAACTACTGTGTTCAACATGATTAAGCATCCATAGCTCTAAATGCATTGATTACATTTATTAGGGAGGTTTGAAGGGATGGTTTGGGGATGAGGAAACAATGAAATTTTAAACTTGACATTCAGTGCCAGTATTGAGCAAAACTATGCATGGGGAAAGGGTAGAGAGAAAATTAATTGGCTGTGTCCATTACCACTGTGCTTGCCTAGGAGTCCCCTGAAGCTATCGCTGTAGCAACTGTTATGGGAGGCTGCAGCAGTGATGAGAGGCCTGGGCAGAGCTATTATTATGGAAACCACTAAGGCAGAGAGTAGAACAGAGAATCCAGAGGGGCTAATAGGCTATTGGTGCATGCCTTATATTCTCATTTGTGATTCTGGCAATAAAGAGATTAGAGAATATAATAAAAAGGGCTCTGTTTCTTCTAATGAGCTGCTGAATTTCTTTCAATGGACTTTGGGGACCTTAAGTGATACAGCTGAAATAGAAGCAGAGGCTCTATGAAAAGACTTTTGGATGGCTCATCTCCTGTATTTTAAAATAGAATAGAATAGAATGATTTGTAAACATTGCCAAGTGCTGGTGACCTAAAGGAAAGCATCAGAGGCTACAAAGCTTGAAGGAATTGCAAGGAATTTAGAGGATAGGCCCCCAAATTGAAAATGACCTAAACCCAATAGATAACTTGGCAGAAAGAAATAACAGGGGAAATGTTCTGGTTGTCTTCAAAAGTTTGTAGATATTGGAATCAAACCGTTGTGATAATTTTTTTGAATGACAAGAAAAATGATACAGGTTGGACCTTCTATAACACTCTTTATTTAATCCATTGCTCCAGAGATGGGGAACCTGTGGTCTTCCATATGTTTTTGGACTTTGGTCCCATCACGCAAGAAAGACAATGGTCAAGGATGATGGGAGTTTAAGTCCAGCAACTTTGGGTGGGCGGTGGGGGGACCACACAGGTTTCCTATCCCTGCATTAATTCATCATCCTTGGTACTGTTCACTTTGATGGACAATAGCTCTTGAGGATATTCCTTGAAATATTTTAAATTGAGGATGCTTGGAATTGAACCATGGAGAACCTAAGAAAAGCCTAATAAATCAGACTGCAGGTAATCTAGTCCAGCATTCTGTTCTCATAGTTGTCGACCAGATGCCTATGGGAAAACCACAAGCAGGACATGAACACAGCAGTCCTCTCCTCACTCATATTTCCAGCAACTGGTACTCAGAAGCATATCTCTGCTGGAGGTAGCCAGCATCTCATCGTGACATCTCATGGTAGCAAAATATTACAGTTTAGCTATGCACTGTGTTAAAGAAGCACTTGCCTGTCCTGAATCTTCCAACACTTTATTTCATAAAATTTATATACTGCTTGACTGTGGAAAACAACAACCCTAAAGCTGCTGTTTATAAAACAGCAACAACTATGAAGTCATGAGTTAAAAACAGCTGTTGAAAAACATACAAGCTATAAAACCAGATTAGAACATATATTCAACATTCTACATGCATGAATAGGCTTGCCCAAAGAAAAAAATGTTTTTAGTAGGCACCGAAAAGACTAAATGAAGAGACTTGTCTGGTGCAAATACAAAGGGAGTTACAAAGGGAGTTTAGTGTGGATGCTGCCACACTAAAACTATTTTTATTTTTACAAATAATTGGATGATGTAGGGTTCTCTAATCCATTTCCTGCACACCATGCATAATACTGTATACTTCCAAGATGCACCACTTTAAATTTGCTTACACTGAACAGCAACTGCCATTTCAGCAATCGTTCACCCAGTTTGGAGCTCAAATCTTTCTACAGCTCCTCATAATACCTTTCTGCTGTAGCCACCCATGTATCATTAACAAATTTACACATATCATTATTCACCCCTAACTCAGGATCATTTATGAACAAGTCAAAAAGCACTGGTCCAACTGCAGATCCTTGGGAGATCCAACTTCTTACATCCTTCCGTTGTGGGAACTTTCAATCTATTTCAACTTTCTGCTCTGTGTTCTTTAACCAAGAGCATGTATTCTATGGTATGCCCTACGGAGGACCTTATGGTCTGCAAATAACAACATCTTGGAGGTCCCGAGCCTCAAGGAGATTAGACCGCCCTTGATCAGGGCCAAGGCCTTTTCGGCTGTGGTCCCAGTCTGGTGGAACGCTCTGTCACAAGAGACCAGGGCCCTGCGGGATTTGACATCTTTTGGCAGGGCCTGCAAGATGGAGCTGTTCCTCCAGGCCTTTGGTCAGGGTTCAGCCTGACTCCCCCTCCCCTTTCATAAGAACTTGCATGAAAGTGGCCTCCTAATTTTTCTCACAGGCTCATGTAAGTTCAGCACAAACAGTTGAGCATTTAAGGTCCCCAACCCTAATCTGCGGGTTGCCATCTGATTGGATTTTATTCTGATCCTGATCTGATTTTAGGATGTATTTTAATTGATTGCCTGATCTTATGTTAATGTGTTATACATTTGATGTTAGCCACTCTGATCCTGGTTTTGGCCAGGGAGGCTGGGGTATAAATAAAAATGATGATGGTGATGATGACTGAGCTATGGCTGAGCTCCCAAATCCAATTTCCGCCCAGACACTGCTTCTGACTGGGGTATTCCGGATATGTCCGGGAAATTCTGGACATATGGCAGTCCTAGATTTAATCTTCTCACAGACATGGGAAATAACCACAACCCACAATATTCAAAGTCAGATGAACAAATATTATAGCTTGTTCATTTATCCATTAGATGGCAGCATAAGCTAATACAAAGAGAAATTCAAAGCTAGCCCCACCTTACTTCTGGTGCAAACTGGTTATTACAGAAACATAATGCCACTCAGTGTACATTTCTATATGTAACCGCAGTATTATGTCAGAACTGTCTAAACCATTTTTCTTCCTTCATTTAAAAACAACACACAATTTGGGTGACTTCCAAGTCACTCAAAAAGAAGGGGGAAAACCCCAAACAAAATAAAAATATTTCACATGACATTCTGACTAGAAATAAGAACATATTTACTTACAATAAACCAATACATTGTAAAAATTGTTACCATGCACATCTTTGCGTAGAAATTCGAAATCTCCTACTCCAAATTTACAGGACTTGTTTTAATATAGAGTTTGTCTTCATTTTCTGGTTGTTTTATAATTTGTGGACCTGTTTGCTGCCCTGGGCTCCTTTGGGAAGAATAGCAGGGTATAAATTCAATAAAGAAATAATAATACATCAATGCATTTCTGTAATTCAGTGTATGATAACACTGAGAACCAATTTTTTTCTTTAAAAAACACACTGATTAAATACATCTGCCCTCCTCAGATGTCACAATGAAGTGTTAAGCTACCATGTGTTGGGGGGCATGTGTGAATGCCTGCAACAGATAGCCTGTTGTACCTGTGGTGTCAGAGGGATGTTCACTCTGTGCTGGAATTTGGGGCTCCCATGGGAACCTAATGGGGAAGTAAGATGTGTTGAGGTTTTAAAGCTGTGAGCCCCTCCATCCTGTCCCCAGGTTGTATATATGTGTAAATAAAACCATACATCCTAAAGACACCACAGTCTTGGACTTCTGGGTTAGCGCCATCGGCGAATGGCGGAGTTCCTCCGATTGGAGGAACGGGCTCTGTGGAAACTGGGTCTTCCCACCGCGGCGAAGGTGGGGACCCGCTAGAAATCCCAGGCGGAGAAGCCTGGAAACGTGGGGTTCGGCAGAGCACCAAGAGCACCTCCCCCACTCACGGGGAAACCCCTTTTTGGGGCTCCGGAGCGGAGTGGGGTGAGCAGCGCGGTGCTGCGAACCGATTGCTACTTTCACGGAGGGAAGCCGCACAGCCATCGCTGGAGAGCGCTGACTTTTTCCTGATGACAATTGGACTCTAAAACAAGTACCCGTGAGTAAAAACGGAAGATTTGACTAAGAAACTTATGAAATTTATGAATTAGGCAATGAAGCGGGAAGGTCTAAACAGGAAGTCCGCCTTCCGCTTTTTGTAAATAGACTGAAGTAAAGATTTTGCAAGCTAAATAGCCTGGAAAATTGATCCAAAGATTGAAATTTCCTGCATTTCTAACCAACAAAACCCCCTTGACAGCAGGAGAAAAGGGGGGGGGGAACTTTGACCGTTTAATCCTGCAGAGAAAGAGTATAGGAATATAAGTTTCTATCGTCCCAAACCTGGAGACGGGGTGTCAGGACAGAAATGGTTGGAGATGTCCATTGATTGAAAACGGAACACTTTTGACAGATAGTTAAAAAAGAGAAACAAATGAACTTCAACGCTTCTTTCTGCATTTTTGTATTTTAAGGAAACAAAGTATTTGAAAATCGAAAGTAAATTTCCCTTTGTTGGATACTTTTTAAAGATGGACGTTAGAAACTGTGTCCCCTAGAGGGAGCTTGTCAGTTTGTTGCTGCAGTTTACAGGGAAACGTTATAGTTGTGAGAATTAGACTGTGGGACCAGCTATTTGACCTTGAACAGAAATGTGCAGGGAGGAAATTCTAACGTCTGCCCTTGGCAAAACAATTGCTATGCTGCAGCAGTTGCATGAGAAAATGAACTTGATGAATGAAAAGTTGGACTTTATGACTGTTGTAGCCAGTAAATATGAACCAACAGGAAACAAAGACAAAGAAATTCTACAACAATTAACGCAGGAAACTGGTTCGACAAGGCAAGTCCAAGGGCAGATGAAGATGGAAGAGGTCGCGATTGCACCTCAAAAGATACAAAGGGAGAGATCCAAAGTCCTGCATGACCATGGGAAGACTGAATTTGGAGTGTGTTTGGAAGTGCCTGGAGTCAAGGAAGCTCTTAGCTCTGGTGGGACTGTGAAACAAGTTGACAACTACTTCTGGAATAACTACTTTTTGGATTACAAAATTAAAATAGGGGAGGGGGATTGTGGGGAATGGGCTAACTTGATGAAAGAAAATAAAGATTATTACCGTTTGGAATTCCCCGGAGACCCTCTCCTCAAGGAGAGAGGGAAGAAACTACGAAAGAAACCAACAAGGGACAGGGAAGGGTGCAAGTATAAACGGGAACAAGAAAATCTGCAGAGGGGGCATGGAAGAGACCTGAGAGCCTCGGATATTAGAACACCAGATTGATGGATAGGATGTAATGGTTAGAATGGACTGACATAATCCAAAGCCAGGAAGAACGGATGTTGGATAAAATTAGAAGAGAATTTCTTTTTATATATTTTCTTTTTGGAATTAGTGTGATACTAATGAAATATCAGAATATGTTGGAAATATGTTGGAAATGAATTAATTGGCTTTAGTAGAAAGGTTTGAAGTATGCATAAATATGGTTTAAATTTTGAAATTTTATGGTTCTTTAGGTAAGATAAGGTTAAAGAAATCAATGGTAAATTGAATAACAGAATATAGTAAAAGTTGGAAAGGATATTGTCAGGGGCTCAGGAGCTGAGGCACAGGGAAGATGGGAGATGGAGAGCGAGGGGGAGGAATCCGAAGGGAGCGTAGGAGGGGACAGTGGTCCGAGGGATTCCATGAGCCTCTCCAGCGAATCGGAAGATTCACAGAAGGGAGCGCCAGTGGCCAGGGGCAGGGGGGTCCCAAGGGGAATGCCCCAGGAGCAAGGGGGCAGCAGGGACTCCCAGAGCAGTAGTTGGAAATCAGGACCAGCTTCCCCACCAGAGCAGAGTGGGGGGGAAGAGTCCCAGGCATCGGGGCCAGTGCTTTCCCCACCAGGGAGAGGAGACGAGGCAGAGCCTACCACGCCTCCCTCGGAGAGTTGGACAACGGAAGGGAGGTCAGATCCGGCCAGTGTCACGGAAGAGGGAAGCAGTGATAGAAGTAGTGTAACGGTTAGGAGAAAGGTCACTGGGTTGGTGCGAGAAGCAAATTCAAATGTACAGGAGCGCGGGACAGCAGAGAGTGAGGATTGGGAACCGGGTCCTAAAGCACGCCGGAGGCAGGGGGAGGAGCTAAGCGACTCAGCGTCGGAAGAGTCCAGAAAGGGCAATGCCCTAGAGGGCAGGAGGACCCAGAGGAGAAGAGAGCAGCGCAGGAGGTGGAGCAGGGCTAGGATCTTAAACTGGTGTGGAAGGGGCGGAGACTCAGACGGGACTTCGCCGATCTAGAGTCTAGACGTAGGGCTGCACGCTCTGGCTTTGAAATGGAAATTAAACTTCAATAAAGACTTTTGTACATAACATCAGCCTGGCGTTGGTCCTCTGTGAGCTGGGACCTAGAGGCAGCTCTGACAGATATGTTGAGTTAACGGGGGGAAAAAAGAGAGACAGATTGTTAAGACAAATTATTTAAATAAAAATGGTGAAGTATGGGAAGAATTTGCTGAAACAATGAATTAAGATAGAATACAAAAAGGGAGGTGTGAGGAGGTCCAAGAAATAAGTAAATGAAAGAATGTAATTTGTATTTGTATTTTTCTTTGTTATTCTTTTTTCTGTTTTTTGTTGTTTTGTTGTTGTATTTTTGTTTTTTCTTGTATTCTTTTTGAAATTTTGAATAAATATCATTTTTTTTAAAAAAAGACACCACATTCTCCACGGACCTTCATTCCAAGGAAACCAAACACAGTAACCCTTTGAGTGTCTTACCACTTGGAGATTGGGGTGGTGCATAATAGTAATGAACTCAGCATAGGCCAAACCATGGCTTATACTACCCATAGCTGGCAGCCCAAGGCATGGTGTAGTCGCAGATTACTTGGGAAGGACCTAGGGTGGGGGGAAGAGGAGGTTTAGGCAGCTGTGGGAAGGTAGGCACCTTCAGCCTCCACAAATACTTCATAGGGGCAAGATTTACTGAGAAGAGTTCCTGTACTCATTAGGCCTGGCTCCTCTGAGAAGACCTTGCTTCTTCTAATAAACAGTCAGCTCCACTTACCCAGTGTGATTTATTGCTGGCTAGTTCCCTGGCACTGGCAACATTTCTCCAAGGCCACAGGAGGCACCCCCCCCTCCAATATCCACTACCAGATAGCCATTTCACCTACTACTACAGCGGCAATTTCACCTGGTTCTCATACTGAAAATGAATGTACAGTGGTACCTTGGTTGTTGAACTTAATCCGTTCTGGGAGTCTGTTTGACTCCGGGAACCATTCGAAAACAAAGGTGCAGCTTCCGATTGGTTGTAGGAGCTTCCTGTACTCAATCGGAAGCTGCAGAAACTGCGTCGGAAGTTCGGCTTCCCAAAAACTTTCGCAAACCTTCTGGGTTTCACTTACTTCTGGGTTTGAGGCGTTTGGGAACTGATTTGTTTGGGAGCCAAGCCGTTCGACAAACAAGGTACCACGTTACCTGGGAAGCAGAGAAATTCCCTGAACCTTCTTTCTTTTTGTGCTGCATTCAGTTCAAACTTCTTTCCCCCCTTTTTCACTTGCAGGGACCTGTTTATTCTATGCTTTTCACAGTGCTTAGCAAAATTTAAAGCAACATCATAAATAATAATGATAATTAAAAAAGGGTTTGCTTCACTGCTCCAATTTCTTAAGGTTAGATCATTTTCATAGGATGTTTTTTCTAGTGATTCGTGCTTAGTACGAGTGATGATTGCATAGGCTGGACTCTTCAAGAACACAGAATAGATCAACTTAAGCACAAATGGGTGGAGACCTAACATGTATAAAATAAATTTATAAAAAATCTATTTGTCATGATATTTCACAGACCCAAGTGATGGAAGCACAATAACAAATTTGGATACTCACAATTTTGGCACAAAGTGCATGCAAATACTTGGCAATTCCAGCAACAAGACACAAAGTTTAGTGAAGCATCTTCAGGGTCCCTGCCAAAGGTTTTCTTTTCTTTTTCAATATCCCACATTTCCACTGGTTAAATATTCAATATGAAGCTTCACATAAATGTTTCAAGTCTCCAGAACAAATGAACTCTCTAGAATGCATCTCTATAATTGTTCTTGCTTCGGATAACTGACTCTAGCTCACGCTGTTGCCAAGATTAAAAAGTGCTCCATTATATTCATTTATTAGTGGGGATGGCATCCAAGTTCATAATGAACATCCAACTAGGGCTGAAGAATTGAACTTCAACTTCCTCATTTGGATGCATGTATCCAGAAAATTAGGATAAAGCCAGGTAAATTCACATTTTTCATTTATTCTTTCTCAGCATCTCCGTATCTGACATATTATTTACTGGTAGCTAATTAAAGGGAATCTTTTTTGAGCCTAGGGGCCAAATTCCCTCCTGGGCAACTTCCCAGGGGTCACGTGCCAGTGGAGGTGGGTCCAAAAGTAAAAGTGGGGAGAGCAACAATGTAAATCCCTCTCTAATCCTCTATCCAGACATGCAAGTGGTATTGTCAGAGTTGAACAACATGTTCCAGCCAGGCAAAATCTTTCAAGGATGGTGCAAAGAGGGGAGGGGAGAAGGGCAAATGGTACAGGGAGAATCCCAATGCCCAGATGCTGATGATTGGAGGGCTGGATTTGGAGGCCCCACTTTAAGACAACTTGTTGTTATCAGACCCATCAGAACTTGGGGGGTGGGTGGGCTGCAGCCCCCCCAGAGAGAGTTGTGTCTTTGGAATCCCCTCCCCCCTCCATTGTCTCTATACTCAAGGAGGGGCTTGAAGTGATGGGAACAATTAGAGCTGCTTAAGGAGTAGCTGTCAGGTGCTTGAGCAATCTGTCAGACAAGGGGGTTTAAGAAAGCAACATGGCAGGAACAGGGCTACACTGTTGTTCCAGTTGTCCGGAACAGCTGTATGTTGCCTAGGCCAGCTGTTTAGTGGAGAGCGTTGTTGTACATCACTTGCACGGTAGGAATTCATTTAACTGAGTGCTTTGCCAATAAAGAACTCAAAGTCCAGTCACTTGTCTTCATTTTTCTAGGGTGTGTTCAGGATAGAAGGTGCCTTTCTAGGGATTGGATGGGAGGCAGGTCCGCCCACCTTTTTCAGTGGGCGGCCAGGGATCCGGGCCCCTGCAGTGATCCAGCATGGTGGGGGGGAGTTGATGACCCCCTCATGCCATCCCGGTCATGTCATCAGTGCGGGGCGGGGCCCCACTGGCCAATCAGTGCCAGTAGGCGGCATGGCCATGGGAAATTTAACTGCTGCGTGGCCTTGACTCACGCCCTTTCACCAGATCTTGCCTTTCATCATTGGGCACTCCGTGGTGATCCTCTTTTGCAGCCTTTGGATTGAGCCTTTTGGTTTTGCCTTGGATCAAGCATCCCGGTGGCTGGGAAGTTCCCTGCCTGCATAGCCTTGCCACTCTCTCTACTGCTTTTACCTCCCAACCTTTTGATTGTGAGGCAGCGTGCTTGGGAAGGGAACTAAAAACAGCTTCTTGGTGGAGGATGTTTCTGCATTGATTCCAGCCTCCACAGGGAGGAGTGGGCAGCCAAGGTTCTGGTGTGAGAGTGATCAGCAAACTTGGCGTGGGCTGGTGTGGTGTCGTTTTGTCAGCCACGTGAGTGATTGAATTGTGTGTGCTGCTTCTCCTGGGGTTGAAGAGGATAAATTCAGTTCATTTGCCACCTGAGTTCCCTAGTACATCAGCTGTTGTCTTTAGCGACTCTCGATTCCACCAGTTGCAAATCATATACCTTTTGGGACTCTTGGTTCAGCACCAGCTTTTCCAGTTCACCTTCACTTGCACCCATCTTCAGCTCAGGCCCCATCAGCAGTGCACATATCACCTGAGCTTGCAGGCCCTTCTCACCCCAGTCCCCAAAGTTCGCATAATTACAACCTGCCCCCTCCCAGCCCTTTGCCTCATCAGTCGGCAACAACTTCTTCCATTGTCTTGCAGGGTGACACACACCCTGTCATCACTCTGCCGCAGGTGGCGGGTAGCACTGGGGTGGAGGGTACTGGAGCCGAAAAGAGGGGCAAGGCTCTGACACCTCCAGCTCGGAGGAGTTGGGCTACCTCAGAATAGTGGGTCTAAATCACCAGTGAAGAAACAGAAAAGGCAACATTCCCCTCCAAAAGGGAAGAAGAGTCATAAGGATGATACTGACAAGGAATCAGGTACATCCAGTTTGGAGTATGATAGCGATGCCTCACTGGATTGTTAATAGGTGGAGGGGGAAGATTCAGATTGCCATCTGTTCTCTGCAACCTATGCCAGTGAATTCTTTGGGGCCCTCAGGGTGAGAGAATGTGTCAGTTAGGGTGAGCCTGGCACCTTCTCCAGAGGGCTATTACAAAAGGACATAAACCTTAGCCGCTCTGCATTGGTAATCCACATTCGTCACTCTAAAACAGACCAGTCAGGTAAAGGCATGCTAATCAGGTTCTCAGCTTCAAAATACAAGGGCCCTTGTAAAAGACACCAGAAGGTATCTATACCTCAGGTCTCCTCACTCGAGCCCCCTAAGATCATTCCCACAAAGACATACAGACCCGGCTGTGGACTTCACAGCTCATTCCTTTAGAATTGGGGCCGCCACGGGTCTTCCTACAGATAGGATTAAAGATATGGGCTGTTGAAGTTATGCATATAGAAGATACATCCACAATATCTGGATTGTCGGACACAGCATAGCCCATTGGGCCCACATGCATGCCATCGCTACCGGCAAAGGATGCCGCCTGGGGCTCCCACAGAACATCAGGGTCTCTTGGCTGACAAGACGTGTTAATGAAATGGCACAAATTCATGTCCATCATGACAATGGGAAATGCATTGAATGGCCTTTATGTTTAATTGGTCATTCAGCTGGGTGAAAATGACTTAGTTCTAAGGAAGGGCATTGACCTAACCTGGAACATTAAAGAGGACTTTGATAAGCTTGCTGCCCTGTACCCGGCTTAACCATAATTTGGTCGCAGCTGCTGGAGAAGCCTTGCTGGCGTGATTGCCCTGACCTGGTTGCCAATAATAGAGCTAGAAAGAAAGCAAACCACACAGTTGTGCAAAAGGTACAACACTTGAAAAGCTGTGTGATACATCACCCTGCCCATCACCTTCAACCAGCAGGCCTTTCCTCCCTGTAATGACAGGGTACACCTTTCTGATGTGGGCAATGATATCTGGTTGGATGACATTACAGAGAGCATCAGGGATTGGTTGCAAGTGTGATGGTGTTGGCGGTTAGCCGTTTGGGCTCAAGTGGCGGTTAGGCATTGGGTAAGCCTTCGTTTGGATGGAGAGGAGGTTGTAGCCTCCGCCTACCGGTCCTGGCCATGCCCCCACCAGCCAGCGGATTGGCTGGCCAGTCACTGATGTATCCGGGATCCCCTGGGCAATGCAGGACTTTGTTCCCCGCCCCTGGAGGAGAGTGGGTGGCCACACGGTCCACCACAACTCCTCCCCACAGTGAAGTGGAGCGGACTTGTAGCCTCCGCCTGCCCCTCCTCATTAAGAGTATCATGTTAAAGGGATCTGGGGGTGTAGATCCTGTCCGATGCCCGGACGTGGTCTAGGACCATGCCACAACCCCAGTAGGGACACCTCAGGGTGCTCCTATTTGATGTAAGTCATAGGGCTCCCCCTATTGGTGGTTTACCCTTAGATGGACCCCCAGAAGACAAGCGGGAGTTGAGATATAGCCTCGCTTCACCCAATGCCTAAGCCAAACTGCTCACATCTGTAACCAATAAAGTTGTGGCCTATTTGAACCCAAAAACTAAAATACTTGTGTTCATGTGTTTAGTAATCACTAGGGAACTGTGGGTCACAGGGCCTTGGCACCCATTAGATTTCTTGTTTGTAGGAGTGCTTAAGCTTGAGGTGACGTGCAATGTAAAGCAATGCAGGCTTCCAGTTAGGGATGAATGAGGAATTGTTTTCTGTGAATTTTGTTGGGAATTGACTTGGTCTGCCTCTCCCAAATTAATGTGCAGATCAGAATGGATTTATACTTCAGATTTTCCCCTTCAAACTTCCCCTTAATTTGTGATACAGGTCTCCACCTAACAACAACAAAAAGTGCTATTTTTCTAGAAAAAAAGATGCCGGAACTCATCACAAACACTTGTCTTGTTCTCTTATAATGGCAATGGTGCTTATCTGAGAGGTGCCAGAACTGAATTCTGGAGAGTTCCAGCTGAAAAAAAGCCCTGACAATACTACTACTACTACTAATAATAGTTGCCGCAATGCATGACAAAACATATGTCCAGAAATGAGTACAGTGAGATAAAAGATGAATTTAAATGCATATTTAAAGGCAAATTTAATACAGTTTTTTCTAAAACAGGAACCAGGACAATATGTATTTATGAATGAATAAATATGAAAATTACACAGTCGGAAATAGATTGATTTCTCTATCCCTAGCTTCATCATAATACTTTTTCTCATCATCATAAATGAAGCAAATGAGGCGGGTTTGATCCTATAGTCATTTGCTGGAGTGTAAACCTTTACTTCTAAACTGAGAACATATAAACATCCAGGAGAAACCTAGGCGGGCAGAAGAAGAGTTAAATAAGAGAACATCAGTTTAAACCAACATAATTTGTCTCACCTGGGTTGTGAATTTGGTTGTACGTCTGTGATTGTTGGATGGGCCATAATTCATTTTCTCCCATTAAAAATCTAATGGAAAACACAGGGCATTCTTTAGCAACCAATTTCCAAGGAGCAGCTAATGAAGGCAGCACAATGATCCTATGCAGGAGCTGAAAGCAATACCAGCAGACTGAATGTCATCACAGCATGAGCCTAATTATTCAATTTTTAAACTAATTTTGAGGGCTTTCCAGTGACTATGGAGTTTAATAGTTTTAACGTGCTTTAGTTTAATGTATTACTCAGATAGGAAAGACTGATTGTTTTTTGGGCACTGGAGGGGGAAAGAAGCCCTAGCATGACAAATGGACCTTAATGCTTTACAGAATGTTTTTTGCCTACTATCTCATTATCTCATTCATAAAAAAACAACAACCCACCATGGTTTGATCTTGTGACTCCTGCCGAAAGCTTTGCTCCCTGTTTCCACTCAGCTACCAAATTCTACTCAAATCATTGCATCCAAGTCCTGCTCTAAGTACTGTAGACCAGTTTAAACCAAATGGAGATGTCCCCCCACACCTGCCCATTTACTGCAGTTATCTGCAGGTGGCCTTCCTTGCGGTGCTTCATGTACCTTGGCAGCTCAGGCTACATCCTTCAGCGCAGCAGCAACTGCCTTGAGGAAGGCACTGCAGTTAGTCAAGCTCCAACACCATCTACATTTTGTTGGATGCTAAACGCGGGTGGCTCTGTGGTGTAAACCACTGAGCCTAGGGCTTGCCGATCGGAAGGTTGGCGGTTCGAATCCTCACGACGGGGTGAGCTACCATTGTTCGGTCCTTGCTCCTGCAACCTAGCAGTTTGAAAGTACATCAAAGTGCAAGTAGATAAATAGGTACCGCTGCAGCAGGAAGGTAAACAGCATTTCTGTGCGCTGCTCTGGTTTCGCCAGAAGCGGCTTAGTCATGCTGGCCACATAACCTGGAGAAACTGTCTGTGGACAAACGCCGGCTCGCTTTGGCCAGTAAAGTGAGATGAGCACCGCAACCCCAGTGTCATTTGTGACTAGACTTAACTGTCAGGGGTCCTTTACCTTTTCAAACATTCCCCTCCCTATTTACAAGTTTTCCCAGAAGCTGTGAGCAGCATGCATTTAAAAATAATTAAATACAGAACAGTTTTATCTGTTTTATCTTGTTTTCTTTTATTGCTTTATTGTTGCACAACACTATGGTATTTTGTAGAGGTCTGTGCATATACCAACTGAAGAAACCATCTGCGATTTTTTTTTTTTTTTAATTGGGGTGGTCAAACAGACTTGTGATTGATAAAAAATAGGCTAATCCATCCAGCCCTAACTGTGGCATGGAAACCAACCCATGTCTTAGAAGCCTATTTGTTGCTGGAGCCATTATTTCATATTATGAGATTTTGTATAGAGGGTGTCTGCTCTTCTGTTCCATCAGTGGAAGGAAGGAGCTTTTTCATGACTTGACTCTTTTTAGAAGATGGTAGTGGTTTAGTTCAATTGCAAGCTGGCTATAGGGTAATAACCTTACACTCAACCCAGCAACCAAAGGGAGCAGCCAAAAAAAGAAGAAGCAAGAATGAATCAGGCAAACTTTCCAAAACAGTCAAATGAAATTCTGTGTACCTGCAGATGATTTTTTAAAAGTACAAATGATAAAAGATTGACTGGTGGTAGATCGTATAAGTAAAGAAACTCCCATAAGCCTTTGACTTTGTACATTTCTTGACCCACTTCAACAAATATCTTAGTATCCCAGTTCCAAAGGCTTCTGATAGTTGGAGGGTAGGTAGATGTTGCATCAACTAACCTTGAAAACTTCTGTGCCGACTTAAAATGCCCGCTGAAAGCTTTTTTTATTCCACTGGGCCTATGCAGGCAATAAAACATACATCCTTCCATAATAGTCAACTGATGTCTATTTTTGGTTTTATTGTATTGTATTCTGTTTTTATGACACAGCAGTATACAATTTTTTAAAAAAATAAGTAAGTAAGTAAGTAAGTAAGTAAGTAAGTAAGTAAGTAAATACTCTTACACTGTACCCCCACTTTATTTTAAAGCATGTAAGAGTAAGATAAATATATTCCTAGGATCTGGGCACAAGTCACAAATTTTGATGTGCCTCCTGACTGGAGTGTGGCGAGCCTAAATAATTGACTTGTGGAAAGGAGAACAGGGACCTCAGCTATGGGCTTGCAAATCTACATCTTTGCAAGGAAAGAGCAATAGAACAATAATAATTTGTCCAATACAAAGAGGAATCAGCATTACCCATCCAACTGGAATCTAACTGAACAGAGGGGAAGGATAGAGCAGTGAATCTTCCATAAAAATGGACTCTGATGTGGAAGGGTAGGTTGCACCCAGAGAAGGCTTTAATTGTGTGATTTCATTTCTTGTGGCACAATTACATGCCTCAAGCACTCCAGAAGGGGGAGACATTTGATTCAGTTTGCATTTAAAGGTAAGCCTAATTAATTCACACTTCCCAAAACAACATGAAGACTGAAACACGGCCATCCTTTGAAATTCATACATTTCTGAATTTTGCAATGTAGTTCTCCAGCCGAGTAATATGTTGAACAATTCACATACAGAGATAAAATGTACATAAAAGTGCATGCATAAGTGAACATAATATAAAAATGCATTATTTCTGGTAACTAGCTTTGTAAAAAAATGTGTCAGGCAAAAGTTCATAGAAATGTATGTATTAGGAGAAAACTGACACGAAGATACTGAAGATTTCTCATGAAGACTTTTTAAAAAGTGGAAGCTTAGATGGAAATGTGGAGAAAAAAGAAAAACTGAGATAAAGCAAAATTGACCAATCCACCCATCACTCTTTAGCTCATAGATGAGAATTAACATGAATGAGCTGCAACACAGGGGTGAAGGACATGCACTATATTCAAAAGACCCAGAATTAATCTATGACATCTCTAGTTGAAACTGACCCTAGGAAGGAAGAAGTTGTTGCTCTCTAAGATGCTCTTGATCTCATCACTTTGCAAACATCAACACATTGGTCAGGACTGGTAGCAGCTTACCATGTAGGCATGGAAGAATCCATCCATTTTGGTCTATCTCAGCTTCTTAGTTTCAAAATCTTAAGATCAGTTTGCCCCATTTCCTCCTCAGAAACTTGTATGCATTTTCATGTGCCTTTCCCCTAAATACACACATTTTTGTGCACATTTTTGCCTACTATAATGCATTTTTGCAAGCAACTTCTCATCGCATTTTATGTTAACTTACTGCATGCTTCCACTTCATAAACACAGTTTTTGTATGCATTTTTAGGCTGGAGAACTGGACCACAACAATTCAGAGAAGGGTGAATTTCAAAGGATATATTTGTTTTAGTTTGCTATGGTGCTGGAAAGTGTGAAATAGGCAGATTTGTATTAAAATGTACAAAATTCTCCCTCACCCTTACTACAATGTATCAGAATAATTTCTGGGCCAGCACAAATCCTGACATCATCTATAACATTCCTACAAAAAAGCATCACTAGAGGGGCAATATATTTCACTGCTGTGACATGCTTAAGGCCCACTAATGAACTAATCTCTCTTATTTTAAAACTCCCAGTTTTGAATTTTGTTTAATTAAATGAAAACCACTAAGGCATATGTTCCCCATCATCTTTTCTCTGCTGACTTAGAAAGGCTTCTGGGATTAGGAAGCCCTATGGGGAATTGTTGTGAGATTAAAATTTAGAAAAGGATTTTCCATTATGTAGATACTTATAATTAATATTTTGTCATGTTCAGGGCTCAGTGGTGCTGCCATTAGCTACTGCTCATAAAGACAAACAAGAAAATGAGGTTTAAACTTGATAACTTCATTCCTCCAAATATAGCCCGGTATTAGGAACTTTGTGCAGTTTTCAGCAAAGCCTGCCACCAAATTAGCAGAGAGATGGACAGCAGCCAATTCAATTAAAAGGCCATGATCAGGAAAGAAGAAAGCCCACCAAAAACATAATTTGCCTCCATGCCGCTTGAGCTTAGACAGATAACTTTTGGGAGAACATTGGAGGAACTGATGAGATTCCCTTCAAACCTGTTTAGTTTTTCATTTAATTTTTTTAGGGGTAGCTGCACCTGTCTGCTCCCTTGTGTACATTGAACAGTACAGTAAGGTGGACATGTTGTTAAGTCACACTGAGACAAAACATTTTTATAAAGTGATTAACAAATGAAATGTTTGTTAATGTTTATTTATTTAAGACATTTCCAAGTGGTTATGTAAAATCAAACCATACATAGAGTTATCATAAAACCGAACACTGCCTTAATATGCCTTTTGGAATAAGAAAGTCTTTGTCATACACCTGAAGTTCAGCAAGCAGGGTACCTGCATAATCTCAATCAGGAGAGAGTATTGTTAAAGCTATGGTATTCCCAGTAGTGATGTATGGAAGTGAGAGCTGGACCATAAAGAAGACTGATTGCTGAAGAATTGATGCTTTTGAATTATGGTGCTGGAGGAGATTCTTGAGAGTGCTATGGACTGCAAGAAAATCAAACCTATCCATTCTTAAGGAAATTGTGCTCATCGGAAGGACGGATCCTGAAGCTGAGGCTCCAATACTTTGGCCACCTCATGAGAAGAGAAGACTCCCTGGAAAAGACCCTGACGTTGGGAAAGATTGAGGGGACAAGGAGAAGGGGACGACAGAGGACAAGATGGTTGGACAGTGTTCTCAAAGCTACCAACATGAGTTTGACCAAACTGCAGGAGGCAGTAGAAGACAGGAGTGCCTGGCGTGCTCTGGCCCATGGGGTCATGAAGAGTCGGACACGACTAAACAACAACAATAAAAACAACCACAGGATTAGTTTTTCAGCACTGAGTGCATTGCATTGCAGCCATGGGGAACCACCAACAGACTCCTCCAAAGATCTCAGGGATCATACTGTCTGTAAGATATCGTGGAACTAACTTGTTAAGGACCTTGAAAATTAATACAAGAACCTTGAATCTGATCTGGTAATGTAATGGTCATGCCAGCTGGGGCTGAATGGAAAGAGTGTGCAAATGAATTGCAATGAAAACATTTCCATTAAAAGTTGAATTTCATCAGCAGAGAATTCTGCAAGTGGAGCACCACAAGCAGAAAGTCACCCACTTTACTTCGGAAAGGCCACATGCCTTAAAGCACTATTATGATGCAACTTTAAACAGCCATGGCTCCCCCCTCCAAAAAAATAATAATCCTGGGAGCTGTAGTTTGTTAACGTGCTGAGAGTTGTTAGGAGACTCCTATTCCCTCACAAAGCTACAATTCCCAGAGTTTCCAGTGAAAAGAGATTGACTGTTAAACCATCTGTGAATTGTAACTCTCTGAGAGGAACAGGGGTCTCCTAACAACTCTCAGCACACTTAACAAACTACAGCTTCCAGAATTCTTTTTGAGGAAGCATGACTGTTTGAAATCATATCATAGTGCTTTAAATATATGGTGTGAAGTTGGTGGAAGAAGACAGGAAGAAATTCAAAGATTATTTACAGAAACACTATAAAATTTTTGAATGTTAATGATGCTGGAATGAAATGAAGTGGTTTTAGCAATAAGGTAAAATAGGAGTATGTAAAATTGGATTGATATTAGATGAAAATTTGAAGTTATAATAGGTGAAGACAAAGAATTAAGAGTAAATAAAGAGGGTATGGATTTGCTGAACTAACTATTAACTGGAATACAAAAAAGGGAGGCGTGAGGAAGTCATGAAAATAAGCAAATGAATGATAAGATATCAGAATGAGGGATTTTTATTTTTTCACTTTTCTTTTTATGTTAAATTTTGGTTTTTGTATCTTTTTTGTGTATCTTTTGTTTACCGTGTACTGTTTTGTAACCCTTTTTCTTTTTGTTAAAAACTTAATAAATATGATTTTAAATAAATAAATAAATAAATAAATAAATAAATAAATATATGGTGTGAATATGACCATAGTGGGATATCCCTGGGGAGTGTGATCCTGTAATTTGTAAACCATCATTTAGATACAGTTGCTTTAGTGCACCTGCACCAGTTCTTAGCGTGCACTGATCCCAACTTGCTGTGCTACTCTCTCCTATGTAGAGAGTCGCCCCAAAGAGATTTTTATAGCAATAGCAAAAGTCAGTAAAGATCTGCTCTATTTTCCCTTAAAAACAGGAACAGCAAAATTCAGCAAGAGCTTGCTACCTTTTTGTTTTTTATCGCTGAAAGAAATGGGCCGTGACATTCCTGTCGCACAGCTGATGGTTATCAAAGCTCTCCATGATTAAGAACCAATGACTAGCAAACTTTCAAAGTGTCACTTGAAATTATCAAACTGGAATGGATTTTTCACAACCACATCAAGGTAGCAGCAGTTGATAAGAAAAGTGCAATCCAATTTTCCTAGATGAATTAACTTCAAGCCGTCAAAAGCTGCTAATTTGAGTACACATTTCCCCCTCTTCCAAAGGAAACAGTTTAACCCCCTTCAAAATGTGCGCAAGGTAGCAGGTGTATTGTACATTGAATAGATAGTATTATTATTAATATGCAGCTGAGTAATTTACATCCCATCAGTCCTATGAAGATTCAGAAAACTAGAGCTGAACTACAGGTTATGAAGACCATAATGGCATTCCCACACCAGTCTTAGCGTTCTTCTAAGGATCTCAAAATGTTATACACAGTTCTTCTCCATCATAACAATATGTGATCTGGGGATTATTGTTACTGTTGAATTTGTGTACTGCTTAATGGACAACAGACCTCTAGGTGGTTGCACAAACATTAAAATGTAAGCTAGGTGCCCCTACTCAGTGAGGCTGACTTACACTGGGCCAACCTTAAAACCACCTGCCTTGTTCTGGATCTGGTTTCCAATTAGTTTGGAGGTCAGAACATTAGGAAAATATGGTAATAATTTAGCCCTTGGGTCAGCATCCAGGTCAGGTTTAGTATCTAAGGGATGGTCTTCTTATATTAAGTTCTGGCTCAAGTTCTGGGACTCCAATTGGGATGTCTGAATAGGAGCCTTCCCACAGTACACACCTATTCCTAAGGTATGTGTGGATAATGCCATTTGTTCAAACATCAACAGTGGGTTAATATGAGATTAACAGCACAATGAGCAGTACTCAAATTGATTTTTTGTTCAGTACATCCCACCTTCTCCCAAGGTTCAGCTATGCTGAAGGAAGTCTGCATCTTCAGGCCTCACTGTCTGCTTGGAAATGCAACCATTGAGTAGGCTTCTTATGGACACACAGAATTTCACAGTAGTGCAGTAAGGAACCCCAACCAGCAAGTGAGAGCAGAGAGGCTGCAGATGCAACAGGGATGTATTGTAAGAGGGAACTCCATTGCAAAATTAGGAGAGGTGCAAATTTTGAAGGATGGGTGTGCATCAGTTGGTGGGCTTTTAAAATGTGAATTATGTAGGTTGCCATTCAATGTGAACTGAAACAAATTTTCCCCATCTCTACCAACAGTAGAAACGGTGGAGCCACTGGTGGCTGCTATTTTATCCCCCCCCCCCCCCGCCCTTGGAATGATGCTACATCATGATATAATATTAATCTAAGGGGTTTTTTTGGGAAAGAAAAAGGCAGCTCTCTTTTAAAAACAACAACACAAAAAGATGCCCCCTTGTGGCAGAACATTCTGAGAAGATAAAATCGAGTTTTTCATAAGGAGCTTCTCTGAAGCAAAAATATGCAACAAAATAAAAAAGGAACCACCACCTTACAACCCAGCTCTCCCAATCACACTTTGTATTCATGAGTGACTGCACTTCCAGCTTCCAGTCTATTGGATCAATCTCTATTCCTTCAGGGCTGCCTTGGTCTAGCCAGCTACATTATTCAATAGAGTTTGCTATAGAAGTCTGTGTTTTCTGAAAAAGAAGGGATGACAACAGTGATAAGAGAAATTGTGTCTCACAAGCAGGACTTGCTATCAAGCCCATCACACCTGCCAAATCTAGGGAATTAGGGATGGGCCCCATAGTTCAGTGGAAGAGCACCTACTTGGCATTCCCTGAGAGCCCCTAGAAGGTTTAGCGCTTGCGTAGCTCCAGCTAAAAGGAACAGGTGACGGGTGACAGGCAGAAAGAGGACTTCTCACAAAGCTTTAGCTAGCTCTTGTCATGGTAGACAATATTGGGCTGGATGGGTAAATGGCTGACTCAGCATAAGTACCTCAAGGACCGCCTCTTCCTGCATGAACTAACCCAGGCCCTGTAATTGCTTTCTTTGGGTTTTTATTGGTTGTGTATGTTGTAATTGGTTGTTATTGTACGCTTTTTCTAGTTAAGCCATCTTTTAAAAAATTAAAAAATTATAAAGCATATTTTCAAAGAGAGGCAGCATAAGGCAGCATACAACATAGAAATCTAATTATATAATTGTAAGATCAGTTTTTTTAAAAAAAGGCATTGATAAGCTGCTTGGTAAATAAATAAATAAATCACACTCACCAGTCTGAACAGTTTTCAAAGCAGAAAGAAAGTGAGGATGACCCCTGCCAAAGTACTAGTGGCAAGGAATTCTACAGGGCTGGGCCTGCCATGCTAAAGGTTTAATCCCAGTGCTTTTTTGTTTGTTTGTTTTACATGAGGTGCCTGTAATCATAACTCGATAAAAGTGCTGCAGCTGCCAGCACAAAATAGCACTGCTTTAGGTGTCAGCAGAGCTGGCCCAAGACATTTTGGCACCTAAGGCAATCCTTCAGGTACTGGGTGAGTGGAGATCTACATCAGGAGCAAAGGGAGAATAAAGAGGTATACTGGGATCTGCTGCCCCTATGGATCCTGCAGCCTGAGGTGGTCTCCTCACCTGGCCTTTTGAATGGGCAGGCCCTGGGTTTCAGTATTCAGTACTGGTGAGTACCACCACAAAAAAATCACTGAGTACAACTCCCAGCAAAGCAGGAGTGTGTTGCGTTTAGCCTGCACTGCTGTGAATACACCCTGCACTGCTTGCAGGACCAGGTATCAGGTTCCCATACCCCAACCCATGCAAATAAGAGACCAATGAGGCTGGTATTTGGGTCAAAACAGGCCACAACTTTATTGAATACTTCTGGCAAGGGGTGGACCCGAACAAAGCCTACCTGCTCCTCCCCCTAGTGCAGCCCAAGCCCCAGCCTGCATCCCCATTAGCCTGGTGCAGGCTAGGATCCAGTTCCTGATAGGCAGAGGGGGCTTAGGCTCCCACTGTCTATCAGGAAGGGCACCACTGTTCCAGTTCCCTCGTCGGGGCGCCGGTGAAGCCTCTGGCGTCCTGCAACGCCAAAAGGGGTGAGCGGACTTGCAGCTTCCAGCCTTCGCTATTCGCTACAACCAAATTTCATCACTTAGCTCTCTCAATTTTCTGGGTTAAGGGTTATCTCCCACCCCCACCCCAGGAAGCAATAAACATGGAAATGAGGACTAAGCTTCCACTAGATTCTGCTAGATTTCCAGAACTGGCTTTTATGTTCTGTGAAAGCTCAAATATAATGTGGAAATTTACAGTTAGGGAAACAGCATAAACTGCCGTGTGAATGCAGTCCTAAATGTACTAAATAAATACAATATCACCTTTCAATTAAAAATAAAAGCCTCAGTGTGAAATTCAAGTTCTGGAAATCATTCTGTTGCTTAATGTAGGTCAGGATCTTTTCAGCATAAAACCTCAGTGTTAACACCATGGGCTAACTCATTCTGAGAAAGCCAAGTTCATTTGGCTTGATAGATATTGCCTTTCACGCAACAAAGATGATATTGGCAGAAGGGAAAATGCAATGTCAGTTGCACTTTTGTCTCGCTTTGTTTGCTTGTTTCTGCACTATACATAATGGTTAGAGTTGGAGATCTACTGGCAAGAATTCCTGACAATTAAATGGAAGCCTGTGGGTGGGGGTGGGAGTACCACACAGACTAGAAGTTGTTCACTGATTATTTATATTACAGTTCAGGGATTTCACTAGTCATTAGAACGGTGCAATGCTCCCAACGGTGTATAGCAGTTATCATCTTCACACCGCGATCATAGAAAGCAATGGCATAACATTATTTCCAGTCTGGTTACATCCCCAGGTAGACATGCTGAGGGCTGACACTTGCAAAAAGGAACTGACATTTGTGTGGCTAATTAGCATTCATTTACCCTTAGGCTTTGCCCAAAGAGAGAAAGGAAAAAGCCCCTCATAGTGTTGTCTTAATGACAGCTATACAAATTCCGAACTCTGATATTAATGGGAAGTAATTACTCAGCTTCTCTGCTAAACAGTTTGTAAACTAGCTAGCAACTATGATACTACCAATTAACTGTAAATTAAAGGAGTGGGGGAAATGGGTTTTTCCATTTGAATTCCAAGCCCCCACCCTAAATAAATCATCATCATCATCATCATCATCATCATCATCATCATGTTTTATCCAATTAAGTCTATAGAGTAGATGCATTGAAATGAATGGAAGTTAGTAATGCCCATTCATTTCAATGGTTCTGCTCTGAGGAGGACTAGTGTTGGATACAACCTATTATTATTATTTCTCAGGCACCTTTTCCCATATCTATATCTATACACACATAGTATCATTACAACTTACACATGTTTAATATGTGCAATTTCAACTTTACATTGTTGAAGGCCAGCCGGTTCAAATCACATAAATCAAAGGAACCAAAGGCAGACAGCTTCAGAGCTCTTTTGCAGAGGGTTTCTGAGGCAAAACAAAATTCAAGCTCCAAGACTTGCTAACTGGCCTCTAAAGCTCTCTTGTGTTGGCTCTGGAAGGCTCTTGCAAGGTCTCACAAGAACCTCCCAGAAGTCTAAAGAGCTCTCTGCCTTACTTTTTTTTTGGGGGGGGGGCAAGGCCCACTTGGAGCATAGCTCCAGAAAGGGAGTGGTTCCAAGGGGGTGGTTTGAGTTTGCATGCTTTTGCATAGATGTGCCATCCCTGGAACATAACCCTCATGAAAGACACAATCATTATCTATATCTAGATATATATCATTACATATCATGCACAAATATATATACAAACAGAAAAACAGAACTAGTTACCTATATAATCCAAAATAATCATTTCCCACAAAATGGCACAATCAATATCTGCACAATCAATAATGAAAGACTGTCAAAAACTGAATAAAAAGGTTTTCTTGTGGGCTTTAAAAAAAAAGTACTTCAAAGAGCTATCCAAACTCTTTGAGTAGAGATGATGGTGAGACACAAGCTCCATTTGCACTATACATTCAAAGCAGTTTCTTACTATATTATTATGAATTTTGTGTGGGGTAGGTTGTTTGCCTGGGTGCCCTTTAATTCCTGAAAAAGCCAGAATAGCTTCTTGGTGAGCTAAGCCTAGATAACAACCATTAAGGGAACAAAGAAAGCGGTTCTGTTCTAGATGGCAAATGGGTGGGACCACTCCCTCAACTGCCTGCTGGTTAGAAATACAAAAGCCAGAGTTGAGAGTTGAATGATGTGAGCTAGAAGCTGGAAGCAACAAGCCAGGGAGTGAGAAATTCAGAGTAATGCTTGATTTCTGTTTGAATACAATACTATGGCCATTGGAGAAGCAAGGCTCTCTTGAGGTGTCAATGCTGTGAACCCCTCCATCGTAGGCTCAGGTTGTATATGTGTGTAAATAAACCAAATATCATAAAGACACCACAGTTTCCACTGTCACTCATTCCGAAGGAACCCCGGGAATCTTGCACCGCTTACGAGATTGGGGTAGCCAGCAACAATGTGAAACATTCATGGTTTCCCCAAGAATCCTGGGATCTGTACGTTTCCTAAGGATGCTGAGACTTGTTAGGATACCCTTATTCTCTTCACAGTGCTACACTTCTGAGTGGTTTAAACAATCAGCTTCTCTTCCTACAGGTGTGTGCACACTTTTCCAATCACGCCCTGCTCCCTTGGCACCAGTGGCGTAGCGTGGGGGTGCAGGGGGGGCCGGCCGCACCGGGCGCAACATCTGGGGGGGGCGCGCTCGCACTCGCAGCTCTCTGCCCCTACCTGGCTCACTGCTGTGCGAATCCGAGCCGAGCCGCCGGGTCGCCGCCCACTGTGGAGGGGGGGGTGCCAGGCGTGTGGGTTAGGGGGCGCAAATTACTTGCCTTGCCCCAGGTGCTGACAACCCATGCTACGCCACTGCTTGGCACCCCATATACCATGTACTTCCACCCCAAGCAGCTTTGCTGGGTTTTCATGGGCAGTTCTTCTGCCTTTGAAACTGCATGCCAACACATTTCCTGACTTGCTCTGATGGCTTATAGAAGTTTGCATGCTAAACTTTTTTTATCCTTTAATAACATTTCCCCAAAGTTATAAACCTTTGAGGTTGTGGCAGGAAAAACAACACTTTCAATAATAATAAAAAATAGTGACAGAGGTTTAACTCCACTTTTGTGAGTTGTGACATTATAATTACAGGTAAGAATCTATTGAAGTAAACACTTCATTTGCGCAAGCATCAGCCTTCACAAAAGTATGTTGCAGTGCTGACATTTCAGCGCAAGGCAATAGGCTGACAGCAGGACTGACTGACAACAAGTCACTCTACGGCAGAGAAACAGGGAACAAACACAGAGACAAATGGCTTTTAAGCACATAGATGTATGGATTTTCCTTTCTCCTTCCTCTTTCTCTGCCCTCCGGGATAAAATGGGTAACAAGGGCAATTAAGCGAGGCAGGCCCATCATGCTATCTTTAATTAACCCCTGTGTCTGAATTGTCACTAGCAGAGGCAGGAGAGTGGGTCATATTCATCTGATGGCTAGAGCCCAAACAAGAGCAAAAGGAAGTGATGGAATACCTCTGCCTCTCCAGGTAACCTAGAACTAGAAATTGCTAAGAAATTCAATTTTGTTTGCATTTTAATGAGAAACTACCTAATACAGCTATCCTTCAAAATTCTCACCTCTCTGAATTTTCATATGTGGTTCATTCTCCAACAAAAGAATGAGTACAAAAAAAAATGCATGCATTATAGGAAAATGTGCCTAAGAATATTATATTGAGAGAAAACCATGTGGAATATTGAGTACAATCTGCATTCCATACAATTCAAAATTTAAAACAGTAAAATAAAATATAAGAACTAAAAGAAGCAATAAAAATACAACGGCTATTTAAATTGGGCATGCCATGGGCCACCTGAACCAGCCCACAAACCAGTGGTGGCTCATGAACCACAGACTGGGAACCCCTCGTATAGTTCATTGTATATTTTGGAATCTTAACCAGGGATAAGGCAACAGACCACATTCAGTGTTAACCTTTGGATAATATCAGCCTTCCCCATCCTAGTGCCGTTCCACATATTGCAGAACTGCAAACCCCCATCAGTCCTGCTCGTGGAGCTGGAGCATATGGAAACTGGAATCTGGCAACATTTGGAGGTCACCAGTTTGGGGGAGGCTGGATAAAAGTTGTTTACCAGGGTAGTGACAAAGTCACTCAAAGAGTTTCCTGTTTGATCAAGTATTATAACATGGTTCCCTGCAACTGAACATCGTACCATACCAATCCTCTAAAAACTCAGCAGGGGCTTTTACCCTTGCTGTCAGTATGAGTACTTACACACAGAAGGGAAAAAATGAACACAAAACCCATTAAGGCAACATGGGCCTGAACTATTGTGGGGAGGGGGAAAGCAATTGTAATAACCTGAAACTATTGTCTTATCCTTTTGACCTTAAAGGTTCATAGCCATTTCTCCATACAGCAAAAAAATAACCTGAAACATTCCATCTTCCTATGACATGACGAATGAGCTTCGATTAACAGCAGCTAAAAGAAGAAAAAGCCACTAATGTGTTTTATACAGTCACTGATCAGTTCCTGACATGTAATATTTCATTGGTTTGAAGACATTAAGAGATGTTGTGTACCTAGAAACAACAGCTTGCATGATGGTACATCTATCATTACATGTGTCATAAAAACAAGGAGGACATAAATTTGTTTCTGCCTGTTAAAGTCTAATTACCTGTAAAATCATTACTTGGCACTTTAGCAAATTGACACAATCAAGTTAATGATCCTCAACATACTAAAAAACTCACAACGTGTTTCCTGCTTGCTCATATGCCCTCAAATGCCAAAACATGTTTGCTGGGACAGATGACATCATATGCACAACTGTGTTGTTTCTAAATATAGAGGCAGGACCACACCAACTGAGGACAAGTGACTGCATCTCCAATCAGTGTGAGAGACAGATGTATGAATGTGCTCCTTCCAGTGGTATGCAAGTATGGTTCCACCAGGTGCATTGCTTATTTTCTTCTTTCTGTCATAGATTTGGCAGCAAGGTCATTTGTGAACCTGAGAAATACTGGAAAAGTGGAAGAAGTGTTTGGGAAGACCATCACAGCTAAGGTAAGCAATGTAGAAAACTCAGGGCTGGGGAGGCTCAAAAGCTGGGATCTGCCCAGCATCTGTGAAGGTATGATATTGCTACTAGCAATATAATTTATAAAACCTCTAAGCAGCAATATGAACAAACTACTCCACACCTGCCTCTCCTCGCAAAGGGGCAGTGACAATCCATCAGGTGTAGTTGAGTCAGTGGTGCGAGGAGTACATGGCCACTGGGTATCCATGCTAGCCTCCATAACCAGGTCCCCTGGAGGAGACAGAACTACTCACCCCACACTAATTGTAGCTAAGAATGGGTCAAAAGTAACTGCACACAAGCTGTCATCTCACTTGCAGGTGGTGGATTGAGAATCACCATTTTGAGGGTCATGGTTAGACCTCACTGGTTGAGAAAAGGCGGAGCTTTTGACATGTCTTACTTGTTCTTTCTTTCTTTTTTTAAAGCCTCTTAACATTTTTTTTAAATTTACTGTTTTCTTTTAAAGCAGAGTGAGACGGTCTATTGTAAATGTAGACAGCAAGCAGAGATTAACTTTTCTCCATGGGTAAGAAGGGGAGTGGGGGGTTTTTGGACAATGATGGCAATGGGTGTCTCTTTTACACCTGTGAAATGGTAAGGCAGCATGGAAGGAGAGAGGGAGGAATTTAAAATTAGGGATTTCCTAGTTTCTAACACGCACTGGTATCAACTGCCATAGATAATGACCCTGTTCAGTTGATCACCTAAGCCAATCTTTTTGTGCCCCCTGGATAATCAGTGATTATAGGAGTTATAGCCCAACAACACCTGAAATGCTGATCTAAATCATGGTTGCAGTGATCACACATGATCCCGCAAAAGCTTCAGGCTTACATGCTCCACTCTCCTGTACCTTCACACTTTCAGTTTAGAACAAACTTACAGAACTGCTTTGTTCTAACTTCAGTTAGTTAATAAGCCATGGTTAGAACAAACACCCCCTTCATGGATCACTGCCTTGCCGTGGCGAAGGGGCTTGAAGAACTCAGAGAAGCTATGAACTATGCCGAGCAGGGCACCCAAGATGAACAGGTCATAGTGGAGAGTTTTGACCAAACGTGATCCACCTGGAGGAGGAACCGGCAAGCCACTCCAGTATCCCTGTCAAGAAAACTCCATGGACAAAGACAACAGGCATATAAAAGTTATGACGCTGGAAGATGAGCCCCTCAGGTCGGAAGGCGTCCAACATGCTACTGGGGAAGAGCGGAGGACAAGTACAAGTAGATCCAGAGCTGATGAAGCGGCTGGGCTAAAGCCGAAAGGACGTTCAGTTGCGGATATGCCTGGAAGCGAAAGGAAAGTCCAATGCTGTAAAGAAAAATATTGCATAGGAACCTGGAATGTAAGAACCATGAACCTGGGTAAGTTGGATGTGGTAAAAAATGAGATGGCAAGAATAAATATTGACATCCTGGGCATCAGTGAGCTAAAATGGACGGGAATGGGCGAATTCAGTTCGGATGACCATCATATCTACTACTGTGGGCAAGAAACCCGCAAAAGAAATGGAGTGGCCCTCATAGTCAACAAAAGAGTTGCGAAAGCAGTACTGGGATGCAATCTCAAAAATGATAGAATGATCTCGATACGAATCCAAGGCAGACCTTTTAACATAACAGTAATCCAAGTTTATGCACCAACTACTGGTGCGGAAGAAACTGAAATTGACCAATTCTATGAAGACTTACAACACCTTATAGAAGTGACACCAAAGAAGGATGTTCTTCTCATTATAGGAGATTGGAATGCTAAAGTAGGGAACCAAGAGATAAAAGGAACAACTGGCAAGTTTGGCCTTGGAGAGCAAAATGAAGCAGGGCAAAGGCTAATAGAGTTCTGTCAAGAGAACAAGCTGGTCATCACAAACACACTTTTCCAACAACACAAGAGACGACTCTACACGTGGACATCACCAGATGGGCAGCATCGAAATCAGATTGATTATATTCTCTGTAGCCAAAGATGGAGAAGCTCGATACAGTCAGCAAAAACAAGACCTGGAGCTGACTGTGGCTCAGATCATCAGCTTCTTATAGCAAAATTCAAGCTTAAACTGAAGAAAGTAGGAAAAACCACTGGGCCGGTAAGATACAATCTAAATCAAATCCCTTATGAATACATAGTGGAAGTGAGGAACAGGTTTAAGGATTTAGATTTGCTGGACAGAGTGCCTGAAGAACTATGGATGGAGGCTCGCAACATTATACAGGAGGCAGCAACGAAAACCATCCCAATGAAAAGGAAATGCAAGAAAGCAAAGTGGCTATCCAACGAGGCCTTACAAATAGCGGGGGAGAGAAGGCAAGCAAAATGCGAGGGAAATAGAGAAAGATACAGGAAATTGAATGCAGATTTCCAAAAAATAGCAAGGAGAGATAAGAAGGCCTTCTTAAATGAGCAATGCAAAGAAATAGAGGAAAACAACAGAATGGGAAGAACCAGAGATCTGTTCAAGAAAATTGGAGATATGAAAGGAACATTTCGTTCAAAGATTACCATAATAAAGGACAAAAGTGGTAAGGACCTAACAGAAGCAGAAGACATCAAGAAGAGGTGGCAAGCATACACAGAGGAATTATACCAGAAAGATATGGATGTCTCGTACACCCCAGGTAGTGGGGTTGCTGACCTTGAGCCAGACATCCTGGAGAGTGAAGTCAAATGGGCCTTAGAAAGCACTGCAAATAACAAGGCCAGTGGAAGTGATGGTATTCCAGCTGAACTATTTAAAATTTTAAAAGATGATGCTGTTAAGGTGCTACACTCAATATGCCAGCAAGTTTGGAAAACTCAGCAGTGGCCAGAGGATTGGAGAAGATCCCAATCCCAAAGAAGGGCAGTGCCAAAGAATGCTCCAACTACCGCACAATTTCACTTATTTCACATGCTAGCAAGGTTATGCTTAAAATTCTACAAGGAAGGCTCAAGCAGTATGTGGACCGAGAACTCACAGAAGTGCAAGCTGGATTTAGAAGAGGCAGAGGAACCAGAGACCAAATTTCAAACATGCGCTGGATTATGGAGAAAGCTAGAGAGTTCCAGAAAGACATCTACTTCTGCTTCATTGACTATGCAAAAGCCTTTGACTGTGTCGACCACAGCAAACTATGGCAAGCTCTTAAAGAAATGGGAGTGCCTGATCACCTCATCTGTCTCCTGAGAAATCTCTATGTGGGACAAGAAGCTACAGTTAGAACTGGATATGGAACAACTGATTGGTTCAAAATTGGGAAAGGAGTACGACAAGGCTGTATATTGTCTCCCTGCTTATTTAACTTATATGCAGAATTCATCATGCGAAAGGATGGGCTGGATGAATCCGAAGCCGGAATTAAGATTGCCGGAAGAAATATCAACCACCTCAGATATACAGATGACACAACATTGATGGCAGAAAGTGAGGAGGAATTAAAGAACCTTTTATTGAGGGTGAAAGAGGAGAGCACGAAATATGGTCTGAAGCTCAACATCAAAAAAACGAAGATCATGGCCACTGGGCCCATCACCTCCTGGCAAATAGAAGGAGAAGAAATGGAGGCAGTGAGAGATTTTACTTTCTTGGGCTCCATGATCACTGCAGATGGTGACAGCAGCCACGAAATTAAGAGACGCCTGCTTCTTGGGAGGAAAGCAATGACAAACCTAGACAGCATCTTAAAAAGTAGAGACATCACCTTGCCAACAAAGGTCCGTATAGTAAAAGCTATGGTTTTCCCAGTAGTGATGTATGGAAGTGAGAGCTGGACCATAAAGAAGGCAGATCGCCGAAGAATTGATGCTTTTGAATTATGGTGCTGGAGGAGACTCTTGAGAGTCCCATGGACTGCAAGAAGAACAAACCGATCCATTCTTAAGGAAATCAGCCCTGAGTGCTCACTGGAAGGACAGATCGTGAAGCTGAGGCTCCAATACTTTGGCCACCTCATGAGAAGAGAAGACTCCCTGGAAAAGACCCTGATGTTGGGAAAGATGGAGGGCACAAGGAGAAGGGGACGACAGAGGACAAGATGGTTGGATAGTGTCTTCGAAGCTACAAACATGAGTCTGACCAAACTGCGGGAGGCAGTGGAAGACAGAAGTGCCTGGCGTGCTCTGGTCCATGGGGTCACGAAGAGTCGGACACGACTAAATGACTAAACAACAACAACAAGAACAAACACAGTTCCCTGAGTTCATAATAGGGAACTGTGGTTTGCTCAAAAGTGAAACCAAAGCAAAGGAAGAGGATGGGGAAGGGGAGTACAGGATCCTCAGGCATGTAAAGTCTTTCATAATAATCAAAGTGATGGTTTGGATAATCTGAATTGGGTCATTATTTTGGGAGGGAGCGGCTGCAATGACGGAAATCAGGGATAGGGAAACTGTGGCGCCCCAATTGTTGTTGGACTCCAGATTGTATCAGCCCCAACCAGCATGGCCAATGGTCAAGGATGGTAGGAGTTGCAGTCTAGCAATTTCCATAACTCCACAGCTTCCTTGCCCCTGACTCATATTGCTAATATATTCTGTTAGAATATATTTTAGTAGCTACAAGTGTAAGAAGGAAATTGTTGTAAGACAGTCTGAAGTGATAGGAGCATGGAACAACATGTTGAAAAGCATAAAGTGAATATTGTCTTGGTGCCTGAACAATATTATTAGAATCTGACACTAAAGATATGCCGCCAGCTTTTTAATCTTCCTTTTTATTTGCATTGCTTACCAAAGGGAAGCTGTCAGACAAAATGAGATGACTGAAATGCCAGAATGTTTCTCCCCCACTTACCCCCAAAATGAAATTATTGAATAGTCTTCACCTAGTTTTCTGACACATTTTAAATGGAAATCAGTTAACACACTTAGTGATTGATACAGACAGAACTTCAGAACACATAATCATAGAACATTATGACCAACCCATATATATATATAGAGAGAGAGAGAGAGAGAGTGTGTGTGTTATGAAGGAAGCACTACATTAAAGAAGACAGCCAAGATTTAATAGAACACAAGGGGCACAATAACAAAATTAGCAATTATATGAAGCTTATTTGTGCAGTCTGGTGGTCTGCTCATAAGTTATATTGAATTCAATGCAACTTATTCCCAGGTTCTCCATCCTGTCCAGACTACACAAATGCAATCTACGTAGGTGCATCTACATAGGTGCATCTACGTAGGTGCAATCTACGAGTGCTCTGACGGTGTTTCCTGCTTGGCAGGGGGTTGGACTCGATGGCCCTTGTGGTCTCTTCCAACTCTATGATTCTATGATTCTAGGTCTGTCCTTGGTCAGGAAGCTTTATCTTCTGTGGAATGTTATAGATAGGTAGCCGTGTTGGTCTGCCATAGTCAAAACAAAACAAATTCCTTCCAGTAGCACCTTAAAGACCAACTAAGTCAGTTCTTGGTATGAGCTTTCGTGTGCATGCACACTTCTTCAGATACACTGTTTTTTCAGTGTATCTGAAGAAGTGTGCATGCACACGAAAGCTCATACCAAGAACTGACTTAGTTGGTCTTTAAGGTGCTACTGGAAGGAATTTGTTTTGTTTTGTGTGGAATGTGACTGCTATCTTAATTAGGGGGGGCAGCCATTATGTGTCGCTGGTTCTTATAGTGCTGCACTGTCTGCCAGTGAGCTGCTGGGCCCAATTCAAGTTTCCATTACTGTGTATAAACCCCTAAACAGCTTGGGAGCCAAGTATCAAAACTAGCAAGTCCCCTGTATCAAACACCTTGTACCCTACAATCAGCATGTGAGGCCTTGTTCGTAGTTCTGCTGCTGTCTGGTGCTTAGCTAGCAATGATCTATGACAGAGCCATGTCAGTGGTGACTCCTAATTTGTGTAATGTTCTTTATGGTGAAGTGTACCTGTCTTTCTCATTATTAACATTCAGGAGGGATTAAAAAGCATTTCTGTTCATTCAGGCAACTGATGTCTGAAATATAATGCTCCTGCCAAGCTTGAAATTATTAACTTTGAGGAAACTTTGGGAATTGTAGCTCTGTGAAGGGGATATGGGCCTCCTAATAACTCTTAGCACCCTTAACAAACCACATTTCCCAGAATTCTTTGGGGAGGGGTGGGGAACCATGTGTGTTAAAAGTGGTCTGAGACTACTTTAAGTGTATCATGCAGATGGGACCCAGGAAGCTGGAAGGACAGTTTAAATTACTTTCTAAAACCCCAATATATTAGAAAGTTAGGTGTAACCGTTTATTTTAAATATAAAGCACAGTCTTGAGCTTTTGAAGTCAGCTGTCTTTACAATACCAACAATGATGGTGGGGGTGGAGGTGGTAATAAGCACAAGGAATTATTTTCCCATGCTGCCTCTAGAAGGCAGATAATCTCTTCCTACAATTATTAGCTTTTCACACACTAAACAGGCTTCCTCACCCTCAGCCCTCCAGATGTTTTGAGACTACAATTCCCATCATCCCTGACCACTGGTCCTGCTAGCTAGGGATCATGGGAGTTGTAGACCAAAAACATTTGGAGGGCTGAGGCTGAGGAAGCCTGCACTAAAGTATGGTTGCTTTGCCACACAGGCATTCCTTCAGTTTTTCATTCCTGATCCTCCAAGAATGATCCACATTCTGTGGCCACTAAGCATGCTCAGCCTTCATTGGTCTACTTTGGGGCTTGCCTCTTTTTTCCTAAATATTTGTTGTACTTCTTAGGGCTCCTCCCTCCCAAGCCTTCTGATAGCCCCCTCCTGTGTTTCCATTTTAGGTAAGTATGCAATGGCACTCATACCATGAACACTGGAAATAGAAGGAATGATATGCTTGAGCTACCGAATTCTGAAAGCAAAGTCTGATGTGTTAAATCGGGGCTAATACTGGTCAGATAAAATGCCATGCTGGGGTAGGGATGTGGTGTAAATGAAATTCCATTAAGATCTAAAAGTGAATCTATCTAATTTGCCTTTCCTGAAGTGACATGTAAACAGAAATGTAGCCTTTCCTCAAAATTTGCACTTTTCTGAATTTTGCAATACAGTTGTCTAATTACCTAGCATTTACAAAAATGCAAACTTTGGGGTAAAGTGTACAGAAAAATGCATGTAAGTGAAAACAACATAAAAATGTAGGTGGCTCTCACAACAGTTGTTACCTTTGCACCATTCTTCTGGACCAGATAAATATTCAGTGCTAAGAAGGAAAAACTTGAAACATGCATCCCTCCAAACATATAGATTTGCAGTGAGAGAAAACCAGGAAATAATGTTAGATGCCTGAAGAGGGATCAAGAATCCAGCCTTGTGGTTCAATAGGTTTCAAAAGTTTCCCTCCGGCTCTGCAACAAGTTATTTATAAGGGCTGTTAATACCACTGTTTGTTTTGGAAACAAGTGCATTATGAATATTCATTCCAACCAGTTTCTAATTGTGAACCACTTACATGATTGGCTTGATGCATATCAAAATGATCTGAGATTTGTTTAACTATCTGGAGATCTAAATGCCCCTGGCTTAAAAACTTTCCATGACCAGGAAAGTTAACAGATTTCTCAGACTGGAAATGTGTCCCTTAAAAAAATTATATTTAGAGAAATAGAAAGGGCAAAAGGAGAGTGAAATGATCTTTATTATGTATCACATTTGTATCCCAACCTTTATCTAATTAGCTCAAGCACCACTGTCCTGTTCCCTTGCCCCCCTTAGGTTAGACTGAGAGAGAGCTGACTTGCCCAGCAAGACCAACTAGCAAGTTTCATGGCTGATCAGGATTTGAATTCAGGTCTCTAGAGTTTGCCAACCTAGCAATTCGAAAGCACATCAAAGTGCAAGTAGATAAATAGGAACTGCTCCGGCAGGAAGGTAAATGGCGTTTCCGTGCGCTGCTCTGGTTTGCCAGAAGCAGCTTAGTCATGCTGGCCTTATGACCTGGAAGCTGTACGCTGGCTCCCTCGGCCAATAAAGCGAGATGAGCGTCGCAACTCCAGAGTTGGCCACGACTGGACCTAATGGTCAGGGGTCCCTTTACCTTTTACTCTAGAGTTTGAGGCCAATAATGGCTCTTTCCTACTCCCCTTGACAGTCACTCCTGCATGAATTAATGGGTCTCACATCCGAGTATGCATGTACTCCTGCCAATTTGCCACTCATTTCATTGTGGTTTTGAGTTAGGAAGGTCCCAGTGGGTTGAGTCTCTGAGCTACCTCAATATATTTAGCTGAGCATGGGTGTGTTGGCTAGGGCTGATGGGAATTCGAGGACAGCACTGGGTGCCCTGAGTGCATATAACTCATGATTATGGTTACTGGTCACATCCACACCATATATTTAAAGCACTCTTACACCAAAGCACTTTGCTTCCCTAAAGGAATCATGAGAACTGTAGAACTAGGATTTGTAGCTCTGCTAGGGGGTCTTCTAACAACTATCAGCACCCTTAACAGTTCCCAGGTTTCTTTGGGAGGAACTATTACTTTAAAGTGGTATAAGAGTGCTTTAAATGAATGGCGTGGATGTGGCCAAGTTGTGTGTTTACACACTGCAGTTAACTTATAGACCAAAGGCAGAATTTCTGTTGAGGCCAAATCTACTTGTCATTTTCTTCAAGTGTCTATATAGCCACAGGGGAGAGTACATGAGAAGGATGTAAGCATGTGTTTGTAAGTGTGTGGTTTTAGAAAATGTTATTGGAGATAAACTATTTTTCAAGAATCTATGCAAATTGCTAGTTTCTTTGTTTAATCAAGCCCAGCACTGATATATTGCCAACTCATCATCTAATTAAAAAAAGACAGCATCCTGATCAACAATTAATCACAGAGAGCGAGCATCAATATAAGTAGGTCATTACATGATTGGATTAGTAACCTCTTTGAGTCCTCATTTCTTCAGCACCACACACACTCAAATGAAGTAGCATGATTTCAATGGGAACTTCCTCTTTAAAGCTGCCTATTTATCACAAGTTCTTTTTAAAGGTTATGATAACCCTAAACACATTGTACACTGTTGTTACAGTGTTGTTATTGCTCTAATTAGCTGCGCGCACACACACAAAAATCCATTCAACAGAATCAACAATTTAGGTTACAGTCTGGAAAGGGTGAGAAGGGGGGGGGAGAGAAATGAAAGCAGATGAACTGTCATTTCCAACACCCTGTGAGACTTGTGGCAGCAGGGAGGAAGTGTGAGTGAAGAGGCATGATTGTGCTATTCCATAATTTTCTGGTCCCCTGTCACAATTCAGCAATACCCCTCCCATTGAGAATAATGGGACGGAAATGCCCTACATCAGCTCTGGGGCTTTTGCAGTCGTCTCCCTGGTTTTGGTGGCATGTCTGGAAATTGGAATCATAGAATTGCAAAGTTGGAAGGGACTCTAAGGGTCATCTCATTCAGCCTCCAGGAATATTAACACATGCTCCCCCCCCCCAATCTAGGGTTGCCATATTTCAAAAAGTGAAAATCTGGACACAAAGGTTGTTGAGCTCTTTTTTGGGGGTTTTTTGTTATATTTTGTTTGGGCCAAATTTGTTGAGCCATATGCCCAGATTTTCACAAACATTTTAACTGATTTCTGAAAATACTGCCCAGACGCTATGGTTCTTTTGGCTCCATAGTCTTCTACAGATCTGCCTTGGAATACCACCTTTTCAGCCTCTCCTAATGCCCAAGCTTCATGCCCTACAACAATGTGATTATTACGGTATTTGATTGTCAGGGCTTGTATAGCTTCATGCACTGCGCAATGCAAGCACCAACATTGAGCTAACTGTTGGCATTTGCAAAGCTCTGAATGTGAGTCATTTAATTTACTTCCCTCCAACAATTATGTTATTAAAGACCCAAAGTGGCTACAAAGTAATGCAAGAGAATGAACCTGAAGACAGACTAGAAGTCATTCAAAGTTCTACTCCGAAACCAATTTAACTCATGTTCACCTGGCAGTTACGGGATTTCCTTTCAGGTGTAGTTCAGAAATTTTCTAACTAATTCAGTGAAGTTCATTAAACTGAACTAATTCATTTCAAGCATTGCTAACAACTGGAATCTCATGAGCTAAACATCAGGACCATCAATATATTTGGAAGGCCTTTGTTAGCAGTACATTCTATAGATAAGGTCATTATTATGGAATTATTTTCCTATCTCACAGCAACCTCATTGACTTTAAGAGTCTGCTGTCTCTCTTTCCCCAGAACAACCTATATACATTTTTTAAAACTACGTGAGGGATTTATTTATCCTGCTGTGACATGCAAGGGTAATTTCCATTAACATTAATGAGACGCGCTCAGGCCATGGATGTATCAAGAGAACAGGTCTCTAATTAATATCTTGATCCCATCTTTAACCTATCCACATTGCACCTCCTGCTTCTCTCATCATTAGAAGTAGGTGAAGACAATTAGATCTCCTGAAACACCTAGGTGCTGTGCAAATTTATCACTACTCAGGACAAAGCCTCCCCCGCCTTGGAAACAAGCAATTAATTTCTGGTCAATGAACTGTTCTCTCCCATTTTCTGGGAGGCAGAGAAAGGAATTAAGCTGAGCACAGTCATGGTCAATTGCAGGGATGGAGAACCCTTTTTTACAGCCTGAGGGCTACTTTTTCTGCCAGGCACCCATTTGGGGGCCACATCCCAGTGGTGGGTGGAACTGGAGCAAATGTTATCTTTGTACAGTTGGCATTTTTAATATCCTCCATCCAGGCATTATCAGAGTACAAGGGCAGATTATCGGCAGGTAGAAACACCCAAGGAAATTGCAAAGCAGGGCTGGTGAAGGTTCTGGTCTGGAGAGGGTGTGTGTGGCTGGCAAGGCACTGTGTGTTGGGCAGGTTCCCGAGGAAAAGTCAGAGAGGCTTGGAGGGCTGCATTTGTCTTGAAATCCCCATTACTACTCTATTGGGCCCACAGCCCATTTTCTGGGAAGACCAGTGGCTGCATACTGGGAACCAACAATCTGAATTCTTAACTACCTGATTGGTGCTTGTTTAATTAGCATTCTCCTGCAAAAAAGAGGGAGAAGAATGAGAGCAAGAGGAAGGGACAGAGCTTAGGGTATAGCGGGAAACAACAATGTGTATTTTCCTCGACTATCTGTTAGTCTCAAACCTTCCCTCTGCTGGTTGCAGACATGTAAGGTTGCTTATACCCAATACAAATACTGAAATGCTTGTGTTAGTGCTTCTTGTTTCCCATGGTAGGCATATAGCTACCTTGCAAACAGATGCCTCTCCCCTCCCAGAGCTCCCTCTGTCAACAGCTTTTCTACCAGGTTGCTATCTAAGTTCATTATGCAAATGGATAAAAAGAGCTGGTACGCAGATTTACTTATTTCCCCCGTTCCCTCTCCGTTTGTTCCCTTTCTTTTGTATCCTGTCTCCTAGATTGTCAGCTATTATTATAAAACATAAAGCATCTAGAATTCCTTGGCAGGCATATATGCATTTCCATTTTTTGGGTGGGAGTAAAACCCAAGGTACTGGTATGCATATCTTTATAAAAGTGTCATGGGTGCCAGCAAACAACAAGTGGGGAGGAGTGCTGCTGGTTTTCTCTCACCCACCCACCCACCCACCCACCCACCCACCCCATGTGTACATATTCTTATGAGTCTGGGGCGTTAGCTTGCATGATGCCTGAGCCACTTTAATGTTCCTGGATCTAGCAAGGGTTAAAATCTAATGGAGGATCCATTTGATTAAAGTAGCCAGAGCTTTTGGATAGCCAGACCAGTTAATGGGCCAAAGCAAAGCTGTTAGTATAAAAAAGGAGGTTGCTCTGTGACAGAGGGCAAATGGGTGGGACTCCTCCCTCACCTGGTTGCTGGTGAGAGCGACAATAGCCCGAGTGGAGTGTGGGAAAGCTGGGCTAGAAGCCAGCAGAATCCAAGGCTGTCTCTATGGGAGAAGCAAACCCCTTTGGGTGTTTATGCTGTGAGCCCCCTTGTCTTAGGCTCAGAACATATATGTGTGTGTGTGTGTGTGTGTGTGTGTGTGTGTGTATCCTTGTATGCATATCATATCATATCATATCATATCATATCATATCATATCATATCATCATATCATATATCATATCATATAGACACTACAGTCTCCACTGTCCCTTATTCCAAAGAAACCAAGCCTTGGGCAAGTGCCTGGAACCCCTGGAATCTTGCATTGCTTGGAGATTGGGGTGGCATGCAACAATATAAACAAATGCAAAATATATACAGGCAACTCCCAATTTACATGGGGGTTATGTTCTGAAGCACCGCACGTGTCAGTGAAACTGTGCCTATTTGAAACACCATTGGAAAAAGTCTGCACACACCCTCTAAACCTCTGGAAACCCTTGCAAGCCCCCTTTAAAAACCAGCAGCGCTTACCAGACTGGCAAGGATGGTGGCAAACTCCATCACAATCACTCCCTCCAAACCTTTCTCACACTCCAACTCATCACAGGCCTCAATGGTTGGTGCAAGGGCTCCTGGGATTGCACTTGCAAAGGCTCGTGGGATCGCTAGGTACTGTTTTCACACCTTTTTGCCCTTTCTGGGCTCCTTTAGGACCGTTTTTACCATTTTAAAAGTCACTTCCGGCTTCAGAGTGATGTGAGTATGCACGGTTGCACATCAGTTGGACAATCGTAAATTGGGAGTTACCTTTAAATAAAATGAGTTATCCTAACACTCAGTGAGGCTTACCTTTCTAATATTGCTCTGTAAGTTGAGGGTTGTTGTTTGTGTTTTAACAACCAGAGCATGATTTCTGTTCTCATCCTGAAGCAAAGTTCTTAACCCGAGGTAATATTTCTGGGTTAGCGGAGTCTGTAACCCGAAGCGTATGTAACCCGAGGTACCACTGTATTACTGAAATGTATACCTACTGTTTCACTAAAGGATTTTTGACTTTGTGCGCTCATTTACCAAAGATGCGCCACGCCAGTGGTGGCACTTGTCATTCACAATGGTGGCGCTTGTCAGACTCAACGACGGACCTTGTCATTCACAATGGCGTCATGCATGCAAAATTAACTCTTACATCAAAATATGTTACGTATTGTATTGAGCTGCTATGCGGCAGCAGGGTCAACGGCACCTTTGACACAACTGATGTTTCTCCTAAGTAGGTGCCTAAACAATACTTATAAGTTTAAGTGTGGTGGCGTTGTGTACTTAAGTATAAGTGTATTGTAAATAAATGAGCAAATAAAAAAGTTTGTTTCTTTTTCCTCCCTTCTTTCATAAACAAGAGATAAGGCGTAAGCGTGGTGTCTGACATAAGCATAATAAAAGTTGATTTGGGGGCTAAATTAAATTTGGGGACTCTGGGCGGATCTTTGCACCCTGGCAGCGCATATGCTAAAGACAGCCCGGGAAATGAGATTGACTGCAACCATCAGCCTTCCTATGACTCAGTGGGCGGGTTCTACGTGGTGTGTGCTTTGACCCTCTAGCAAGGCAGTTCTGTGTAAGCTGACCTTAGAGCTGGCACTGCTTATCATCTGTTTGGTTTTTTAAAAAACAAAACAACCATTCTGCTGCACTCTGTTGTTGTGTGCAATGAACAGGAAGGCATGCAGCCATGTGCGTTAGATGCACAAGGGACCCAATCTTGCATCCCAATGTGGTTTGGTGCTACTGGAGCAGTCTGTGACTGCCAAATTTTGATAAATCCACTGAAATTACTTCTGACCATACTTAATTGGAATCCATTTATTATGCTCATGGGCCTAAGAGTTATAAAGTGAGCAGCACTGCAGTACATCAGCAGTCAGGGAAAATTAAAGGGGAAATCCAGAGAGCTTTTTTTTCTTCACACACACCACACACACACATACACACACACACACACACAGAGAGAGAGAGAGAGAGAGAGAGAGAGAGAGACTGTTTACTTGAAGAGTTTATGAATTTGAATTAGCCCTAAATTAAATAAAAGTATCTGAATTTGTTGTGGGAAGAAACCTTGCACTAAAATAAGCATTTAATTAGACAGGGAAAGTTCAACTAATTCATTAACTTCCATTTGCCTTCTGCTGTAGCCCAGTGGTTCAGGGTAGGAACAATATTTTCACCCTTCTTAAAAATTATGCAACTTATATAAACAGTACAAACTGAGTGGCTCTGTATAATTTCTCTTATGCTGCATAATTTATTCTGTCATTTTGCCCAGTGTATTCTGCATAATTTAATGATTGCGAGAGGGAAGGAGCAGGGCACTGTCTTATTCAGCCAAATCCTCTAGTCTTTGAGAAAAGAAGCATGCATAATTTCATGCAGACCTGAAACTTTTTTTTTAAATAAAAAAGAGCTAAATTCGGAACTTGTACCGCATTTTATCATTTTCTTGCACATTCACAAAGTTCTGGCATAGGCACAGCCCTATATTTAAAAATATGAACTAAATTAAAAGATAATGCCCTCCTGTTTCTTATTTGCTGCAATTCTTGTGATCTTTCATGTTGGAAACATGCTGTAAAGTTTATGAGACACAGGTATAAACAGCTGCAGCTGCCATGGCATATCCCCTGGTGAGCAAACAGCCTGACAAAAGTAGCACAACCACATCTTCAGAAATAAAGAGTTGCTAGAGCTCCACATGTGTTTTGAAGTATATTTGGTGCTCCTGAAACATTATGAGCTTCTTCTATTCACTACCTTGAAGGCATAGCTCAAGAGATTTGTAGCTGCCAAGAAATGTGTGCAGAGAACTACTCACTCCAGTTAAAAGGAATGGAGGAGCTCTCAAAGGCAGGGACTTATGTATGTACACAGGATCCTCTTCAGGACATGATGGACAGTCACATGTTTCTAATGCAGAAGTGCCACGTCAAACTTATATTCATCCTGAGATTTCAGTGGCGTAGCGTGGGTTGTCAGCACCCGGGGCAAGCCAAGTAATTTGCGCCCCCTAACCCATGGATTTGTGCCCCCTAACCCTAACCCCCAGATGTTGCACCCGGTGCGGCCGGGCCCCCCTGCACCCCCCACGCTACGCCACTGTGAGATTTGTCTATCTAATCTTTGTAATGCTTCAATTTCTGTCTAAGGAAAATCCATCAGACAGGTCTTTCTAAATTGCATAACAAATTTGCTTGGCAGCTCTATCTGCCTCTATCCTGCAACCTAGAAAGATTCATTCACTACTGGACAATCCATTCCAACCTGGTGGCAAATCCAAGTATACCTGTTCTTACATAGCAGTAACTTTATTAGATTTAAGGAGAGAACAATGAACACAACAGGTGAGGGGTGACACCACATACTCAACCTCATGGCAGTAGAGTCGCTGCCACTTATTGGGGGGTAGGGGGACACTGGTTGTGTGCAGGCATATCAATAGGAAGCACTTGACTGGCTACACTTGTTTGCATGCATGGCATTGATATCCCCACAGCTTCCCACTGAGAGCCAGTGTGGTGTAGTGGTTAAGAGCGGTGGACTTGTAATCTGGGGAACCGGGTTTGCTTCCTCACTCCTCCACATGCAGCTGCTGGGTGACCTTGGGCTAGTCACACTTCTTTGAAGTCTCTCAGCCCCACTCACCTCACAGAGTGTTTGTTGTGGGGGAGGAAGGGAAAGGAGAATGTTAGCCGCTTTGAGACTCCTTAAGGGGAGTGAAAGGCGGGATATCAACTCCTTACTCCTCCTCCTCCTCCTCTTCTTCTCCTCCCCCCCTCACTTGGTAAGCAGAAGTGACTCTGCTATGAGGTCAGGTTCACAGGGGTGCCCTTCCCACTACTTCTTGCTACTCACACACGGTGAATGGTGAACACTCTGAAACAAATGGCAATTCCTCAATGCAGAGATCACAAATGCCAATAAATTTACAACTTGCAAGTCCCTTGCCAAGTGGCTCAGAATTCTGAAGGCTGAGTGAAAAGAAACATCTGTCCATGTGGAATGGTATCATTGACATTTGTTAGGTAAAGGTAAACGGACACCTAACCATTAGGTCCAGTCGTGACCGACTCTGGGGTTGCGGTGCTCATCTCGCTTTACTGGCCAAGGGAGCCGGTGTACAGCTTCCGGGTCATGTTGCCAGCATGACTAAGCTGCTTCTGGCGAACCAGAGCAGCACACGGAAACGCCGTTTACCTTCCCACCGGAGCAGTTCCTATTTATCTACTTGCACTTTGACGTGCTTTCGAACTGCTAGGTTGGCAGGAGCAGGGACTGAGCAACGGGAGCTCACCCTGTCGTGGGGATTCGAACCGCCAACCTTCTGATTGGCAAGTCCTAGGCTCTGTGGTTTAACCCACAGTGACACCCGTGTCCCCTTGACATTTGTTACTTCGAATCACTTCCTTTTATTACTTCCCAAATGTTAAATGAATATGTAAAATGTGTTGTGGTTCGAGGACCCGACTGGGGAGAGGCTGACGCTGCAGCATCAAGGCTGCTGGACACGCCCCCCCCCCATGGCACCTGGTTGGACGGCCACCAGGGGGGCGTGAGCACCAGCCAGGTGAGCTGGAGGCAGGGGGCTACGCCCCCTGCTAGGGGCGGTGTTCAGGCTCCCACCCACAACCACTCCCCTCTCTTTCAGGGAGGAGAGTCTTTCCATTCACACATATCCCAAACCTGTGGCCAGGTTCAGAAATCTGTTCCCAGCATTGACACACTCCACTGGCCCCACTAGCTGTGCATTCTGCAGGATGTGTGGAAAGGGGCACCTCTGTACACACAGCTCCAAGTGATTGGGAACCCTGAAAGTGAAATGGAGCATGTGCAATAGCACTAATATATGTGCATGTGTGTGTGGATAATGTATTAGCAGTTCCATCCCTCACCTATGCTCAACCAGTCACCTGTTACATCCAAAAGGCCTCTAAGTGACTTTAATGTTTTAAGAGTATAAGCATACACAACCCCCCACAAAACCCCCAACAACATTATAATAAAACCATGCAGGGTTTTTTTTTTTTAATCCAAAGAGCAAACTCCAATAACAGTAGCAAAAAATGCATTCACACTACCATTTACATACAGCAAGCACTGTTACTGTAATCCAGCAAAAGTCTGGTAAAAGAGGTCAGTTTTTACCTGGATCTGAAAAGATCTCAGGAGAGGCATCAGGTAGCCCTCACTGGGGAGAGCTTTCCACAAATGGGGAGTCAGAACTGAGAAGGTTCTCTCCCTTGTCACCCCTCTACAAATCTTCACATGTGAAGGGACCCAGAGAAGGGCCACAAATGAAGATTTAAGGGTCCAGGCTGGTTTGTATGCATTCCAAAAGACATTGAGGTCTGTGAAGGGCTTTATAGGTCAACCCAGCAGTGAGACCAATCTGCTTGATGGAAACTTAGAGCACATCCTCCAGTTGGGAAATGGTTGCAGTTCCAGGTTCCTCATTCATTATACAGTACCTGCATTGATGGTCAGAGCAGAGATACCTTATGAGATTATTGTTCCATTGCACTTACAGGTCAATGGCACTTACAGGTCAAAGGCAGAGATATTTTCCAGCCCCATTAAGCTGCAGGGGATGAAGTCTGGTACTTCTAAGTATATGCTCTGCCACTGATTTATCGGCCTTCTCCAAGTATTTTTAGTTTTGATTCCCCAAATTTCTAGTCCTTATGTTCATGCAGACATGAGAGCAAAACTGCCCAAGGGTTGAAAAGATGAAGGTTTGTTTAAATGCTGGGCATGAAGACACCTGAAAAACCAAATCCTATTTTGCTGCTGGAATTTGCAGGAACCAAAATAGGGTAAACAGTATAAAAGCATGGCTTGAAGTTCCTGGCAAAGCCTTTGCTTTAATTAGCAGTTTAGCTGCCACTGAACGAAAATACATTTCACTTTTTATTAAAAAGCAACCAATGATTCATACATTTTTAAATTAAAAGTGAAAGATGAAATAGACGCCGTAACAGTCAAAATGGTAATTAAAACGGCATTCACTTCAAAATACAAAGCACCACAGCTTGGGAGGCGGGATGGAAGAAGGCTAGAGGCGAAGATCTCATTGAAAATGTGCCAGATACCCAGCTCTTTGCTCTTGATTTAGGGAGCCGGCTGATTGCTCTAGCAAAATGAAAAAAAGAAATGGGGGGAGGCGTGATGATCTATGATGTAACAGGCCAAACCATTCCAAAATGGAGCATTTACATTCCTAAAATATGGGGTCTGCATGGGTTGCAGCACAGACTTCCTACATCTGAGTACACATACACACAGGAGCCCACACAAATAAAATAAATAAGTGTGTGGGAAGCACCATTGCTCAGTGGAAAGAGCATCCACTTCTGCAAGGTCTCAGGATCAATCCCCAGATAGAATTCAGGTAGGACTCAGAGGGAAAACCTCTCTGGAACCCTGAAAAGCCACTGGCACTCACTGTAGACCTGGGGTAGCCAATGCAGTTCCTTTCAGATGTTCTGAGGCTGTAACTCCCATCAGCCCCAGACAACATGGCCAATGGTCAGGAATGACCAACATCATCTGGAAGGCACCAGATGCTGAGCTTGATGGTTCTGTGTTTCTGCTTGGTATAAAGCACCTTTCTGTGTTACAAGCCAAACCATCCACACCCTCATCGTCTTGTTTGTGGTCAACCTCTTTCACTTTCACAAAGAAAATAGATTATAAATAAGGGCCAAGCCAACGGAGGCTAGTCTATTTGGGAAAATGGAGCAGTGCCTCACCAGCCTCATTCTGTCCCACCTGCCTGTATTCATACTTACAACCAGTGTTGGGGGGGTGGCCCTGCCTGTTAGCTTGGTCTCATTATTGCCTTTGTAGAACACAGCAAGGAGGAGGATGTGGACAAAACTAGAATGAGTTGGCTCTGCCTCTCATTGACTCTGGCTCCACCTACTGTTGCTCTCTTTGCCCTACAAGTGCCAACAAGGACCCTAGCACCACTGGACCAACAGATTGTACAACGTTACCAGCCACCTGTTTAATGCATTCTCTTGCCCAGCAACATTCCACTGGTACAAGGCATTTCATCAGTAGAACAAGTAAACCACTAAGTGACTTTAAGATAGATGTTTCCTTTGTCACTGTGTCCTTTGTCATGGTATACCTGTGTTGCTACCTGCCCCACACCTGAATCACATATTGATTACCTCACCACCCTCAGAAGCTTGGGCAGGGGTAGCAGTCAGGAGAGGGCATTCTATGTAGCATTCTTCCCTAAGTTGTGGAATTCCCATCCCACAGAGCTGCATGTGGCGTCTTCATTATACAGCTTTCAGTGAATGCTGAAGATACACCTCTTTATTCTAACCTTTGACACCTGAAATATGATGTCCCAAAAAATGGAAACCAAAGGTCCATTTTGGGTACCCACCATATTTCTGTAATGGTAAGTCACTTAAGCCTGTTTTCAACCTTGTGTTTTAATTGTTGTAACCTGCCCTAGAACCTTATGTGTGGAGGTGGTTTAACAACAACAACAACAACAACAATGTGGGTCAGGTGAGGGAAATGTCCTTGCAGACCAAATTGGGGCCCATGCTGAGGTCTATTTAGGCCCACAGGCTGGAGGCTCTCCACCCTTACGATAAGAAATGCGTTTATACCTGCAGTTGTCATTTTTCACAGTTCAGTGTCAGGAAAGGCCATCTTTAGAGGGGTTTTTAATGGACTCCCCAGGAAGAAGTATTAGCACAGCAGTATGTCTGGCTGCAGCAGAAATACAATTAGGCAAATGAGACGTGCTCCCTGAAGAGTCCTAACAGGAATTTTTGTCCCATATACTGTTTCAATTTGTTCTCATGCCCTCTTTCTCTTCATTGTCTTCCAGATGCACAAGAAATTGAAACTTTTTAGCTGAATTGTTTCCCAATTATATATCAAAAGGGGCTGCTGTCAGTCCACGTCAAGAGCAATTAATTGTTTGCTCGCTGCTTAGATCAATGTGCCAGCTTCCAAATAACAGCAAATTGTCTTATAAAGCATCTCAAATGCAAAGGAAACTGGGGCCATCTCATTGCACTATAACTGTAACTGTTTTTCTGCTGATCACCCTAATAATTAAGTTTTTGAAGAGGTGAGGAGATGAATTATTGGTTGCAATTTCAAGAATGTATGGTTTCAGTTACGGCAAAAACAGGCAGCATTCCACTGAATTATCTATATTTCTTTAGGTGAGATCATGTAACTCACTGGGGGTGATATTTTTGTAAGCACACACAACACAATTATCGGGCAGATGGCTCTATAGTGGTGTAGTGATTAGTGTATTGCAGTCAAAGCAACAATTCATGTTCTGCCAGATAGGCACATGAAGGGGCTAAGGTTCACAGAGCTTTCCTGTTAGAGAGAATTCTGTGAGATCACTTCCTTTGTCTGCCTTGGGCAGCCTTCCTGCCTAGGCAGCCTTCTCTTTCTTCACCATGCTTCCAAGCTGACCACACATGCCTGTCTGAGCTCTGCAGCTCAGACCCCATTTTGAACTTAGATTTTGTACTTTTGGAACTTATAGTAGCTATGTTGTTGTTGTTGTTGTTTAGTTGTTTAGTCGTGCCCGACTCTTCGTGACCCCATGGGCCAGAGCATGCCAGCCACTCCTGTCTTCCACTGCCTCCCGCAGTTTGGTCAAACTCATGCTGGTAGCTTCGAGAACACTGTCCAACCATCTCATCCTCTGTCATCCCCTTCTCCTTGTGCCCCCCATCTTTCCTAACATCAGGGTCTTTTCCAGGGAGTCTTCTCTTCTCATGAGGTGGCCAAAGTATTGGAGCCTCAGCTTCAGGATCTGTCCTTCCAGTGAGCACTCAGGGCTGATTTTCTTCAGAATGGAGAGGTTTGATCTTCTTACAGTCTATTGGACTAAATCTGCCTAATTTTGCTTCTGTAATCACTGCTTCAGTACCTAGATTATGTAAGTAACTACTACCTTTATTGCTTCACAAATAATGTACAGTCATACCTTGGGTTACAGACGCTTCAGGTTGCGCGTTTTTGGGATACGGATGTGCCGAAACCTGGAAGTACCAGAATGGCTTACTTCTGGGTTTCGGTGCTCGCGCATGCGCAGAAGCACTAAATCGCGCTTTGCGCATGCACAGAAGTGCAGCCAATCAGGTTTCTAGAGGAAGTGCATCCGCAGCCTGATTGGCCTACAGGAGCAGCCCGGAATTAGCCAATCATGTGGGGCCCATTGTGTAAATAATATATGTTTTGGGGAAAGTTTCATTCATTGCTACTATGAGCTGAATAAAGAGCAAGAAATTCACACTCGACTCCGAGTATATTTCACTCTCATATTCCTGCTCTTATGTTCAGTTCTCCACAGTGCTATTTATCTAGAAAAACAGGTGCTGTTTTTCCTTCAAAAATCAAAAACAAAAACAAGTACTCATGAAAATTCCACAGGATTTTAGAGTGGATTTCTGCTAATATGACATTTTCTTAAAGCAGTTTCCCCTTATATAATGCATTTTTGTGAACTACTTTTAGTAATATATGCATTTTCATGCACACTATTGCACTGGAGAAGTACATTGCAAAATTTGGAGATGAGTGAATTTTGAAGAATGACTGTGTTTCATGCCCTGAGATCTACGGATCAAGGGCAGTATACAAATTAAACAATTAAATAAAAAATAAAAAATAACGTATTGTTCTGGAAAGTGAAGGTTATGTAGGTTCTCCTATAAATACAGATGGAATAGAATTCCTCCCCCATTCCTACTCTTTCCCAGTCCTGTCTGAAGAAGCTGGGGTTGAACCCATGGCCTTTTGCATGCAAATCACTCGCTTTACCACTAAGCCATGGTCCTTCCTGTTAAGTTCATTTTCCTAAAGGAAAGCAGCCCACCTCACTAAACCCAAAGAAATTATCTTTCAATAGCCTTCTTTAAATAGAAGCTGATTGGCCATCTGCTAATGATGCTGTAGTTGCAGATTCAGACTGTGGGGTTGAACTTGGTGACTTCTGATGTCCCTTTTATGACTAACCTCTGTGATATTGTCAGCCGTTATCACTGATGCCCTTAAAAGAACTAAGTTCTGTAGCTGAAGTTGGAATCTCATGAAAGTTTTTCCAAGGACATTTACAAATAAATATTTTCTCCCCCAAGAACATTAAGGAGGTGCATCCTAGAGAGTCTCCTTTGGTTCTACCTGCGATTGAACCCCACACGGCACAGCTTTCTCCAGAGCCTCTGATGAGCCTTGGAGAGCACGATGGGAAGGGATGGAAGCACTTCACCTTGATTGAGCTGTGTTTTGCCGCAGATCATCTTTAATTGAGTACGACAAGTTTCTCCCTAGTCGAGTGTGCTTTGATTCACATTTCAAAGCTCTCCTGTCAGGTGTGTCTCAGAAGATACCATTGAAGTCTGTTGCTAGTCTCAGGCAAGTTCTCCTGTGTGTGTGTGTTGTTCTTTTCTTACAAAAAATTATTTATTTATACACTTAGAGCATACTGCACCCTGTTTAGATAGAAAACTGAGATGGAAGAGACTTCTGTTGCTTAATAGGGAATCTGCTGAGGAATAGATAAGACTTTGTTGTTGTTGTTATCCTTGGAAGACCAAAGATGCAGCGGACAAACATAAATGCATTAAAGCTTTTTTGGGGGTGGGGGACAGCAGTACAAAGTAATGCCGAGAAATGGTTTTGGCACACATTATCTCTATTTTTGAGCAGACATTAGTTCAGATTCTGAATATTTTGTGCAGAGTAGAATGACAATGATTATTTGCAAATACTCGACAGTCATCAGTTTTTTTATTTATTTTGGCAATCTCACATTCAGGATTTCAAATTCACCTTAGGAATAGGAATTTGTAAATATCAACTTTTTTGAAAACAGGTCCTCCTGCAATGCTTGGTGGAGGTGGTGAACGTCAGATTTGTAAAGTCACATGCTGCTGGTAATCGAAAAGTAAATTTAACTGTTGTATGTTACCTATCAAATGCTGCCAGGTATTAAATACTAGGGGTGCACACTAATTTCAAGATTTGGTTCATATTTCAATTGGTGCTTTGCAAAATAACTTGATTCAGCTCAGATTGGTATAGAGGGAGAGGGCATTTTTAGCTGTGGCTCCACATCTGTGGAATGCTCTACTCAGCAAGGTTTGTAAGGTGCCTTCTCTGAGGTTTTTTTTAGTTGTTGTATGTATCTTAGTCCAACTCAGAGTCAACCCACTGAAATTAATTCAGTCATCGGTCTGATTAGGACTAGCATTGAATACACACCTGCACACTTGCGTGTGTGTGCACGCGCATACACCCCCCCAGAAGTTATTGGAGATGACCCATTGAAATTAATAATGTTTTTATGAGGCTCTCTCCCTTATTTACATCCTCTGAGACTCCTTTAGAGGGGGGACTTGGAGAAAGGTCTAGGCAGGTTCTAGGGTCTATGTAGGTCCATATCGGAAGAGACATTTCAGAACACATTGGGATCTGGAGCCATAAAGAATTGGGCTGAGAAGCATACAAATAGCCAACGTAGTTGTAACAGAAGAGGAGCTACATGATCTATTCACCTCAAACCTGTCAACAGTTGGTAGCTACATTCTACATTGAACCATTTTCAAAGGTGGCCTCATGTAAGGCACATTGTATTAGTCCTATCTTGAGTTAACCAGAACGTAGATGACTGTAGCCAAGTTATCCCTATCCAAATAAGGCTGCAGTTGGGCCACCAGCCTAAGCTGATGGATGGTACTCTGTGCCACTGATGCCATCTCTTTCTCAAGTGATAGCAATGGATCCAGGAGAACCTCCAAACTACAAACCCACTTCTTCAGAGGGAGTTTGATCCCATTTAGAGCAGGACACGTGTCACTCAGCAGGTCAAAGGAACAATCTACTAACAACATCTCAGTATTGTCTGGATTCAGCCCCATAGTGGAGAACCCATAGAACCAAGCGATGCTCTCCAGGGAGCTGGAGAGCTTCCTCTGGAGCTGGCATCCAAGAAGATGTGGAACCACTCTAATGTAGTGCCCCGAATACCAACTCAGACTGTCGCCACCAGAAGAATGGTATCAAAAGCTGAAAAAACAGCAGAGCTACACACCCCTCATTTCTTTCACAACATAGGCCATTTTGCATGCTTTTCAATTCATTTCCCCCCAAAATACGCATTTTGGTACGCACTTTTCTTGCAAAGCACACATTTTAAAAACCAAAACTGCACCACAAAATTCAGACTGATGCACAACCTTATAGTTAACTATTTTTTAATTTGCATATAAATCTGAGAATTTATAGTCTGGGCTGATTTGCTTTAAAATGCAGTCTTAATGAAATTATCCTTCATCCTTAGTCTACACACACAGGAACTGACACAGGTTGGACCCTGGCACTCTGAAATCAGAGAGACCACCTGTAAACGTGAAGTAAAGAGCCAAAGATGCAAGATAAAATTAATACCTGTTTTGGTGATTATGCCTGCCTAATTGGTATTACTGCTGTTACATATCCGTTAGACATAGAACTGCCCAACAAAATCTAATTAGCTCTTTAAACTCATTTATGTGCCACATTAAATCTTGTGCTTGTCACATTCAAAATTTGTTTAAACCTTAATAATATTCAAGATCATGTACTTGCATTAAAAGGCAACATGTGTTGGCGTTATAATGGATATTTTAATCCTGGCAATTCATTACTGCTCTAACAACTTTTTATTTATTTATTTATCTAGGCAAATCATTTATCTTTCCAGTAAGATTTATGAGACAGTTTGATTAAAAGTACTGAAAACCTGGAGCTAGTTATTTATTTTGTGTTTATTTCCAGGTTGTTAATTCAGTAAAAATTTGGACACTGAGCCACATTTATTTCAATGAAGCAAACTAATCCACCATCTAGTAACAAATGCTTGAGTTCATGTATGGACAAATATTTAATTTGAATGCAGGAGAAAGCAGGCTATAATTTACAAAAAGAAGAAGGAGGAGAAGAAGGAGAAGTCTACAAATAAAAATGACAAGCAACATAGTTTTAGCAGTAACTCTCAGCTATCTTTTCGGATGCAAATTATAAAGGTATTATTACAGGTACTCTCATGCTAAAAACCATGTGCCTCACTGATGAGTGTTAAATACAAATGAGACCTAGCAGTGGCGTAGCGTGGGGGGTGCAGGAGGGGCCGGCCGCACCGGGCGCAACATCTGGGGGTTAGGGTTAGGGTGCGCAAATCCACGGATTAGGGGGCACAAATTACTTGCCTTGCCCCGGGTGTTGACAACCCACGCTATGCCACTGAGACCTAGTAGTTCAGAGTCAGACCATGGAACTGTCTGACAACCTCTTTCCCAACAGCAACCAACCACTGCTGCAATGTGCTGTTACTTGCAGCTGCCCTTGGTGTGGAATGCAGTGGCTAGGCTACTGACGAGGGTAGATATCTGACAGAATGTGACACCTCTGTTAAAACATCTGCACTGGCTGCCCATATACTACTGGCAAAGGTTCAAGGGACTTGTGTGAATATACAAACCCTGAACAACTTGGATCTAGGAAAGCTTAAGGGTTCCCCAAAGCCTTATATTCCAGGGTGATCACTGGCATCATCTGGAAAGGCACAATAAACTTGCCTCCCCCCATGTTAAAGAAACTTGACTGGCCTCAGCTAAAAGTCAGGCATTTATTGTTGTTGGTCCTGTGCTGTGGAACAATCTTCCCACGGTGATTCAGCAGGCACCCTCGCTTTTGAATTTCAGATGCTATTGAATACCTTTATATGCTAATAGGCCTTTGCAACTGTTTCATTTTCAGTTTTGATTAGACAATCATCTTCATAATGTGCATTTTTAAAATAACATTGTACACCACCTTGATGTTTTATGACATGGAGGTACAGAAATACTTTCCCCACCCCAAAAAAACTGAAATAAAAGCTATGCTTTTAGGAAACCCATAAGCAGATGATGGACAGATCCAACCAATAATAATAATAATAATAATAAATTTTATTTATATCCCGCCCTCCCCAGCCGAAACCGGGCTCAATGATGGCGGAATGCAAGAACTGTTTCTGCACTGCCATTTGCTTCTTCTCAAACTACCCTGTAAAGTTAATGGTGAAGGATGAAGCACATTACAATGTGAGACCAGACTGGGGCTCTGTCTCTACATGGTTTCTACATTCCTTGGTTATCAGAGAAGCAATGGGGTGTCCTTAAATCTGGTGTATGTGTCATCAAAGCAAGATGACATGGATATGAGAACTCAGGGCCACACAACGAAGCTGAATGAAGCTGATTCAGGACAAAGGAAGTACTTCTTCATCCAGCAATGCATAATTAGACTATGGGGGTTTGTTCCCACAGGAGTCAGTCATGGCCACCAATTTGGATGGTTTGAAAAGAGGATTAGACAAATTCACAGAAGATAAAGACACTAGTGGCTACCAGCCATGATGGTTATGTTTTACCACCACTTTTACAGATGGCGTACTTCTGAATGCCAGTTGCCAGAGTTGCAGGTAGGGAGGGTGCTGTGGGATTTCCATGCGCATCTAGTTGGCCCCTGTGATAACAGGATGCTGGATTGGTTGAGCCTTTGGCCTGACTGAGCAGCCTCTTCCCATGTTCTCAGGGCAGAAGCGTCTATGTTGCTGTATCCCATCTTTTCCAGTAACAGAATGGCATGGCTTTTACTCCAGCCTTTGTTGGTCATCCCTGAGGTACAGTCCTTATGGGATTATTTGCTTTGTTCCAAAGCTATGTCAATGTGCAAACACTCCAAACATGAATGCCAATTATCCCACTTCTGATCTCTCTTGCAAAGCTGTGGTATGTGGGACTACTCTGAGGAAATGCTCTGAGGACTGCAACCAGAAAAAAACCATGCGGGCCTTTGGGTTATCGTGAGCTCCGTAGAAAATTCTGCCACACGTTGTCATTCATCCTGAGATATCCATTTGTCTAAAAGCAATTAAAGCTTAATTGCTGCATAACCTGAATAATTTAGGAAGGCAAATGAGGAGAGCAGGCAAACAAGTATGTGTTCATTAATTTCTTTGTTATCGCCATCTGTTTAATTAAAAAACTACTTTTACTGAATGAGAGTTTACTATCTAAATGTTTTCTTAATTGAAAATATCTCCACCAATGGAGGTCAGCAGCCAGTGCAATATATTTGAGCTTGTACATAAACATGGGAGTTAAAGAAATTCTAAATTTCATGGGAGCAAGGGAAACTGTCCCAAATGGAAAAGTGCAGATAGCACCATAGTCAATAATTTTTCTTCTTCCCCAAACAGAGTTGAATGGGTTATTATGAGAGCTGTCATGCTTGCTTGCTTGCTTGCTTGCTTATTTATTTATTTATTGCCAAATGGTCCTAGGGCAGAACACACACATCAGTAAAATAATTAATTAGCACTCTCTTCAGACAAGTGAAACACCACAAGTGCTCTGCTCCTTGCAGACTCATCACAGGCAACAGTACTGGATAGGCCAATGACTGACTGGCCTTTGGGAACCTTCCTGGGAGCTGCCCCTCTCAGGCCATGCTCATTACCTATCTCCTCTAGCTGACAATGGCTCTCCAGGGTTTCAGGCAAGAGTCTCCCCCTGCCCTATCAGGGATTGATCCTGGGACCTTCAACATGCAAGGCAAAAGCTCTACCACACAACTACAGTCCTTCTTGCTCCGTGGTCCAGACTCCTGTCTTGTTCTCTGGGTCGGTGTTCTTGATTTGTTCTGTCCTACTTATCATGGTGAGAGGTTGAGAAGCAAGCACTGATTCTGCAGGATGGCCAATGGAAATTCTATCCATAAATCTCTCTGGGATTGTGTGGTTCTATGGGATGTTGCCCACACAATTTCAAGAATGTATTCATAGCTCTTGTGAATTAGTAACATTCTTAAAAATAAAAATAAAAATGGGAATTCAAAATGTTAAACTTTGCAGCCAACCTTTTATGATGTGCCTTTCTTCTCCCAGTAGATAACTGTGGCATAACTATAACTCTGGTTAGGCCTGATAAGGCAGCTGCTACGGGGAAGGATGACAGCTCAATGGCACTTTATGAAATCCCAGGTTCATCCACTGGCTGGGGAGGTGCTGGGAAGAAAATCTCTGCCTGAGATCCTGGGAACCACTGATATACTGAGCAGGCTGTATTGGACTTAATGTATAACGAGTCTGCCATGGTTTAAGACAGCATCCTATACTCTATTTGACATAAAAACTTAAGAGCAGTTCTGCTGGATCAGATCAAGCAAAAGCCTTTGAAATCCAGTATTTTACTCTCACAGTGGCCAACCAGATGCTTGTGATTAGTGCATAAGGAAGATTTGAGTAAAGCAGCTCATTTCTGATCATGTCTTCTGGATTCAGAAGAAGAATAGGCTGGGCACCTAGATTCAAAGTGGGGGCTTTGCACACTCTCCAGCGGGAGAAAGCCCCCAGTAGAGTTAAAAACACTATCAGAGTTAAGCAGCATCATAGCATGGAATACAGGTTGTCAAACCCTTTTGCATATCCTATTTAGTCTGCTTGGAAACACTTACCCCTCTAGCAATGAGCAGACAACACAGAATTATTTACTTACTAAGTCCAAAGGTCTGGTTCATGCATTATTCCTCACAGCAGAAAGGAACACACAGGCAGATTACTCCTGGGTACAAAATACAACATATAGTTTCAAATATGTAGTCTGAACTTGGATCAATTTCAGACATGTCCGTCCTGGTCATAGTTGGAAGAGACTGAGGGAGAGAAAGAGAAGAAGCTTTATTTCCTTCATCATGGATGTAAGGGTGTGTGACCTAGCTGAGTCTAGGAACAGACCTCTCTGGTCTTAACCCTTTCATGCACTAACTATCACTTATACATAGTTATGTTTGACTTCAATCTTCCATAGTGAGGAGTTTCAGAGGACCCCAGAGGGGATGGCTCACAGATTCCAGGAAACAAATGGTAGGTAACCAATAGAGGCTAGTTCCCTCAGTCTGTATTCAGTCAGCCCCCACTTTCCTGCTTTCTTACTTACAACCAGTCAAACAGGTGGCTATTGACCTGATCCAGCAGGCTCTTTGTATTTTCTAATGTTATCTTCCTTTTCCTCCTTAATTTTAGTGTTGCCCTTGTAGAACTCAGCAGGCAGGAGAAGAGGGACAAAACCAGAATTAAGTGGCTCTGCCTGCCATTAGCTTTGGCTCCACTTACCATTGGGATTTGACTCTTCCCACCAGTCCCCATGGGCGCCAGCCACCCTACCTAACACAGCAGAAAACATGACTGGCCACTGTAGGGAACAGGATGATGGACTAAGGCTCTTCTTTTATTTCTACCTTTCAACTGTTTCAGCCCAAACACTGTTCACCCCCCAAACCAAGCCTTTCAGATACTCACAAATGTTTGAGTGAAGGTTAGACTCCACATGTGATGCTTTGTTGTAAATTGATTTAGAAATCTGAACAAAACAAACACCCCCCACACCCCCACATGTACTAGAAATGCTCTATATTTTACACATTTGGCTGCATTTTAATGGGCGACGTTTTAATGGGCAATGGCTGGGAAGTAACAATCATACTGCTGTTGATATGAATCAAAGAGAGCATCTGCACTTAACCCGGTGCTTCATTGACAAAACCATATATTTTAGTAATTTCACTAGATGGCAACATTGCATCAAGCTTGCATGCCAAGCAAGCAGCCAAGAGTCCCTGTGTGTGTGTTTGTTTGTGTGTGTTTTTAAAAATGCTGCTTTATTTGAATTTCTTTAAATGCCTAATTCATAGGTAGTGATGGGGTTTTGACGTCAGTATTTTGTTGCCTTTTTGTTGTTTCAGTTGTGAGCCAAAGACACTTGGTTTTGAAAAGCGGCATAGAAGTTGAAAGGTAATAACTGCAGTAGCTATAAAAGGCGAAGTCCTGGAAACAGAGAGGACTTTTCAACTTGGAAAACCAAGCGCACACATGGCCCTCTTGGCAGTTTTGTTTTGTTTTGTTTTAGCTGGTATATTCTGCAATCATAGTGCATTAGTGGTGGATGATACTTGACTGTCCACATATAATTTCCTGTAGTTACTGCTTTATTGCTTTCTGGAGTGGCACTATTGTGCTATAGCTCAATGAAAGTGGGGCAAAAAATAAACTGGAACATTTGTGGTATAAATAGCTACAATATTTCAGCAGGAAGTTATGCAACATGCACTGATTGGAAAAGAAGAAGCACATTCACCCCAAAACTTTTGCGAGTGCAAGCAGTGCTAAAAGCAGAATTGTGTACAACAGGGGTCAGCAACCCGTGGACTGGAAGTGGCCCGCAAAGGTTGTTTGACTGGTCCACAAGCCACCCCTGAACCGACCCTCCTGCTCATGTGCTGTGCTAAACCGGCGCAACGCGGCACGGGGACCTGCTTCCGCGGCACCAAAAATTGCATCTGCACATGCGCAGACACTGAAAATCGCAGGCACGCATGTGATCTGGCACACAGAGGGATCTCTGCAAAACCAATCTGGCCCAGGCAAGATAAGCCTTGCTGACCCCTGGTGTACAACTATCTTCAAATTTATCACAAATAATCATGAATGCATAGTAAAAAGAATGTCAGAAGGACACACACAGAGAGACACATGGGATGAATACGTCAGTTTCTCTTAGTTTCTAATTTTTCCAGTCTTAAGTTTGGTTCTCCACAACTGTTTGTGATTTTTAAAAATTATTTATTTAGTGTGCTTACGAAAATTCACCAGCATTTTATTGCTCATTTCTCCTAGTAGGCACATTGTTGTGTGCAGTTTTGCAATATGCACATTTCCCCCAATACAGTGCATTTTTGTATGTTGTTTTCACTAACACATGAAAAAGCACACACACTTTGGTACATAGTACTTGGCTGGAAAATTGCATTGCAAAATTCAGAGAAATGCAAAGGTCAAAGGACGACTGTGTTTCGCTATCTGTAATTTTCCAGAAAGTGCAAATTTGGCAAGTTCGCCTTTAAATGAGAACTGAATCAATTATATTGCTATCCTTAAACACACACACATGAAACAGAGAATAATTAAAAGCTTTGGGGAAAGAGTCCAGCAAATCAGATTTTCTGGCTCCTTAGGTTTTAAAATGACATGAATTAAATAGGCCCCACCCCTTGATACTGCTTTGGAAATGTTGCTGGAGCAGCTGAAGGGCAGAGCGGCCCCATATGCAAATGTGATGTCCAGTACTGGGAGGGACATGAGGAAATGCAAAAGGAACAGACAGCATTAAGTCTCCAAAGAACTAAACAGCCATGATGTTAATTATCTGCAAACTCACAAATGCATTACCAATTAGCCTTCTACACCCCCCTCCCATCCCTTCTAGTGACAAGCAGTGGATGCTGGCGGAGAGGAATTGCCTTTGGGACCTGCAATTCATGCTCTCTGTGCCAACTGTGCTTCTTTTATGAAGAAATTATAAGAGTTTAATTGTTTTTAATTCTCATCATGAGCGTCCCTGAGAACTCTTGTCATAGGATGATCTACAGACACTGTTAACAAATAAAGAAATAAATGTGTAACTGGGCCGATCACAGGGTGTTACTATTAGTATATGAAATCCTCTGTAGCTTGGGGCCAGTTTACTTGAAAGATCACATTACCCCATATTTTCCCACTTGGCCTCTTCGATCTGAAGAATGGGCATTTCTGCAAGTGCCACATAATGTTTGTTCCACACCTGCAAGAATTCAATCCTTTAGGTTGGCAGCAGCTACACTCTGGAACTTCCTTCCTGCAGATAGCAAGCAGGAGCTTTGGCTGTACTGTTTTTCACCACTGATCAGACCTTTCTTTCTTTTTTTTTTAAAGAAAGCCTACTCAGATGTGGAATTTTATCATGTATATTTGCTTTTAAAGCTGCCGATACATAAAATAATTTGATGGTTCTGTCTCCTGGTTTAAAGTCTGCTTTGACTGCTATTTTTAATCAATATTTTATACCAATATAATATCAATAGAAGCATTTTGTATTTTTTGTATTATAATACAAATTATAATACACTCCTGATATCTATGGATGTAGGGCGGTAGACAAATTTTAACAACAGCAACAACCATTTTATACCATGTAAGACCACACACACACACACACACACAAATCAAGCTTCATATAAATCTTGTTAAATAAATAAATGGAATGAAAAATACATATAGTATCTGCATTTCCATCATTCCTTATGTTTCCTTGTTTATTTAATTTATATCCCAGGGAACCCAGGGTGGCAAACAAGTGAAAATCAATAAAATCTTAATCTTCTTCTTCTTCTTCTTCTTCTTCTTCTTCTTCTTCTTCTTCTTCTTCTTCTTCTTCTGAATTTCAGTACAGCTGAAGACTGGGTTCAGCTTAAAAGGGTTGTTGAAAGAGGAAGATTTTCCGTAGACTTTGAAAAGACAACAGAGATGATAGTCTAATAGTCCGATAGCAGATACTGTCCATCTTTAGAGAACTTTGGAGTTTGGGGTGTCATGTTTGAATTACTCTCTGGACAGCTGTCAAAGCAAAGCCTTTCCTACTCCCAGGAGGGAAGGGGTTGTGAGCGGGAGACGATTCCTGTGTCATGCAGGGGGCGCTCCTCCCCTTGCTTCAACTCCAGGGCTGGCGCCATGCCCCTCCCCAGTTGGGCACCCAATAGGGAAGCTCGACAGGGGCGTGGCTTGCTGCTCAAACGCAGCCACGCCAGCCATCCCCACCATTGCACACACATTTTCTTCGAGTCACCCACCCTCCACTCCCTTTAGATTAGCTGTTCCTGAGACTTTGCTATAGACCTCTGGTTGGTCACCCTGTTTAACCAGGGGGCCTGGTAGGAGTTTTTTTTCATTTGGCTAAATTGGCCCGGCCTCTTGTTTTTTTTCGCCTACCTCGTAGCAACTATCACAACTTTCGTGGTATTTGGCGGTTAGGCATTGGAATGTGTTGTTGGTGTTTCGGGGGGCAAGGTGTGGCCATCGCCTTCCCCGACAATTCTGGGTATTCCGCTAAAGGAATCCGGCGGTCATGGATCCTGTCTGATGCCCGTGTGGCGGGGGGCCATGGCACGACCCTCGGTGACATCAGGAAGAGAGCCTATAGTTGGATTAGCATCAGCAGGCTTCCCCTACTGGTGGTTAACCCCTCCTCAGACTCACCCCTCTACGAGTGGGTGGAGTCTAATGTTCCGTGGTCCAATGACTAAGCCAATACCTTCTCACATGCTGCAATCAATAAAGTTGTGGCCTTTACCTTACCCATTAACCTTACATTCTGTGTCCACGTGTCTTTATTCCCCAAGCAGGGATCGGGTCCTCGAATCTCAACTCTTCTCTTTAAAGCAAGAATCCAGGCACCATTCTTTTAAATGTAAGTGTACACATTTCATAGCCTGCTAAGGTTTCACTCATCTGTTTTTATTTGCTATCATTAGGTAGTTTTATATATAATTATGCCAGGTTGACAGATGAGCTGCAGGATTATGCTGCCATCTTGGTCAGAACTGGCTTTACTCCCAGCTGTCTAGTATTCAAGAGGAGAGAATAGCCAAGGGTAGATGCCACAACACTAAATGCCTGATTCTTACATTGTTAAGGACTGACCTCCTGGTAAGATGGCATCTGTTGAAAGCCCTGCACAGCACAGTGATCAATTGGGTATATAATGGGTGATATAATCTTTCAGGTAAATTGGAAATTCCAAATCACCTACTGGATTGACAATGGTCAGACCTCGACCAGCTTAGCTTCAGGAACTTGGTGGTGTCATGTGCCTTCAGACCACACCCCAGGAGCTACTACACATCCCCAATGAACCAATATAATAATAATAATAATAATTTATTATTTATACCCTGCCCATCTGGCTGGGTTTCCCCAGCCACTCTGGGCGGCTTCTAACAAAACACTAAAATACAATAACCTATTAAACATTAAAAGCTTCCCTAAACAGGGCTGCCTTCAGATGTCTTCTAAAAGTCTGGTAGTTGTTGTTCTCTTTGACATCTGGTGGGAGGGCGTTCCAGAGGGAGGGCGCCACTACCGAGAAGGCCCTCTGCCTGGTTCCCTGTAACTTGGCTTCTCGCAGTGAGGCCAGAAGGCCCTCGGCGCTGGACCTCAGTGTCTCTAAATATCAGTGGCTCTCTAAATATTCTTGGGCCAGTAACCCACTCTCAGTGAAATCCCAGGGGTTTGAGTTTAAAATGTAATAAATAAATAACTAAATAAGAAAGTCTGAAATGAAGAGTCTGGAAGGAAGAGCCAGAGGGAAGAACTTGGAGAGAAAATGGGCAAAGAGGAATTGTACACACGATCCAAAGCTGAATAGGCAAGGCACTTGATCCAAAGTAACCAATCAAACCATTGGCCGCAGGCATCTATTTTAATGTATGCTGTAATCTAGAAGGGGCTGCAGCACCTTTTTCACAAGAGGCAGTGATGGCTACCAACTTGGATGGCTTTGGAAAAGGATGAGGCAAACTGATGAAGGACAAGACTATCAATGGCTACTAGCCATGATGGTTGTGTTCTACCTTCACTGCCAAATGCAGTAATGCCTCTGAATATCAGTTGCTTGAAACCATAGGAGGAGAAAGTGCTGTTGTGCTTAAGTACATAGGCATCTGGGGCTGCTCCCAATGACCTGTTTATAGAGCATTAATTTGCTTTCAGAAAGCTTACATGGATTATTAAGTATTCATTCTTATTTGTTTGTGGAGAGATTAAATGACTATGAGCATCCGTCCTGATTTACTGGGAGGGTGCTTATATGTCTTCTTACTGGTCACTCATTCATTTCACACTTTTCAATGCATTTCCCCATCATGTTCCTAGCCACAAAAAAAAAATCAATTTCTTCAGGGTTTGTGGTGTGAGGGTGATGGGACACATTAATTGCACAAAGGGCATTTCTCAGTATGTAGTGACAGTACTGAGCTACCCCTGGTTAGCCACTGTGGGAACCAGATGTTGGACTACTGCACATGGGCCTTTGGACTGATCCAGCAGGGCTTTTTTTTTATCTTCCCAGTTATCTGAACCTCTTTCTTTTTTATATCCACTGGTTAAGATTTGAATAAGTGACTATTGTTCACATAAGGAATTGAAAATCTGCTTTGCTGTTCTAAGTATTCTTCAAGACTGAAGTAATTTTCCCCTACTATTGCTGCCACCGAAATAACATTTTGAAGGGGTGGTGGTGGAAATGAGCGGAAAGCCTGCGATACTTGCGCTGTAGTACAGATCCTTGAAATCAACACAATTAAAATATACACAGGCAGAAAATCGATACGAACCACTCAATCTGATAATGTCAGGGCTGCTATTGATAAAAAAATAAATAAATTGCTTTCTCCGTAGAAAAAAGAAACAAAAAGGAAAAGAAAATGTATTTGTAGCACTCAGCCACTGCAGAAAGTATTTTAAGAAGTGTCACTAAATAAATTGGTCTGAAATTAAGAGGGTACAGAAAGCAACATCACTCCACAGTGAAGGAGAGAAACATGCTTGCTAGGATATGTCATGAGTGACAGCATCCAGTATTTCAATAAAACTCATCCAATGGTTAAGTTTTATGGTTTGCTGCTTTCAAACAGTCCCCTGCCACATCCCTCATTAACCTCGTCACAAGATGCAACAAGAACCTTTGCTGCAGTAAGGGGAGAGAAAACTTTACTGTGCTTGCAATGATAAATCATAGAGTTGATACACGTATATGGACTGTAATCAATATTTATGGGTGGGGAGAAGAACAAGCATGATTGCTGAATCATTTTTCTAAAGCACATGCATAACTTGGGATAGATATATTACTGGCCTAGACAGTAGTGCTGTGCACTGGGTTTGGCCTAGGCCTGACTCCCAAGCCTAATTGGAGGGATCTGGACCTTGTCTGTGTTGAATTGAGGCAGCCCCAGATCTACACAGGTTGCCTTGAATGCCCCCCCCCAGAGCCATCCAGGGCTGTCAGGGAATGGGACATCAGGATAGAAGAATGAGAAGAAGGCCAAGAAACCAGGAGAAGGTAAGGCCCCCTTTTCACACCAGGCGTTTCACTGTAATGCAGTGCCCCCAATTCCATTTCCTGGAACAAATCTAGGAGGATGCCATGGTTGATGGTATCAAATGCCAATGCAGGAGCAAGGTTGTATTTGACCAGTCCTGTTCTCTGCAAAGCATACTAAGGTCGACTCTGTTCTGTGGCCAGGCCTGAACCCAGATTGGAATGTATCTAAAGAATCTATATCTCTAAGAATACCTGCAGCTTTCATCACCTTCTCCTATAAAGGAGTATTGGCAACTGGCAATTTTAGGGATTGGACTAGATGCTCCTTGGAGTTCCTTATAACTTGACAATTCTATGATTCTAAGACCCTTTGGTAGGAAGAGTCAAATCAGCCCATTTCCATTCTGTGGAAATTTTGCGTGTGCTGAATCACAGACCTGTTTTGTCCCTTATTTTTTAAAAAAATGCAGCTCCCCATAAAATAGGCATCCTCCCCATATCTTGCAGTTTTGTGCTCACTTTTTCCAGCTGAAACTCCATCACAAAATTTGGAGAAGCGTGTAATCAAACTCCTAGCTCCATTCTAATCTACTACATATTTTGAAAAATGGTTTGTCCTTTTGTCCATTTTCCCACTTGTTTTCTACCATTTTGGCTACCTCCTTAAGATATTGTTTTCAAACTTGGTATGAGGATGCCTGAGGTGGCAGCAGCAGCCTTCACTACCCTTTGACACCAGCTGCCATTTTGAATCAAGATGGCAAGTTGAACTATGATTTTGGATTGACTTCACCCAATTTTGGATGTGATGAGTCCAAACTCAAAAATCATGCTATCTAAATAAAAATCACAATATTTTTTGGTTTCTAAAAATACACGAGCACTCTCTACCACTCTGTTTATAGGTCTGGGAGCAGAATCAACTCAGTTCACTTTAAAATGCAGGCAGAATAAATTTCACACCCACCCCTAGTCTTCAGTGGTAGGTTTCTGTGTAGCCCATAAGGCTTGGGGGGGGGGAGGCTCCTTAAATCTCAGTTTTAACATTTAAGCAGAGATATCCATCACACAAATTCACTTTTTAGAAAAGGATGCCAGAACTTATTTTAAAATAACAGTAGTTCAGTTTTCCTGGTGAAACTTCCAAAAACATTCCTCTGGAATCTGACCCCAAACCAGCTTTTGCCCACCAAGTTCCACTCCTAACACCACACTCGAAAGATGATGCTACAAAATTCCAGTTTAGATTGATTCTATGGGGGACAGTACCTTATTCTCACCCATTTTACCTGTGATGTTATCCTAAACTGAACCCCATACAATAGAAAGAGTATTCTAAAAATACAAAGGACCAAATGTAAATGAACTTTGAAGCTGTATTTAGCATGACAATGACTAAATAAGGAGTTCAGAAACAGATTTATGGAAACTGAAGCTTCATCTTGAAAAGTGTAATAATGAAAGGGAGTGATTTCTTGGTTTTTAAAGAGTACTTAAAAACCTTTTACCAAAGCAGCAGAGGATATTCCACGGCTGTGATAAAAGCCATCTCAACACCTACAGGAGCTTTTAGTGATTACTGGAAATCTTTCCTGTGTATCAAACATCTGTGAATCTCACAGTAGCGGCAAACAGAAATCACAGTTTGTTGCCTACACTATAGAAACCATAATGTAGCCCCTTTTATTATTTTGGAAGCTTCGGCTGTCTGTCGAGAAGACAGGAAACAGCTGGGAATAAATTCACCTGATGTGTCGGAATGCTAACATGCGACAATTAGATTTTTGGAAGTTTCAGTAGTAACTCAGGCCCAGTTTTAAGAATAAGAACCCCTTTCTAATCTAGCAGCTGTCTGTGAATCAGCAGAAGGCAGCATGCCTGGGAACATGGTTACTGATATTTATGAGGCAAGAACGAAGGAGAAGGCAGCTCACAAGACATTTCTGATGGAATAAAATAGGTGACTGACATAGCAACCCTAGACATGTCTACTCAGAAGTGAGCCCCACTGAATTCAATGAGACTTTCTCCCAAGTAGAAAGGTACAGGTTGAACATATATACTGTTATGGTTCTATTTCCCCCCAAAGTGGAGGAGTAGGCTGTATACTGAGACCCTACTAATTCCTGGATCCAGCATGTGTTAAAATCTAAGCAATGATTCAAATTTCCAGAATAGCCAGGCTCCAGCTCCCTGGTGAGGAAAGGTATTGGCTTAAGTTTGGGTCAGAAGTGGATCTGTGACAGACAGCACATGGATAGGCCTCCTTCCCACAACTTGCTGGTAGTTAGAAAGGCAAAGGCCAGAGATCAGAGTTGAGTCCTGTGAGCTAGAAGTAAGGCAGAAGGCTGGGAATGCAGAGATTGAGAATCATGCCCAATTTCTGCTGGAATCCAATTGTTTTCACTGTTTTCATATACGAGTCCCCCCCCCATTGTTTTTATTGTTGCAAGATGCTTCATAGGAAATGATTTGTAAATGAAACTATGATAATGATGGGTTGTATCCAATGTTAATCCAACTCAATACAGACCCATTCAAATTGGTGGATGATGCTAATTTTTGTCCATTAATTTCAGTGGGTTTAGGACTTAGCTGGATAAAATAATGTGTGAACGCAGCATCTGTAAGGTCCTTTTGGATTTACCCCAACCTGGTGGATGGAGGCCCCTGTGGGATTAAGAGCTTTGTGTATGATTTCATAAGCAACTTTTCCAACACAGCATCATTATAGAAGCCTAAACTTTTTTTTAGTCTACTATGCTGAATTTTGTCCTCTAATTCCAAACTTGCATTATACAGTATGGAGTTTGCTGACAACTCCAGGCTTTGAATTAACCACAACCTCCTGGGTAGCAAAGCTCAAATGAGCAATCCAAAAGGAAACAGTTTCTATAGGGAAAGGGTTTTTGTGTGTGTGGTGGTGGTGGGGAGTTAAAAGGGAAATGCAAGATTAAAAGGGGTTTTTTTGAGGGGGGGAATGCCCGAGCATTTTTAGTTGCAATGGCTGTTTTAGTTAATATTGTTAAGGGGAGAACAGTTTGAAAATGTTTCTGGGGAGTTTGTAGAAGTAGATAGATTAGGAAGCTTACGGACCAAGTTTCTTTATCTAGGGCTGCCAACATCAACACCTGAGACAATGCATCCCTTTGAGGGAACCCTCTCTGACTGCATTAATTAGCTGTGTGTCCCCAGTTGTTTGAATCCTCAGTTCCTCTGGTGATAATGCAAATGATGTTGCCAATTATAATGCTACTTGGGGTATGGGTTAGTTATGGGAACACCTTTAAGCAATGCTGAAAGGGCATTATGGTGTGTATGGAACTGAACACACAAGATTTCACAGAAGTGAGAAAGTAAAGTATAACAGAGGGCATAAGCTAAAGCATGGAAGAAAAACAGCAACAAGACAACGATTCTTCCTCCCACCCCTCATCCTCAGAAATGCTACTTCCCTTTCTCCAGTTAATCATGCTCAGGCACGCCCCCCAAACACAATGTAATTAAACAGCTTTATTTAACCCCATTTAATTTAAGGAACCAATGACCACTGTAGCTGGGAGAATGCTTTGGCATTGTCATGTGATAGGCTAATAGCCAATAAATGTGTCATGTCAATTGATGAAATATTTCCTAAAGAAATCTCAAGCATGTCTAGGGGCTAGACACATCTGCCAATTTTTATGCAATTTTGGTATGAATAGTGGCCCTTCTGGGTCAGATCAAAGCGTATCTGATCCTAGCACGTTGATCTCACAGTGTCAAGAAGATGCCTATGGAAATTCTTCAAGCATTCTTCCATTCATCATTCCTGCAGATGGTACCTTACAACCAACAATACTGGATGCAATGTAGCCATCACAACTAGGAGCCACTGATAGCTATCCCCTCTGTGAGTGTGTCTAACCCCCATTCAAAGCTGTCTGCGAATTCATCACCACATTTTGTCTTCATTCGTATGCTGCTTGAAAAACCACTTTAATTTGTCAGTCCTGAATCAGTCCAATCATTCAACTTCACTGGATGACCCTAAGTTCTAGGATTACACATGCGAGAGAGATAACCATCTCTCTGTCCACTTTTATACACCTTTATCATGTCCTCCACAACTCATTCAATGTCTTTACTGAAACTAGAATACCCCAATGTTTCAACCTTTCCCGTTTAAATGTTAAAAGGGAGGAAAATGCATGGACAGAGATAAAGCCTGAAGCTACACATTTTACACAACATGTCACTAGTCCTTGATTAGTTGCTGGCATTTATATTTTTAAAGAGACAGTATACATGTGCCTGTGTGTCTCAGCTTTTGGTGTAACTCAAGGTTTCCTTATACACCGAATAAGACTTAAACTAATTAAGTAATACCTCTTACGTTCCAGTTTCAGGCTATTAAAATCTGCACGCAGGCTTATATTCTTTTCCCATGGTGTCGCAAAACATCAAGCATGATGAAGGGTTTGATGGAACCAAAAGTTTGCTTGCTCCTTTGGTGACTTTTCAGTGGCCCTATTAAAGGGCATCACCCTAAAGTTCCTTTTAGACTCCTGCCATGCTCACATGTCAATAGTAGGAGCTTCGTCATGAGAAACTGCTATTTCAAGAACTGGTTACACTTTCTGAATTTCAATGACCTTGCAGCAATGAATATGCCATTCAAATACTTTTGGAGAGAACATTATTATCTCTTCAGACACACCACGAACAAGACCCACAGAAAGGGAGTCTGAAACTGGTAGAAGAAAGATAACAAGACTGCACTTTTTCTTTCCCCCACCTTTTTAAAAAAAGAGGACAGAATGTGAGAAAATGAACTTTGCACTGTAGCATAGATGAGTCAAATTATCAGAAGACTGTCAATACGTCTTAGTGGTGAAGAGGATTTGGCTGATAAGTGATTCTATCTCCTCTCCCATGCTTTCAGTTTGGACTGATGAAAAGAGAAAGATGCTATATTAAGTTCAGTGCAATTTGCTACTATCCATCAGGTACTCTTAACAAGGGATGGGGAAAAAATTGATTCAGTTTCTATATAATGGTGAAACCTACCTAGTTCATACTTTGAAACAATATGAGAATCAAACCACAACCATCCTTTTAAATGTGTACTTCTCTGAATTTTGCAATTCAGTTCTGCAGCCAAATAATGTGCAGAAAAATGCATATACTAGGAGAATGTGTGCATTAAAAATGCAAAAATGTGTCAATTAGAGAAAATTGTACATTAAAATCTGCATATTAAGATTAATCAGCACTAAAACTCTGATCATAAGGGTGTAAAAAATAACAACAAATAAATGGTTAAATCTCAAACTGGGATAAAAATGTGGAGAACTGAACTTAAGAGTGGAAAACTGAGAAACTGAGAGAAGCCAATGTGGGCAGATTTGCCCATCCTTACTGTAAGCACAACTTGTTGAACACTTTCCAGTTGTTCAAGTTGCAAGAGATCAGATGCTTGAAATAGTTTGCATGTAATACTAAGCCAAACCATGGCCCAGCATGAGTGTCTGGGTACCCACAGTAAAAATGGTCCTCTTCCAGTCCTGCTGTTGCCATGCTACTTGGTTTGGCTTAGCGTTCTGTGTGAATCAAGGCTCATGGTTTGTCTCACTCCAGAAAAGCCAGAAGTGGTAAGACAAGTGCAATTGTTGGTTACAACTTTCATTGGTTAAATTCCCATACATTTGTTAAATATATCTAGGGACGTTTAATATGATGCATTACTATCGATTAATGTTTGTTGATGTTGTCTCTTCCAACTCTACAATTCTATGATAAGTCTGCCTCTTCCAAGGAATGAGGCAGGGAGAGGGATGTGTCAAAGCTGGGTTTCATTCTGACCAAATGTCTCCACTACACAGCAGAAAAAGGCACACACTTTGTTCATCAATAACGAATTAAATAACTGTCTCAAAATTGAACGTCCCTTATCTTTCCCATCCAAGGGGATAAAGCTTCTATGTAGCTAAAGATGACTTCTTTTTTTTAAGCACCACATGTAACACCTGAAGGCATTTCTTTATTGCCATGAAATAGTCTGAAATTGTCTGTTAGTTCCAGGGGTGCCTGCTTGAGCAATAATGGGGCATCTTTACCATCTCTTTATATGTCACTGTTGATACTGTTCTGGACCCCCCCTTTCCTGCATGCCATAGCTCAAGTCAATTATAATGACAGATAGCATCCTCCTGGCTTATCTGATTACCTCTGACCTTTTTACAGCTGGAGAAAGCCAAAAGAAGTCTGAAAGAACTCATGCATATATGACACAAAGCTGGAATTTCATATCTCAGCCACAGTCAAGAGCACCCTGAATGTCAGCAGATTTCTGACAAAGCCTCTAGCAAATAATTTCTTGGATGGTTTGCCTCTACTGCAGCCTGTCATCTATTACAACCGGGCACTGACAGGAGAAATAAACTTGATTAATCTTATATCGATACGCTGTATAACAGTCATTATGGGGCATTGTTCATTCGCCAGAGTCTGGAAAGGCCTGTCCAACAGGGTAGGCCCCTGATGAGGATGATGATTTACTTTGGTGGCTTAAGAAGAGGAAACATTAACTCAGCTTTAACAAATGAAAATGAACAACAAAATATCAGTGGATGAGAGAGTAAGGCAGCCTGCCACTATACACAGAAAACCTTTAAGATCTTATGTGGTTCAAGGAGTCTCTGAACCAATCCTGACCCTGCAGCCTCCATTAGAGGCTCTTTTCCATGTGCCCCACCCAAGCGAGAGACAGAGGGTTGTCACATGAAAAAAGGGCCTTTTCAGTGGTGGCCCCTGATCAGTGAATGTTCTCTTTACATTCTGCAGCCTAAGAGAATCTTTAGGTTGCAGATTAATTTTGTTTTTTGTTTTTACCCAAGCATTTGGTAATGAAGATGTTTCTTCCAGTGGTGCTCATATTTTAGTGGGGTGGGTAGGACTTCTCCTTAGCAATATGCTATTGGAGGAACATTTTATGTATTTTGCATTCTTCATTGCTTTATTCCCCCCCCCCCCCGGTTTTAAATTGTTTTCCTTTTTGTATCTTGTTAATGCATTTTAAGGCATTTTCTTCTTTTCTTTTGTATAATGTTACTGGCCATTGTAATTAACAACAGCAACAGCAGTAATAATATGGCAATGATGATGGGAAGGGTCTTTGTAGGAACTTGTGCCAGTCCCAAGTGGCTTCCGGTCTAGATCAGCCTTCCCTCAACCTGACGCCCTTAATTAGTAAGTGACTAAATTAAGTCAAATAAGAAAAAACTAATAATACTGTAATGGCATTGAGAAGGGAGATGAAGAAAGCAGAGGGAAATGGGGGCAGGAGTAAATGTGCCCTGAACTATGTGTCCTTCCACACAGTCTGAACCAGCCCTACCTGGTTTCCCTGAGGGCAGTTGATAGAACTTACTTGATGCAGTGCACAGCACTTTTCAAATACTCATGATCAGCTGGGCAGTGAGAATTACATAATGCTGTGCATAGAAGCCCTCAGGATCAACTGATCATTAGAGTTTGGAAAGCACCATCCACAGCAGGATATTCAACTACAACTCCTGTCATATACTATCATATCCGACTACTGAGCTAAAGCAGCTGGGGACAATGACACATGGTCCAGAAACATCTGTAGAACCCAAGACTGCAGGCCTCTTGAGATAGATTGTTTCTTTAACAGTGCAAATTCCATTTCAGTTTGCACATTGTTTTCAAAAGTGCAAATTTAGTAAATGTAAACCGAATAAAACTTAGCAAGAGCTCTTTTACAATGGAACAGTCTCCCTCAGGAGGCTGTGGACTCTCCTTCCTTGGAAGCTTTTAAGCAGAGGTTGGGTGGCCAGCTGTCATGGATGCTTTAGCTGAGATTCCTGTGTTGCCCGGGGTTGAATTTGGGGTCTCTTCCAACTCTACAGTTCTATGATTCTCCCCATGGCAAATATCACTGATATAGACAGTACTGTGTTAAATGGACCAATAGTCAGACCATGGACAAGACAGCTCTGTGTGTTTTTTTTACAGTTCACCAATGAGGCTCCAAAACACATGAAGGGCTGGAAGCACAGGTAAACAGAAGTAAATTAAATTATGCTGTACTGACAAAGTGCCAGTGAAATGACACAACCAGTTTCAGTTTTAAATAGATTTTAAATTAATGTCTACAGTATGCAGCAGGGGTAGGCAACAACAACTCTCATCCTGCTTGGCCATTGACCATGCAGCCTCGGGCCAATGGGAGGTTTAGTCCACAACATTTGGAGGGCACCACTCTGGCTACCCCTGATATATGAAATAACCCTATAGGTTCCCTATATAGTGGTACCTCTAGATGCGAATGGGATCCGTTTTGGAGCCCTGTTCGCATCCAGAAGCGAACACAACCCGCATCCGCATGTCTGCGCGTGCGCGGGTTGCAATTCGCCACTTCTGTGCATGCGCGCGATGTCATTTTGATCATCTGCGCATGCGCGAGCAGCAAAACCCAAAAGTAATGGAGCGCGTTACTTCAGGGTCGCCGCGGTGCGCAACCTGAAAATACTTATCCCGAAGCTACTTCAGCCCAAGGTATGACTGTATAGGAAGGTTTATTTCAAGGGATAAAGTGATAACACTCTGAAATAAACCTTTCTTATGTGGAAATCTTTTTATGTCCTGCTGTTTTCTTTCAGAGGCCTCCGACCTCTCTGTAACTTTCCGAGAGAGAAAGGAAAACACACACACAATGTCTTGGGTGTCTTTCCAAGTAGTTTGGTGATAATATACACTAGCAAGTGGACTTTATTTTATGCTCAATTAAAATTTAATTGCTCACTGACACTGCTCATATTCCTCAAACTAAATCACTATTTCTAAATGAGGAGAGTGGCTCTGCTGTTTATGAGAACTTACCAAGGCAATCACCAGTTTGACAAAAATTGCCTGCCCTGCTGTTCTGAAGAGCTTCAGGTGGAATTAATGTGCATCAGAGTTGACAGCTAGTTTGACGTCTTTAAGATGATGTTGATCTATTTATTATATATCAAGCCAGTCCTTCCTGTATAGAAAATATGGGGCTCTCAGAGGTCTCCTATGCAGGCAGCTGATTAGGTCCGGACCTGCTTACTTCTCCAGCAGTGCTATGACACTGGATGCTCCCAGCCTTTTGTTATTTCTTACTCCACTTTTGCACAGGATAATGGCCAAATCTAAAAGGAGCCATGAAAAGGCAGAAAGTATAATGAAGCTATTATAAAGTACAGTGAAATAGTTAATGCGGCTACATGTATTTTATTTCAATGTTAGCATTGAGGTGGTTCCATGGTATGCATACATAAAGCTCACTAGAGTCATCTTCTCTTAAAATAATTGTACCCTCATTCTCACACTCCGAGAAGAATTCAGGCTAGCAGACTTTCACTTTTCCTGGACTAGAACATCACTGTGGAGGGAAATGGTATGATCTAGCTTTCAAAACAGATCTGCCCTACTGCTCAGTAGTGATGAGTGTGGTGGTGGGAAGCCACGAGGCCACCCTTATAAGACTAGATCTCTGCTTGCCTGGACAGGGCTGGGGAAGTGAGGTGAGGAGGTCAGGGCCATTTGGGTGCACAAGCTGGAGCACAAGATTGTTAGTTGGGGTCCCACTGGTGTGCCCATGCAACCTCAATCTCGCCTCCACCTCAGTGCAGGCCCATACAAGCAAGGAACAGTGATGCTGGTGTTTGGAGGGTACGTCGACACCACCATGTGTACCGCAACTGCTACTATATCGCATATCAGTTCCCCAACTGTACTTAAAGCACCACCACACTACTTTAAGCAGTCATGGTTTTCCTCAAAGAACCATGAGAGTTGTAGTTTGTTAAGGATGCTGAGAGCTGTTAGGAGGTGCCCCCCCTCCATTTCCCTCACCACAGAGCTCTCTGGGAAGAGGAATTTATTGTTAAACCACTTTGAGAACTGTAACTCTATGAGGAGAATAGGAGTTTCCTAACAATTCTCAGCATCCTTAGCAAACTACAACTCCCAGGATTCTCTGGCGGAAGCCACGACTGTTTTTAAGTGCCACGATACTGCTTTAAATATATAGTGCAGATGGGCCCTAAGTTGCAAACTAGAGTTTCCATGAAGTATTCTGTGTTCTACTGAGTTCAAAGGGTTTATGTCTAGGTATGTGTGCACAGGATTGCAACCATAAACTCTTAGCTAGGATTCTCTGCTAACAACCTTCAAAACCAAAGGTTTACTGGCATTCCAGGTGGCCCCAAATAAGCAAAGGTTTAGCAAAAGGTCTACTTGTGAGACCAGAGAATTTTGTCTCTGTCCCAGCCAACACCTAAAGGCTAGCCATGCTGTTTGCCCTGAAGTTAACTCAGCAGTGACTCTCTTGTTTGCTTACCTTTCTGATGTAGTTCTCTTTTTGTTATTTGAATCAATTTGCCTGACATCAATCTGTTATTGTTTCTTCTTCTTCTTTGTCTTTTTTTATCCAGTATGGAAACAATAATAAAAAAAATCAATAGGAGATAATGTTAAAAAGCGTGGATGAAAACTGATATGCTTTAGAGCGCACTCTTACCAGATGGGAATATTTTATTATAGAGTAAAGAACTATATCAAAAATAACATCAAAAGTTGCAAAACAAGGATCCTTTCATATGACGAATTCCTTCACTTCTTGGCTTGGGTGAAATTAACAAGCAGGGCTAAAAAAAACAACCACAACAACCTTGCAATCTCCTATAATTCTTTGGTCCCAGGCATCTTGAGGAATAAAAAATGATGAATGCTGCGTCTTCTTTTGAATTGGCAATATATCCTGCAGTAGGCCATCTCTCTCCTAAGTATCCCTCAAAGGTCAGAAAGGGATGGATACCACATTTAAAAACCTAAAACATCCCACCCTGGTAATTAGATCAGACCTGCAGGACCTTTGGCCAATTAGATGTGGATAAATGGTGAATGGCTGAATGGCATCATGTGCTAGAGTTGATGATGCACATCTCTGCCAATTGGAAAACTCATTAGAACTGAGGATCCCAGCAGAGACAGCCTTGGAATCCTCCTTACAAGAGAATACACAACTCACTTGGGGGAGGGAGTGTAACTCCGTGGTAGAGCATGTGGTTAGTATGTGAAAGTTTCCATGTTCCATCCTTGGCATCGCCAAGTAAGGTTGGACAAGATCCCTTTCAGAAACTTTAAAGACCCACTACAAGTAGACCAGGATGAAGATCAGAAATTGGGAAGTGGTGACCCTACAGATCTTGTTGTCCAATGCCCAGGGTTCATGGGAGTTGTAGTCCAACAACTGGAAGGCCATTGCTGCCTCATTCCTGCTGTACATAATATGGAGCTAGTTTGGTTAGACTGGTATGGGGCAGCTTTCTCTGCTAGCTTTGTCAGGGAAAAGTATGGCAAGCCATTCACTACAATGATAGACTGCATGTACATGACTATTGTGGTGCACCGAGTACTGTGCTGGTGCCAAATTCATAGAGAACAAGGCTATCAGTGGCTACTAGCCATGAAGGCTATGTTCTGCCTGCACTATCAGAGGCATTGTGCATCAGAATACCAGTTGTTGGAAATTGCAGGTGAGCAGAGTGCTGTTGTGCTTGTGAGCTGCTTGCAGGTTACCTACACACATCAAATTGGCCAGTGTGAGAAAAGGAAGCTGGACGAGATGGGCCATCATTCTGATACAGTAGGCTCTTATGTACTGTTTTACACACTTTCAAGACAAACATGAGCAACAATGCCAAGCAAACTCAGGTAAGCAAGTGCATGTTCTTGTTTATCAAGTACACCAGGAGTCAGTGTAGCAAGCATGTTGTGAAAATACATATCACGTTGGTTACAGGAAGCTTTCGTGCAGTACTAGGGAATTCAGTAAATTGCTTTCTGGTGAGGCAAGACATATCCGGGGACAGGGGTGGCAACTATTTAAAATTCCCTATAGATTCCTCATGGTATCAGAGCATTGTCAGAAACTTAAAATGGAGGTTCATACTCTCAACTGCTGCAAGGATCTGTGGGCAAGTATCTGTGCCGTGCTGGGGAACTGGCAATAGTTTAAAGATGCTGAGTGTTGATGCCAAGGCCCAAACAGAGCAGCTGAGCTGGCCTTTACTTTGCTTATGCAAGAATAACTCTTTGAAAGCTCAGCACCTAAGGATCTTACTTCAGAAGTGTGATAAATAAGTGCAATTGCTTCCAGAATTCCCAGCTTATTAATTTGTCCTTGAGCTTTTGAGGTCAAAATTATGAGTATTGTTTCTGAAAGTGAAAAGACATATAATGAATCCCAATGCACAGCACCTAAGGTTCCATGATGGAAGAAGGGCTGGAGAGAAATGCTACAAAATAAATACGGTAAGATAAATACACTGATTTCTGAATTTTGTACAGAGTGCAATGCATACCCAGTTCACCGAAGCCCTTGCTTCAGCTGATATTTATCTTCCCACCATGCATTACTGACACACATATGCAGATTGATAAAACACAGCTCATCCACAATTACAAAGGAATGTATGCATGGCTCTGCTTCATCCATGGGAAGTGTTTTATGCATGAACAGGATCACACATCAATACTGAGACTGCAGCGAAAGCCTCTGGCAAAATTAATGACAACAAGAGAGACAAAATAGGTCAGATAGCAACATTTGCATATGCTATGCAAATGGTAGGTCAACACTTTGCATGCAGTTTTGAAGATGTTCTGGGAAATGTCATTGTGCATATTCTTAAAGTTTGAAAGAAACATGATGAGTGGTTAAACACATGCCCCAAATATGACTATGTATTAGTACAGGTCCACGTTCCCCTTAGTTGTTGCTGGATTCCAGGTGCCATCAACCCCAGGCATCAATGGTCAGGTATGATGGAAGTTGCAGTCCAAACCCACTTAGGGTCACAGGTTTCCCATTCCTTTCATAGTGGCAAACATACTTTCTTGCAACTGTGTTTATGTAGGTAAGATGGCTTCTCAAGAGCAGTGAACCAACACAGACACAACTGCCTAGCTCAGAACTTGACAAATAACATTTTTCCCTTTAGCAGCATGTAGAATGATAACCCTTAGGTGGCGCTGCTGTTCTTCCAAAAACACTTTGCAAATTCCAGAAGCCCGAGTGAAAAACAAGACTCCTTGCGAAATATATCCAGGACCAGGAGACATTGTGGGTATTTCATAGAATGCATTAGAACCTGAACCTTTTATTGCTATTTTGCTTAATTAGAAAGAAATATATTTGGAATGAATAAACTTTTTAAAAAGCAATCGGTATGTCTATGCCCATCCAACAACATGCAGCTTTAAAAAGCTAATCAATATAAGCTACACAGTATATCGCTTGCGCATGTCTAGACACTAAATGATTGCTGGCCATCTGAATGCCAAGGGCAACATTATTTACTCTTTCCAATGGATTTAGATGCTGCAAAAGGACACATTGTTGTTCAATGTGTTGCTAAATCTAAGTACTTTAATTAAGCTGCATTGGTTTTCATTATACAGGTTTGGTGATGCCAAAGCATAGCAACAGACATTCACTACAGTTTCACATTAACGTCTTTCTAAGCACTTCTGTGGATGGAACAAGGAAAAGCCATGTCCTACATTCACTTTGATCACCTCTTGGGCTCTGCCCAGGTTGTTTTCTAGGATGGAGCCAGAAGTTGCTTGTTTCCTTTCAGCACATTTGGGGCCATCATTAGATCCATAATTTAACTCAATGCTAGTGATCTTTTCCAAAGGCACAAGAGTAAAGGGGGGGGGGAGAGAGAAGAACCTTTTGCACCCCGAATGCCACACTCCTTTCTTGAAAACCTTCAGGGGGCATGTTGGAACCAGAGGATAGCATGGGCAGAGCAATGAATGCAAATTTGTGTGTGTGTGTGTGTGTGTGTGTGTGTGTGTGCATGCGTGTGCAATAGGCTAGTTTACACACACACACACACCTTTCTCTGCCCTCTTTAGAGGCAAAAGGCAATATCCAGGTTCAAGGACACATTCCATTCAGTCAAAAATGCTCATGGAGAGTGCAAGGCAGGGCCAGTAGGGGACACAGCTGGGGAAGCTGTGAAGCCCAGGTCCGAGTTCCCTGCTCAAGAGCTTCAAAGCACAAGCCCACTGACAACCCTTGGGGTCTCCTGGTCCTCCTCTCCCTTCTCCTTGCTTTTCTCCTCCTCCTCCTTTCACTTCACTTGCCCCTTCTAAGCAAGCAACAGGAGCAAAGATGAGGAGCAGCAGCTCCTGTTTACCTTTCACTCTTCATCTGGGTAGTCATCCTGTTTGGAACCAAATTAAAAGGCAGTGAATAGGTAGTGGTAACAGCAGCAAGAGAGAGCTAGAGGAGGGGCTCACTGAGGGCATTTAGCTCAAGCCCCATTCAGAGCTGTGTTAAGCATATGTGGTGCCAGGGTGCAAAGATCTGCCTGGTGCCCCCCCCCCCCAGGTTGCCCAGTCCCAGGCGCACAGGAGGGCAGAGCTGGCTGGCTGCCTCAATGTCTCGCTGCCTCAGTTGCCCCGAATTCGCGGCTCAGAGCCACCCACAGTGAAGAACCCGCTGCAGCGCTTTGACCGAAGGGTGGGCTCTTCCCCAGACTCAAGTCTTGGGCGCCGGACTCTTGGCCTGGTGCTCCTGAGAGCCCAGAGCCTGGGTGCCCTGCACCCCTAGTGCCTATGGGTAAGACGGCCCTGGCCCCATTCCCCACTCCCCTAATGAAGCTTGGAGCTGATACTGCCAGCGTTCCTGTGTATGCATGGAGGGAGTGGAGCTACACATGCATTCCCTTGCATAGATCAGGTCCCTCCATTGAACTCAATGCATAAGTGCACATGAAACCCCAGATCCTAGCAAACACGGGTGGCCCTCAGATGTTTTGCCACTCTGGGAAAAACTGAAAATGCCACCCCCTCCTGCCAGTTCCTTCTCCTTTTCCAGCACTTGGAGGCAGCCCTAGCAGTAAAAGGAGGTCAGAGAGGAGTGGGTGGCAGTGTAGGCATGCAAGCACATGGGGGTGGGATGTGAGTGGCAAGCATGTGGTGGCAGCGGGAGGGCATGCAGTGGAGGCACATGTAGCAGTGGTGCCTCTCCCAGCTGTCTGGAGTCTGCTGTCCTGAGGTGACTGCCTCATCGGACCTCATGCCTTCAGGCAAGGGACTTATTTTACCAGATAGAACTGAGTGGCTCATCCCTAAAAAGATAACCCATCATTTATGATTTACAACTGAACAAGTACAAAATATCCTTTTAGCAGAAAAGTTTTACCACAAGCCTGGGAGCTGATGGCATTCTCCAAGTCATCAAGGGAGGGAGGGACATCCAGCTTCTCCAAGACAGACAGAGTCTGGATACTGTCAATTGCTATGTTGGAGACCATGTTCTCCCACGAGTTTGGTTCTTGATAGTGCTCTGCCCGTCACTTCATCTCCTTGCTGTGGTCTGTGATGATCTCTCCAGACAATGTTTTCAGTGGTGTAGTTTTCCTGACTGTTAGTTGAATGTCTTTTTTCATGCATGTGTTGCCACTGTCAGCAGCAAGTTGGATGCTCTGGCACAACTTTAGCCAGTATTCATTGGTGCATCGTCTGGCAATCTGCTGGGCACCATTCCTTGCCTTTCTCAGTGTAGCAAATGTCTTTTTGCAGGGCACACACTTGTAGTTCACAAGTGCCTCACACTTTGCAGTAATAACAGGACCCATGTCCTTAATGCCAGCCTCAAACCAGTTTGGTACCTGCTGCTCTCTTTTGCCAAAAGAGGACATAGCTGTGTTGTAGGTTGCCGCTTTGATAGTTCCACTTTGCTTTGTCTCAATAGTTCAATAGTGCTAGCTTGATGGAATTGGAGAAGCATTCACAAAATTCAGGTATGGCTATTGTTCTGATAGTGTTGATTTGAGGTTGCAATTTCTGCTTTGTGCTGTGGGTCCTCTTTGGCTGGAGAAGGATATTGCTTACCATCAGGGAGTGTCACAGTTAGCACAGTGGTAGATCCTTGCGACATGAACACAGTTAAGTACTCATCCCCTGGTGACAATAAAGTTCCAGCTGGTGCCAATGGCCTGACTATGGATATCTCCAGAACCCTTGCTGTTTTGCCTTGGGAGAGAAGATGCATGCTGCCAATATCAAAGTGGCGTATGCAGTTATCCCATGTGTGATGATCGTCCCTGACTCTGGCATTGATGTCTTTCAGCAGTATTAGGTGTTCGTAGTCTGGGACCCTCCTGACAGCCTGGTCTAGTACCTTACACTGACTGAATAGGTCCTTCTGTACGTCAGTGGGAGTCTAAACACTCAAGATGTTAACCGGACTGGAGATGGCAGAGGAGAAGCAAGAAGAGAGTTCCTCACTGCAAAGTCTACACTGTGAATACAAATGGTGACCATTTTGTGTGAGGTTCCTTTCCTCCCCCCACATGTTGGCAGTGAGCGCATATGCCTTCACCCCATTACATCCCTGTTTTGCTCCACCCTTCTCCCACGCCACCCTGTTCCACCACCGTTCTTCCCTCTTCTGGGTACAAAAGGATTTGTGCATCGGTGGTCCTGTGACAATTGGAAACAAACAAAATTGTTTCCACGTGTATGTGGTTCTTCTGGATGCCCTCTTTACCAGAAAAAAGGTGTAGTTCTTCCCTTGGAGGCTGCCATTTGAAGTAAGTCTGGTCTGCTGTAAAGCAGTAATGTGAACATTACCATACTGTACAAAGGGACATTCTGCATTCTTTGACTCAGCTACTCTTGTCTCTGGCCCTGCCCACCACTGATATCTGAAAATTTGCATTCAAAGAACTAAATTTGCATAATAATAAAAACTGAAACTAAAAAAAGGGAAGGGAAGATAGAAATGTGACCATTATTTCTTACCTTTCTCTATTTAGGTGGCAAACACAGCCCCTTCCCCCAATTTATCCCCACCTGTGTGAAGTAGGCTATGCAGCAGCAAGAGAATAACTGGCCCATGATCACCCAGTGAGCTTTGTTCCCAGGGCTGACACCGTCATGAAGCTGAATGAAGCAGATGCTGGGTGGTGCAGAGGGGAAAAACTGGGTTGGTGGGTCTCATGGATTAGAACATAAGAAGAGCCCTGCCCATCTAGTCCAGCATACTGTTCTCACAGTGTCCAACCAGGTGTCCATGGGGAGCCCAGAAACAGGTTCCGAGGGCAATGGCAATCTCCCCAGTTGTGATTCCCAGCATACAATGCCTCCACCAGTGGAGCATGTCTCATAGCTACTGATAGACTTGTCCTCCATTAATTTGTCTAGTCCTCACTTAAAGCCATCCAAAATGGAGCCCAACTTCCCCTGCTATGGGAGTGAATTCCATTGTTTGGCTGTGCACTGTATGAAGAAGCAATTCCTTTTGTTGTTCCTGAACCTTCCATAATTCAGCTTCATTGGATGTCAATTCTCTGCATTCTGTCACAGTGCGATGTGTCCAGAAAACAGGGCTAAATACAGACACCGGCTAACCCTGTTTCTTAGGAAGCTGAGTTTGATGGGACAAACGATCCATGTGAGAGATGGATGGGAAGTCATGCTTAGTTTTTAATTTTTGAAGGATTCTGCTACTATGAGAGAGAAGGAAATGTTTTCCTATCCACTATCTTCACACTAGCCATCATTTATACACTGCTATCATGCCAACTTTTATTGCCCTTACTCACCTGTCCTGTACCAAGTTAGCCTGCTGGCCTCAGGTGAAGTGGAAGATGTTGAAGGAAAATTCAGCTGCCAGTCTGGTCAATTTTGTACATGAAATGGCCTCAGGCAGCAAGCCAGCCGTTTACGGCTGAATGAGCATTCAAAACTGCCTGTCCCCAGTACCTTTCTGACACTCTTAACTATTCACACCACACTACTTAGAAAAGCGAGGTAAGATTTTTTTTAAAAAAAGAATCCTGAGCTTCTTCAAGCAAAGTGAAAGTGCTTGTAAAGTCAAGAAGAAAAAAAGTTTACACAGCTTGCTTGTGGTCCCAAGTGCAGATTGGTCGTGGCCAGGCAAGGTCAACACCAGGAAATAAAGACACAGGGCACTGGTGTTAGGGGAAAACAGGCCACAACTTTTATTGATTACAGATGTATGTAGGCTTTGGTGAGGACACTGGGTGTAATCTGGTATCAACCAGCTTGCCTGCTGATTGGTACACTGGCTGGGTCGGTTCTGTGTTGACGGTTCCCCTATGACATAAATCAAATCAAGCAAAAGACCAGAACTGCTGTGTGTGGGAGTTCTATGACCCATCAGTTCCTGTGTGGGCTCTCCCTGCTGGAACCCTTTAGCGGGGCACCCAAGAGTCTAAGGAGAACCCAACCCAATGCCTAATCTGCACAAAGTTGTGATGATTGCTATGAGGTAAGCGACAACCCACAGATTAGCCAATTTGTCGGCAGGAAAAATTCCTTCCTGGCCCTGAATATGGTGACCAAGTATTCCATAGCAAGGTTCACAGTGTCCCATCTGCTCACCTCCAGGCAAGATCAGACAGCACAGGGCAGGTGGGAAGGGAAATCCCATAACGGTCTGAGCTGGAAGGCCCTGGTATAGCTTTTCTATATTGCTAATTGACAAACCCAAGTGGAAACTGTGTCCATCTGCCAGGGCTGTGCCTCCCAGCCCATTCTCCATTGGTCTGTTTTGAACGAACAGTTCCTGATGCTCTGCATGGCTGTGGGGAAGGCATTAGTGTTCTCACCTGGCTGTGCAGGACAACTGAGAAGTTCAGGGCTGTGCCTCAAACTGCTGTTCCCCAGCCTAAAACTGGTAAGCAGCCAATGCACCCAAGCACAGTTAAAGACACAGGTTGCTGGTGTTGGGTGAAAATAGGCCACAACTTTTATTGATTACAGATGTAAGTAGGCTTTGGTGAGGGTACTGGGTGTAATCTGGGATCAACCAGCCTTTCCACAGATTGATACTCTGGCTGGGTCGGTTCTGGGTTGGGGGTTCCCCTATGCCATGCATCCAACTGGGTTAACCCACCAGAACTGCTGTTTGGAGGGGTGCTATGGTCCATTGGCCCCTGTGTGAGCTTCCAAACAGAGACACACCTTCCTGGAGCCATTTAACAGGGTACCCAATAGTCTCAGGATCCAAACCAATGCCTAATCCACTACCGGAGTCAGCCTCCTGCAGGGCCAACTTGTGAAGCTAAGTAAAAGTGCTTGTAAAGTCAATAAGAAAAAAGTTTACACAGCTGTTCAGGACAGGGGGCTTGCTTATCAAATTAAATAAGTGTTTCTGTAGTCCAAGCTCATTGTTCGGACTTGTTTTCAAGCTTCAAATGAAGATTAATTTGTCTATCTGCTGATCATGAATCAACCCTTTTTTATATATAGCTCAATTAACTAAATAGCTTTAGAGGCAATCTTGGTGCATTTATATGGATGAAAATCTTCATTGCTAATTGTCCCTAATATCTTTCCCCACTCATCCCTCCCAAATGAAATTAATAACCTACGTGCTTCTTGGAGTTTGTTGCTTCCCAGTGGCTCATAGGACTCCCTGTCCCCACAGTTTGTTAACAAAAGAAAAGATGAGTTTAAGATCAACACTGATAGACCTTGGCTGCCTCATCTCTCTTCAGTTCAATTTTATTGAACTTATACAAATTATTTTGAATGAAATTATCAGAAAACTGTGAAATCACCAAAACCTGACAAGTGATATTTATACATAGACATGGGTTACTGCAGAGGTGGGGAACACTCCCACCACCACTCTGAGGGTTACTGCCTAAGGTGGCGGATGCTGGGGACAGCAACAACATTACCTAGATATTGCTCACCATCTATCTAACCATTCCCTTCTGGCACTTCTGACTCTTCTAATCTGGTTTGCTGCCTCAGGAGCAGTGGACGGTATCCCATCGCCAGTGTTGAAGTAAGATTCAATTGCTAGTTCAGTTGACCTGAAATAGAGAAGGGGCACCAACTTGTCTTCCACCTCAGGCAGCCAAATGTCTTGAGCCAAACCTGAAGCAAAGGATAGATGGTAGCTGATAGTGGATTTGAGACTGAGAAAATCAGAGCAACAAATTAAAAATAAACCGGACTTCTAAGTTTGAGTGCCTTTCACCTTTACAAATTTTAAGGAATGTGCTTGGTCCTGTCTCAGCATAAGAAGATGGTTGAGTCAGATGACTTGTCCATTCAGTTTTGTATCATTTACACAAGTGTGAATGTTTGTGTGCATGGGGTGCTTCTTGTTTTCATCCAGATGTTTTTGGACACCCATCAGCCCCAAGCAGGAATTGTGGGAGCTGCACTCAACAAGATCTGGAGGGCTACTCCTACACTTGTTTCAACTGTGTAGAATGGGATAGACAAATAGTTTCACATAAGCCCTGGTCTGCACTGACTGCCAGCTACTCTCCAGGGTTTTAGACATGGACCTTTATCACCCTTAGCTAAAGATGGCAGGATTTGAACCTGGGGCTTTCTATATGGAACTTATGTGCTCTGCCACAGAATTATGGTCTTTCTATTTACCAGAGCCTATGTAGCCTTAGCTTCAGAGCTTAGTCTGAACACCTTATACCTTGTGTAAGGAGGATGCCTAAATGTCACCATCCATTAATTGTTCATCTGGAACTTATCCTCTGTTTTCATGGGGGGGGGGGATCTTCCACATGCAACTCTCGTGTGCTACCACTGAGTGATGGTCCACACCAGAGTTAAACTGATTTAACGCTCATTTCTTCTGTGAACAACAGGACTGTTGGGAGAAACAGTGGTCTCCAGCGCAGCACACTCATCTGCTCAAAATTCCTATGTCCCTGCAGCAGATCAAAATGGGTTATTTGGAAGAAGCCATGATGCTGGAAGTGTTATCAAACCAATGAATGTTTGTAGTGTAGATATGTTGTGAGACTCTGAGACAGACTTCCTAATTTCTCGAAGCTGTTCTTTATTTCAGCATCCTTGAAGTGTGGCTCAAAAACAAACCAAATCAGAAAAATAGAAGGGCTAGATTGCCATCACTATTTTATCTTCACAGTAGTGCAGCCCAGCATACAACATCCATCAATCTTAATATACTAGTCAAGGTCAGTTATTATTACTGCAGTAATATATACTGATAAGACGGGTTGCATTTTAAAACAGTCCATCATTTCTGCTTCTTATTCCAAACATAGAAGAACAATGGTTGGCCAGGGAAGGGGGTGATATTGGCAAAGGGATTATTCACGGTGTGATTAAAGGAGAAATACAGTAAGAAATATCAAATGCAGGCATCATGGCCTTCAAAAGGATTAACACAGATTGGAAAGTTCAACAGCATTCTGTAAACTTTTTAAAGATGGCTCTGGGGCAAAACTGTCAAAAGGAAGATAAAAGAATAGCTATGGCTATAGTCTCCTCAGAAGGATACAGGACCTGCAAGATGTCAGACAGCTTATGTCCATGCTTAGGATCTTGCAGCTTAGACACTTACCACTATTGGTTAAAGAATACTTATCAGTTTATTTTAGATATTGCCTTTTGCCTTATCTGTGGTGCACTGACATCTGAACCCATTCTGATCTTCAGCTTTGATATGGCTTCATTTTATCACGGCTCCCTCAGAGAGGGCTTCATTGGAAGCCAGCTATACAGTGAGATTGTGCCCAATGAACATGCCAGGGCCTAGTGAGTACCCTGGAGTTCTGTGGGATACGGAACTTTCCCTATGACCAAAATGATCAGGTGGCCCAAGCAGCAGGTGCTTTAAAAGACTTTGGCTTTCAGGTTTCACTTCTAGGATGCGGGTGGCGTTGTGGTTTAAACCACTGAGCCTCTTGGGCTTGCCGATCAGAAGGTTGGTGGTTCAAATCCACTTGACAGTGGTGAGCTCCCGTTGCTCTGTCCCAGCTCCTGCCAACCTAGCTGTTTGAAAGCATGCCAGTGCAAGTAGATAAATAGGTACCACTGCGGTGGGAAGGTATATGGCATTTCCGTGCACTCTGGTTTCCCTCATGGTGTTCCGTTGCGCCAGAAGTGGTTTAGTCATGCTGGCCGTGTGACTTGGAAAGCTGTCTGTGGACAAACGCTGACTCCCTCGGCCTGAAAGCCAGATAAGCACCGCAACCCCGCAGTCGCCTTTGACTGGACTTAATCATCCAGGGGTCTTTTACCTTTACCTTTTTTAACCTTCTAGTACAATATTCTGCACACTCACACATCTTTGATAGTTCTGATTCTCTGCCTCTGTCCTTTCACTGTCCTTATCCTCCCCACCTTGGAGGCGTGGAATGCTATAGATTATTCAGAGTTCAATTCCTTCCACCAAGAATTTCTAGAACAAGTATGTGAAAGGAGCAATTCCCCCACAAGGAAAGGATGATGCATTTGGAACATTTTATCTGTGTCTTATTGGCAGTTACCTTATGTACAAATGTATTTTAATCTTATGTATAATTGTTTATTAGCTGTTTTCTATCACTAATTTTGTTATGTGCACTGCTTAGAGCAAGGTTAAAGGGACCCCTGACCATTAGGTCCAGTTGTGGCCGACTCTGGGGTTGCGGCGCTCATCTTGCTCTATAGGCCGAGGGAGCTAGCGTTTGTCCGCAGACAGCTTCCAGGTCATGTAGCCAGCATGAGTAAGCCACTTCTGGCGAACCAGAGCAGTGCATGGAAACACCGTTTACCTTCCTGCCGGAGCGGTACCTATTTATCTACTTGCACTTTGATGTGCTTTCAAACTGCCAGGTGGGCAGGAGCTGGGACTGAGCAACGGGAGCTCACCCCGTCGCGGGGATTCAAACCGCCGACCTTCTGATCGGCAAGTCCTAGGCTCTGTGGTTTAACCCATAGCACCACCCGCGTCCCGCAGAGCAAGGACGGGGAACCTTAAAAGGAGGGTCAAATCCTTTTAACTGGCCCTTGGGACTCTTCCCTAGGCCATACGCCTTCCTCAGACCATACTCCAGTACTTTTTACTGGCTGGAATGTGTCTTTGAGCCATGAAAATGCATCATGTTTGCCTGAAGGAGGGTGAACAGGGTGAGGGTAGTGCACCGTTGTGCTCAGATCCTGCTCGCAGGTTTCCCATAAGCATCTGGCTTTCTGCTGTGAGAACAGGATGTTCTTCTTCTGAGTGCACTTGCCACTACATCACTGTTCTGGTCATCCTTTCCGAACTGAAGGGAAAGCATCTGTGGCATTAAAGCCTGCTCTACTTAAGAACTTAAGAAAGTCAATGGCCCATCTAGTCAAAGGCCTATATCAGGGGTTGTCAACCTGGTCCCTACTGCCCACTAGTGGGCGTTTCAGGATTATAGGTGGGCGGTAGGGGGTTCTATGGCTGAATCCTCCTTCCATTGAGCATGGGTGGGCGGTAAGGAAATTTTACCATCAAGAAAGATGCATTAGTGGGTGGTAGGTATAAAAAGGCTGACTACCCCTGTTCTATATAGAGAAGTTTCTAGCACTCTCACAGTGGCCAACTAGATGCCTATGGGAAGCCCACATGCAAGACTTGAGTGCAAAAGCACTCTCCCCACTTCTGAATCCCAGTAGGTGATATTCAGAGATGCATGTCCTCTGACAGTGGAGGTGGAACCTAGTTATCCTTTGCCTTGTCCTCCATGAATCTGTATAATGTTCTTTTAAACCCATCCAACTTGGTGGCCATTGCTACCTCTTGTGGGAGCAAATCCCATATCTTAACTATGTACTATGTGAACAAATACTTGTATAGGACCACACGTGCACCATGCATTTAAAGCACTATTATGCAGTTATGGCTTTCGACAAAGAATCCTGGGAACTGTAGTTTGTTATGGATGCTGAGAGTTTTTAGGAGGCCCCAATTCTCCTTGCAGAGTTACAATTCCCACAGTGGTTTAAAAATCAATCTTTCTTGACATGGAACTCTGGGAATTTTCATCTCTGTTAAGGGAATAGGGGTCTTCTAGCAAGTCTCAGCACCCTTAACAAGCTACAGTTCCTAGGATTCTTTTGGGGACGTAATGACTGTTAAATGCTTTAAATGTACAGCGTATATGGGGCTGCATGAATCAGAGGCTACGGATGGAATTTTCTGAAAAGCTGGATGTTCAGCATCTCCACACAAGTTCAAGAGCATACAGCTCAAGTGATGCTTCCAAGCATTTATATTTTAATGTCCCATTAGGGAACAAAGAGCAGGAACATTAGGTAGGCATATGCATCCTCCCCCCCTCCCCGCCAGAATTAAACAGCTTGTTCAACCACATCAGCAATTACACGATATCAGATAACCTGCAGTTTTATTGTCAGTTACCCACTGTTTTTCCTGCTCTTGGAAGTCTCTCGGCTCTGACACTGATAAATACCACAGAATAAACTGTTTCTATATTTAAATCTATAAACACTACATAGCTAGCAATAACTGTTACAAGTATTGATTTTATCTTCCTTAGTTCAAGACTGTAATTCCAATCTTGGAGAGCAACTTTGCCCAAATATTAAATCAGACACTGCAAAGGTGTGGGGAGCAGTGGCAAGGCAGTCTAGTGTTCAAAAAGTCAACTTGGATAAATATAGAAGTCAGGTGGAAGGCATTTTAAGGCATTTTAAGACAGGGCTCCTGTTCATCATCTCTCGTGGAACCAAATATGCATTGCTCTTCCAAACACACTTTTACATATGCTCCCCTTGCCCATCCTCATAATTTCCATGGACCTTTTGAGGTTCAGGAAAGAGTGAGCAAAATGATTGAGGGGGTGGGACAACTCCCCAGTGAGTTGGAGCAACTCTCCAATGGGAGTTTTAAGTTTAGATGAAAGGTGAGTGAGAAGCAACATGATAGGTAAAGGGACCCCTGACCATTAGGTCCAGTTGTGGACAACTATGGTGTTGCGGCGCTCATCTCGCTTTACTGGCGCTCATCTCGCTTTACTGGCCGAGGGAGCTGGTGTACAGCTTCTGGGTCATTTGGCCAGCATGACTAAGCCACTTCTGGCGAACCAGAGCAGCGCACGGAAACACCGTTTACCTTCCCGCCGGAGCGGTACCTATTTATCTACTTGCACTTTGACATGCTTTCGAACTGCTAGGTTGGCAGGAGCAGGGACCGAGCAGTGGGAACTCTCCCGTCGCGGGGACTTGAACCGCTGACCTTCTGATCGGCAAGTCCTAGGCTCTGTGGTTTAACCCACAGCGCCACCTGTGTCCCTAAGCAACATAATAGAACCATGTAAAATTATGCACAACAGGGAGAGAGTGGATTGAGAAATGTTTCTACCCCCCCCCCGTCTAGAACTCATGAACATCCAATGAAGCCGAACACTCAAAAATTCAGGACAGATCAAAGGTAAACAATGGAACTCTCTCCCCAAAGAAGCAGTGAGGACCACTTACTTGGGCGGCTTTAAAAGAGAATTGGACAAGTACATGGAAAAAGGGTTTTTTTTGAAGGCTACGACTGATGAAAGCTGTGTTCCGCCTCCATGGTTGGGTCCTGCTTGTGAATTTCCCACAGGTATCACACTTCCTTTGGATCTAGCCACTTTTGGAAATCAATAGGGCAATACCTAAATCACCATTCACCCTGGTTTCATATCAACTTTCATATCTACCTGTTCTAAGTCAGGCTGGTGCTCCATCTAGTTCAGTGTTGTCTACAGTGAGGGTTCATCCACAGGTCCAGGTCTGAGCATCCCGCCCGGGGGGGGGGGGGAGTTTCCCTTGCAAAAACCAGTTATTTACCACCGAATCAGAGAAAGCTGCAACCCAAAGAAAATCTGCATTTCCAATTTGCTCCAACTCAGCAGTAAGGAGTGCGTTTTCTTGGGGAAAGTGGCAGGGCAAAAACCAAAAACAAAGCACTTGGACATGGATGAGGAAAATGCAGACCTAAGCCCAGAAAATGCAAGGCAAAATGTATGTATGTGTGGATAATTATTTCAGGCATAGCTCTTTCCCAGCCTTATCTGGAATTGCAAAAAAAGACACATTTTAAGATAAAATGCAGACAAAAATGCGTATTTGGTGAAAAAAGTTCAAAAGCAATGTAAATTTTAAATGAATGAATGAATGAATGAATGAATCAGAGATGGATGCAGAAACAGATCTATGAATGAACACATGCAAATCTGACAGACCAGGAAACACTGAGCCACCCATTCCTAGTCCATACAGTGGTACCTTGGGTTAAGAACTTAATTCGTTCTGGAGGTCTGTTCTTAACCTGAGACTGTTCTTAGCCTGAAGCACCACTTTAGCTAATGGGGCCTCCTGCTGCTGCTGCACAATTTCTGTTCTCATCCTGAAGCAAAGTTCTTAACCCAAGGTACTATTTCTGGGTTAGTGGAGTCTGTAACCTGAAGCGTATGAAACCCGAGGTACCACTGTATCTTGCTTTATCTATATATATGAGCTTCATTTTATTGTCTATGCTGTATAGTTTTTTATTGTTTATTTTGTACATATACTCTAATTCTGTTAATCTGTCACTGTGTTTTTTGTTTGTTTTTGAACCCCCCCCCCGATCTATATCTTTCCATGGTAATCAGGCGCACCCTTGCTAAAGGAGAAGTAATTAGGGAAAGGTATATGGTGTAGCGCTGGTCTTATATGTAAAGTCATATTCAAATCATCCTCTGGCAGCAACTCTGCCTCAGGTTTGCCTAGAGCAGAACTACAGTGAGGCCTTTTAAACCTCAATATCATTTTGACATGGCTGACCTTATAAATAATATTGATGTTGGTGTTATTTTCAATATTATTGAATGTCACACTGCTAATGGGAAGCTAATAGGAAGTCCTGCAGAATTTATATGCGAAAATAGCTCTGCTTTATTGCAAGCTCCCCCCTTCCCATTTCTGAAAAAGAAAAAGAACCACCAAGTGCAGAGCAGAAGGCTGAGGACTGGCTTTCATGATGCAAATCAAACCAATCCATCACATTTTTATTGTTGAAACTATAGCTCATAAGAAAGAAGAAAAGACACCGAGACACCATCCATTCAGAAAGGTTGCAGAAATATCTGGAAAAGCACCAGTAAAAACAGCTCCAACTTCACACCAAACCCATTGAACTGGTCTGGAGATTGACAGAAATTTCAAACCGTTATCATGCATATTCATTCAGAAATAGATCTGGTTGTGTTTCATGCCTGCTTGACTTTCAGTTGAGTCAAAAGCATTCACTTGTGACTAGAGATGGGGAAAACAATCTTGTGAGTTTGAGTCAGCCTGTGTTATGCCTAAGTCCGTTGTAATTCCTGGGGTTCTGGATCCAGGGAGGGTTAAAATTTAAAGGAGGATTCAATTGTTGAACTAGCTAGGCTAAAACAAAAAAAAAATTCCTTCCAGTAGCACCTTAAAGACCAACTAAGTTAGTTCTTGGTATGAGCTTTCGTGTGCATGCACACTTCTTCAGATACCAAAGACAAGGCTACCTATCTGTAACTGTAGCTAGGCTAACTTCTTGATGAGCTAATGGGCCTAAGCATGGTCCTTAGTATAACAAAGGAAGCGGCTTTGTGCAATTGGATGGGTCCCACTCTCTCACCTGGCTGGAATGTGCATAGAGGAGGGTGACAAATATGATCAAGGGTCTGGAAACCAAGCCTTATGAGGAACAGTGGAGAGAGTTGGGTATGTTTAACCTAGGAAAGAGGAGAGTGATGTGGTAGCCATCTTCAAATATCTCAAGGACTATCAACATGGAAGTTGGAGCAAGCTTGTTTTCTCCTGCTCTGGAGTTTAGGACCCAAACCAATGGCTTCAAGTTACAAGAAAGGAGATTCTGAGTAAACACCAGGAAGAACTTTCTGATTGTAAGAGTTGTTCAACAGAAGGTGGTGGACTCTCCTTCCTTGGAGTTTTTTAAGCAGAGGTTGGTTGGCCATCTGTCATGGATGCTTTAGCTGAGATTCCTGCATTGCAAAGTGTTGGACTAGATGACCCTCTGGACTCCTTCCAACTTTACAATTCTATGATTCTGTGAAGGGTTCTGGAGAACTTGGAAAACTTGCACACTTGTTTTCTTTCAGTTTTGCTTTTCCTAATATTGCCCTGATCTGATCTGTCTCCCCCAGAATTGGGTATCACGACTGCTCATCTTTTTTTACATAACCTCAGAACGTCCCTGTTTTCATTTGTGAAACATTAATGGAAGTTGTGTCCATATACATCACGGAACGCAACCAATGCAAAGACTGTCCCATTTTCAGAAGTTTTGCCTTTGAAACTTGAAACAGGTGGATCTGAATATTAAAAACCATGCCGTAAGATTTCCACATCCCCCACGAGCATTTGACTAACTCCAGGGGATTCCTTGGTGAAGTCATGCGGATTTTATGGAGAGACTTTGAAAGACTCAGCTGTGGGCTGAAAACACAAGCTCCCTGATCTAAATGCAGCACTTTCCAAAGACTTAGACGGAAGAGAAGGCCTGGATTTATTCTCTTTCTGATAGAAAATTCTCACTGTGTTCAGGCTAACTGGGGAAAAAAGCCCTTTACAGCCCTGTGATAACCATAGTAAGTGGGGAGGGGAGGAGGGAAATGAAAGAACTACTTCCTTTGATCTTGTTAACAATCACACAGTCACATAGAATAAGAAACAGGCACAGTCTAAATGGTTTAAAGTATTTATCTGATTTTTTAAAAAGTCTTCACAGTGATACAAAAAATGAAGAAATTTTATGCATCCCCCAAGCAACGACAAGCTGCTTTACATTCACTTGCTTGTAGCAACAAACAATAATCTAACAATCAGTGTGCATTTGTCTATTTTATAACCCTATTAGGGAGGCTACAATGCTATTTGGTTTGTTTATGAATTAAGACTGCCATACTACACACATAGGGGTTAACTTGTATTGAAGTCAAAGGAGCTTACTTCTGAGTAGACATGTATATCATTGATATACAGTGGTACCTCAGGTTACATATGCTTCAGGTTACATACGCTTCAGGTTACAGACTCCACTAACCCAGAAATATTACCTCGGGTTAAGAACTTTGCTTCAGGATGAGAACAGAAATTGTTCAGCGGTGGTGCAGCGGCTGCGGGAGGCCCCATTAGCTAAAGTGGTGCTTCAGGTAAAGAACAGTTTCAGGTTAAGGACGGACCTCTGGAACAAATTAAGTTCTTAACCTGAGGTACCACTGTATAGATGTCAGAATTTCCTAGTTCAACCCAAATCTCTCTACGTTTGACGGAGAAATAGTTACCCCAACAGGGCACAGGGCACTTGTGTTAGGAAACCGAAAATAAAAAGGCAAGACACAAGGTACGGAGTCACTTTATAAACCAGTTTATTAATTAATCAACGTAATTATTTGGCTTCCACCATTATCTGGCACTGTAGTATGGTGTGGGTGAAAAAAATCCACATTATCAGCCAATCACAAGAGAGGACAAAATATTCCTACATAACCCCAGGTGTGCTCACTCAGCCATTGGTTTGCAGCACTATGGCAGCCTTTGGGGTCACACCAGCAAGGAGTCCTGGCATGGCTTCAACCACGTATCATGCTATTGCACATTATGTCAGCACCTGGAGCACAGAGCTAAGCAAGGGAACATTTAAGCCCTCTCCGCCCCTCTGCTGGCCTTCAGTTCTTCATAGCATCTGTGGGGGGACACTTCAGAGAAGAGCCCATAGAGGCAACAATGGTGATAACAGAGGCAGGGCAGGAGGAGGGCAGTTAGTGGCAGAGGAGTGGGAACTCCAGTAGTGGTAGCAGCCTAGCTCCTCTTCAGGGCCTTTGAGGGTTTGAACTCAACTGCGTGATGTGTCACTGGCAAGCATTTTCCTCACAAGAGCATGTGCCCATGGGGCTTAAGAGTGGCTGGACAGCCTTCCTGGTGACCAGCCAACCATATTTCCACACCATTTTTTTCTGCTCACTTCTTCCATCTTTGGTATCTGGCATGCACCTTGCACTGTTGTTTTATCATGCCCTGCGGGAGCAGCCAAGCCTATTTTCCTTCCCACTGTGAGCAATGCCTCATTGCTTTCCACATGTGCTGCATGAGGAAGATTTTGGGCACCACATGGCAGGACAGAGCCTCAAACAGGCCCACACTCCCAGCATGTTTGCACTCCCCTCTCAGCGACATCTACACTGGCTTGGTCATGTCCACAGAATAGAAGATGGCAGGATCCCCAAGGATGTGCTCTACATAGGAAGCTGCCTTCAAATTGGCGATTTGCAATTCAATACCTTAATCACCTGATCTAAGGTTAAACACTAACGTGTTAGAGTAGAGAACAGTAACAGTTAATTATCAATGCATCTAGGTGCTTAGAGAGCTGTTCTTTATCTTCAGTGGAATCTTCCAGTGAAACCCTTTCAGCAATACACAACAGGCATTCCCCGTTTCAGTGTGAATTATGCTTAACCGGCTACACTCCTCACCATGCTTGTTTCAGATATTCCATGAGTGTTTCAGCCTGGTTGCAAAGTGTCCTTGTACTGCTACTGCTTCTTGCTTGCCTCAATGGATGGTGGAGAGGAGTGCATGTAGAAACTAACCTATAATACAACACGTAAATTATATTGAATGTTCCATCCACTTTTGCCTCTGGCCACACCCACCACTGGCATATGGTGTTTCAGAAGGTTGCCCAGAAGGGAACATGTCCCCTGAGATGAAGAACTTTCCCCATTTCTGGTATATAGGTTTTCAGTCTTAAGAAGACAACCAATTTACAACTGCCATAAAATTGTGAAAAAAATCCCTTCAAAGAGCAGTGTTCCAAATGAAACTCCAGGAGATGTTGGGGGCAATGGCATCCGTTCTACACATTGGATGCGTGGGAGAAATCCTTCTATTTCAGTTGTATTGGGCACATTTTGAGTTATTATGCAGACAGACATTTTGTTTTCACAACGCCCCAGGATGTTCCAGTTGGAAATTATTAGCACTGACACCATTGTCATGTTAATTGAAAAGTCACATTTTCAGCCTGACTTGCTTAGGGGAACCTTTGACACAATTTTGATGTAATTATTTGCATGGCGCTTTCCTTCAGAAAGCTTGCAAAGTTTTAAGGGCTGTCTCTCCCCTACCTTGATTATATTGACTGGAATGAGTCCTCACTTGCTAAGCAAAGTAGAAGGTCTTCCCTCTGGGGATGGAACTGTGGCATTTCTGTCACTGACATAGCACCTAAAACAGCACCTTTTATAAAACAATTTATAAAAAGTGGTAATGGAAATGGGCAGGAAGAGATAATGGGAGGTTAGGATTGCTACCTTCTTCAATGGGGGGGGGCTCTTTTGCTATCACTTTTTTCTTTTAAAAAAAGTATTTTATTGATTTTTAATTAACAATAAAAAGGGGGGGGGATACAAAACTCTGTGCACAGATTACCTTTTCTCAAAGTGTCTTTTACCTTCACCTAGACCCATTATTTACTTACACAAATAGATTTTGCAGATGTTTTTCTACCCCAAGCTGCATCCCAGTGTATCTCAGACTAGTTAGAACCCTTAAAACAAATGAAGGATGTAGAGTTAGAAGAAATCTGCTTCTGTGGATCAGTTTTGTTTGAAAAATGTAACAGGACATGTTTTATCCCAATATGTTAACTTTGGCTGGGTATTTTTTATTTTTAAGAAGCATTTCCATGGCCAAAATCAATATATTTCTTGGAATACTTTTTGTTGCAGACACTTTTTGGTTGCTAAAGAGAAAACTCCAATTGGACATTTTAATCTGTATCATTGGAACAGTTGTATTTGGATTTTTTAAAACCCAAAAAGTTACATTGGCTGGGACAAAACAAATGAACAAACCAATGACAAAAATAAATATAGTGGGTTTTTTCATTTGTTTTTTTTATTTGCATTTCAAAAACAGGAACAGAGAGGATGCTTAACCCCCTCCCCTCCCCCTGTCCCACTTATAACTCCGTACCAAATACAGCATGTATACGTATACCATATGACTTCCCTTCCACACTTCCTGGTTCCTTTGCTTTTCTACTACTCCGCGTAATCCACATCTTTTTAATCATCTAATTTGTTATCTATTAAAAACTCTATTTCAACTCTGCTGGATTTACTTGAGACCTGCTAAGCTATGTATTTGTTTACACTGGTTCTTAAAATATTCAATAAACATTATCCATTCCTCCTTGTATTCCTTATCATCATTTTCTCTTATCTGGTTCGTCAGACCAACCAATTCAGCATATTTAAACATTTTACGCTGTCATTCTTCTTTAGTGGGTACTAGACTTGTTCTCCACCTTTGTGCCAATAAGATTCTAGCTGCGGCAGTGGCGTATAGTAATGAACTCTTTTGGGGTTTTTTGGACCTCTGTTGTTACATCACAAGATGAAAATCTCAGGTGTTTTTTTTTGGGGGGGGAGGAAAGCTTTTTAAAGTATCTTTTTAAATTCATTATATATAATTTTCCAATAGTCCTTAATTATTTTAGAGGACCACCACATGTGAAAAAAGAGATTCCTCATTTTCACTACACTTCCAACATATACTTTTCTCCTTTTTTAGACATTTTCGCCAATCTGGTGGGTGTTACATACCAAAAATAAATATAGTTTTGTGATATCTATCTATCTATCTATCTATCTATCTATCTATCTATCTATCTATCTATCATCTATCTATCTATCTATCTATCTATCTATCTATCTATCATCTATCATCTATCATCATCTATCATCTACACCTAATTTTCATATGTGGAAACAATACAGTGGTGCCTCGCAAGACAAAAATAATCCGTTCCGCGAGTCTCTTCGTCTAGCGGATTAGCGCTATTAGCGGCTTAGTGGCTATTAGCGGCTTAGTGGCTTAGCGGCTATTAGCGGCTTAGCGGCTTAGAAAAAGGGGAAAAAAGGGGAAAAACTCGCAAGACTCGCAAGACGTTTTCATCTTGCAAAGCAAGCCCATAGGGAAATTCGTCTTGCGAAGCGCCTCGAAAAACGGAAAACCCTTTCGTCTAGCGGGTTTTTCGTCTTGCGAGGCATTTGTCTTGCGGGGCACCACTGTATTGTAAATGCAGAATAGCTGAAATTTGGGGAAATTATTAACTTGTGTGCAGATGAGAATGTCCTCAAATACAGACATGCTGCCCTCCAGAAATTGTTGGACTACACTCTTGTCAGCCCCAGCTTCACCCATCATGGTCAATGGTCAGGGATTATGGGAGATGGAGACCAACTAAATTTTGAGGGTGACATGTTGGCTGCTGCTGTCCCAGAAGGACTACATTATAGATCTACTCCTGTATAAATTGTGCAATAAAAAGTGAACAGGTATGTGTATAATTTTAACCCCAAGGGTTTAGGTAAATTAGTAGAATTCTCTATCCCTTCCTGAGCATTGGGAAGATTCAGGAATAATGCTTACCCTGGGTTTGGTTCCCTTTGTAAATATGCGGTTGGAAATGTCAAACATTTCTATAACATTTGTGGGTGTCTTCTTTTTTTCTTTACACTCTGAAAGCAGCCATATCCTCTTGGCTCCACATCAGATCACTAAAGATGCCGAACCTCAAAGCTTGCTTCCTTTTTTCTCAGTCCATCTCCCAAAAAACCCTATCTCATTTTTTCCATTTTCACTCAGATCTACAATAATACATGGGTTATATCATCCTTTGTGGGAGGTGAGACAAAAGGAGTATGCCTTTGTCAAAACACCTCTCACCATTTTTTAACAGAACTACTCTCCAGCTATTTCCTAGTCACTGTGGTAAATTTTCCTGTAGCTTTCCTAACAAAATATATGCCAGGTGCACTTGACAATTAAGGAACTTGAAGCACTCTAGCCACCCCACCAAACTTTAAGCAGTCCATTATACATCAAACTCACAACGATAATAATATTATTGGCCAAAATTCCACAGCTAAACTAGATATGGGGAATTTTTGACCCTCCAGATGTTTTTGGAATACCCATCACCCCTGATCATTGACCAAGCTGGCTGATGTGAGCTGGGGTCTAACCATATCTGCAGGGCCACATACTACTCATTCCTGTTTCCTAATGTGTAGATGTAGGGATGTCCATCTGTTCAATTATTCTAGATAAGTCCAAGCAAGTGGGAACTTTTTGTGAGACCATTCTGCCTGAACTGTTACCTTAAGGATGAAAGGGAAACACTATTCTTGGGGGCATAAAAAGAAAATTCCAGCTGATGTTGTCTGAAGCATATTCAAAGACTGAAGAAGAGAAGTGTGAAGCTTAGGCATTGAGCTATAGCTCAACCAGAGTCATGAAAGACTATCACTGTCCAGACAGTATCGGCCTGAACATGAGCACTTCCTGGTGAGAAGAACCAATGATGAGCCTTGGTGGGTGGAGCCACTCCAGGAAGCAGTAGCTGGCTTGAGATGACCAAAAGCTATATCTTCTGGTAAATTGGTACATGGCATAAGTTGGAAGTAAGTCTCGCAGCTAGGGTTGCTGGTTTACTGAAGGTATGTTCTTTCTGAAGTCGCTCTCAAGTGGACAAAGAGAAAGCTATAGCTTATTGGATTTTGCTATAAATAATAGGAATGCTTTGCATTTTATTATTAATAATGGTTTGGGTCATAGGTTCTCTTCTTCAAGGCTTCCTCTGATAGAAGGAACCTTTGGATCCAATCTAAACATATATGTTTCCTGGTACATTCCCTGCCCAATCCCTTCCCACTGAAGGCCAATGTACATGTTCATGCAGGGGGTTCAGTTCAGATTGTGACACTATAATGGGAAGGTGAGAGTTTTAAACACTTGTTAGACAATGCAATATTCCCAATCCAGATCTGCTGGATCTCTCAGTGGCCTTTGATACCATCGACCATAACATCCTTCTGGACCATTTAGAGGGGCTGGGATCTGGGGGCACTGTTATACAGTTGTTCCACTCCTTCCTCCTGGGCCATGTCCAGAAAGTGGTGGGGGGGATGAGTGTTCAGACCCCTGGACTCTCACTTGTGGGGTGCTTCAGGGTGCTGTCCTCTCCCCCATGCTTTTTAACATCTACATGAAGCCACTGGGAGAGACTGAAACAGGTTTGGAAATAACGAAAAAAGTGAAATACCTGGGGATAAACTTAACATCTAAGAATGTGAACTTATTTAAGGATAATTACGAAAAATGTTGGTCAGAAGTAAAGAAAGATCTAGAAATATGGTCAAGGTTGAGACTTTCCTTGTTAGGCCGAATTGCTACTATTAAGATGAATGTATTGCCTAGAATGTTATTTTTATTTCAAACGTTGCAGATCTTGGACAAAATGGATTGTTTCAAGAAGTGGCAGAAAGATATATCAAAATTTGTCTGGCAGGGCAAAAAGCCCAGAATAAAATTTAAGATCTTAACTGATGCAAAAGATAGAGGGGGGGTTGCCCTGCCGGACTTAAGACTTTACTATGGATCGGCAGCTTTCTGCTGGTTGAAACACTGGCTGCTTCTTGAGAATACAGACATTTTGGATCTGGAAGGGTATGATAATAGCTTTGGTTGGCATGCATACATATGGTACGACAAGGCAAAGGTGTATAAAGGTTTTAAAAACCATATTGTTAGGAAAGCATTATATAATGTTTGGATCCGATATAAAGATCTGTTGGAAAGTAAAACTCCCAGGTGGTTGTCACCAATGGAAACTAAGGAGGTGAAAAAACTTAATATGGACTCTAAATGGCCAAAATATTGTGAAATTTTAGAACATGATGGTGAAAGGGTGAAACTTCAGAGTTATGAGAAATTAAAGTCCAAAGTCCGAGATTGGTTGCACTATCATCAGACAAATGAGACATTTAAACAGGACAGGAAAATAGGATTTCAGAAAGAGAGGTCAAAACTAGAAACAGAATTGTTAGAACCCAATACTAAGAACTTGTCAAGAATGTACAATTTGCTGTTGAAATGGAACACACAGGATGAAACGGTGAAATCAGCTATGATTAAATGGGCACAAGACATCGGTCATGACATTATGTTTGCTGACTGGGAACAGTTATGGACCACTGGTGTTAAATTCACTGCATGTAATGCCTTAAAAGAAAATATAATGAAAATGATCTATAGGTGGTACATGACCCCAGTCAAGCTTGCAAAAATCTATCATTTGCCCAATAACAAATGTTGGAAATGTAATGAGACTGAAGGTACTTTTTACCATCTTTGGTGGACCTGCCCGAAGATTAAAGCTTTTTGGGAAATGATCTATAATGAAATTAAGAAAGTCCTTAAGTGGACCTTTCCTAAGAAACCTGAAGCTTTTCTCTTGGGTATGGTTGGCCAATTGGTATTAAAGAAGGACAGGATCTTTTTTATGTATGCTACCACAGCAGCAAGAATTCTTCTGGCAAAGTATTGGAAGATGCAAGAACTACCTACTCTGGAAGAATGGCAGACAAAGGTGACGGACTTTATGGGACTGGCAGAGATGACTGGCAGAATCCGCGACCAGGGGAAAGAGACAGTGGAAGAGGATTGGAAGAAATTTAAAATATATCTTAAAAATTGTTGTAAAATTGAGGAATGTTAAGATGTCAAGGGGTAAGAAGCAGAGAATTACAGCTGTAACTAATAAATTAAAGGAAACTTAATGAAAGGGAACTAATTAGATAAACTGACTAAAGGGTTGCTAAAGAACTGTATAACAAGGATGCAGCGATGGGGAGGTATGGGGAAGTCGGAGGAAAGAAGGTGCATGAAAATAAGATTATGAAACTATACATGTTTAAATGTTTTGTATGTCTTTGTATTGTGTTTTGTTTTTTTTTATTATGTGTTTGAAAAATGAATAAAAATATTTAAAAAAAAAGTACTGTTTTGGGGGGACAGGAGGCAGGTGGGTGTGGGGGACTCCCTGGTCCTGAATGGGGCAACTGTGCCCCTGAAAGAGCAGGTGTGCAGCCTGGGAGTCATTTTGGACTCACAGGCGTCCATGGAGGCACAGGTCAATTCTGTGTCCAGGGCAGCTGTCTACCAACTCCATTTGATACGCAGGCTGAGACCCTACCTGCCCACGGACTGTCTCGCCAGAGTGGTGCATCTCTAGTTATCTTGGACTACTGCAACACGCTCTACGTGGGGCTACCTTTGAAAATGACCCGGAAACTCCAACTAATCCAGAATGTGGCAGCTAAATTGGTGACTGGGAGCGGCCGCTGAGACCACATAACACCCATCTTGAAAGAGCTACATTGGCTCCCAGTACATTTTTGAGCACAATTCAAAGTGTTGGGGTGACCTTTAAAGCCCTAAACAGCCTTGGCCCAGTATACCTGAAGGAGTGTCTCCATCCCAATCATTCAGCCTGGACACTGAGGTCCAGCACTGAGGGCCTTCTGGCGGTTCTCTCACTGCAACAAGCGAAGTTGCTGGCAACCAGGCAGAGGGCCTTCTCGGTAGTGGCGTCCACCCTGTGGAACGCCTTCCCATTAGATGTCAAAAAATTAAACAACTATCTGCCGTTTAGAAGACACCTGTTTAGGGAAGTTTTTAATGGTTGATGTTTTAAGGTATTTTAAATATTTTGTTGGAAGCTGCCCAGAGTGGGTGTGGTATAAATAAATAGCATCATCATCATCATCATCATCTGTCCTGCCTCATGCCTGCAATTTTCATTGCAAAAATGGTCCTATTCATTTTAAGTGGACTTCCTACCTGCAGTGCAGGTTACAGGTGGTGATGGCAGTGAGCTGGTGGTAGTGAGCTAGACTTCTGGTGGTGGGAGGAGAGGAAGAAGAAGGGCTAGAGGTTCTCTATACACCTCCACAGTAGGATCCAGATCTGAACTGGTGGGTCAGCAATTTGATTGGAAAACAGAAAATCCCTGCATGCAAGGGCAAAATCATGTAGTTAAAATCATGTGCAGTTCGATTCCTAATTTATGTTGTGCACACTCTTTTTTCTCTCCTCTCAGCAAAAAATGTACAGCATATATCATCATCATCATCATCATCATCATCATCTATGGAGAAAGCTCAGTGACAGAGTTTGGACTTCCCTGTGCTTAGAAGGTCCTAGGTTCAATCCCTGAAATCTCTAGGTAGGGAGATTTTCAGACTCCTGTCTGAAAATCCGAACAGCCACTGCCAATCAATGTACACAATAATGAGCTATATGAACCAACAGCCTGTCGAACAATGACAATCTTTCTTTGTATAATGGAAGAATGACCTGAGAAAGCTTTTGTTTCTTTTCCTTCTTCTTTTAAATGAAGATTTATTCAAGAAGTAAATATTCAGTGGCATTTACAAATGACATGCTTGACTTGAATTCATAATATTGGCTTCCCAGCTTGACTTAAGATATTTGGACCTTATATAAACTTTAATTCAATGATCAATAGTTTCATTTCCGGTCACAAATGTCAACCTGCCTTGGGGGTGTACCAGTGAAATTCATTCACCCATGAAATGAAAGCACAGGAAGGGGGGGGAATCTATTTTTGCCTTCCATATTTTTCCTGCGACTCTTCCAATGGTGCTAATTAGGTTAACAGTTCCATTGTCAGGTCAGCTCATTGCAAAGCCAATGTGCTAATGGCACATGCAATGCTGAAGATGAATTTATTCCTATTAAAACATTCTTACTTTATGTCATTCAGCTATTCAGTCAGTGCTTACAGGGTAAACATCATATGGATTGTTTTACCTGAGTTCTTAGGGCACAGTCCTATGGTCCTGGAATGAGTGTTTCAGGGATCACAGTATATTGTGGACTGCCACTCTACACATGCGCATTGGAAAGATTTCCAAGGCATCATGGGGTATTGCAATCTTCCTCTCTCCATATGGACTTGGAAAGGTGTCCCGAGGATCATAGGATATTGCAGACTCCCATTCCATACTTAGGCCACACATGGGCCAAATGTGATCCACACGTACACCACAGAGATTTTTCCTGTGACATCAGCAAAAGCAGGTTTCCCAGGCATGCTGAGAAAGCAATAGACCCCTTCAGGCATTTGGCCTAAGCATATGGGCAAAACATGAGCAGGGAGCTACAAGTAAACCCTGCCCAAATGTGCTTGTGCATGCTGCCTTACCCTATCCATTTCTGAACTTCATATCTTTACCATGAGAGTCTGTATGAGCTTAGAAGTCTCCCCACAAGCAGGAATGGGGAGCCTTGCAAGTGTGTTCATCTGAATGCGCTTAGAAGTCCCCTTTCAGATCTCCTCTGAGGTAAAAGTAAAGGTAAAGGACCCCTGGAAGGTTAAGTTCAGTCAAAGGTGATTATGGGGTGGGGTGCTCATCCTACTTCAGACCAAAGGTGCCAGTGTTTGTCTGCAGGAGTGCCCAGTGTCCATCAGCTGGTACACACACATTCTGCCCTCTACATACTGCGGCACACAAGCAGAAAGCCTGAAGAGTGCTAATATGGAAGGGTTTCTCTACAACAGGGGTAGCCAACCTGGTGTACTCCACATGTTATGGTATGCCAACTCCCATCATTCCTGGCCAATGTCTGTTTCTATGCCCCTCCTTATTTACTTTAAACGTCCAGTTCATACCATCTCAAACCTGCATGCCTTCCAACTGTTGTTGAACTCTAACTCCCATCAACCCCAGTCAGTGTAGCCAAATGTTAGGGATCATGGAAGCTGGAGTACAACATTATTTACAGGGCACCATGTTGGTTACCCTTGCTCACAGACTGTCAAATGAGCTTACATAAGTCATGCATGGAGCCGCTCCCTCCTGCTATATTTGTTTGACACATCCAGTTAAAAGTTTTTGAGGGGATGGCCTGCTAAGAAAAAGACACAGCTAACGAAAACAGTTTGCTTCCACAACTTGGGGTGGGGGAGGAGAAAGAAAGATCTGTCTATAGATGGATATATTTGCTACTGTAGACCATCAAGGTTAGGCGATCTGAATTTAAAATCCTTTCCATTCAGGTCTGAAATCTATGAGGCTGGAGGTGTCATAACATACCTGAATTACAAGTCACATCTTGCTGTTCCAAGGCTTTCCAAAAGTAATATGCCTTTTTTGTTTCATTTTGTTAACTTAATGGCATTTTTACGACCGAATGCAGAAAACAGTAGCTCTTCCTCCCTTGAAATTGGTACTGTACCCCCAACAGTGATATCATGTCCTCACAGTATGCTTGCTTCTTTGCTCTTTCCAAACAAAAACAACCTGAAGGCTTTAGGGAAACTCCCTCTTCAATAAGCAGTACAGTCAACCAGGTCTACTTCATTTAAAAGGGAAAGGGAAAATGATCTCATTTAATTATTCTCAGCTCCCTACAGGTGTCTGGTAAAGAGATGGAGTTCATTGAGAGTGCTACGAGTGGAGCTTTTATACTCCAAAAGGACATCTGCAAAACTGCCTTTCCTGAATTTGGAGTTTAAAGTCAGGAAGGCTGTAGCTGGCTGCAATTGGGATACTGTGCTCTATTCATAAACACATTAATTAGAGTGGAAAGAAAATTCTGCAAGAAAACTGAAATTTTGCATCACTTGTTTTTTAAATTAAAAAAAACAAACAAGGTTGGAAACAGAACAATTTAAAATTCAGGATGTTAATTTTGTGGATGGCATTTTAATTCTAATGCTTTACACTTGTTGGCTGTTTTGATTTTTCTAGGTATCAAATATGAAACTCTGTAAGCTGTTTACTGAAACTGTTGTGAAGAAATGCCATCACTGTGCCTTTACAAAATGGAAAGAAGACGGGCCTCTGTTTCAAGGACTTTGCAGTCTAAAATACCATGCTGTGTCATGATTGAATGCAACCAAATAGGAATGCCATTGAATGCCACTTAATACCATATACCACTGCATGCCAGTCCTTGTATCACCATACTAAATGCTGCTGTACAACTAACCCTAAAAAATGATCAGTTGTCAAACAACAACACAAAAAACGGCAGCAATTACCACTGGCTGTCAAATACTGATTTCTTGGGAAATATTCAGAGAATATCTGGGTTTCTATTTGACATCAATATTTCTGGATGAGATGTTTTGCAGGTAGGGGATTTTTGTTTCCATTATTGCCAGAGCGTACTTCAGCCTTCTCATCCCCAATAGTTTCCTACCTCACGACCCTTGACGCCACATTGACACATTCACACTGGACTCTTCAAGCCTTATACCCTAAACTGTAAGATGGAACTATACATATTTATCTAACTCTAAAGCAGTTTCCTCACAGCTATGCTCTTCTCTATGAATTTTTCATAGCTACCCTGCTCTGCTGTAAAAATCATACCCCCGCCCCTATGCACACAGCAGCTCAAACACACAGGGAGTTCAATATTTCAGAAACATATTGTGCTATTTGGGCACTCAAGGGTAAATTCCAAACAGCTATCCACATTATTCCCTACTGCATTGCTGAACCCATATGCAAGACTTTACATGAACCTGAATGTAGTTGTTGTTGGTGTGTTATTATTATTATTTTTATCTCTGTATCGAAAGTCTGGTACTATATATGTATATGCCTCTTCCTTTTAACACCTTCCAAGCTCTGCAAATTTGCAAATTTGATAAGGGCAGGCAGTTCTGTGGGCCTTATGGGCAGCTAACAATGGCAGTCAGCAGCAATGAGGTGGTAGGGAAGCACCAATGAGCTTTGCCCACCCTCCAAACTGCCCAAAATAGTGAAGCAAACTTCCCTTCACCACCCATTGTAGGACTAAGGATTTGAGAAGAGTAAGGGAGGCAGGCGAAGAGGGGAACAGAATCTGCTATGGCAAGGCCAGACTCTTCGCCATAGGGCCTCCTACCACAACATTCCCCTTGTGGAAAGGTTTATGTTTTGTTTATTTATCACATTATTTTATTTACTACATTTCAATCCTACCTGTGTGGATGCTTGCGAAGGACTCCAGCCTGTCTTTTCAGGTTTTGAGTGCGAAACTTATGTACAGTGCACAAAACCATGCCTGCCTCAATCGCTAGCAGAATCCGGAAGTGCCTTCTTCCTATTTCCCCTCCAGCAAAGAAAACTGGGAAGACCCCCTCTCCGTCTTTTTTCCTTACGTGGAAAACTATGCGACGGAAGCTGCTCATTCCCTTCCCCGGTAGCAGTCTTTTGGCTCTGCTCTCTCTCGTCTTCCGTGTCTCCTGAAAACTGCCCCTCCCCAGACTCTGACGAAGTGCAGCTGCTCAACAGAGGAGGAGGCTCTCTGTACGTTCCTCTCTCTCCCCCTCCCCTGCAAACAGATCCCTGGCACACGGCTTCCCCCTTCCTCATTTTATTTCCAAAGGAACCCTGCAAGGTACGTTATACTGATCATAGCTGGACCACGGTCATCCTGAGGAATGATTTAAATCCTGGTCTTCCAGGCTCACACTCTAACCTCAGTCTTACACTCTAACCTCTACTGGCTGATGAATTGCCATGTTTGCATTACTTAGTGTGGTTTTCAAGAGTACATTTTAGTGTTACATGTACATGTCATTGGATGAGCTGGTCTTTTACATAGCAGGATATGAAAAAAGAAATGGAAGGGGAGATGTCAGTTCAACACGTAGCTTAACATGAAGCTCTGTTTCCTTTCTCTGACATAGACGTTCCCGCCTCCATAACATATTTCTTTTGCTGTACAGCACGCTTGGTGACAAATGCAACCTGTCACTTTTAGGAATGATAGCAGTACCCTTAAGCCAATGGCAACCTGACGAGTTGTGGGTCACTGTGGTTTGCTGTGACCATGCAATGAATCCATGGTGTTTGTCAAGTTGTACGTCTAGGAATGTGTATTACTTGTCAAAAAGGGTAATAATAATAATAAAAGACCTTTGGGTCTGATCTAGTTCTCCCAAGCTAAGGGAGCTTCTCATTCACTTCAGAAATGGAGCAGGAGCTGGAACTTTGTGAGAGCACTGAAGCTAACAGGAAGTTCTCTGTTCTGGAGTGTGAACTTTTTCAAAGTATTTTAAAAACAGAACTAACAGTGCAAATCCAAGATCTGTTAGGATGAGTAAGTTTGGAATATGTGGGTCTTCGGCCATCCTTGCTGAGCTGGTGTTATGCCAGGACTACACTGGTGTAACTCTTTCAACCTGGCTGAGCTGGAGATATGCAGGCACAAGTCCGTCACCCCACCTCAGCCAGGTTCAGCTGGTAGAACTTAAGCTGGCACAACTTATGGGGTGTTCAGGCCATGTGATGTGGTCAGGATGGAACAAGGAGAGACACTTATTCCAAATGTCTTTCTGCTCAGTCATGTGACCTGGCAACCTGGGAAAATGTATGCTGGTCTTAAGTCAAACTCTATTTTAAAGGTTTGTCTTCATTCAAGCCGGGCTCAGCTGGCAGTAGCTCCATTCCTGAACAGAGTTTGGAATAAGGGTAATTTAGCCAGCTTAATTTAAGATGATGTATTCCTATTCTGAAGCTTGCTCTGAAAATAAATCAAAACATACAGCCTATTCATATGTTGCGTGAACCATGCAATCGAAGGGTTGTGCCAAACGTTTGTGGGTGAATGTTTAAAGTGTGTGTCTGTGTGTGGGGGGGTAGTTTTACATTATTTCATGACAACTTGAAAGTCTGATATACAAACAATACCAGCAGTCAACCAGCAGGTGGTAATGTACACTTAATTTTTATTTTCCCAATGTAAACATGGTGCAGCCATTTTGTTTCTTTTTAAAAAAAGAAGTGTGTTCTTCATGTTTCTGTCATCAAATTTCTACCCCAGTGCCTTTCAGCATCATAGAACAATCTTGTCATAATTCTGATTACTACATCTGTTCACGGTGGCTATAATCCAGGGCAGCAATGCTGCCAAGTCATATTGGTTTCAATGGCCCTCAAAACGGCTTACCTGTACATTGGACAGCAGCCAGGGTTGATACAACTGGGGATATTGTTAACAATGCATTCAAGGGATTTTCAAAAATGCAACAGTATCAACAGTAAACCTTATATAATCACCAGGAAGGCTGATCAAACAGCTACCCTGAACATTGCTTACTATGTACTCCTGTAGAATAGGGATTTGTCACTATTTGAGAATGTGGCAATGCGCAAGACATATCTTCACCTTACACAAACACACAAACTCAAACATAAATGCACCTTTGTCTTACCTGGAACAAATGAGATACTTTTGACTCTTACCAGAAGAGTTCTAGCATTTTATCCACCCACTCTTGACTTTGGAATATTCCCTTGAATACCTATTATTTCCTTCAGTCTCCAGACACACATGACAGCTAATGATGCAAAGTATCCAGGAAATTAAGACCCACTGTTCTAAACTATGGGGTTATAAGAATGGCTTTGTTAAATGATTAGTTTAAAGTTGTTTCTTTTAATATATATATATATATAAATCTGCACTTTAATGCCCTTTAAGAACAATTAGAATCAGTATTAACATTAGCCCTGGCAGAAGGAATTTCAGAATTATTTCTCATCCACATTAATGAGGCTTATTACAGAAAACCCTGAGGTATTTTATATCTCACACGGAAGAATATAATTAGACTCAAATTGATGGGCTTGTGCCTGATGCAAAATTAGTAGTTTATGGTGGATGATTCAGAACCCAGAGTATATTGTCCCGAGAAAAGCATCTCCAGAAGGTGTAACTAATCCTGCGAAATAATCTGTAACCAATTTGCCTGACGCTTCCCATTTTCTGATACACAAACCATTACGGAAGCAGCCAGGTGCGTTCTTTCTTCTTCTTCTTCTTCTTCTTCTTCTTCTTCTTCTTCTTCTTCTTCTTCTTTACAGCTTTTTACTCAACATGACTGAACATGTAATGATGACCTTGAGAAAAAAGTTATCTCAATTAGAGCTTTGAGTGCTAATGGCTTGGTGGGTGGCGGAGGTGTAGCCGTGAGAGGTTAGGAAGAAGATCTGCCACACTGGCACCTCCTCTGTGCATTGGAGGACACAGAAAAGAAGGAACATGGAACATGTTCATGAGAGTGTTTCTGATGCTGCTGGGCCAAGGACCTCACAATTGGGAGATAATCCAATTAAAGTGAGAGTAGAGATCTGTGGATAGCTACTACAGCCTCTGAAAACAATGTTGAGGGAGAGAGAGGCCTATGGTGTTCCCCCCCTCCCCCGGCAGAATTGATAGATAGATTGGGAAAGGGAGACGAGAGTACAGGCAAATTAACATGGCCAGGGAGAGCTCCAAGTGAAACTGAGCAGGAGTCAGACTTGATTCATATATCTGAGAGCAAGAGGCATGGGAACCTGCAATTGGACCTAATGGAGGACTTAAACAAGGTTTCTAGCTATAATTTTACTCAGGAGGTTATTGGTCCTGCAGGTGTTGGAATCAGCTGAGCTGGAGAACCTTTGGTCCCAAAAATTCAGAAGCAGAGCTTGTGAAGTCTGAGGAGGCGCATGCTTGTTTTATTCCAGCAGGACGCTTCCTTTTTCTTAAATTGCCGGTTAGGCTACAAAGGTCTGGATATATATTTGTTGAATGTTTCTGAATGTTTTACACCTAAGACTACCTTATTGTTGACTCATAAGTATACCTGGACTCATTAGATTCAAATTTGATTTTATTCTTCAGCAAGAAATTGCTGAAAGAATTTTCATTTTTTGCTCCCATAGAAAGAGTGTAATCTGAATGTCTTTCTTTCTTTCTTTCTTTCTTTCTTTCTTTCTTTCTTTCTTTCTTTCAGTTCAGACAGGCAATGTTTATCCATGCACTGTTTAGGACAAGAGCTGACAATCTGGCTGCAGATTTGATATACAGAATTCATGACCTGAAGCCAGTACAAAGAATTAAAATGGAAACTTTAGATTCAGATCATGAATTTGGTGTATCAAAACTGATTGCTAAATTGTCAGCTCCTAATGCAGCTCTAGTATTTAATCTTCCCTGAAGCTTAATTGTGAAATTACCTTTTGGACAGTTTTGGATTCTAGTCAGGACCCAACATGTGTGTAAGAGGAAAAAAATGGAATAGCTTTTAAAGTGAGAAGAAAAATGGAAGGGGGGATGGTTAGACTTGCGTAGAGAATGTCCCCCTGAAAAGAAGTGGGACAACACCTCATATTGAAATCTGCCTTATACAAAAACAGACGGTTGGTCCATCAATGTCTACACCGATTGGCAGTGGCTGTCCAAGGTTTTCAGGAAAAGGACATTCTTAGCCCTTTCTGAAGATGTCAGGGATTGCTCCTGAGACATGTATACAATGCAGATGCTCAACCCCTAACTTACAGCCCTTTTATCTGCTAATAAACATGTAGTTTCACCACAGTCTTCAAGCCTATTATTTACTTATAATGTTATGACTCGTTGCTGAGCCTGTTCAAACTGTTTCCATCTAACCTTATTGATCATAGGAACTCAGGAAGCTGCCTTATACTATTGACCCATCCTGTTCTCTACTGCCTATAATAACTACAAGCAGATCTCCAGGGTTTGAGACAGGTGACATTTTCAGCCAGACCTGGAGATGTTGGGAATCCAACCTGGGAAAACACATGCTCAACCAGTGAGTGCACCACCCTTCCCAACCCCACTTTGAGCACAAATTCTAGATTTATTGCCTCCCTATTTAGAACATTGTGTCCTGTTCTTACACATTCTAATCATGACAATAGAAATGCTTCTTTTGATTTCACTGAGTTCTAACCAAGAGGGGAAAGGTGTGGAAACCAAGCAATGTGTAGCTAAGCAACATATATCCTAACTTATTTATTATTGCAGACAGAATCACAAAATGCAAAATGTGCTGGTGAGTGAATCTGTAGTGAGGACCAGGACTGAATAATTTGTTACTCATCTGTCTTTGAATGTGACCTGATAGGTACGTGATAACCTTTAGGACAGGGGTGGAAAATGCCTAGAAACACGGAGTGTTGGAGCCTCTCTAAGGATAGCATTCAAGATGGTTGGTGCCACTACTGAGAAGACCCTGCTTCTTGTACACATCTGCCACACATAATTTGGCAGGGGCACACAGAGCAATGGAACAATGGAATGCATGGGAGGACACATATGGCTGGAGGTGATCCTTTAGGTACCAAAATGCCACATTTCTTTGTTCTTATCTGCATTCCTAAATCTCTGATTTAGTTCCTGCACAGAGGTATGGACCAGCATTTAGGAACCTTAAGTTCCCAGCTCACAGTTTTGCCTAGCAACTTGGTTAAATGCCTAAGCTCACCTATGTGGAGGGCTTGCCTGTCTCCCCAGGACCACCCCAGGACATTAGACTACATCACTTAGGTCCTTGAGTATAAATGCCCTATTAGATTTATCACAGGCGACTTCCGGAGGCGGCGCAAAACGGCAATGGCGGTCCTCTTTACTCTGTGAAGAGGGGCTCCGCGAAAAAGGGTCGTCCGCTGCGGCAAAGCGGAGACCCACTAAGAAAAACCACAGGCATATCTTTGCAAGCTTGACTGGGGTCATGTACCACCTATAGATCATTTTCATTATGTTCTCTTTCAGGGCACTACATGCCGTAAATTTAATACCTGTGGTCCATAACTGCTCCCAGTCAGCAAACATAATATCATGACCAATATCTTGTGCCCACTTAATCATGGCTGATTTAACCGTTTCATCTTGTGTGTTCCATTTTAGCAGCAGATTATACATTCTAGACAAATTCTTAGTATTGGGTTCTAGCAATTCTGTTTCTAACTTTGACCTCTCCTTCTGAAATCCTAGTTTTCTGTCCTGCTTAAAAGTTTCATTAATCTGGTAGTAATGTAACCAATCTCGGACTTTAGGTTTCAATTTCTCAAAACTCTGTAGTTTCAACTTTTCACCATCATATTCTATAATTTCACAATATTTTGGCCAGTCTGTATCCATGTTCAATCTTTTGCAAAGTCAAGCTTGCAAAAATCTATCATTTGCCCAATAACAATTGCTGGAAGTGTAATGAATGTGAAGGAACCTTTTATCACCTTTGGTGGACCTGCCCAAAGATTAAGGCCTACTGGGAAATGATCTATAATGAAATTAAGAAAATCCTTAAGTGGACATTTGTAAAGAAACCGGAGGCTTTTCTCCTGGGCATGGTCGGCCAATTGGTACCAAAGAAAGATAGGACCTTTTTTATGTAAGCAACAACAGCAGCAAGAATCCTTTTGGCGAAGTATTGGAAGACTGAAGAATTACCTACTCTGGAAGAATGGCAGACCAAGGTGACTGAATTTATGGGACTGGCAGAGATGACCGGCAGAATCCGTGACCAGAGGAAAGAGACAGTGGAGGAGGACTGGAAAAAATTTAAAATCTATCTTAAAAATTGTTGTAAAATTTCGGAATGTTAAGATGTCAGGGGATTGGACACAAAGAATTACAGCTAAAAATCGAAATTTATAAAGCAGAAACTCTTTTTAAAGAGAATTAAATATAAAAATGGGATGAAGAATTGCTAAAAATTTTGAAATTTGGATGCAGTGAAGGGGAGGTTTGGGGAAGTCGCATTATGTTTGTTTGTTTTTTGTTTATGTTGTAAAATTAATAAAAATTATTATAAAAAAAAAAAAAGAAAAACCACAGGCAGAGCGAGCCTGTGGCCGTGGGACTCGGCGGGCGCCAAAAGCCCCCCCAGAAACGAAGAAGGAACCCCGTAAGGGGCTCCGGAACGTGAAAGGGGGAGCGGCGCTGTGAGTTCATCGCTCTTTTCGTGGATGCAAAGCCGCGCTGCTGCTGCCGATGAGCGCTGACCTTTCTTCTTGAAAACACTGAATTTGACAGCTACATACCCGTGAGTAAGGGGTACGAAATTTTGGACTAAATTTGGACTAAATTTGAGGATTTTGACTGAAAACGGGAGGCGAGTAACAGGAAGTCCGTTTTCCGATCCTGCTAATTAGATCAAAGCAAGGGCTTTGAAGAGCGCTGTAGCATTCAAAAAGGATCGTAAAAGCAGAACAAAGGCGCATTGATAGACTCTGCCTTTTAGAAGTTAAAAGGGAAATCTTTGTTAAACCTGTGGACTCTATTTTTGGAACTTTCTTCCTATCTTTGAGTTATACGGAGTTAAAAGGGACAACCTAGTTGTCGGGCTGCCAGAGCGTAATAGAGAACTGTCAAACTGCTGATACTGTTGCTGAAGTTTAAACTGTTACATAGACTGAGACATTAACGTTTAAACATTGTTGCTAGGACCATTCTTGAGACCTTGTGGCTTTTATTCAAGAAATAGAAAGCCTTGGGAACCTTCCTTTTGTACTCTGGAATTACAAAGACTTAATACGGGGAATATAGGAACTTCAATGGCGGAAAAGAGTTCTCTCCTTCCTTGAAACTTTGAAATACCCCCCCTAGAGGATTGTGGAGACATAGTGGCCTGGGAACTGTATTTTATTGAGACTTCTTGTGGTTTAATTGTTTATATTTTGGACTTGTCTCTCTTATGGAATAAAAGACAATTTGACCTTGAACTGAGGCAGGTGTGGAATGAGCGGCTCAGGGAAAACAAGAGCAGCCAAAGCTAAAGAAAAGGAAAAAGAAAAGAAATCTGTGCAACTTGTTCAAACAACTTTAACTCATCAACGCAGATCATCTGTCCCAACTGTGCTAACAGCACAGGAGGTGGAAACTGAGCAGCCTGTTACAGAAGATATGGCAACTGGAGGATCTGAAACAGTCCTGAAACAAATTTTGGAGCAACTGGCAATTTTAAACCAAAAGGTGGACAATCAATCATTAAAAATTGATCAAGCTACATCCTCTATTAGTAAATTATCTGACCAGGTTTCCCAGCATACTCAGGCAATAGAGAATTTGCAAGGAGCTACGGCTGAAAATTATAAATTAGCTGTGGAAGCCAATCAAAAAGCAGAACAGGCAAATAAAAAAGTTGATGAGATTAAGGGGGAAGTAAGGCCTCTGAAAAGACAGGTAGGGGAACAACAAGCCTACCTGTCACTGGTTGAATTGAAAAGTAAGGAAAATAATCTCAGGTTAAGGGCCATCCCAGAATTGGAGGTAGGTAATTTAGAGGGATTTCTGACACTTTTATTTTCCAAATTCTGGGGAATTGAGGAAGACAAAGATTTCAAAATTGTGACGGCCTTTAGACTGGGAAGATCGGTAAAGAAAGATAAGGCCAGAGACTGTTTGGTTATTTTGAGATCAAGAGAGGAAAGAGATAAGATATTAGGCCTACATTTTAAAAAATCTTTGGAGATAGAAGGTAAAAAGGCTGAAATCTACAGAGATATACCCAAACATTTATTGGATCTCAGGACCACTTACACAGACCTGACCAAATTGTTAAGACACAACGCAATTCCTTATAGGTGGGAGTTTCCACAAGGACTATCATTTACCTATAAAGGAAGGAAGGTAAGAATCAAAACACCTGAGGATCAACAGAAGTTCCTACACGACCACGAGGAGGACCTACAAAAGGGAGCTGCAGCTTCTTGGCCACCACCACCATCGGGACCACCACCAAAACCTACACCGTTTGGATCTGGACCAGCACCACCACCTCCGGGATCGGAGGAAAACCTAGACACCCCATTGTAGGACCCACCAACTAAACCAGGATGTCTCTGCAGCTTCTCAGCTGGAATATAAATGGCGGAAACTCTCCGGAAAAAAGAAAAAAAGTATTTCATATTTTGAAAAAAGAACAATTGGACATTATTTGCTTGCAAGAAACACATGTGACAAGGCTCCACAGAAAAGTGTTAATTAATAAAAGATTAGGCCAAGAATTTATTTCTTCGGACAAAGTTAAGAAAAGAGAAGTGGTGATATATGCAAAGGAGAGCCTGTCACCGAAATTCTTATTTAAAGATGAACATGGCAGAATTTTGGCGATTGAAATTCAGACACAAGGAGAAAAATTTTTGATATTAGGAATATATGCACCAAATGAAGGAAAATCGGAATTCTTTAGGAAGTTGCACGAGATTATGCTGGACTATTTAGACTATAACAACATCATTATGTTGGGTGATATGAATGGGGTCGTATCTGTAAACATGGATAAGTCGCAAAGTGCTAACATAACGAAAGATGGCAGACTACCTAAAACTTTTTTTGAAATGACTGACAACATGGACTTAATTGACATATGGAGGGTTAAGAACCCCCTAGGAAAAGAAGGAACTTTCTTTTCTGAAGCTCATCTGACATGGACACGAATCGACCAAATATGGGTAACTAGAGGACTGGCACCTAAGACTAGAAAAGTGGAAATCTGCCCAAAAACTTGCTCCGACCATAACGCTTTGAAAGTGGAACTGAGATTAAACATAACCGGATCCTATAGATGGAAAAAGGAATGACACCCTATTAAGGGATCAGGAGATTGTTAAGAAGGCCCAAAAAACTTTAAAGGACTACTTTGAGATAAATTTAAACACCACTGTGGAAAAAAGAATAATCTGGGACGCAAGTAAAGCAGTTATGAGAGGGTTTCTTATACAACAAAATACGATCAAGAAAAAGTTCTGGAATGAAAAGAAGGAGAAGATATTGGAGAAAATAAGAGAAGGAGAGAAAAAATTAAGATCTAAGCCCAAGTCGAAGGAAGTGCTGAGAGAAGTGAAATTTTTCCAGGCACAATATTCGAAATTGATAAATCAAGAGGTGGAATGGAAAATTAAACAAATGAAACAAAGATCCTTTGAATCAGCAAACAAGTGTGGGAAACTGCTAGCATGGCAGTTGAAAAAGAGACAAAAACTTAATACAGTTACAAATCTAGAGATAGAAGGGAGAATGATTCAGAAACCCGAGGAAATTAGAAAGTGTTTCCAGAGATATTTCAAAGAACTTTATTCACAAGGGCCACAGAAAGACTTTGAGGTGGATCAATTCCTTAAAACTAATGGATTACAAAAAATAACCCAGGAAATGAGAACTACCCTGAATAGTAATATTACTCCGCAAGAAATTGAAAGTGCCATTCAGAACCTTCAACTAGGCAAATCTCCAGGCCCTGATGGACTTACCTCCAAATACTATAAGGTTTTGAAGGACTATTTGATACAACCTCTGTTGGAGGTCTGCAATCAGATTATGGAGGGGAGGAAGGCACCGGAGACGTGGAAAGAAGCTTTCATCACATTGATACCCAAACAAGAATCTGAAAAGACCCAGCTTAAGAACTACCGCCCCATCTCACTCCTAAATGTGGATTACAAAATTTTTGCGGATATTTTGGCAAGTAGGTTCAAAAAAGTACTCAATGAAGTGATCCATAAGGACCAGGCTGGCTTTCTCCCCGGTCGGCATTTGTTTGATAATACAAGAAACATTATTGACATTTTGGAACTTCTACAAACAAATCTTAATACTAGAGCGGTTTTAATTTTTATTGATGCGGAGAAAGCCTTTGACAACATTTCTTGGATGTTCATGAAGAAAAATTTGGAAGGGATGGGAGTGGGGCGGGGGTTTGAAAATGGAATAGAGGCAATTTATTCAGAACAAAAAGCTAAGCTGATAGTAAACAATGTGGTGACAGAGGGGTTTAAAATTGAAAAAGGGACACGACAGGGGTGCCCCCTATCCCCCCTATTGTTTATTTCAGTTCTGGAGGTGCTATTGAACATGATTAGAAAGGACCGGTCTGTACAAGGAATTGAGGTCGGAGTGAAACAATACAAACTGAAAGCTTTTGCAGATGACTTGGTATTAACATTACAGGAGCCAGTCTCTAGTACTAAAAGAGTGCTAGAATTAATTTCTGACTTTGGTCGGGTGGCGGGATTTAAGCTGAATAAGCAAAAAACTAAGGTTTTAGCAAAAAATTTGACAACTACAGAAACAGATGAGTTCCTGAAAGAAACAGAATTAAATGTGGTTAAAAAAGTAAAATACCTAGGGGTGTATCTGACCTCCAAAAATTTGAATTTGTTTAAAGATAATTATGAGAAATGTTGGTCAGAGATCAAAAGAGATTTGGAAATATGGTCAAGATTGAAACTTTCCTTGTTGGGCCGAATAGCAGCTATAAAGATGAATGTATTGCCGAAAATGTTATTTCTGTTCCAGGCCCTACAGATCGTGGACAAAGTGGAATGTTTTGGAAAGTGGCAGAAGGATATTTCTAAGTTTGTTTGGCAGGGCAAAAAGCCCCGAATAAAGTTTAAAATACTAACTGATGCGAAAGAAAGAGGGGGATTTGCCCTGCCAGACTTGAGGTTATATTATGAATCTGCAGCCTTCTGCTGGTTGAAAGATTGGATTTTATTGGAAAACACTGATGTCCTAGATCTGGAAGGGTTTGATAATGCTTTTGGGTGGCATGCATATTTGTGGTATGACAAGGTTAAAGTTCACAAATTGTTTAAAAACCATATTGTCAGAAGAGCAATTTTGTTGGTCTGGATAAAATATAAGGACTTATTGGAGAGTAAGACTCCGAGGTGGCTCTCACCGGTGGAGGCCAAGGCACGTAAGAGACTTAACATGGAAGCCTATTGGCCTAAATATTGGGAAATAATTGAAAAAATTGGAGACAATTGGAGGTTGCTGAGCTTGGAAAAATTAAAAAACAAGGTGCGAGATTGGTTGCACTATGCTCAAATTCAGGAGGTTTTTAAAGTGGATAAAAAGGTTGGATTCCAGGTGGAAAAATCGAAATTAGAGACAGAACTGTTAGAGCCAAAAAACAAACTACTTTCGAGAATGTACAACTTGCTGCTTAAATGGAATACACAGGACGAGACAGTCAAATCCGCCATGATAAAATGGGCGCAGGATTTGGGGCACAACATTATGTTTGAAGACTGGGAAAGGTTATGGAACACCGGAATAAAATTTACGGCATGTAGTGCCTTGAAGGAAAATATTATGAAAATGATATACCGGTGGTACATGACCCTAGTCAAACTTGCTAAGATATATCACCTGTCTGACAACAAATGTTGGAAATGTAAAGAGGCGGAAGGGACATTCTTTCACCTCTGGTGGACTTGCCCGAGGGTGAAGGCCTTTTGGGAGATGATTCATAATGAACTAAAAAAGGTACTTAGATTTACCTTACCTAAGAAACCGGAGGCCTTTCTTCTGGGCATCGTAGACCAGAGAGTACTTAAGAAAGATAGAACTTTTTTTATGTATGCTACCACTGCAGCAAGGATCCTGATTGCTAAGCATTGGAAGACACAAGATTTACCCACGCTGGAGGAATGGCAGACGCAGTTGATGGACTACATGGAACTGGCCGAAATGACTGGCAGAATCCGAGACTTAGGGGAAGAAACAATCGAGGAAGACTGGGAAAAATTTAAAGACTATTTGAAAAAACATTATAAGTTGTATGAATGTTAAAAAATGCACTTTTGAGGAAATTCTAGCTTCAGCAATTGTAAATTAATGAAATGAAAATTAAGGTACAAGAAGTCAGAGGTGGAATAATGAAATAACTTTATTATGTTCAAGCTAAAACGTATAAGATGTCGGTTACAACATTTTGGAAATTAGATAACATGATAAAATGAAAGATACAATAAGTTTTGAAATAAGTTAACAAATTGCTGATGTTTTGTATCACAGAGAACGCAGGGTTAGGAAGATGCGGGGAAGTCCATTGGATTGGCTGAAAAAAAGGATTATGGAAATTTGTAACTTCTTTACTTTATTTTCTATATCTATCTTTTATTCTTTTTTTCTGTATTCTATAAACTTAATAAAAATATTTTTTTTTTTTAAAAAAAGATTTATCACAGGCAACTGATGACCTTGAAGTCAGGTGAATTGGTTACTCCCTCCAAGGTGTTTGCATGTCTCTGTGGGTTTTTTCAGTGACAGAATACATTGGTTATATCCCTGTTATGACTTTCCTGCTTTTTAGATCCAAGAATTCTGAAGAGCGCCCAAACTTTTTATCCCCTCCCCAACCCAGGTTGTCAAAAAGGACAGAGGAAATGCTACAAACTTAATAATTATAATTTGGATGTCTGATTGCCATAGATTTTTGCTGTTCTCTTTGGTTGTTATTTTTGTTGTTGCAACATAGACAAATTGTAATTTTACACAGCAAGCCAAACTGGGAGCAACAGCTGAGAATGGGAGGAAAGCCTCAAATTAACCAGGAAGGGTGCCTGACAACATGTAGAGATACTGCGATAGCTGGTGTGACAAGACCTGTCTATCAGCTGCATGTGGAAATGTCATATGGAGATCTTTGCTGGGACTTTGCTTAAAATGGATACAATCCCCATCCTCCCCCAGCATGCAACTGTCTTATCTTTTTTTACACACGGAAAAATTAAAATGACTGTTCTTGGCAAAACACACACGTGGGTGGCTACTGCCCCATGCCCTCAGATAAGGAAGGCTTTAAAGGGAGGAGCTAAATACAGAGTTGTTTTAGCTTTGTTTGTCCACTATTGCATTATGGAAGCAAAACTAACACTGACTAGCCAAAAAAAGCGAGGGGAAGGAACTGAACAACACAAAGAGAAACACACTCATCTGTTACAAGACCAGAAATTTTCCAACATGACTTTTCTTTTCCATCCTGCCCTTTACCTATCAGCTCATACACAGATCCATCATGGCGTGGTTGGCTTTCCTTCCACAGTATTGTCTCAGGATTCCTGAAAACATGTTGAGCTTCCCCATTCATTTGGAGGAAATGGAAGGGGAACTGGCCACACACATGGAAATACTCAATGGATGCTTTTGGTCCATTGGGGGGAAATGGGGCACTCCCCTACCAACCTCAATAGGCCATAAGTCAGTTCCCATCTGCCTGCCTGCCTTCTCAATTCAATCGAGGGTGGCTTTACCTGCCTCTGGTGCCTCGTAATATTGCCCTTTCCCTGCTTTCTATCCTGCCATTACCAATGGGCCACTGGCCACCACAGGAACCGACCGCTTTCTGATCTACCATAATTTTTCATTGTTTTTCCTCTGTGTTCTCCTTATCTTTCCAGGATGTGGCGAGATATTAGCTAAGGCCATCACATGACAGCCAGCAGACAAGGGAAGGCAGATTGTGTCCTTTTCAGGAGATTGAAAAGGATTTACTCAGTTGTACATCAATGACAACAACAAAGGTATTTGCCCACCCCCTGCAAAGTCAGGCTGATAAAATGGTGAAAGCTTGTGAGGGTGTGGTGGGGGGAAGGGGTAGATTTTTGTGGGAAATGATTGTGAAGCAGGGAAGAGCAATTTTGGGTTTCTCATTTTTTCCAGCCTTTAAATTCAGTTCTCCACATTTCTACATCACTTTAAAAAAAAAGTCCTCATGAAAATTCAACAGCTGTTTAGGGTGAATTTCTCTCAAGATACACATTTAGTATGCAATTTCATGTTGCGTACATGTCTGCAAAGACATAATGCATTTTTAATGTTATTTTCACTAGCACATGTTATTTTTATGCACACTTTACCTGAGTATATGTACATTGCTTGACTAAAGAATTGCACTGCAAAATAATAAATAATAATAATAAATTTTATTTATATCCCTCCCTCCCCAGCCAAAGCTGGGCTCAGGGCGGCTAACAACAATAAAATAGTACAGGATTCTAAAAACATTTCATTATAAAAATTAATTAAAATCAAATTGTTGGCAACCGTTAAGCTAAAATTCTGTGGAGATTGCCAAAGGAGGGAGTCAGGCTGCGCCCTGACCAAAAGCCTGGTGGAACAGCTCTGTCTTACAGGCCCTGCGGAAAGATGTCAAGTCCCGCAGGGCCCTAGTCTCTTGTGACAGAGAGTTCCATCAGATTGGAGCCACAGCCAAAAAAGCCCTGGCTCTAGTTGAGGCCAGCCTAACCTCTCTGAGGCCTAGGACCTTCAGAATGTTTTTATTTGAAGACCGTAAGATCCTCTGTGGGACATACCAGGAGAGGCGGTCCCGTAGGTAAAAGTGGATGGCTATGTTTTTGACTTGTACGTTGTTTCAGAAACTGCAGATTAGGTAGATGGACCATGATGAATTAACTCCACCCCCACCCCACCCCACCCCGTTTTCAGTTTTGTTCCTGAAAATGTTAGAAACCCTGATCATTATTAAATCAGATGTTGATCGTTTTCTCCCACGCTATCCAGACTCATGGAGTACAGTTAGTCATTGGCTCTATCCCCTGACATACCATTTTGCATCTAGCTTCACTCCTAAGACACTTTATTGCCCCTGGCTCCAGCTGGTGAAGTCAGGGGATCTATTAAGAAACAAATAAATAAATAAGATCTCAGTAGCTGGAAATCTGCCCACAGTTGCAGGAAAGGCACCTAAGTGTGCTGTTTGGACTAAATGCAGGCTATAGAGCAATTGCAGATGTCACAACACTTTCCTCTCTTTGCTACTACATACTAACTTACCCACCCTGCTGGAATTAAATTGTGCAATCAATGAAGTAACATTTGCTATTGTGAGTCTAATCACACAGCCACTTAAGTCTGTGTTCTGCAGACAGAACACACACTTGCTGTATCTGATTTGCAGTTCATGTTTAAGCTTAACAAAGACTGTGGTCTCATTCAGTCACTTCCTCCTTATACCCCCTCCCCTGTGGTTTTGCTCCTTGACCCTGAAACATCTCCCCTCTCTCAGCTAATCTGGCTGCCTTCATCTCCTCTTTTAGTCCTTCTTTTTTAGCCTATTGTTTTCTGAACCACCTAAGGATGCCTCTCTGGTTCTCCCCATTCCTCCTTAGCGATATCTTGTCTCAGCATCCTCCCACTTTGTTTTTTTCCCAGTTCCTTCAAACAATAGTTCCCATCAGTCCAAGGCAGCATGACCAGTAGTCAGGGATGATAAGAGCTGTAATCCAACAACATCTGGATGACAGCAAGATGACACAAGTACTCACTGTCCTTGGTACTCATTGCCAGTCCTTGTCCCATCTCCTAATATTGGTATGATTCATCTAATGCAGTTTACGAAGGCCTGTGAAGTATATGATGCCATTTGTGCTGTACTGAAGCACATCAAGGTTATGGGTTGGTTGAAGGATGTTTTTTTCTTTAATGACACTAAAGAGAAGGCCAGTGTGGGGGTGTGGTTAGAGTGCTGTACTAGGACCTGCAACACCAGGGTTCAGATTCCCACTCAGCCAAGAAGCTCACTGAATGACTCTCAGCCTAATCTACCTCACAGGGCTCTTGTGAGAATAAAATTAGGAGAATCATGCACGCCACCTTGAAATTATTGTAGGAAATTGGAGATATAAATACAACAATAAATAAATTAACATAAAATAAAATAACATAGTACATTGGAAGCTGCCTTTTATCAGCTGGTCAGATTGTTGCCAATCCAGCCAACAGCCTTGTCAGATCCCATCACATATGACCTGTTCATTTTAACATACAATGCTGTGGATTGATTGCAAAGGATGGAAAACCTTTAGGAGTCTGTAAACACTGTGAGACCAGCATGAGCATGAAACCCATAGACTTGTGGTGAAAATAGCATCACATTCTGACCAGAAGAGCTAGCCTGACAGTGCCAACTAGGGAGAAGGATTATATAGCTCAGTTGACAACACTGAGCTATAGATCAATAATCTAATGGAGTAAAAGGCATCTTCAGAAGGATCTTCAGGAATGCTGTGGGAACAATTACTAGGATTTTTATTTTTCAGGACACACATGTACACACAAACATTTTGTGCAAGAGCGATCATGAATTTAGTGTTTTTCTCCTGCATATAGATTCTTATTTTGATTCCAGTTTCGACCATATAGAAACCACTGCAAGACAGATATGCAAAGGAAAGGGATTAAATTGGGGCTATCAGAAACATGTAAATGCCAGTGATAGGATGTTGCTTTTTTACATGCATGGGCTTGCTAAAATATAACCTCAGAGAGAGGAAGCTAAACAAAAAGTCATTGTATGCATACACCCCAGTCTTGAACTCTGTATGTACTAATTTTAGCACATGCATCCATGCATGTGTTGTTTTTCCTGTTCGCTTCAGTGGAGAACACAGCTATGTGCATACATCCCTAGGCACACAGAGAGCTGCCCCTTTCATTATTAAAAAAACACAATACCAGGATTACACTGGGAATTCTGCATTGAAGCAAACACACAAAGATATGCATTGCCATTGAACAAACAGATGTTTCTGCTTTCCGCCTGCTTCTTTAAGTGAGTTGTCTGATTGGCAAGAATGATATATGCCTTGAAATCTTCCAAAGAGTAGAAACAAATTAATCACATTTATGCCTTGCAGTTGTTCTAACAATGATGAATGACAAGATTACTTGAGGAGTGTTGCTGAATCATACAATAAAATGTTTACTATTAACTCTCAGTCTTAGGCACAGATCTGCTGACCTTCAGTATGTTCCTGACAGGCTCAGTTATCAAACTCCCGCATTCTGGCACATAGTGTACAACTCAGATACCACACAACTCTTAATGTGCAATGCTGATAATTGTGGCTGTCAATGATAGTGTCTTTCTTTCTTTCTTTCTTTCTTTCTTTCTTTCTTTCTTTCTTTCAATTGCCCATCGCAGGAAGAAAGAGGGGTGTTGGATATCCTGAAGATGATTAGCCCATTTTTTTCTATGGCAGAAATGCATCAGTTTCTATTAAAAAAACAACAACTTTCGTCTTCATAAAAGGCATGCACATGTTATACAATGCTGTTTTGCATCTACATATACTTATAAGAGGCAAACAAGCTGTCTGTCACTTGACCCCTGTGCCACCTTTCTCACTAAGTCGTCCTCTGAGCTGCAGTGATGGCACAGAATGTCCAGAGGCATTTCACTGCTAACTGCAGAAGGTGTGAGCAGTAGAATATTGACACAGTGTAGTTTCCACTGCCATTGCAGGAATCCTGAGATTGGGGAGGGAGGGCACTGTTTCAGCAGTGCTGCCATTCTAATTTAGCGCCCAAGAAGGACAGAGGTGGTGAAATTTCTGCCTTTTATGGGTGCTCGCAGAGACATCTGCACTGAGAAATGATGCATTGTTGGCATAAAGGGAACGAGTAAGAAAATGAACATTGAGGGCTAGAAACTGGAGGACTGCAATGTGGGTTGTTGGTTTTTTTTAATGCAATCAGCTGATTTTTACATGAATGTCAGGGCCCCATGAGCCAATGCCTGCAAAAGTGAATGGGCCCTGACATCCCAGGAATGGGTAAACCTGCAGACTTCTAGACATTGTTGGACTATAACTCTGACCATTGGCTCTGCTGGCTGAGGTGGATGGGAGTAGAACTTCAACATCTGGAGAATCACAGGTTCCTCACCACCTGCCATGGACTGTCACAATCACATGACACATCGTGAATGGTTTATCCACAATATCTCATGTTATGGTTGGATGGCATGTAGGAGGTAAACATTGTCTTAAAACAAACACATTGAAAATTGCTTTGTTTTTACATTTCTGCTTCTGGTCGAGAGAGATAATTTGACCTGCTTTGGTACCACTTTGCATTTCTATAAAACAGAGATGGGGAACCTGTCCCCCCACCTCCCAGTTGATGGGCTGCAACACCCCTCACCCCCAGCCAGCACAACCAATGGTCAGGGATTATGGAATCTGGAATCCAACAACCTCTGAAAAGCCCAAAGGTTCCCCATCCATACTCTACCCTCCTACATGTTTTCAGGCAGAGAAGTCTATTGTGGCTGCAAAGGCAACCATTTAAACTGACCATAATTACAGGAATCATAGGCATGCAGGCACAGGACAACAGTTTAATCAGTCTACTTTTCGCAAGGCCACTATACCAAAGTATGAATAGGAGGGTTTGCACATAGATGTCTGGATTTTGTGAACCATCTCCGAATTTATATTAATTTCCAAGTTAAAGACAAACTAGGTAAAAATGACTATGCTAAAATTACAGTCTTTTGAGTACAACTGTGGTAAATACTACTTTGGTAAGAATACTGAAATTACTGTATTTATCTTAGAAGTCATCCATTACAGTAATTTACAGTGGTGTAACAATAAACTTTCTTATTACTTAATACCAGAGTGGTAACAACTAAATTTACAGCTGCATATAAAAATCACACAGTTTCAAAGATCATTCTGTAGACAACATTTGACTTAGAGTAATGTATTATGTAGCTCATGCTTTTCAGTCACTGGAATATTTGCTAAGAAAAAGAGAAACATGTTCCACTCCTGCATTTTCCCATGATAAAGTCTTTAAGCTTATTTATAAATGACAGGGTGAATAAAATCCAAAGTGCTGTAGATATAGCAGCCATGTACACATTCTTTATTGTAGGGGTGAAGCTGCTGGACTCCAGCTCCCATCAGTCACATCTAGCATGACCAATGGTCAGAGATAATGGACACTGAAGTCCTGCAACATCTGGAAAAGACTCCCAGTCTCTGTTCTGTTGCTTCTGGGTTAAGCAGGTATCATAGGAGGAGTTTGTATGGTTGCCTGAAGTGTTTGTTTTCCATTTGGATGGATTTTTCATACGATCCTCCCACGAAACCATCAGGTTTATGGTCTGCCAATCACACAAGACCTAATGAGTCTTATTTCCCTGAGTGGCTATTGGGGAAAGGCCCATTTCCATGGTGAAATTCCAGGTTTGAGATATGTGATCCATGAGATGTTGCATTGTTGCCAACTAAGATTTCCAGTGATTTGGGAGTAAGCCCAATTGAATTTAGTAGGACTTACCGTAGTTCTAAGGGACGCGGGTGGCGCTGTGGGTTAAACTACAGAGCCTAGGACTTGCTGATCAGAAGGTTGGCGGTTCGAATCCCCGCGACGGGGTGAGCTCCCGTTGCTCAGTCCCTGCTCCTGCCAACCTAGCAGTTCGAAAGCACGTCAAAGTGCAAGTAAATAAATAGGTACCGCTCCAGCAGGAAGGTAAACGGCACTTCCGTGCACTGCTCTGCTTCACCAGAAGCGGCTTAGTCATGCTGGCCACATGACCAGCTGCCTGCAGACAAACACCGGCTCCCTCGGCCCATAGAGAGAGATGAGCGCCGCAACCCCAGAATCGGTCACGACTGGACCTGGGGTCACGACTGGTCAGGGGTCCCTTTACCTTTACCTTTTACCGTAGTTCTAAGTAACCATGGCTAGGTTTTCACAGACTAGACTAATTTAAATCAGTGGACTTACGTAAGTAATTAATAAGTCCATTAATGTTAATGGGACCAGTCTGAGTATGACCTGGTGGTTGTTCCATTTTCATTTAGGGTCTAGGCTAAGTGTGACATTTTGCATGAGCTTTTAATTAATGACAATGGCTTTTATGTACTTTTATGGTTCATTATGTGCTGCTGCTTTATTATTGTTTCAGTCTGTCCTCTTGCTGCTTACTGGCAATTGTTTTTCTCAACTTATTATAAGCCACCTTGCATCCGTGTTTATATAAATGTAGAGGAAGGACAGAAACACTCTCCATTCACCTATCACTTTGAGCTAACTAAATAGAAATTCTTGTTGCCTTTACTTGCATTCTCTTCACATTTTGCATCAGTTGAACCATCAACATTCATTTACAATGTATTTTGCTTTGGGTGATATTTGGTAGTGACTCAAGCCACTCACATATATATATAGATTTCTATTGCTTTAATAGATCTGATACCTGAAACATTATCTAGTTCTCCCTATCAAGTGTAGCAAAAAAAATTCACACTATGCTACAGTTTTGGTGAACTTTGATTTTCAGTGCAAATAATTTCTTCCTCTTTTTGTGTGTGGGGGGGGGGAGGAGGGCGTAAAAAAGGATCTGTCAAAAATCCTTATTAGCACTCTTTTCTGCAGTTAGTTCACCCACCATTAGATTCCATAATTTAATGCTGCTTCAATGAGGTTTTTTCCCCCTTCAAAAGAATCCTTAGGCGTTCACTTTATAAACTTGATGACGTCACAGGCACTGTCACGGAGCCAATCAGATTTGGCTCCATGACAACATGGCTGAAATCAAACACAGCTCTACCATTGCTTTCACCAAGGCAGAGAGGGAAGAGAAACTGCATCACTCAAGCAACTGGGTCACTGCTTCTTGTTTTGCCAGGCTCATTGTCAGCTTCATTGCCCACTACGATTGTGCAGCAAGTCTTTCACCTCAATCTAGCTGTATAAAAGCGTAGTGTGACCAGTTGGGATGTGCATCATTAAGGACCATTGATCTCTTTTTCTTAGGCTATTAGTGGCTAGGTGGGCAAAACCACAGTAATAGAGCCCTTTTGCAGGTGCTCATCTTTAGTGAGGCGAGGAAAGATTTGTCATTTTTATTCTCGTTGTTGGATGAACACCTTAGAGAATATTTGTTGTGTTTCATGTTTTTTTCTATGCGTTTGGTTTTAAATGGTTTAAATGAATGACAGGCTGTTTGGTACTTTATATATTTGGAAGTCACTTTGAGACATTTTTTTTGTAGGAAACAATGAAGAAATGTCAATATTATTATAAACAATAATTTATTAACCACTTCTTACATGAGACTCAAGGTGATTCACAAACATACCCTAAAAATAGTTTGAGGGATAGCACAACCACTGCCCTACCATCAGATAAGAACTTTTGGCCCTTTAGATGTTGTTGAATTACAGTACATGACCATGTTTGCTGGGGTTGATGGGAGTTGTAGTTCACCAGCATCTGAAGGACCAAACTTTCTCCACACCTCTGATATAGTAACTCATATTTGTAGCTTATAGAAGTGCCTCCCAAATCATTACATGTCCTAGATCTCACACCTCAGAGGAAACAGGCCTCTCCAAAACCTGGGTTGACAAAATACAGTACTGAGCTTTCTGAAAGACTTGCATGCCTGCATCTGCCAACACTGCGTCATCTTGTTCACTTCAAAGGTGACAAAAACAGTAAATGTGATAATGGTATTTTACAACTGAAAGATTTATGATAAAGCTAACAGAGCACACCCGGTAAAAAAAATTCCTCAGGAGACTATCTGATGAACACACATTTTATCTGCATTGAATGAAAAATGGAACACATCCTTTAGGAGTGAGCATTGATTTCTGAAACAGCTGTCATTAACGGATTCATTAAGAATGCATGCTTCTTAATTACAGCTGACTCAAATGCACAGCGGCTTTTCTTGATGGCAAAAATCAATCAATCAAAACAAATGAACAATGATCAGACTTGGAAATCAGATAGACAGCTTTCCCTCATTGATGCTTCTTTGGTTCCTTAGATAATCTATAGATGGGACAAAGAAGAACTGATTTAGCAGTGATGCCACATGCTTGTAACCCTTACAGTTGACACAAGAGAGCCCCCCCCCTTCCTTACAGGGGTTTTTATCCCAATGCAAACAGCAGCTTCAGAAGAGGCATTTTCATCAGAACTCATGCAGAAGAGAAAGGGGTTAAGCTTCCCCTCCCCATTAACTGCAGTCCTGTTAATTATAACACAATCTGAATGCCGAAGAGCCAGATAGGTATTAATCACTATCATCATCAGTGGAACTCGCCATGAGCACCAATCCCACCATACCACTGTCATTTTCTGTCTTAGTCCAGTCTTTCAGATCATTGTATAGTGGTACCTCAGGTTAAGAACTTAATTTGTTCTGGAGGTCTGTTCTTAACCTGAAACTGTTCTTAACCTCAGGTACCACTTTAGCTAGTGGGGCCTCCCGGCTGCCGCCGTGCCACCGCCGCATGATTTCTGTTCTCCTCCTGAAGCAAAGTTCTGAACCCGAGGTACTATTTCTGGGTTAGCGGAGTCTGTAACCTGAAGCGTCTGCAACCTGAAGCGTCTGTAACCCGAGGTACCACTGTACTATCTCAGCCCTAGGTCCAGAGCAGCAGGAGTAAATTCTCAAAGCAACATTGCATGTCATGCTTAAGCAGGGAAACACAAGCATTTGTGCATCATTGTAGCTTTAGAAGAGAATTGATTATCAAAATCAATCGTCAGCTGGCATACTGCAAAATCTTGCAGCAAGTCAAGATGAATTATAAGAACCAGTTGGGTTCACAGATCCATTTCTTTCAGAAACAAATGAAAAACGTGCTTACAGCTTCAGATTTATTTATTTTTAAGCAACATATATTGTCAGGGTCTAAAAACCCCACAGTGTACTCCAGGCCTGAACACATTAAAACACCCCTTGAAATGTTAAAAGATAATTCAGGAGATTTAATATCCTATATATGCTCTATATATGCATATGTGCATATATGCACTATATATGCTCTCATGGAACCCAGCAATAAATTTAACAGAGGAGAAAAGGCTCACAAATGGGGGGGGGGGGATGAGACCATCATGGACAAAGTAAGCAATGGGATAAATTAGCAACCATACACACAATAAAGAAGACAAAGAACTAAACAGGAACTGTTAGTACAGTGGTACCTCGGGTTACATACGCTTCAGGTTACAGACGCTTCAGGTTATAGAGTCCGCTAACCCAGAAATAGTACCTCGGGTTAAGAACGTTGCTTCAGGATGAAAACAGAAATCGCACAGCAGTGGCATGGTGGCAGCAGGAGGCCCCATTAGCTAAAGTGGTGCTTCAGGTTAAGAACAGTTTCAGGTTAAGAATGGACCTCCGGAACGAATTAAGTTCTTAACCCGAGGTACCACTGTATTCATATTATAGATATGTGTTGGTCAGTGGCTTCTACTGTATAGCTTTTTTCTTGGATAACATACTTTGTGATAGTTTCCCTTCCATTATTATGGGTCTGTTGAATTTGAAATCAGTGGTGCCACTATGCAAGGACTTTGGGGCAGATGACCAAGACCCTAAGCAGTGGAACTAGCAGGTTGACCTCTGAACAGAGCAGGGCTGACTTGCCACATTTCAAAATCTGTATACATTGCCTAAAGAACATGAGAAGAGCCTGCTGGATCAGGCCAATGATGCCTCTAGTCCAGCATCCTGTTCTCACAGAGGCTGGCCAGATGTTTGCAGGAAACCTTCAAGCAGGACCCAAGCACAAGACAATCCTCCCTACTCCATGGTTTCCAGGATCGATTATCCAGAAGCATTACTGCCTCTGACTATGGAGCCAGAGCACAGCCATCATGGCTAGTGACCAGGGGTCAGCAAACTTTTTATGCGGAGGGCCACTTCACTGTCCCTCAGAACTTGTGGTGGGCCGGACCACGTGTGCCCACGTGTGCCTTCCCTCCCTCCATCCCTCCTTCCTTCGGAGACAGAGTGGCTGAGATACTTCCACTCACCTTCCTGCCGGGAAGGGCCCCTACCCTGGGTTGTCCATGACCGTGCTGCTAATGTGCCACCGTCGAGCAGCACAGAAGAGTCTTCCTCCTACCTCCTCACAGGCTTTCTGCTCCCACTTCTTCCCACCCCTTCACTTCTCCTCCTCCCTTCTTGGAGCTAGACATGAACAAGGCACCCTCCCCTGCGCCTCACCCCAATTGGAGCAGCGAGTCTCGTGAAGGGTCGTCATTGGCCACCGGCTTGCGTTAAACCTGCCAATGGAGGGGAGGCCTGAGGTTGCCAAGGCTTCGGACTGGCCAGCATCACGGAAGTCTGAGCAACCTCTTAGCATGCTGGGAGATGTAGTCCGGGGGGAAGATCGCAAAAAAAATAGCACCCCCCAAAAAAACTTGAAAAAAACCCACACAGTGATTGTGCCAATTGCAGAACCGGGCCGGATCCAGAGGGCAATTGGGCCAGATCTGGCCCATGGGCCATAGTTTGCTGACCCCTGTAGTAGACACTGATAGTTCTCTCCTCCGTGAATCCTCTTTTAAGCCACCTAGCTTGGTGGCCATCACTGCCTCATGGAGAGTGAGTCCCATATTTTGTGTTCAACATCAATTATTTATTTAGAATGTTTATATCCTGCTTTGTAACCCTAAGAGGTGCTCAAAGCAACGGACAAAAATTTCCTGCAATAAATACAAGAGCAAAGAAATGCCCCTATAGTGACAGGGTTATTCATGCTGCATGCCCTGCCTTCCCACTTGGTCTTCCATTTTGTTGTTATTTAGGTATAGAAGGAGGGCCGATTCCACCCATAATGGAGGTCAGTCTTTCTGCCAGGACAAAGCTTCCACTATAGTCCTCTGAAGCAAAGCACAAGGGCTGGTCAGCATGTAAGTCACTCAACCCATAATACCAAACTTCTTGTATTTAGAAAAGCAACCAGTTGTTCACTTACCACAAACCAATTCTAAGTTGCCACAGCATTTCTGCAGCTACAAAAAATAATATCCCCTTTCTCCCGGTATGAAATTAAAATGATATAGAATCCCGGAGACACTAAAACCAAATCTACCCATAGATGGCGGTGTTGCCACAGGAAAGGCACCCTCAAGTGAGATTAAGTGCCATCGCTTAAAAACATTTATGATTAACAATGAATTAATAAAGCCAATTATTACAATGGAAATTTTTTAAATGGCATACAGTGCTCAGATTAGATCAGCTGCCAGCACTTTTAAAAAATGTGTTTCAGTCAATTTAATCATCTCAATGGCCACCCTTATGATGCTAATATCATATGGGATGTAAGATTTCAGACGAATAAACTTCTTTCCCCTCCAAAAAGAGAGACCTTCTTGGGCTCAGAAGCAGTTCTTGAAAATAAAAATAAAATCTTATATTTCTGCAGCAGGCAGATTTTTCCACTGAGGTAAATCTGATCTTGCTTCAGCAAATGCAGAAGAGATCGATAGCTAGAGCAGCAGCAAAAGAAGTTCTAAATAATGGGAAGGTTTGTAGCTGAGGAGATTGAGTGGACTGAATTCTAAACTACTGGCTTTTTTGACACTGTCTGTCCCTGTGTGGAAGCTTCTAGAATATTCACTGCTATCTTGTTAGCTGGCGCTGTGCAGCAATTACTTAAGATATTGAAAGTTGAAGGCACTTATGGTAGTTTAGTTAAATTATTATATTCTGTTTCCAGAGACACAAGCCACAACACAATGTATTTTAAACTATGCATTGCTGTTGTTTTTGTTTATAAAGAAATTTAAAACACCTGGGAGATTTGATTTGATTTTGTAAAAAAAACCCAACCCATATGGACAACCCAAACTGGTTTTACTGCCAAAGGGAGAAGACAAGATGGTACCCACAGCTGGTGAAGGGGCAGCATCCTTCATCATGCCCAAGGACAGCAGGACAGCATGATTTCTTAGGAGAATCAAGGAGAACAGTGGTGACTGGAGCCCATTGGGACTAGTGGAATAGAAGACAGGGGGCCTGACGGTAGTAGACAGTCTCAGGGGCACCAGGCAGTACAACCTGGAAGTAGTGTTGTCCCAAGTCATGTTGCTGTTTGACTGTCATGTTGCAAGTGGTGCCCCCCATCTCTCTGAGTCAAGGTTCAAACATTTGTTGACCACCCTGTCCAATCCTACAAGCACCTTGCCCTCCCACAGGCAATAATCCCCCCCCCCCACATAATACATTAGATGAATTTGCTGACTTATCATGCTGGACATCTTCATCTGATAGAGGCAGCCTTACTCTCCCTAATGATGGAGATGGGAGAGAAATTAAATTAACTTTGCTTTTAAAGGTGATCTTACCTAATCCACACTTTCCAGAATAATGCACAATGTGAAAAACAGGTATCCTTCACTGCAAGTTTCCCCCTATCCTTAACCAGCAAGGTTATTTATTTATTTATTTACAGGCAAAACCTGCTCTCCTTTGCTTTCCTTCAAGGTTAGCGCGGGGTGGGGTGGGGAGAAGGCAACCCCCCCTTCCCCCCTTACTTCCCCTTAGTGCCAGACATAATCTGATTTTTGTCTTGGAATTGGGAGAAAATGATGAAAACTTCTTAAAATGGTAATAGCAGCTTAAAGGAGAAAATAATATGTAATAATAGGGTTGAGAAAAGAAGAACACAGCTGGAGCGTAAGCGCTTTAGAAATATAATCTATAGACTCACGTAGCATAAGCAGATCTTAATTAAAATAGTGGCCAATGTAAAGGCTTTCCTCCACCACACACACACACACACACACACACACACACACAAACACACAATACAACACCTGCTGAAGAATGCATATTTGCTGCTTCTGAGTTTTTATGCAATGATGCAAGCCTTTTCTTAAGGACAGGGCTTTTTTTTTAATTCTCAAAGTCGATTTTAGTAATGGGGTTCTCAAAGCTTGTCTTAACTAAGCCTGCTACAGTTCACACTGGCCAGAGCTTTTCCACTGGATACTGAGACTAGATTTGCATGTACTTAGGATATAAATTACCTCCCCCAGCTACCTGAATTTTAAAAATAAAAGGAAGAAGTCTGAACGTTGCAGTTTCCCATTTCACAGAACACAAGCTTCCTCCCTCCAGAGAATTATGGATGAAATGGCCCTCATAATTTGACCATCCATGAATTTTAGAAACAACTGTTGATCCAGTTTTAGTGCTGTTGAATCTTATTTTAAGTTTGTTGTGGGAAGCCATGCATTTGCCCCTTCCCCTTCCAGTAGGATTGCTGCCTTTGGTAGGGAAAAATAAAGGACAGGTTGGAAAAATATGGGACAAGTCAAGGGAGGAACTGGGGGGCTAAAATTACCTTCCTTGGTGCAGAAATGATATCAAAGCAATCCATTACAAAGGCACATAGGGTTTACACTGGTATATTTAACAAAAATGACAGCAAAAGCACTAAGACCCACCCACCTTTGCCCATGCAAACTCCATCTCTCTCACTTTCTGACTCTAAGTCTCTGTCTCCAACCCACTTGCCTCAATCTGCCCCGCTCTCCACCAGGACTGTGCAAACACCTTCTCTCGCTCTCCAATACTGCCCCCTCTGCCCCCTGCCAGCGCAAAACCCGAGGCTCCACTCTAGCAGACCCGTACAGTGCAAATCCTCTCTCTTGCATTATGCAACCCATCACCTGCCCACAGAAAAACTCTCTTTCTCAAACTCCTCCTTCCGGCACCACCCCATCCTCTGCCTGCATCCCACACTAACTCTTGCTCTCACTGAAGTTAGCTGAGCCAAGACTGATGTTAATTCTCCCAAAAGGGGGCTTGCCTGGGCAGGAACAGAGAGGGTTGACTTAGGTTGCATATTAAGCTCAAGTTATGAGAGCTAGTGTGGTGTAGTGTTTAAGAGCGATAGACTCGCAATCTGGGGAACCGGGTTCGCGTCTCCGCTCCTCCACATGCAGCTGCTGGGTGACCTTGGGCCAGTCACACTTCTTTGAAGTCTCTCAGCCTCACTCACCTCACAGAGTGTTTGTTGTGGGAGAGGAAGGGAAAGGAGAATGTTAGCCGCTTTGAGACTCCTTAGGGTAGTGATAAAGCGGGATATCAAATCCAAACTCTTCTTATGTAACCTGGAAACCCAGCACAGAATACCATTTTCTAAGATGTTTTCTCTCTGCAAAATTTAGGGCTTATCTAGACTTCCATCTGTGCCGCAGTTTTTAGGCACATGTCCGACCAGGTTTTCTTGTGTGGGGGAGGTCCTATTACCACTTAATTGGAACAAAAGGCAATAGGGCTTTCCACAGATCACTGTTTGTTCTGATTCAGTGGTAAACAGCGAGTTTTCCCTGGGAAAGTGGCAGGTCAAAAACGAAACAAAATGCAAAAACACTCAGACCAGTGTTTGCAAATCATGGACCCCTCCCTACAAATCACATGGCAGATATAATAATTTGTAACAATAATTTTATTATTTATAACCTGCTCATGTGCCCGGGTTTCCCTCGCCACTCTGGGTGGCTTCCAGCACATATAAAAACATAACAAAATGTCAAACATTTAAAACTTCCTGATACAGGTTGAGCCCTTAGGCAGAGCAGCAGAAGCAGCCCTACTGCTGAACCACTTTTGGATCTGGTGTAACTTTACACCAGCTTGAACTTGCACTTGTTTGTTCTACACCAGCTCTTTGTCTGTAGGATTGCTCCCTTTTTCACTTCAGTGTTACGCTGCTCATACAAGCAGCTCAAGTCAACACGCTAGTTGAGGCGGATTGCTGTGGTTACTGAAACACATTGGGTCAGTTTTAATTTCCCTAGAAATATTCTGCAGCAGAGGTAGCCATTGCAGCGTCCTCCATATGTTGCGCGTCGAGGTCCCCAAGACACCCCCCCCCCAAGAAAAACACAATTGACACTTAATTTTTGTTTAAGGTTTTTGGCATAATTTTGGCCACAACTTTATTCAAATTACAGCAATGTGAGTGGTTGCTTAGGCATTGGTAGTACTAACTGCCCCCGCACGGGGACAGCTCTGACATTCGCACCCCCTGCGAAGTCAGGAAGGGTAAGTCACCTGGGGAGAGAGACGGGACTGGGAACCATGCCTCACCTCTCCCCAGCATGCTCCCAGGGGCTTGCGTGGCCCTAGCCCCTTGCTAGGGGGTTTCGGACAAAAGCATGGGGAGCCCCTGGGTTCCTTTAACAGAAAACCCTTGAAGCACCACCAGCAGCAGCATTTTGGAGGGGCAGGCACAGCCGAATCCTAACCCCTCCACCAACCAATTCCAAGTCCAATGCCAAACCGCAATCTTACAAGTTGTGACGATTTGCTATGCAGTAGGCAAAAACCAAATGGCACACGCTAATCAGCCAAGTGGACAAAATTCCTACTGGGCCCCTGCCCCAAAGCAGATGACCCCATGACAGGCCTAAAATAAGGGAAGGGAGGGTGGGTGATCCGAAGCACTCAGCAAAAAGAGGAAGTTTGTCGCTGCGTGCAGAGTATTTAACAAATATGGCTGTCAGTCAACAAATGGCAACATATAAATCTCCCCAGTAACAGCCCGCCCCTGCTTAAAGATGGCCAAACTCTTTTGCCCAGCAACAGTGAGGTGTCTTGTCATCCCCAACCACAACCCGTGCTCTCCATGAGGGAGAACACGCTTTATTAGACTACAGCTCCAATCACTCCTAGCTATAGGCCATGCACAAGGCTACCCCTGCTCTGAACAGAAGCAGGTGTAAACATTTGAATCAAGTGCAGCATCAGAAAGTGTGTTTGTCCAAGTGTTCAGTGATTTACAGGTCACCTCTTGACAAATAAGTCTGCAGCATGAAATTCAGGGCTCGACAACACTTCCTTTTGTGCTGCCCTTTCTAGGCACAGGTATGGGATATTCAGGTTCGTGTCTGAGCGGTTTTTGTTTTGCCTGGAAAAACCCACATTCTATCACTGAATTGGAGCAAATGGTAAGCCATGAAAAACATGATTACTGTTTGTTCTGATTTCCCAGGGCAAACAGCAGAATGAAACAAACAAACACCACCCAGACACAGACCTGGAAATTCCAGACCTGTGCCTAGAAACATGGCACAAAAGGATGAGCCCACAATCACAATTGTTGGAATTCATTCCCTTTTTGTTCTGTGGAATGATGGTCTCAGAGATGAAAGGTAAAGTAGGATCAGTTGGTTACAATTGCTGGCCAGAGAATGAAAGACAAATAGAAGGTTACCCCTCTCACTCTCAGCAATTCTCAGCGTGAGAAAGATCAGCATGGTCTCAACTATTGGCCATTCTCCCTCCCAGCCTGAAAGTAAACACAGCTGGCCATCTCAATTGACAACATGGCTCGGTGTTCCTGTAATTACCAAAGGAACTGTCTGCAGACATATTGTAAAACAGTCATCTCAATCCAGCTGGTTTAGGATGTGACCGTGGAATTTAGCACAACAGCAACCTCTATGTTTCTGAAGCAACAACAAACAGAAAAACCCTTGGAGAGCTATCAGTGCAACAACAAAGAATATCAAACAGGCAATAGTTACAATTATTTATTGGTTATTTAGATTTTATATCCCAAATTTCTTCACAGGAGCTCAAGATTCACAGAGGATAAGGCTATCAACAGCTACCAGTCATTGATGGCTGTATTCTACTTCCACTATTGAATAGCAGTTGCTTGGAGCCACATGTGGGAAGGGTACCGTTGCACTCAGGACCTTTTCCCAGGCTTGTTATGGACATACTGGCTGCCCCCTGTGAGAACAGCGTGCTGGACTAGATGGACCATTGGCATGACCGAGCAAGGCTCTTCTTAAATTCTTGAGATGTCATACACAGTACTCTCCTACATGAAAGATTGTTATTGTATGGTCACCCCAGTGAGCTTCATGGCTGAGAGGAGATTTGAACCTGGTCTCCATAGCTGTCAACTTTTCCCTTTTCTTGTGAGGAATCCTATTCAGAATAAGGGAATTTCCCTTAAAAAGGGGGAAACGTTGACAGCTATGCTGGTCTCCATGGTCTGACTTCATGCAGGAAACCTTCCTCTGCTGGTAGAACACCCCCTGAAAGTTAACTGTGCAGATATCTCAGCTGCACGATCGTTTCTCAATTATTTTGCGTAGGAGTTGCAGCATGTAAGGGACACAGAGCTAAACTACTTAACTTTATTGCTACAAATAGCCAATCCAAATGTGCATGATTAGTCTGCTTCTGCTAACTCTCGGAATTCCTGTTTGATTCCCTCCATCCATAATAGTCAGGTAAACGTCTGCCAAATTAAATGTAACTGCCAGTTCTTTATGATGTGGGAAAAATCAAAGCAAATAAGCCAGTCTCTGCTTTCTTTTATCAGTTTGTCAATAATTACATTCCATGCTTAGCCATTTAATCACTCATCGCCTAGTCTGAAAAGGAAGAGAGATATTTAGAATTTTCTTTCCACCCCCCCTCCCAGTACTTTGTCTTATTTATCATCTAGATAAAATACCCCTGAGCTGAAGTGAATGTGTGGTGTGAATAAATGCCAGGAAATAGACCTTTTAAAAGACCTTTTAAAAGACCTATACTGGCAAAGCATGGTGTGTGTTTAAAATCATTTTACTGGGGGAGGAGGAGGAACATGGGCACTTTCTGGAAGTTGTAACTGAGAGGGGCTACAACAGGGGTGGGAACTTCAAGTCCAGGGCCAAATGTGGCCCTCCAGTTCACTCTACCTGCCCCCTGGAACTCTCCAGAGGCTATGTCCCTCTTCCCAGGCTACACTTCTTGCTGACTTTGCTTCATTTCCTAAGTGTTTTTGCCTGGCTGGAATATGTTATTGAACTCTGATAATACCTCTTGCTTATTTGGATAGAAGATAGAGGGAGGTGTGAGAGGGTATGTAGAAACTAACATATGGTACACAGGTAAAATTCACATTTATTGCTCCTTTGCTCCTTATTACTTTTGGTCACACTCACTGCTGGCTTGTGGCCCTCAGATGGGGAGCCACCAAAGAAAAGTCCTGTTCTCATGTTGCCACCCTCCAAAGTTCTTGGGGGTGGGGGCATAAGAGATTTTACAATAACTGCATAGCATTAATTAAGGCTGGCCAATAACAAGGCCAGTCCAAGACATTTCAGCACCTGAGGTGGACCCCCAAAATTGCACCCCTCCCCAGGGAAGAAGGAGTGAGGGAATATCTACATCAAGAACAAGGGGAGAAGATTGACATTGGGATCTGCTGTCCTGGTGGATCCTGCTGCCTGAGGTGGTCACCTCACTTGGACTCATAGGTGAGCCAACCCTGGCCAATAATTCATCCATGGTGTTCTGTATTTCTCACCACGACCACTGTTGGCATCTAATATGGAAAATCAGGGCATAGGGCAAGTTCCATTAGCCATTATAGTGGGGAAAGGGAAGAGACATGGTGCCCATTTTGAAAGAGGGGCATATATTTACTGTAATGTCTAGTTTGAGCTTCATTTGAGGGTGTGGGAGAAATCCAGATTATGTATTTTGCAAGGTTGATGAATTCCCCTAGAAAGGAGTATATCTTCTTGTTGTTGAATCTGCAATGTTGTAGAATGGCAGTTCATGCACTTTGGGAATGCTGGGCAAGGCAAGGAGCCCAATAGAAGGAGGAGCCAGACGTTCAAAACGGCAGGTAGAACCCACTCATTATAGTGTTGTCCCTGCCCCCCCCCTTTCTGAGGTGTAGAAAGGCAACACTGAGAATAAGCAGGAAGATGCTCACAGGCTTGTCTAGGTGTAAGGAAGAAGGTGTGCATGTGAAGCCTGGCTGAGTTGGGGGAGCAGCACCCCATTTGCTGGGGCCAGCCCCCCATGAAGTGGCGGAATCCCGCAGTGAAATCTTGCTGGAAGAAGTGGCTGCCACATGATTCCAGTAAGTGATGCTTCTGCAGGGATGGAATGGTGGCAGCGGGGCACCTTCCCATTTTGCTTCAGGCAGTGAAATGGGCCAGTGTAGCTTTATCTGCAAAGGTTGCTGGGCACTCAATTCCAGCTTAGAAAATCTCCTATGACCAGGGCGTAAAAATCAAATGGATACTACGGGCCTGAACCAACACTGCACTCATTCACTGCACATCCAAATTCAAAATACTAACCCATCTTTCAAGTGAATGGAGATAAAAAGAAATAGATTTCTTCCAAACATACTAGGTTGAATATGTTAGCTTTCTACATGTCTAGAGAGCCCTTCCCCACAATAAAGCATAAGGAGAGCCTTGCTGATTAAGACAGAAAACATTTCTGTTTCCATTGTGGCCAACCATATATCACATGGAAGCCCACGGACAGGGCATGAGCATGTTATTACCTTCCTGCTCATCTTCTCCAGCAACTGTGGTTCTGTCTGCACTAAAGCAGCATCATTGAACTATCATGGTTTCTAACAAAGAACCCTGGGAACTGTAGTTTGCTAAGGGTGCTGAGAGTTGTTAGGAGACACATATTCACCCTGGAAAGTTCCCAGAGTTCCCTGTTAAAGCACTTTGGGAATTGCAGCTCTGTGATACATTTTCCTCTCAATATGCAAGTTTTTAAACACATTTCAACCAAGATCAACATTGGAACATGTTGTAAAGCATGAAGAGAGTTGGTGGACTGGATCACAATCTGCACATTCCCCCAAGAGGCACGCGAGTGTGTAGCAATGGAATCCCCATAGGTAAAATTCCCACACTGTCCCTGCATGCAATCATCACTTGCAGGAAAGGCAAACCTCAGGAAACTCCCATCGTAGGGAAACATGACCTCTTCATTGTTGGTCTTTAAGAGGACCTGTAAGATATTTGTATTCCAGTCTGCATTGGATTAATAACATGCTAAGCTTTAATGTGCTCTGCTCTGCTGTAATGTGTTTATCCTAGTTAATATCTGTATTGGACACTGATTTTTTATACAGTGTATTGGACACTGATTTTTTATACAGTGGTACCTCAGGTTAAGTACTTAATTCGTTCCGGAGGTCTGTTCTTAACCTGAAACTGTTCTTAACCTGAAGACCACTTTAGCTAATGGGGCCTCCTGCTGCCGCCGCGCTGCCAGAGCACGATTTCTGTTCTCATCCTGAAGCAAAGTACTTAACCCGAAGTATTATTTCTGGGTTAGTGGAGTCTGTAACCTGAAGCGTCTGTAACCTGAAGCGTATGTAACCTGAGGTACCACTGTATTTATGTTGCTGGCTCTATTTCTGTTTTAAATTGTTTTTATATATGGATTTTATAAACTATTTTTTATATATGCAATTGTTCTCGCTATATTTTTATGGCACTGTGTAAATCACTTTAGGGGGCTTAGTGGCAAGCTGTCAATTATTAATTGATTTATATATATATATTTTAAAAATCTGCTACTTGAATGATGGTGGAGTTGATTTGTTGTGTTGTGTGTGTTTTAGAATGTTGTAAACCACCATGTGAGGCCAGTGCACTTTGAAAGGCATGTTGGAAATCTTTAAATAAATCTTTAAATAAACAAATATACTGTGCAGTTCTTATGAATGAATAAACTGCTTCCCGGATTGTGGAAGAAAATACAGGTACACCTCACCTTCTGCGTGTGTGTGGTGGGGATTACCTTACTAGCTACTGCATGTATAAGCAAAATTGTGCAAAGCTGGAATGCCCCCAGAGCAGCATTGCATGGCCATCTCTACCTATCCAGAGCTGGCACTGAGTGGGCCACGTCCAAGCACACAAGGCGAACAGCTTTTAAAAACCCATACCTTGTTTACTAGGCTCTGGGAAGGTCACATGAAGGCTCCCAAGAAATCTTGCAAGATCTCAGGTGGTTCTTCCAGGTGTATTTTCCCCACTCTCTCACTCTTTAGTTATTTTTTTTGGGGGGGGGGGGTCTGTGCAACCCCATAGAATTTAATCACCTAAGTTAATTCAGAGTAAGATGTGATCTACTTGTAGTTACTTTCAGAGAGGCTCATACAAGTTCCCATCCCATCACTTAGGTAAGATTTGGTCCAATTTTGATCAAAGTTTTGACATGGCTGGCCCTTTCAATGTACTATTTTGCTGAGTTAAATCACTCCAGCCCAAAGTTGTTGCTACTGTCACATGCTGTCCCCATCTCCACAGCAGTGTGAGGTTCCAGTAGTTCCAGGAGTGCTTTACCCACCAGGGTCTATATTTCTTTGGGAAGAGGGGGCAAAGTGGAAACTGTGGTGTCCTTATGATATATGGTTTATTTACACATATATAGAATCTGAGGAGGGCTCCACAGCATTGATACCCCATTCTTTCAGAGCCACGGCAGACTTAAGACTTAAGCAGTTCCAGTAGTTCCAGGAGTGCTTTACCCACCAGGGTCTATATTTCTTTGGGAAGAGGGGGCAAAGCGGAAACTGTGGTGTCCTTATGATATATGGTTTATTTACACATATATAGAATCTGAGGAGGGCTCCACAGCATTGATACCCCATTCTTTCAGAGCCACGGCAGACTTAAGACTTAAGCAGTTCCAGTAGTTCCAGGAGTGCTTTACCCACCAGGGTCTATATTTCTTTGGGAAGAGGGGGCAAAGCGGAAACTGTGGTGTCCTTATGATATATGGTTTATTTACACATATATAGAATCTGAGGAGGGGTCCACAGCATTGATACCCCATTCTTTCAGACCCACGGCAGACTTAAGACTTAAGCAGACCCCAGCCATTGTTCTCAAATGTTGCTCTTTGCATCTCCCTCTCTAGCCCACTGCTTCCTAACTCTGTTGCATCACTCCTAACACCCTGCACTGAGCTTCTGCCCTCCTCCCCTTATCTAAGCTATTGGGACCCAACTTCTTTGCCCTCCATGGCGAGTTTCTTTGATTCCTAGTACCAGATAGATCAACTCTATGATCCTATGATACTGCTAACAACCTATTACCCCAGGCTAACACCTCATGCAGCAGGCCAGTCCTGACTTAATTAGCTGTGACACTTGGCTTAATTAAAGGATTAGCAGGGTCTAGCACAGCTCAAATACACACTTGGGTCTATCCTAAATACACATGAGTCTGGCTTTAATTTCCTGGCTTTAATACTCCAAACCAAAATTAAATTCTACCACTAGCTTAATCTGGAATTTAGGGTGTCTTGACTCCCAGATTCATAACAATACATTCCTAGGAGAGGGGGCACTTGTCTGTTCTTCCTTTTTAAAAACAACAACAAAACAAAACCATCTTTTTGGAGAGGAGCACTTTCAATCAGGGAAATAGCACTGTGGCCAGGGGCTTATTTTCCAAATGTTATGGCCTCTAGCTCCCACCACTGCTCTAAGCAAAGAAGAAACAGATCAATAAATTCAATGGGGGTATCCCATCTCATGTCTTGGCTGACCCCAATTCACACATATAGAATTCCATATGTGTTTGTTGCATTCCGAAAGGGATCAACATGCATTTATGAATCAGTCATTGGATATATCAATTTCTTTGAACTGTTACTCATTAGAGGGGGGGAAAAAGAAGTAGCCAGTTTTGTTTTCTTCTTACAAAATACCTGGGGTTATTACCTATCTCTTCCAAACATCAATAGCAAAACTCCCACTGATCTGGAGTCTTGGAGATACTAACTCCAGAGTAGTCTCATTAACTTCAAATGAGTTGCCTTGGAATTTGAGCCTATATTTCTTTAATAAATGCTTTGGAGATGCGAATCCTTGAAAAGTCTATTGATTTTGTTACCTTGTTTAGTTTGGAGTTATTTGAAATGCTCCGTCCTAAGCTCATTAGAGTAGAAATGGATCAAGAGAACTCACTTAAACTTTCATATCAAAGGAAAAGGACGTGGAAATTTCCAAATGCTCCCAGCATTTGCTTCATTACTTTTCCTGTTCAGGTCAGCGGAAACTGAAACATTTGAACTGGTACTAAGCCCCAGAAGTCCCCAAGCCCAGCTTCAGAAATGTATATAGGAATTCCAGTGCAAATGATTTCCAAGTGGAGAAATAATCCAGGCCCTTTTTTTTAAAAAAAAAAGAATAATGAATAGATGTTTGTTCACAGGGACACCAAGTTAATACCATTTGGACACATAACCTTCATGTAATTAAATGGAGGTTAAAGGAAGGAATGAATCATTTAAGATGTTGCAAATTATTGGTTTTTCATTTTCATTTTGAATACACAAAATGCGATAGCAACAACAATGAAGAAAACGATCAAAGATCAAAGCAAGAACGGAAAATCAAAGAAAGGAAATATATGAGGAGACTGGAGGGAGCAGTAGTACAGTGGACGCTCGGGTTGCAAAGGTGATCCGTGCGAGAGGCACGTTTGCAACCCGCAGCGTTCGCAACCTACAGCGCCGTGTCTGTGCACGTGCAGATTGCGATTCGGCACTTCTGTGCATGCGCAAAGTGCAAATTAGCACTTCTGCGCAGGCGTGAGTGCCGAAACCCGGAAGTAACCTGTTCCGGTAACTTCTGGGTTTGGTGCGGTGCGCAACCCAAAAATGCATAACCTGAAGCGTCTGTAACCCGAGGGATGACTGTATTCCAAAAGCAGCATTATAATTCAAGGCAATTATTGCAATATACACTAGAAACATACCACTTGGGTCATTGTAAAACATTTACAATGAAACCTGATTTCAAACAATAATAGTAGTTGCTTACTAAGTACATCATCAGTTACAGTGGAAGCTCGGTTTCCGAACGTAATCCATTCCGGAAGACCGTTCAACTTCCGAAACATCTGAAAACTGAGGATCAAAGGGCTGGCTGCAAAGTCAACGGGGGGTGGGGGGTGGGAATGAAAAATGCACTTCGGAAGCCGTTTGACATGGACATTTAAAAATAAATAAATCACTGAGGGCATTGTGACTGCTAAAAGCAAAACTATGTCTCCATGCTTACCTTCTAAGGAAACAGCAGGGTGGGGAAAGGGTGGGTTGAGATATTTTTGGTGACTTAGGATGTTACCAGGACACTCCAGTCACAGTGTTTTGTGTGGGGCGGGGTGTTAACAAAATAAAAAGCTTCACTTTCCAGTGCTTTTTGCTGCTCCTCTCTAAGGAGTAGTACATTTTAAAAGGAGTTATACAGAGGATTGTTTTATGTTCCTTCTACCAAGTACCACATTTTAGCCCATGCACCCAGGCCCTAGGACCATAAAGCTTCTGATCTCCAACACCTCTCATTTACACGTTAAGATCTGCAACTGCTTGCAAGTTTCCCACAGGCATCTGGGTGGCCACTCCAATAACAGGATGTTGGACTACATGGGCCATTGTCCCGATCTTCTCAAGCCCTAGTAGACATCTCAAAGACTGGCATAAATGGCATATTAATGGCATTACTTAGGTGTTCTAACTCGGTTATCTACACTAGTACTTAGTTTGTTTAAAATTGTTTTTAAAGGGGCGCAACAGTGTCCCTCTAGTTAGAGCTAATAACTTAAATCCTGGCATATATTGTCTTCCTGATAAGGATAAAAATGTGCCGAATTTCAAATTTCCAGTAAAAATTGCCACAGGCACAGCAAGTTAAATAGTGCTGAAAATTGGCCCATTGAAACCTTTTAATGTGTTTTTTAAAATACAGGCATATCATATATTACTTTCCGATTTTGGGAGGAAACTACTGATGCACATTATTCAGACTTGTCAAGGAAAAAACATGGCTCATTGGCTTGGTGAAGTTCTGAACAGTGCTTCAAAAGTTATTAAGGCTTTCCCACCCCATCACACCCTATGGCAGCAATCACTGGTAAAATAACTATGGTGCGTGCACATTTCAATTTTGGATATGAAAATTTGCTGGGACTTCAATGTTTGCAGAAGGAGCCACCTGCTGGGTGCTATGCGCAATGTTCATTCCTTTAGTTATGGAATATGACATTGCAATAAAGTGATTTGACCTTCTTGGGGCCTATGGCCACATCTGGAAGCCTGAGAAACTGTGTTGTATGAACAAACCCTGCAACTATTCAGAGAGCCACTTGCAACCCTGCATGTACCCTGCCCCTCACTGAGGCAACATCACTAATGCAATGCAGTAAGGCTGCGATACTACATTAAGCAATGTGTGTTGTGCATTAGCCTTACCTCCCAGTTTCCTGGAGTTTTGTGAAGCTTGAACCAACTGGGAATAACCTATCCCTGATTTCAAACCAGCAGATATATATTTTTTAAAACACTTATGTTTATCTGGACATCTAAGAACAATATTTTCTGTTCGTGATTTTAAACAAGTTAGGCTTAGCTTAATCAAGAAAAATATCAGGGTACCTGAGTTTCAGCTTAGCTCTCAAAGACATTTACAGCATCCAGTTACTTTCAACAGAGGATCCACAAATGTCAAACCCTTTTTCAGTTCATTCTTGCAAAACCCAAAGATATGCTAGAATTCCCCAATGCCTTATGCACAGTGTTGATAGATAAAAGGCTCCGCTTTGTCATCTATATTTTCTTTTACAGAGACCCTTAAATGTTTCAGACCAGAAGACAGAAATATTGTGCTCATTGACCTTTTCTATACTATATAGCTTCATTTTCTTGTGGAGAATATAAACTCCTTTCAATGCCTGAAATCCAAACCTTGCCTTCAGAAGCAGAATCTGCAGCAACTGATTCCACAACAAATAAAAGACAGTCTCAGTTCTGCGAAAGAATATAGAAAACATGAAGGACACTTTTTCAAAGGGGTACAGTTGTGAAATGTGAAGAGCAATTAAGCCTAGCGCTTTTGAAATCATTGGGTGCAATGTGGTGGTACAATACTTGGCAACACACCTGTGTGCACCACGTCCCAAGTGATTAGCAGCAGTTCTACTCTTACCCCTCTTGCATTAGAAGAGGCACCCCCATATCCCACTGTTTAACTCATCCTGCCAGCTACTGCTGTAAGCAGCAAACAGGCACAAATTTAACTCACAGAAGGAGTAGGATAAGGCTCAGATGCTTCAAAAGGCAGTAGAGAACTAGGAAAATGGGGGCCGTCTTCATCCTCTCCATTTAGTGTAGGCAGTGCTTTTTTCTAATTAAAAGTGTGGCACTTATTGTAATAAATTTATGGCGAGTACCGGCACCTTTTCCCCCAGAAGAAAAGTGCTGAGTGTAGGTATGTGGAAGAGGGTAAGTTGTAAATGAGCACATTTTGTGATGTTGCAAAATGTCAATCCTGCTTAGGAATGGATGAATCTGTTGCTTTTCAGTCTCCTTTCCCCCTCCTTTCCCCACTCTTAAATTCAATTATTCACATTTCCGCAGCAATTTACAATTTTTTAAAAACCCCGTGATTTTTTTTCAGTACAGTCAAACCTCGGTTCCTGAGTGGCTCTGTTCTGGAACATTTTGGCTCCCGAACGCCGAAAACCCAGAAGTAAATATTCCAGTTTTCAAACGTTTTTCGGAAGCCAAATGTCCGACATGGCTTCTGCTTGAGTGCAGGAAGCTCTTGCAACCAACTGGAAGCCACACCTCGGTTGTTGAACGTTTCGGAAGCTGAACAGTCTTCCGGAACAGATTACTTTCAACAACCAACATTTGACTGTACAGTGATACCTCGGATTACAGACGCTTCAGGTTACAGACACTTCAGGTTACAGACTCCGCTAACCCAGAAATAGTACCTCGGGTTAAGAACTTTGCTTCAGGATGAGAACAGAAATCGTGCTCTGGCAGGCAGCAGGAGGCCCCATTAGCTAAAGTGGTGCTTCAGGTTAAGAACAGTTTCAGGTTAAGAACAGACCTCCAGAACGAATTAAGTTCTTAACCCGGGTACCACTGTATTCTGGTGTGACTTACTCCAAACAAAGACATCTTTGCATGCAGTTTTCAGAAATATAAACATTTTTGCAAGCAGTTTCCCATGATATCTCCTGAAAGCATCTTTGTATGTTATTTTCACTAATCTAAGCATATACATGCAGACTTTACCCTAATATGTGCATTTTTGCAGGCATCAATTGGCTGGCGGATTGCTAAAATATGAAAAGCATGAATTTGAATGGATCCATTTTGGTGCTTCTGTTGTTTCAAGAAGTGTGAGTTTGCTTAAGTTCACCTTTAAGAATGATCTGAATTGAATTGTACCCTCCATCTCTATTTCTGATTATGGAGTGCAACTGTTAAAGCAGTAGCCTTAGCTTCTAACCTCCTGGCTGTGGAATGTTCTCTATAGGGACTCTTGCCATCATTGACACTGAGTATTCTTTAGGTGCCAGGCCACCTTTAGCTAGGCCATTAACTAGTATATGGTCTGTTAAAGCTGAGTGGGGGTGGGTGGGGTTCTTATTACGATTTATTATTCTGTCTGCTATTTTGCTTTTTTATGTTTTGCTTTTTTATGCTGTACACCAGCATCTTTTGATATAAATTGATAATAATAATAATAATAATAATAATAATAATAATAACAATAGTAATTACGTGAACCAATTTGAGGAAGCCTTTTTGTTGGTCTTCAGCCAGCTGATTTTAAAAAATAATTGTGTGTGTGAGGGGGGGGAGGGAGATCAAAGGATCAATTTCCTGGGGTAATGGGAAGGCTTCTAATATACTTCATGGATGCTGAGAATCTTGTCCTGCCTGCTAACTCCGCACCACCACATCCAAAAGTAAATACTGAAATGTTCTCCTTCGATATTTCACAGGCAACTCTGTGGGCTGTTTTCTCACATCTAATTGGGCTAGGCTACATATTTCAAACACAGCCGTTGAATGGGCCAAAATTTGTTTTTGAGCATCAGGGGTCTTCCATCATTATGGATGAGACAAAAATCACATGTATGGCAGCACAAAGATTTGTTTTAATCCATCTAAGACATTCATCTTGTTATCTCAGCATGCCCTGCATGAGCCCATATATCGTTCCTTGAACCATCTGTGCATCTTGCAGTTAGCATAGTCAGAAAATCATAATTACTCAAGCTTTAATATAATTTTAGGTGTCCTCATAATTAGGGATCCCGCATTATGCTGGTAAGGATCAGAGACGTATTGAATGTCTGTGTAGGTGTCACTTAAGTTCTTTTGGGCGTTCTATTAAATAAATTAACTGGTGTTGCTGCTGAAGTTAGCAACCCCACCCACCTACACATATGGAAATTGGATTGCACATTGATTACTGATGCATGTTCTTAGTCCATAATAAATCACTAGGTTGGGCTGGGTGGGTTTAAACTGCCCCTTATGGCCTGGACATATTAGTTCAAAGGGAGTTGACTCGTTACACTTTTCTGGGTGGTAGGAAGATCTGAGGCTGGTTAATTTACATTTTTTGTTTCCTCATAGTGAGATAATGCACGGAAAAGAACAACAACAACAACAAAAATATTTTATTTGCAATACACAAGTAGAGCCTATTTTGAGAAGGTAGATCCTGTTGCAGGTAAAACATACAACCGATCCTGCAAAGGGCAGTGCTTGTGTGAAAACATAATAAACACAGGTGTGATTTTGTTTAGCACACATTCTTGTTCCTAGCGGCCACATTCTACACTAGCTGTAGTCTTAAAAGGCAGCCCAATGAACTATTACAAAACTCCTATATCTGCTCTGATTCAATTTTGTTTTGCATAGTACATTATCAATTGTTTAAAACAGTACCATTAGCACTGTCTACCATCGTTGTCCTTTTAGCATTATAACTTGTTGGTTAACTGATTACTTGTAAAAACTAGAGGCCCAGGTGTTAAGTTGTGGGTGAACATATCAGACGACACAGCGATTCTTCAAACAGCTCTTGTTTATTCACAGGCCAGAACAGAACTGATCTGACTGATCTGAAGGGCTCAGTCAGCTCCAGTACAACGTAACTGTAACAATTTTCTAAAACTGTCCAATCACTGAACATCACTTTCGATCCCTTATTTGCATAACTATCTACAGTATCCCCCTGCTAGCCCAGGGTGAGAACTTCAGTACATAACACCAGGAAACAGTTGTGGCCCGTAGTTCAGGAAGAGAAGTGAGGCAGGGCTTCTGAGCTTGCCAATATTACCATAACATTGTTGACACCTCTTTTTCCTCCCCAGAGGGCAGACCCGCCTTTGTGTGGAGAGAGAGGAGTAAAAGTAAAGTAAAGTGTTGTGTAGCCTTCCTTGTTGATATCTCGTACTATAGAGATATAGAGTCATACTATAGAGAGATATAGAGTCAAACTGAATAGAGTTAAATATGAGCTGAAAGTCTGCTATACCTTTCTTGAATGCGTTTGGTGTTTTAGTTCAAAACAGCTTGCAAAATTCCTTTGTACACCTAATTCCGTTCTCTTTTGAACAGTTTCTTCTATTGTTCTCCATGAATATTTGATAAGCTGAAATACCAAGCCAACTTGCAAATAATATACCATGTTTATGGCGCAGATTTAGTTGGTCACACTGTCACTTCATCATAGCTGATGACTCAAGGAAAAAGTGATCTGAGATCTAGGGTTAGCCTTTGTGCAGGCACGTTGATAGGACTTAACATTAAGTTTACATAAACTTGCAGCCTTGGCCTCACTGTGTAGTATGCCTGGGCAATATATCGCCCAGGACCGGTATGAGGAGCAGACAGTGATGTCGGTTTCACTCAGTGGTATATCGCTGGTGAAACCACCACCATTCCTGAGTCCCTCTGCTAGCAGCATCTGCTGGAGGGAGTCAAGAGTTCCTTCCTTCAGTGGACGCTGCTAGCAGAGGAATTTAGGAGCAATGTCAGTTTCACCAGTGATATATCACTGAATGAAACTGCTCTCCCACTCTGCCCTCTGTTGTGTATTGAGTCAAAGGATTTTATATCTGTATTATTATTGTCTGTATTTGCATTAGGGTAAAGTAACTGCCTTTTGGTTCCAGAGGGTACAGCTACTATTGGTTCATTTAAGCTGCTGTATTTGGATCCTCTGTCTTATTGGTTGCCTCCAAAAGGCAGGACTGTGATTGCCTGATATTGTTCACTCCAAAATGTATCCTTTCTAGCTAGTTCCCTGTCCCTATAAATGTAGCTCTCCCCTCCTCAAGTTTCAGTCTTGTTGCGTTAACAAAGAAGTGTTACTAGAGAACTGTCTCCAGCATATTATGTCAAGAGAGCTGAAATCACAAACCCCACGTCACAACAACTGGTGACGAGGATGGGATCCGGAATGCTGAGGAGCGGTTAAACGCAGCCCTGCCTCAGAGTCCGGATTGTAGCTAAGAACAAGACTCACTGGCCAGCTGAGAAGACGACCCTGCCCACAGGACAATAGAGAGTCCAAGGGTATTGGAGCCCTTCCAGCCATCAGAGCCCCACACGTGGGAAGACTACGTCGAACGCTTCGAGTTCTTCGCAGTGGCTCAAGGGATCACCGATGCCAGCAAAAGAAGGGCCACATTCCTGAGCTACTGTGGGCCTGAGACCTTCAAGCTGGCCAAGGCATTGCTTGCCCCAGTAAAGCTAAGTGAGACATCTCTCAAAGATATTCTTGCCTGCCTAACAAGCCATTTAGCGCCTACTGAGATCAAGATGGCCCGGCGGATGGAGTTTCATAAGAGGCAGCAGCGTGCTGGGGCGTCTGTATCTGCATTTCTAGCTGAACTGCAGAAGCTCGCTCAGCACTGCGACTTCCAAGATCTGGAAGAGACTCTCCTGGATCGGTTTGCCGGTGGTCTGTGCAGCAAGAAAGCCAGAAGACGCATCGTGGCTAAAGAAGAGGTTACCCTTGCTTCAGCCTTGAAGGAGGCCACCGCCACGGAGAATTATGAAAGAGAGGAGCTTGATGCCAGTCGCAGGGCCCCTAAGCCACAGATAGAAGTTGCGCATGCCATGGACGAGCTAGAGGCTACTCCGAGCCAGAGCCCAGTTCGTGTGGTCGAGTCAGTGCGTCAGGCCTGCACAGTGCACAAAGATCACCGAGGCAGGTGCCCTGGTTGTGGCAGAAACCATGAGCGGAAGAGTTGTCGTTTCCGGGATGCTATGTGCCGGACGTGTGGAAAGACAGGTCACATCGCCAGGGTCTGTAGATCGGCGGCGTTGGGAGCGACAGGAGACCTAGACTGGAGCATCGCAGATCGGCCACAGCAAACCATGTTCTAAAGGACTGCAACTACGTAACAGAGATTAACGGGAGGGTCGTGCAGTTTCCAGCGCAAGGCAAGGCACACGTCAAGGTGAAGATTGAGGGTCAGCTGTGCGACATGGAGGTGGACTCCGGATCTGGATTCACTATCGTGTCGGGCCAGACCGCGAGGACATTCTTCCCCAAGGGTAAGTTCCGCTGAGTATAACTTTGCAGTCATACTCAGCGGGCCGCATCCATGTCATGGGAATGTGTGCCGTGAGAGTACAGTTCCGGGACAAACAGGCGGTACTCAAACTGGTGATTGCGAAGGGCAGTCGCCCCAGTCTCTTGGGCACTGACTGGTTTCCCGCCCTAGGACTGAGTATATCAGGGCTTAATTCAATCCAAACCTGCCCCGAGATGAGCGAGGCATTATACAAAGAATTTGCTGGTCTCTTTAATGGAAAACTGGGTTGTTATAAAGGGCCCCCAGTTGACTTCGAATTGGATCCTGGGGTGGCCCCAATCCGACTCAAACCAAGGCGAGTGCCATTTGCACTGCAACCCAAGATCGAAGCATGTATGTTTTGTTTTGTGTGTTGTAATTTAAAAACCCTTAATAAATATGATAATAATAAAAAAAAAGATCGAAGCAGAGCTGGATAAATTGGTCAAGCAGGGAGTTCTCTCACCCGTGGACTCCGCTAAGTGGGAGACTCCAATCGTCACGCCCCTTAAAGCAAATGGGGAAGTTAGGATCTGTGCTGATTACAAATGTACTATCAATAAGGCACTCAGGGGAAATTCATACCCCATTCCAGTCGTATCACATCTGTTGGCTAAACTGGCTGGGGGCAAGGTGTTCGCCAAATTTGACCTGGCACAAGCTTACCAACAGCCGCCAGTAACCCCACAATCAGCGGAAGCACAGACTATTGTCACACATAAAGGGGCATTCAGAGTTAACAGATTACAATTTGGAGTTTGTGTGGCCCCAGGGATTTTTCAAGGGCTCATGGAACGCCTGTTAAGAGGTCTGCCAGGGGTCTTGCCATTTTTTGATGACGTTTTGATTGCTGGAAAAGACCCACAGGAACTGGTTGCGCGTGTCCGTGCAGTGTTGCTCAAGTTCAAGGAGGTGGGGTTGCAACTAAAAAAGGAAAAATGCAGTTTTGGGGTGCCAACTGTGGAATTCTTGGGGTTTAAAATTGATGCATCAGGCATCCACCCCACAGATGCTAAGGTTAAGGCCATCATTGAGGCACCACGACCACAGAACAAGACGGAGTTGCAGTCATTCCTGGGACTTATTAACTTTTATCATTCGTTCTTACCCCAGAAAGCTTCGGTAGCTGAACCATTACATAGACTGTTGCAGAAAAAGAATGTGTGGTGATGGGGGCAGGAGCAGCAGAAGGCTTTTGACTCCTTGTGAGGAATGCTGAGTAGCAAGAGCGTCCTTGCTCATTATGATGAATCGAAGCCGCTGGTCCTGGCATGTGATGCCTCTCAATACGGCCTGGGGGCGGTGCTGAGTCATAGGGAACCGGATGGGTCAGAAAAGCCCATCTCTTTCTATTCCCGTACGTTGTCGCCCACGGAGCGCAACTATGCTCAAATTGACAAAGAGGCGCTTGCAATTGTGGCAGGAATCAAAAAGTTCCATGATTATGTGTACGGTCGTCATTTCTCCATTGAAACGGACCACAAACCACTGTTGGGGTTGTTCAACCCGAACAAACAAACGCTACAAATTCTCTCCCCCAGAATGTTGCGTTGGTCTATATTCCTGAACGGGTTCCAGTACACCTTGACCCATGTGCCGGGGAAACGGTTGTGCCACGCTGATGCGCTGAGTCGATTGCCCCTTCCTGGCGGGAGCAATGAGGATCCTGCTCCAGCGGAGCACATAATGATGCTGGAAACACTTCCGGGGGCTCCTGTAATGGCTACTGATATTGCTGAGAAAACGAGGAAAGATGCTGTTCTCTCCCGTGTGCTCACTTGGGTGGGGAGGGGGTGGCCAGGTGGTCCGCATGAAGACAAATTCAGGCCTTATGCGACAAGGCAGCATGAGTTATCCATGCATAAGGGTTGTCTCCTGTGGGGAGATAGGGTAATCATCCCAGCACCACTGAGAAACAGGGTTCTTGAGACGCTTCACATGGGACACCCGGGAATGGTCAGGATGAAGTCGCTAGCCCGATGTTATGTGTGATGGCCTGGAATGGACCAGAACATAGAGCAATGAGTACGAACATGCAAGGCATGCCAAGAGGTGCGGCCAGAAGTGGCCAGAGCACCAGTTCACTGGTGGGAGCAGTCTAGATCTCCCTGGAGCCGGCTGCACTTAGATTTTGCTGGGCCATTCCAGGGGAAGGTCTTTTTGGTTATCGTCGATGCATATTCCAAATGGTTAGAAGTGGCGATGGTCCCTAGCATGGCATCAGCTGCCGTAATCAAGGTGTTGAGGCAGCTGTTTGCAACCCACGGGTTACCTGAGACCATTGTATCAGATAATGGGGCAGCTTTTGTATCCCAAGTATTCAAGGCATTCTTGGCTGATAACTTCATAAGGGGGGTCACATCCGCGCCCTTTCACCCATCCTCCAATGGGCAGGCGGAGCGCATGGTAAGAACAGCCAAAGAATCCATTGCGCGCTTAATGGAGGGTAACTGGTCAGCTCGCATCGCGCGAATGTTATTTTTGCAGCATGCGACGCCATGTACTGCGACGGGCAAGTCGCCAGCTGAGCTGCTCTTGGGTAGAAGATTGGTAACGGTGCTGGATTATGTCCACCCGGATAAAATGCCAAACTGTAATTCAAGAGCAAACCCCCAGGCTGAGACTGACACAACAAGGTATTTCGCCCCTGAAGATCTGGTCTGGGTGAGGAACTATTCACGAGGTTCGCAGTGGGTGGCTGGTGTGGTCACCCGGGCTAGTGGACCTGTGTCCTATTATGTGACCTTGGAAAATGGGCAAGTTTGGAAGAGACATATAGATCAGCTGAGGCGCCGGGCGCTCAGCAGGGAGGAGTCTGATAATTCATCCCTGGCTAATGACGCAGAGCTGCAAGACCAGAGTGAAAATGGCCCAGAGGTGCAATCACCAGGGGCTTCAGCAAATGAACCAGGGTCTGCTAGTCCTCAGGATGACGAGGTACAGGTAGGGGACCCTGAGATGTCTGGGACTCCATCTGTTCCTGACGAAACCCCTATAGCAGCCCCCCTACCACAGGTGACACCCAATCCAGAACCGGCAACACCTGTTGTCAGGAGATCAAGTAGAAGTTGTAGGACCCCACAGTACCTGAGAGATTACGTCTGCTGTGCTCACTAGGGGGGGAGGGGTGTTGTGTATTGAGTCAAAGGATTTTATATCTGTATTATTATTGTCTGTATTTGCATTAGGGTAAAGTAACTGCCTTTTGGTTCCAGAGGGTACAGCTACTATTGGTTCATTTAAGCTGCTGTATTTGGATCCTCTGTCTTATTGGTTGCCTCCAAAAGGCAGGACTGTGATTGCCTGATATTGTTCCCTCCAAAATGTATCCTTTCTAGCTAGTTCCCTGTCCCTATAAATGTAGCTCTCCCCTCCTCAAGTTTCAGTCTTGTTGCGTTAATAAAGAAGTGTTACTAGAGAACTGCCTCCAGCATATTATGTCAAGAGAGCTGAAATCACAAACCCCACATCACAACACCCTCATACAACGGAGAGGGAGAAACAAGCTGTATTGGTGAGGTGCCAATATAGCTTGTTCCTCCCTCTGCATCTTTGAATTGCTTGACCGTGGAGTGTGCAGCTGCCCTTGCCTCAGTCAAGCAGTTAAATGAGCCCCCAGCCCAGCACTGGCTCCCGCAAGCTGGCAAGGGGATGGGGGCTCTGTGAAACTGCTCAGCCAAGGAGAGTGTGGTTGCCGCTCCCCACAGTGAGCAGTTAAAGGAGCCCCGATGCTCCACCTACTCACGCGAGAGCACCAGGGCTGTCTCAGCGCGGGGGCAGGGACCTTCCCTCCCCCCAGCTGAGTGGCATAAACAAGCTGCGTTGTCCCAGCCTGTGAGTCTGGGTGAAACTGCCTCAGCTCTCAAGGTGAGAGCTGGGACAGTTCCACCTGGTGTCTCACGGGCAAAGGCCAATGGATATTGTTTTTTCAACATCATGGTTTATCACCATACAGCGATGTTTGTCTGGCGATACACCACAATGTTGAAAAACTGATGTCACCCAACTCCACTGTGTAGTGGAGAAATGTACAGGTACTTGGTAGGAAGTTTTACTATGGTTTCATTATGGTTATAATACCCATGGGACCGGTCAGTATATTGGGGTGCTTTGTTGGGGGCACAAAACCATCTTGAAATCACAGCTGGCAACCCACAGAAGGATAATAATGATGACAATTATTATAATTTTAGATTGGCACTAATTAAAGTTTGTGGTCTTGGAAGTCAAAAAATTCTTTTGTGACTCCTGATCCCAACCTTCCTCCCATAGAAGTTTCAAAGACCTTTGGGGACTTTCTTCCTCCTGGCTACTGTATTTTGCTGAGTCCTGCAGGGACTTGGCTGTTGTTTGGCTAAGTTTCTTCAGCTACATTTATTTCCTAGTCTCTTGTTTGGATTTCTGTACTGCTGCTGTTTCATTAATTCCATTGCAACCCCTTGCTTAGTTACTCAGAAGTAAGCACCACTGCATTTTGTGTGGCTCATTCCAAGATAAGTTTGTGTAAGATCGTGCTATTAGTTTTGATTGGCTGTTTTATATATAAGGCTCTCCTGTTGTTCTCAGTATCCTGTTTTGTTAACTGCCTCATTGAGCATGTTGGCCCCAGAAGCCAGTATTTAAATATTTTACTAACAAACTCCCTGCTCTTTCTGCCTGGCCAAATACAAACTGCAAAACAGTTTTTTGGGCCACCTCCACACCTTAGTCTCTGAACCCATGTTCAGATGACCCATTAAGGAAATATCTCCACCCAGTAGTCTCTGAACCCATGTTCAGATGACCCATTAAGGAAAAGACTCTCCTCCTGCAAAAGAGGGGAGTGGTTGTGGGCGGTCGGGTGGCGGTTAGGCATTGGAATAAAGTGTTGTGGTGTGTGGAAGGACTAGGTGTGGCCATCGCCTGCACCTTCAATTTTTGGGTATTCCGTTAAAGGAATCCGGTGGTTGTGTATTCTGTCCGATGCCTGCTTGGCAGGGGGCCACGGCACGACCCTCAGTGACATCAGGGGAGAGCTTATAGTTGGATTAGCATCAACAGGCTCCACCTACTGGTGAATAAACCCCCCTTTCAGGCTCACCCCTCTCTGAGTGGGTGGAGTCAACTGACGTAATCCAATGCCTAAGCCAATACCTTTTCACTTGCTGTAATCAATAAAGTTGTGGCCTTTTCTTGCCCATTAACCTTATATCACGTGTCCGTGTGTTTTCATTCCACTATGCGGGGATCGGGTCCTCGAACCACAATATCTCCACCTAGGAGCAAGCAATCAGAACAGGCAAAACTCTTCTTCGATGCAGCAGGAGGTTCACATTTATGTTGCAATTATTTTGCTTATATAAGAAAGCTGTACTGTCAAGTACTTGAAAGCAAGAACACCATTTAGGTGTCCCCACTGTGTTGCAGACCACAAAGTCCCTGGGTGAATTGAGGTATCTGGCTAGAAACTGCAGAAAAAGAAGAAAAAGAGGGAAATATCAATGCACAAACTGCACTCATTCCCCCTCCCCCACCCCAAAGCACTGCTGTGGGAAGGAAGGGTGATTTCTGAATCCGGCCCACAATCCCAAATATAACCTCTTTGGGCTACTTGCCCTGTTTTTTGTTTGCTTTGGATAACTTCGGCTGGTTCTATCACCTCCCTCCTTTCAGTAGCATTCTGTGCACAAGAAGCAGGCATAAAGCAAGAAGGCACAAGTTAAGATAGTATAAAATTACACAAGATCTAAATTTCATTCAGCAATGAAGTTGCTGCTGTTGCTCTGCCTTTACAATGGTAAATGTAGGGTTGTCAGATCATGTGACTGAGCTGTATAGGCTTAGGATGCAGCTTTTGTCCCCCCTCACTTTGGTCACACCCCTTGAGTACTCATTTTGGGAATTAAACCCACCTCTGCTCAGACAGCTTCATCTCAGACAGATGAGATCCAACTGAGATGGGATGAGCAAATTACTCCAGTGTGCACTTGACTTCCATGGGCAACTTCAAGGTCCCTTATTACCATTAGCACGTCAAAGTGCAAGTAGATAAATAGGTACTGCTCCGGTGGGAAGGTAAGTGGTGTTTCTGTGTGCTGGTCTGGTTCGCCAGAAGTGGCTTAGTCATACTGGCCACATGACCCGGAAGCTGTTCGCCGGCTCCCTTGGCCAATAAAGCGAGATGAGCGCCGCAACCCCAGAGTCGGTCACAACTGGACCTAAGGGCAAGGGGTCCCGTTACCTTTATCTGTACACCTGAGAAATTTGCAAGAGTAATTTTTATATCATGTTGGAAGCTGCTCAGAGTGGCTGGGGAAACCCAGCCAGATGGGTGGGGTATAAGTAATAAATTATTATTATTATTATTATTATTATTATTATTATTATTATTAAACTGATGGAATTTGTGGCAGTATTCTGACATACAGTTCTTTTGTGCCATTTCCATGGGGGAGCAGATGCACACATATGGAAAGACTGTGGGAGTAGCAGTGTTGTCCATTGATGTTAGTTCTTGTGTCGTACCACACCCACTAATGAGAATGAAATGCCAGTGTGTTGGTCAGAAAGCCATAGTTCCATAATGCATCTGGTACTGCAGTTAGAAAATGCTCTGGGAGTGCTAGCATTATAATCAGGAAAGCTAATGTGATATTCCCCACATACAAGTGCATTCTTAGATGGTACGTCTCTTCAAATAGAAGATTCCTTCAAATAGAAGTCTGTCTACTGACAACCCTTGGAATAGAGGGCTGTTCTCTGTAGAGCAGAACACAATGTCAACCTGAAAAATAAGGATGCTTGGTGCGATGAACCCAAGTTGCATCAACATTATGAGAAAGAATATGTGGAAGGAGGGGAGAGGAAGCAAGTAGCTTCAATAGTATTAGTTTAGCCACCTAAAGCAGCAGATGCCAACTCGTTAATTAACGTATTTATACTGACATGAATTCATTACTGTTAATGCTCAGTGGCTTCTGGTTACTTCATAAATCTCTTATCAGAAGATAGTATTTAATGAATGATCAAATTTATTAACTCAGTTGAGAATATCGGTCTGCACCTTTCTTTTTGTATTGTTAACTCTCAGCCAGAAGTCAGTGGCAAGGCTATCTCAGTAGCTCAGCTGATGCTGCTACAGGTGAGAGAAATCTCCCAAAACTTGGGTTGTGCACTGTTTTTGACCGAGACCTGATTCCTGAGCCAAACTGGGCATGTTCAGAGGGATTCGAGCATCAGACAAGTTGGGTACAGCCAGCCACAGATTTTGATGGGTCAGGACTGGATAGCCTAAAGCAATCCATGGCTGTCAGGTACATGCCATCAGGCAATGAAAGAGAGGCAACAGGCAGGAACACCCCGCAAAAGGTTGAGACCTACCCTGACCACTGGCTGCAACTTTTGGAGAAGGGCAGGAGCCCATTGTATGACTCTCCTTCCTTGCAAATTGCTTTCCTTCAGAGAAATCACTTGTACAGGATTGGTGCGTGTATGGAACAGGTGTTCAGTAGAAGCGAGGATCGAGCCTGGTGCAAGGTGCTCTCTTTCCAAGCAGCTGTCAGAGATACCTCTTGAAAAGAATCGACCGCCCTGTTCTCAGTCAGGAGCAGGGTTAGGGGAAAATGAAAGCATCTCCTTCCCTTCTCACAGTTGTATGTGCAATTAAGCTTTTTAAAAACTGTCGTTAAACATGAGTCCTGCTCCCTACCAAATTTGGTACCACATCTAGGACAGAGTTGGTGGTCCCCAGCTTGGCCCAGGGTGGGCTGAACTGATTCAAGACCCCACAGGTGGGGCCATGGGCTGGATGGAGAGGGCTGTGCACAATCCTGCCCTCTGTGTCCCTATTTTCCAGGGAAGTCCCTGATTTAGAGAACCTATCCTGGTTTGAGATTTGACCCCAGAATGATTGGAGCAGTAGGAGGTAAAAGTAATTGATTCCATCATGGCTCTGCAACTTCTAAGCTGGAACTGTAATGGTCTAAACATACCCCGAAAGAGAAAATCTGTTTTTCATATATTAAAGAAAGAACAATTGGACTTGATTTGTTTACAAGAGACACATGTGATGAGATGTGTGATGAGATGAGATGAGATGAGATCACATAGGAAAATACTTATTAATAAAAGATTGGGACAAGAATTTATTTCATCTGACAGAGTAAAAAAAAGAGGAGTGGTGATTTATGCAAAGGAAAGATTGTTGCCGAAGACGACCAAGGAAGATTCTTGGCAATAGAAATTCAAGCCCAAGGAGAAAAATTTTTGATTGTAGGAATTTATGCACCGAATGAGGGGAAATCTGAATTTTTTAAGAAGTTACATGAGGTTTTGTTGGACTATTTGGATTATAATGTAATATTGATGGGAGATATGAATGGAGTAGTATCTACAAATATGGACAAATCACAAAGACAGGTAATTACTAAAGATGGAAGACTACCAAAAACTTTTTTTGAAATGACTGACAATATGGATTTGTTTGACATTTGGAGAACAAAAAATCCTCTTGAGAGAGAGGGAACCTTTTTCTCTGAAGCTAAAATGACATGGACTAGAATTGACCAAATATGGGTTACTAGAGGAATGGCTCCAAAGGTAAAAAAAAGTGGAAATCTGCCCAAAAACTTGCTCCGACCATAATGCCGTAAAGATGGAAATGAAGTTAATGACAGCTGGTTCCTTTAGATGGAGGATGAATGACACCTTATTTAGAGAAGAAGAAGTATGTAAAAAGGCCCCAAAAACTTTGAGAGACTACTTTGAAATTAATATGAAGACTAATGTTGAAAAAAGAGTAATCTGGGATGCAAGTAAAGCCGTTATGCGAGGATTTTTGATACAACAAAATGCAATAAAGAAGAGAAGCCAAAATGAGAAGAAAGATAAGATTTTGTTGTTGTTTTTTTTAAATATATTTATTAACAATTTTTTAGTTTAATTACAATACCAATAAGCAAAACAATGAAGCATATCTCTTAACATAATTTTCTTATCATCTTTGGACTCCCTCACATCCCCCGCTCCTGCTTTCCTGACCAAAAAAATTTTTTCCAACAAATTTATCCCCTTATTTTCATTCTTGTTGTCTAATTTTCCAATATTGTATCTCTAATTTTAGATATCCTTTATTCAAATCTTAAGGTATTAAATATATCATAAAAATTCTCCAAAATTTTTTCTTTTCTTAAATTTAACTTATCTTCATATATCACATATTTAACTTAATGGTGCCCAGTTGTTTATATTCTGGCATCCTTCTTAACATTCATATAATTTACAATATTTTTGTAGGTAGATCTTAAATTTCTTCCAATCTTCTTCTAGCGTCTCTTCTCCCAGGTCTCGGATTCTGCCAGTCATCTCAGCTAATTCCATATAGTCTATCAGTTGCATCTGCCATTCTTCCAGTGTGGGTAAATCTTGGGTTTTCCAATGCTTAGCGACGAGTGTCCTTGCTGCTGTAGTTGCATACATAAAAAATGTTCGGTCCTTCTTTAACACCTTCTGGCCGACAATACCCAGAAGGAAGGCCTTTGGTTTCTTAGGGAAGGTATACTTAAATACCTTTTTCAGCTCATTATATATCATTTCCCAGAAAGCCTTCACTCTAGGGCAGGTCCACCAGAGGTGGAAGAATGTTCCTTCATTTTCTTTACACTTCCAACATTTGTTATCAGACAAGTGGTATATTTTTGCAAGTTTGACTGGGGTCATATACCATCTATATATCATTTTCATAATATTTTCTTTCAGAGCATTAAATGCAGTAAAGTTCAGCCCAGTAGTCCACAACCTCTCTCAGTCCTCAAACATGATGTTATAACCAATGTCCTGTGCCCACTTTATCATAGCCGATTTGACCGTTTCATCTTGTGTATTCCATTTTAACAGCAAGTTATACATTCTTGAAAGTACCTTAGTCTTAGGCTCTAATAGTTCAGTTTCTAACTTCGATTTCTCCACCTGGAATCCTAACTTTTTAGCAAGTTTAAAAACTTCTTTAATCTGAGCGTAAGAGAAGAAAGATAAGATTTTGGAGAAGATAAAAGGAGGGGAAAATAAATTAAGATCCAAACCAAAGTCCCAGGAGATTTTGAGAGAAATTAAGTTCTATCAAATACAATATATGGAACTGATGAATCAAGAAATAGAATGGAAAATTAAACAAATGAGACAGAAGACTTTTGAATCTGCAGATAAATGTGGAAAACTTTTGGCTTGGCAATTGAGGAAAAGACAAAAATTGAATATGGTGACAAATTTAGAAGTGGAAGGAAAGAATATTCACAATCCAACTGAGATCAGAAATTGCTTCCAGAGATATTTTAAACAATTATACTCACAAGGGCCACAGAAAGAAACGGACATGGATGAATTTCTTGAAATAAATGGATTACAAAAAAATTCTAATGAGAGTAAAATAGTATTGAATCAGAAAATAACTGAACAGGAAATAGAAGGCGCCATTCGAAACATGCAACTAGGCAAATCTCCAGGACCGGATGGACTGACTTCCAGATATTATAAATCATTGAAGGAGTGGTTATTACAACCTTTGAAGGAAGTCTGTAACGAAATTTTGGAGGGGAAAAGGGCTCCAGAATCGTGGAAAGAAGCTTTTATTACACTTATACCGAAGACAGAGACTGAAAAGACTCAACTTAAGAACTACCGGCCTATTTCTTTACTAAATGTGGATTACAAAATCTTTGCTGACATTTTGACTAAGAGATTGAAAAAAGTTTTGATGGAGGAGATTCATAGGGACCAAGCTGGCTTCCTCCCAAGAAGACATATGTCAGATAACGTAAGGAATATAATTGACATCTTGGAAATGTTAGAAGTGAATATAAACACTAAAGCAGTTCTGATATTTGTGGATGTGGAGAAAGCCTTTGACAATATTTCTTCGAGTTTTATGAGGAAGAATCTCCGGGGGATGGGGGTAGGCCTAGGGTTTGAAAACGGTATAGGTGCAATATATTCTGAACAAAAAGCAAAGCTAATTGTAAATAATGTGGTTACAGAAGAATTTAAGATTGAAAAAGGGACACGTCAGGGGTGCCCAATCTCCCCATTACTTTTTATATCGGTCCTGGAGGTTTTGCTGAACATGATTAGAAGGGACCAGCTGGTTAAAGGGGTACAGGTCGGAGCTAAACAGTACAAATTGAGAGCATTTGCAGATGATCTGGTACTTACATTACAAGAGCTGGAATCTAGTACTAAAAGGGTCTTAGAAATAATTCAAGAGTTTGGTCAAGTGGCAGGATTTAAATTGAATAAGTCAAAAACTAAGGTCTTAGAAAAAAACTTGACACTGATTGAAAGAGAGAGGTTCCAGAATGAAACAGGTCTGACTGTGGTTAAGAAAGTGAAATATTTGGGGATCAACATGACAGCTAAAAATGGGAATTTATTTAAAGATAATTATGAAAAATGCTGGTCGGAAGTGAAAAAAGACTTAGAAATTTGGTTAAATTTGAAGCTTTCCTTGTTGGGTCGGATTGCAGTTATAAAGATGAATGTATTGCCGAGAATGTTGTTTTTGTTTCAAACATTGCAAATAGTGGACAAAATGGATTGTTTCAGGAAGTGGCAGAAATATATTTCTAGATTTGTCTGGCAGGGCAAGAAGCCCAGAATAAAATTTAAGATTTTAACTGATGCAAAGGAAAGGGGGGGATTTGCCCTGCCAGACCTCAAACTTTACTATGAATCAGCAGCGTTCTGCTGGTTGAAAGACTGGCTGCTTCTTGAGAACACAGACATTTTGGACCTGGAAGGTTTTAACAACTTTTTTGGGTGGCATGCATATCTGTGGTATGACAAGGTTAAAGCTCACAAAGCCTTTAAAAATCATATTGTCAGGAAAGCATTGTATAATGCTTGGATTAGATACAAAGATTTGTTGGAAAATAAAACTCCAAGGTGGTTGTCGCCAATGGAGGCGAAGGCCCTGAAAAGGCTTAATATGGAGTCCAAATGGCCGAAATATTGGGAAATTTTGGAACAAGAAGGGGACAAATTGAAATTGCAGAGTTTTGAGAAATTAAAAGATAAGGTGCGAGACTGGCTTCACTATTATCAAATAATGGAAGTTTATAAGTTTATAAGATAGACAGGAAAATTGGCTTCCAGGTGGAAAAATCAAAATTGGAAACAGAATTGTTAGAATCCAATACAAAAAACTTGTCAAAAATGTATAACTTGCTGCTGAAATGGAATACGCAGGATGAAATGGTGAAATCAGTTATGATTAAATGGGCACAAGACATTGGTCATAATATTATGACCAATAATATTATATAAAAAATCGAAAGTCCTCCACTTCACTCATTCCCGCAAACTCAAGCTGGAGCCACTTAAGATCACAGGTGGCTACTTAGAAAAGGTAAAAGCCTTTAAATATCTAGGCTTAATATTTACTTATAATCTCTCCTGGACCACCCATCTACAATCGGCCTCTCTTGCTGCAACCACGACCTCTAATGCCATTGTCTGATTTTATCACCAGAAGGGCGGCAAACACCTTCCGGCAGCAATTCAAATATTTAATGCCAAAGTTGTCCCTAAATTACTATATGGCTGCGAAGTATGGACTACAGCAATATCAGGTAACTTGGATCGCCTACTTCACATGTTTCTGAGATCTCTTTCCAGCATCCCGAGATGTGTCTCAGGTGCAGCCCTACGACTTGAGTTTGCCCAGCCCTCAATTGTAAAACGAGCATGGAGTCGAGCCATTTCCTATAGCTCCCACCTACTAGCATCGGATCCTCGAATTAGAGGTGGTTTCTCCAATCTGATCCTAAGAGATATCCATAATTCTCCTTGGAAAACTACAATTAATCTCAAATTTTGCTCTCTTCTCAACTTGAACCACAGAACTGTTTTTAACTTAGAGTGTATTAGCCCGGCGGCCCTACCTCCAATCAAAAAGAAGCTACAGCAACTTGACTTCTCTAACACAGCTTCCCATGCAAGAGGGCCGTGTTCAGGCTTAGCCCTAGCTATTCCACCCCCAGAAGGGATCCCTCTATACTGCCTCACAATTCCCTCGGAGGCTAAGCGAAGGGCCTTTACCTGTGCCCGTCTCAACTGTTTTCCTACAGCAGTTCTCTCGGGTCGTTACTCCAGAGTTTCCATCGCAAATAGAACATGCACCTGCAATGACACGGCTCTGGAGACTATGGAACATGTAATGCTCTTCTGTCCCAACTGGACAGATGAAAGATCTTGGTTTCTAACTCCTCTCGTGAACAAGCTTCATCTCCCAATCCAGCCTTGGATAGTGTCCCTTCTTCTGCAGGATACTGACTGTTGGATTACTGAGATGACAGCTAACTTCCTGCTTAGTGTGATGAAGAGGAAAGCGGCACCAACTTCTTCTTTAATACCACAGAAGTAGTCGATACGCCGCACAATCGAACTTGTTTTTGTATTCTCTGTCACTCGGATGTTTTAAATCCCTTGTTACTTTTGTTATCCCCATTTTTTCAAAGTATTCGCCCAGGACGACATCCACTTTTATCTCCCCACCCCCATTTTATGTTGTTATTTCTATGTATATTATGCTATGGCCACATGGCTAATGCAATAAAATCGACTTGAATATTATGTTTGCTGAACGGGAAAAGTTGTGGACCACCGGAATGAAATTTACGGCATGTAATGCCCTAAGAGAAAATATTATGAAAATGATTTATAGGTGGTACATGACCCCAGTCAAGCTTGCAAAAATTTATCATTTGCCTGATAATAAATGTTGGAAATGCAAAGAAACTAAGGGAACATTCTTTCACCTTTGGTGGACGTGCCCAAAGGTTAAGGCTTTCTGGGAAATGATCTATAATGAACTGAAAAAGGTATTTAAATATACCTTCCTTAAGAAACCAGAGGCCCTTCTCCTGGGCATTGTCGGCCAACTGGTGCCAAAGAAAGACAGAACATTCTTTATGTATGCTACAACAGCAGCAAGAATACTCATCGCAAAGTACTGGAAGACACAAGATCTACCCACCTTGGAAGAATGGCAGATGAAGATGATCGACTATATGGGACTGGCAGAAATGACCGGCAGAATCCGAGACCAGGGGAGAGAGACAGCGGAAGAAGATTGGAACAAATTTAAGGACTATCTTAAGAAACATGGCAAAATTAATGAATGTTAGAATGACATTGATTTAGAAATTATGGGGTTTTCAGTGGTAATGAATATGTAAAAGAAAAGAAAGCTTAAAAATTAAATTAAAATTAAGGGTAAGGATTTGCTGAAGTAATAAAATAGAAATTGGAATATAGAGAGGGGAGGTATGGGGAAGTCGGGGAAGTAAGTTATAAGAAAATAAGGCACGGAAATTATACATGTTTTTGTTTTATTTTTTCTTCCTTTTTTCAGTTTTTCTTGTTTGTTTGTATTATTGTATTGTGTTGGTATGATAAACTTTAATAATTTTTTTTTAAAAAAAGAGATTTGACCCCAGAATGTCCTGCTTTTCCTTAGGGTGTATCTATTTTTATCAAAGAAATGTGGGATGGTATGGAACTGGCAAGAAATAGATCAAGATCCTACAACCTGGATGAGAGGAAGAAAACCACATTAGGATGAGCAGAGCATTACATACATGCCGTGATTGTTATCTAAAGCCTCACCCAGGCCAATGCACATCTAATAAGAACAACATTTAAAGAGATCAGTTTACCAACCCTGCTAAAAAAACAACCCCTGCAGTCTTTGTCTTTATAGTCAATAGGGAAGAGAGTTAATAGTGTTAGGGATGGTTGAATGTGTCAGTTCTCATTTTTCAAAACTTCCATTCATTTCATCCCATTTTCCATGCCAAATTGTGATTCCCCCCTTTAAAAGTCTTCATGAAAATTCATTCATAATTGTATTTGTATGCCACCTTTCCATAGTTCAAATCATGTTCAAGGAAGCTTACCTCATTTAAAAAAATACCTAATTGCTAACACAATGAAAGTAATAATAAGTCAGCAAAAAGTACACCGATTGAACACTTTCTACATAAATCGTAAGATTGAGAATAGAGACAAAAAATTAATTTCAATAACAGCAACAACCACCACTCATCAACCCCTCACCCCAAACAACACCCCAGCCCAAGAGTTTGTTCAACAGCTTTTGTAGTTGGAGTCAGTCTGGGCCCTGCCCTTCCATGCCAGAAAAAGCCCTGCAAGACAAGTCTTTCTCATAATATGTGCATTTTTGTATGCCGTTATGCTGAGTATACACATTTTTGCAAGCAATTTCCCTTCATATTCAATGAAGCAGAATACATCCATTTAAATTCATGAACATTACTAGGTTAGGCCCATTAATCTCAGTGGGTCTACCCTGAGTAAAACGTAGTTGATTACCACTCGTAATGTATTTATGTATGTGAGCATTATTTTTAGTAATACATGCACATTTGGGGGTTGGATAATTACATTGCAAAAATAAATAAATGGCTCTTTATTCCTCCCCACCACATCATGCTGATTAACATCAGGAATAAGAAGCAGATAGTTCCTCTCTCCCCCTCCCCAAAGTAATCGGCTTCACTCCTTCAGTTTTAGAAATTTATATGCACCTTATAATTTACTCTTAGGAAGTCTTTGACTAAAATAAACTCAAACAAACTGAGAAATAAACACTTTCCCAGCTGTTTTCACTAATATAACCCTCTAAAAAATAAATCTGCCTCAGAGAGGATTTTGTCAACCTAGTATTTTTAGAAGCACCCAGTTTGGTTGCACTGCTCAGTATCCTTTCAAATGGGCACAGACAGCTAGCCAGGAAAAGGGAAGAGATTGCTTAATTCAGGGCTCACACGTCAAAGTAATGAAGGGTTTAACTTGCACTGCCTGCTCATAGCATATGTGCCAGCCGAACAAAGAAAATGTCATCTTAGGAAGTGTTTGATCATGTTTACTGCCATTAAAGCTATACATAATTTAATGTTTTAGCCAAATGCAATGAAATTTTAGGAGGTTAAAATGTTGTCATAATTTAAGCAGCCTGTATCATGTGTGAAAAGGACAAACACATCAAGCGAGCTTACTGGCTTGTGATTACTCTGTCTTATTTTCTGGTAAAAATGTCAGCATTGGCATGCTGAATGCTGTAAATGACAGAGCCTCCTCAGCCAAGGGTCCATGTCATATGAACCTGCCAACTATCAGTATTTCAGTCCCAATGGGATTTGTTTTCGCTTCATATACCCACATTCATTCACTTGTTGTGGCCAGATGACGAGGCTTCATTTACGCTTTTCTCATTCAATGTAGAGGAATTTCTGCATTCACGCAGGCCCCATATGTACCATACATTTAAAGCAGTATGACACTACTTAAAACACTTGTGCCTTTCCCCCAATTAATCCTGGGAAGTGCAGTTTGTTATGGTTGCTGAGATGTGATAGTATACTCCTATCCCCGCCCCCCGAGATACAATTTCAGTGTGCCCTGGGAAGAGGAACTGATTGTTAAAGAACTCTGGTAAAGAGTTAAAACACTCATTTATTATTTTTTAAAAATTAAATTTGTATCCGACCCTTGCTCCCAGTTTGGAGTGCAAGGTGGCAAATGGCAAAGCAATACAAAGTTTTTTTTAAGGGGGGAGAGACTCCATCAGGCAAGGCCTTCTTCCACCTGCCATGCCCCACCCTCCAGTCTCTGCTTCTCAATTTGTATTGTATTATTTTATGCACTGTGGCTTGCTGTTGTTTTATTGATCGTAGTTTCAAAATTATTTATTGTAACTGTTAAGAGTGGGTTTTTGTTTAATTTTTATATGCTGATATTATTATTCTATACTATTCTAATGATTGTTGAATGTTAATTTATTTGATGTAGATTGCTTATTTTAAAGCTGTTTTATTATCTTCACATTTTTGTATTGCATTAGATTGTTATAAGGTGTACATTCTTTGTTTCTTCATCTTGTAAACCGCCTTGAGTATTGTAAGATAGAAAGGGGGTATACAAATTAAAAGTGATGATGATGAAAAGAATCAAATACCCTCACAGCTAAATGATTTCAAGGTTGCAAGGAGATCATATGCATGAGTGCACGGGAATGATTTTAAATGCTGGCTAATTATTTTTTTTTTTAAGCAATAAGGGGATGGCTTTCAACAGGCAGCACATTTCATAAGTGGGGGGCCTCTGCATTGGTTTGCACCAGCCAGGTGGCACACAGCTGTGGCATCACCAAGATGACAGGAGTCCCTGATTGAAAGCCCACCTCTCCCAAGTGATGTCGAACCTAGGTAATGTGTTCTGTTAGTACTAGCATTTACACTTGCAAAATGAAACTCCTCCCTCATTTAGTTCTTCACCCCTCCAAATCTGCTTTTGTATATTCGGCCAGCCCTCCAGACCAGATTTGAGAAGGGTGCAGAGTGCACAAGATGAATAGAGGGTGGCAATTTTGATAGCACAAGGGTAAATCCTTGTGTGAAGTGAATGAGTGCATTGGATTCCGCCCCAAAACAGCAACTACAAAACCTGAGTCCCTGCCCCCCACCCACCCCATAATATGAATAAGAACTAAAGTGATCCAGAAATGGTTATATGCTAAGGAATAATTTCTGGGTGAAAGTAGGAGGGGAAGGAAGCTGAGGAATATCTGAATGTTTCCAGGTTTTCCTCCCAGTTCTTTTTTCATTTTTCATACCAAATTTTTCATACATAAGCACATACAAAATGCAGTAAGAATAATGACTGCAACAAATAAAAATAGAAATAGAAAAAATAACATGGTAATACAGAGGGGAGGGGGAAACTGGCAGACAATCGAGAGTTCAATGCCACATAAAATTATCACATATAAGAAGCAAAAGGTGAGTCAAATTAGTTCTCGATAAAGCCTCTCCGCATATTTATCAGTGGAGCAAGGGGTTTAGTAGACTGCGCAGATGAGATAACATAGGAGAAAAACTTATATCAAGTTGAAGAAAAGTGGTCTATTTTTGATGAACCATTTGTGTATAATTGTGCAACACCACACTGCCAAGTTTATTCCTTCTAATCACACTATGATGCCTCTTGCCAAGTTTATTCCTTCTAATCAAGGCCACATTCACACTATGATGCCTCTTGAAATGGCCATGGCTTCCCTCAAAGAATTTTGGGTGCTGCAGTTTGTTACAGGTGCTGAGGTTTGTTAGGAGACGCCTGTGTGAGCCAGGTGTGGAGAGCCAGTGTAGTGTAGTGGTTAAGAGCGGTAGTCATGTAATCTGGGGAACCGGGTTCGCGTCTCCGCTCCTCCACATGCAGCTGCTGGGTGACCTTGGGCCAGTCACACTTCTTTGAAGTCTCTCAGCCCCACTCACCTCATAGAGTGTTTGTTGTGGGGGAGGAGGGGAAAGGAGAATGTTAGCCGCTTTGAGACTCCTTAGGGTAGTGATAAAGTGGGATATCAAATACAAACTCTTCTCCTTCTTCTTCTTCTGTTCCTCTTACAGAGCTACAACCCCAGAGTGGTTTAACAGCCAATCCCTGTTCACAAGGAACTCTGAGGAGTGATATCATAGTGCTTTAATTGTATGGAGTGGTTATTAATCTGGCTCCAGCCTTTTTGGGACATTTATAAGCTTGCAAATACTACACATGCAATATGGAGGATAAGAATGCTGTCTTGCCTTAGAGAACTGCTGTAAGGATTTCAAGAAAATTCATTTTGAACACTTTTAAATAATTGTAGTCTCAAAACATCTGGAGGGCCGAGGTTGAGGAAGCCTGATCCAAGAGACATGACACAAATGCAAGAAGGGATTCTGAGGTGGGAGGGCAAATAAATAAACATTTATAACAGTTGACTGACCATTAAGCAAAGTATAAAACATGAAGTAGCACAAAAAAACCTTGGCTGAACCAATTATTGAAGGTGCACATGCTAGGAACTAATAATCATAATAGATCTAAGAGATACTACTACCTTCAGATACACCACCATCTGTTCAGTAGTAGATTTATTAGACACCCCCATGGGGTCCCTTAGAAAACAGGAAACCACTTCATAAGGGATCAGCTATGGGTTCTCAGCCCCCTTGATAACATTCCACAGTAAAAGAACACATGATAAAATGTTTCTCTCAGCATCTACACTTGAATGGAACTTTGGCAACTCTTCCATCAAGGATCTGCGTACATGGCACATTAGTTGATACATGTCATGTACGCAGGATTCATCACTTTTATTCTCTTATTAACCATGGATTTGGATCCAAAGATGGAAGCTAAGGAGACAAACTAGCCATACTATATTTCCCCCGTAAATTCACATATCTATGTAGAAACCAAAGAATCAAGCAATACACAGATAATGCCAGAGAGACGTCAGAGAGGCAGAAAAGAGGATCCAGAGCCTGCAATGACTGTAACTGTAATGATCAGCTGGAATAGAAAGTATTCAAGAAGAGGATGAACTGAACAGTTTTAAACAGAGTAGCTACAGTCATACCTCAGGTTGAATGTGCTTTGAGATGAGCATGTTCGAGTTGCGCTCCACAGCAACCCGGAAGTAATGGAGCACGTTACTTCCGGGTTTCGCCACTTGCGCATGCGCAGACGCTCAAAATGACGTCACGCACGTGTGCAGAAGCGCCAAAACGTGACCCACAGAGACGCGGACATGGGTTACGTTTGCTTCTAGACGCGAACGGGGCTCCGGAACGGATCCCATTCGCATCTACAGGTACCACTGTATAGGGGCCCTATACTTCCATCTCTAGCTCTAGCGCGCGCGCGCGCTCTCTCTCTCTCTCTCTCTCCCTCTCCCTCGCTACTATAGCCTGATGGCATGGCAGTTGCTAAGATGAAAGTGCTACACATTATTATTATTATTATTATCATTATTATTAGTAGCAACTATCTTTTATCCAGCAAAGTTGTTCCATTTGTGCACAGCTTCTGCATGTGCAATGGAGCTTCCCTTCAATCTCTTCTCTCTGCATACTCCTGTCCCCTCCCCAAAAGAAATCTGTTCCAGAGAGTTGGGTAGGATCCCAGAACACACTTGGTGAGTCTGTGTGTGTGTGTGTGTGTCGGGGGATGGGGGTGGGGTTTCCAATGCACAAGCAGAAGTCCTTGCATCAATGGGATAACTTCGTTGGATACAAACGATTATTGCTATCATCTGTGGCAGAGTGACTTTAGCTTCATAGACACATTTTACAGCAGCTGATTTTTTTTTTTTACGAGACTAAACAAATTCTTCATCATTCTATTGTACCAGTTTCTGAACCTTTATGAGCCATATATTGCTTTTATGAGATTGCTAGCAGCTTTAGGTAGGTTGAGGGTCTTAACAGCTCTCATTCGGCATCTCACTAGAGGCAGGAAATGAAGAAAATGTTTAAGTCTAACATGAGTTATGAGTTTGAGCTTCTTTCAAAAGTGTGTGCATGCGTATGTGTATATATATATGAAACTCTAATGTTAATGTCACAGGGTTCCATAATATTGACACTCTGATGTTGGCATCACAGGGCTTCTATAATATACTGTTTTATTGCTATTTAATGTGCAAACGGGCACCTGAGGAACATGTTCTGAAATCATGTTTATCCAAATTTACATATCACTTCGCATTTAATAATGCAGGAACACTTGCTTAACATTAGCAAAATAATTTAAGTATGTGTTATGCAATGTCCCATGAAGTGCATTAAAGCAATAACACATTCTAAGTACTTAAAAAAAATGAGCCTAAGCAATAATGCACCGATGCAGCTAAAAAGCTCCATTAAATGAACACAGAGGGAGAAAAAAAACAGCATAAAGAGTTTTGCCTGCTTGGTTTAATGTTTTGAAATTAATGTAGCATTCACTGTTTTTGTTAGGGCTTTGAACTGTCATAGCTTAAGAAGGAGAAAAATCAGAGGGGGACGACATTGGTGCATGTTTCTATGAGTGAAAATGGTGTGTGTGTGTGTAGTGTGGTATTTGTACTGGTCCTTTAAAAATAGGCTGCAGGATCACTATTATTATTATTAATTTCTATGCTGACTTTCATCCAAAGATCACAGGGTGGTTTACAATATAAAGACAAATTATATGTACCATTATACAGTCATACCTCAGGTTGAAGTAGCTTCGTGATAAGTAAAGCCTGCCTTTCAGGGATCATATCGTGAACTGAAATGTGAGTAAACTTTTTGTTATTTTACTCAGAAAGACTCTGGTGTCTTTATTCTTTTAAGACGGATTTAAGGGGACGCCAGGAAATAATCTTAACTAAGAGATTCAAACAAATCTGCAAACTAGCATCCAGCTATATTGAGGGGAATCTGCTCTGTTATGTCACTTACTAGTGTGAGTGAAGGAAAGATAGTACTTATTCAATATATCCTTTCCTACTATCCTTAACATTAAAGCTATGGTTTTCCCAGTAGTGATGTATGGAAGTGAGAGCTGGACCATAAAGAAGGCTGATCGCCGAAGAATTGATGGTTTTGAATTATGGTGCTGGAGGAGACTCTTGAGAGTCCCATGGACTGCAAGAAGATCAAACCTCTCCATTCTTAAGGAAATCAGCCCTGAGTGCTCACTGGAAGGACAGATCGTGAAACTGAGGCTCCAATACTTTGGCCACCTCATGAGAAGAGAAGACTCCCTGGAAAAGACGCTGATGCTGGGAAAGATGGAGGGCACAAGGAGAAGGGGACGACAGAGGATGAGATGGCTGGACAGTGTTCTCGAAGCTACCAGCATGAGTTTGACCAAACTGCGGGAGGCAGTGGAAGACAGGAGTGGCTGGCGTGCTCTGGTCCATGAGGTCACGAAGAGTTGGACACGACTAAACGACTAAACAACAACAACTATCCTTAACATTCCCCCACATTATGCCCCTAGAGCATCCCTCATCGCTCCTTCCATAGCTTCAGCAAGCTTGGGTTCAAAGCAGTAGCCAGTCATGGCTCCTGGTCTCTCAGTGCAGCCTCCTTCAGCCAGTGCCACATGGAGTTCTTGCTTCCTCCTCCTTGTTCCTGTAACACCTTGTCAAAAAAGAGAGAGCTCTGTGTAAAAAGGGCAAGTTTTTTTCTGTGTCGCATGTTGCCCTAACAAACTCCACATTGGTTACCTCTAGCATCCTTTGCCTTGTCGATGGCTTAATGGCATTGCCATCATCTCCCTCTGGCCCCTACTAGGCAAGTGTTTGCATGGTCTTCTGCCCTGGGACTTCTAGGGTTCTTCATCCTGAGTGAATCACATGGCTACACAGAGTTCCTTGTAAGAAGTTTAGTCTCTGGGGTTTTCTCTTTTGCACAGTTCTCATTTCTAGTACATTCAACAGTCACTTTGTGGCTCGAAACCACAGGCTCAGTCTTTCTGGGGCTCTGCTATTCCACCTTGGTCTTCATTCTGGTCCTCCATGTCTCTTTTCATGTCTCTTCCCTGGGCAAATCTACCTCATCTCCTTTTCCATACTGCTTGCCCCCAGGCTTTATCTAAGGGCACTTTCTGCAGGACCCTCTGACCCCGCCCCCCCAAAAGAGGTAAGAATGTGTCTCGTTTCAGTTTTGCACTTGGAGGTCAAGTGGCAGTTGAAGCCAAATGGCCTATTTGGATGGGAGAGCAGAACCAAACTCCCCATAGCTGATCCTTATCTGGCTGATGGGGGGAGGGCTTGGTGGAGGGGGTGGGGTCCTAATGGCCTTGGTCTTCTGTCTGGTGGGAGAGGTCACATAATTAAGCTGGAAAGGGAGAGAGAAAAAACACAGCTGGGAATTCCCAACAACATATTGTGAAGCTCTACAGTTTTCAGAAAGTTGGAAGAAGCCCACTCTACAAAATGCCGATTTCTGAGTCTTTCTTTCCTCCTTCCTCCCCTCCTTCCTTCCTTCCTTCCTTCCTTCCTTCCTTCCTTCCTTCCTTCCCAGTTTCAGAAAATAGGAGCTGCTAAGCAGACTGGTCCTTTTCCTTCTGCTGATTAACTTTTTAATTTGCTTATCATTCATATCAAAGGTTACCCAGCACTTTTTTGTCATCTGCCAGATTTGTCTAACCACTCAACTTCATAATAGGAATGATTTCATTATTTCTTATATGCTTAGCATGTCTGTAACTTGGGTCTAATGGCTTCACTATGTAATCACCAGGTTGGTTGTGCTTGCCAATTACCCTTAATGCACTGAAGCCATCAAATTTAGGCATTCTCAACAGGTCAGTGCTGCATCCCAACATTGCTTATTAGGCTATTGCTATAGGCAGGTCTCTGTTCCCATGGAACCTACAGCCTAAGTAGCTGGTTGCGGATAAACAGCGGTGTGTTTTATTTCAGAGCATGTGTATAGTTCCTTTGGAACCATGACACATAGACTGCCCGTAGACTTCATTTTCTAATAAAATTATTTATATGCCACCTTTTCATCCCTAGAAAATAATCCCAATATGGTTAAAAATAAATAATTTGAAGTACAGTAAAATCAAACGCAGACTTAAACAGCCACAACTTGACAAAAAGTTCAAACCAAACTAGAAGCTAAGTGAAACCATGATATTTGCTTTTCCTTAGAAATACTGACAGAAGCATTTAAGTTTAGTTGACTGGAATCTCTACAAGGGAGACATGTTTTTATTTGGCCACCTAAGAGCAGCTGTCAGCATTACAACCAATTTAAAAACCAGATAATGTTCAGTGCAGAGCTACAAGTTATTTAATAGGCTCATTATTTTTGCCATGTAGTGTCAATTATTAACCACAGTAAGAATTCTGGCTTCCTGGAAATTCCAGCTCTCGTGTGTTAAAAACAGACAGATAGGCTTCTGATCTCCACAGCTGCAGAGGAAAATTTACAACAAACATACAGCTGCCAGCATATTGAGGAAGCAAGTTGCTTATTAGAATCTCTCTCTGGGGCCAGAAAGAGAAAACTTCTTGGACTATATTAACAACTCCAGGATTTAACTTGGGGCCAGAAGCTTTGATGTACCAGAGTGGGCTGTCTTGGAATAAAGATGAAGGTAGGGTGCCCCTAGGGAGGAGGAAGATTGCGCAGTGCAGGAGACATCCCCTGGTGGAATGTGACACAAAAAAAGCAGGACACCAATTCTCAGCCAGAAGAGCAGTTGCAGATCTCAGAACACACCAAGGTGGTAGTGAAAGGTACAATGTACAGAACAATTCTTGCCACCCCCCAGAAAAGGAAGAGATGTATGGTGGTGGCAGGTGACTCCCTACGGAGGGGGACAGAGGCAGCATTGTGTGGATGAATGAGTCATGGTTTCAGTTGTCTCTACACTAATGCACAATGTATAGGAAACAAGCTAGCAGAACCTGAACTCTTACTACTGAAACAACTGAAATGTGGTGGGACGGGGTGAGACATATGACCCAAATGTAGAAACTGGGGTGTATAGCCTGTTCAAAAGGAAGGAAGGAAGGAAGGAAGGAGAAGTAGCATTATATGTAAAGGTTGTGTACACCTGGAGCATGGAAGGCAGATTGAGAGCATTTGGGCAAAAATTGTAGGAGAGGGAAACAAAAGTTAACTTACTGTGGGTGCTAAGTCTGACTGAAGATTTGGATGGGGCTTTCTTAGAGCCTATTATCAAACTCTAAAAAGAGAGATGGGACACGGGTGGCGCTGTGGGTTAAACCACAGAGCCTAGGACTTGCCGATCAGAAGGTTGGTGGTTCAAATCTCTGCGACAGAGTGAGCTCCCGTTGCTCGGTCCCAGCTCCTGCCAACCTAGCAGTTCGAAAGCACGTCAAAGTGCAAGTAGATAAATAGGTACCACTCCGGCGGGAAGGTAAACGGTGTTTCCGTGCGCTGCTCTGGTTCTCCAGAAGCGGCTGAGTCATGCTGGCCACATGACCCAGAAGCTGAACGCTGGCTCCCTCGGCCAATAAAGTGAGATGAGCGCCGCAACCCCAGAGTTGGCCACGACTGGACCTAATGGTCAGGGGTCCGTTTACCTTTACTTTAAAAAGACAGATATAATAGGCATGGAATACAGTGGTGCCCCGCAAGACGAACGCCTCGCAAGACGGAAAACCCGCTAGACGAAAGGGTTTTCCGTTTTGGAGGCGCTTCGCAAAACAAATTTCCTTATGGGCTTGCTTCGCAAGACAAAAATGTCTTGCGAGTTCCTGTGGGTTTTTCCCCCTCCCCCCTTTTTCTAAGCAGCTAAGCCGCTTATCAGCTGATCCGCTAAGCTGATAAGCCGCTAAAAGCCGCTAAACCGCTAATAGCGCTAATCCGCTAAGTTGTCAATGGGCTTGCTTCGCAAGACGAAAAAACCGCTATACGAAGAGACTCACGGAACGGATTAATTTCGTCTTGCGAGGCACCACTGTACTTCAGCTACCCCAATATCTGTTGAAACTCAAACTCTGCCAAGAATGTAAAGTCCAACAAATTCATCCCTTGCCTTGCTGACAATGGAAAAAGCAACAAGGAGGTTATCTCTCTTGGACCTGGTCCTCACCAACCGGGAGGAACTGACTGAGAGAACCCACCACCTCCTTATGGAGTCTGTTTAGGGCCAGTGCTATCATTATGCCAACTAGGGGCATAGTTTTATAAAGATTAATTTTTGTTATACATTTCTCATGACATTTTACTTTTATTTTATATTTTGAAGGATTTTATCATTTTTGAAGTAATTCATAATTAGATTTTTTACATATCTATGAAATAGACCACAGAGTTGATTGGAGGTTATTATACAACCTCCAATCAACTCTACAGTCGCATTCTCTCTCTCTCTCCCCATAAAAAAGGGAAATGCACTTAATTTTAAATTTTACAGTCACATCTTAATCTTATTTAGAAAATGCATTCACTTTTATAGTGAGCTATGGCTGATGAAAAGTAACCATCATAATTCACAAAATCATTTGAAATGATTTGTGTGCTAAAATATTTTCTTTTGTTATTTGAGAAAGATAATACAAGATTATTTTATTACTTATTCTTGCAATTTAAAATAAATTTAGCAATTTCAAGTTTTGTGCTTTTCATTTTTTCTACAGGAAATCTGGTTTCATAAATGGAAGTTAGCAAATGTTGTGTGTGTGTGTGTGTGTGTGTGTGTGTGTATGCAAGTAGTTAGCCTTGCCTAGTGTGCAAAGTAGCCTGGCACTGCATTCCATGTCTCTACAACTTTTACTGTTAGAAAGCTCTTCTTAACATTTAGTCAGAATCTCCTTTCTTGTAACTTGAATCTATTGGTCTGGGTGCTACCCTCTACAGCAGCAGAAAACAAGCGTGCTCCATTCTCCATATGACAGCTTTTTAGATATTTGAAAGTGGCTTTAATATCACCTCTCAGTCTTCTCTTCTCCAGGCTAAACATACCCAATTATCTCAACTGTTACTCATTAGGCTTGGTTTCCAGACCTTTGTTCATCTTGCTTGCCCTTCTTTGCATCCGTTCCAGCTTGTCAATATCCTTTTATTACTGTGGTGCCCAGAACCTGACACAGTACTCCAGCCACTCCATAGGGCATAGAACTCAGTAGAAAAGGGAACGTAGAAAAAAACAGAATTAGTTGGCTGAGCCTGTTATTGACTGTAGCTCAGCCTACTCTTGAGTTCCCTGCAGGCAGCTTCACTAGTCCTAATGGACACCAATCACCACTAATAAGAACATAAGTTCTTATAAGTGAACAGAAAACTACACATGGAGAACTTGAAACTAAATAAAGCAATTCTAAAATAAACCTGAATGACAACTAATTAAAAGCTAGTTGTAGAACGAGTTGAAAATAATGTTGCAAAAAGCTATATAAAAAAGAAATTACTGCGTTAAATCTAAGTATGTGGTCTCGAAATTGGACCCTGCCATAGCTTCTGCTTTGACATTGTGCCATTTAGAATTATTTTCCTCCCTGGAGGAAACAAATGCCCCGTTTCTGAAATATGCATTTTTATCCCCACTAAAGCTTTGAAAGATGTTTGCCTTATAGCATCATTTGTTATGCAAAAAAACCTAGAGATGTGGTTATAATCACAGAAATGCATGACACATACATACACTTGTCAAACTCTAGAGTAATCTAGCAGAATCCACACATGCAAATATGACAAAAGACTTCAGAAGGTGATACTGCTCCAGGGAATTGATATAAAAGCTTTATAAATTTGAAATTCAATGACATATGTAATAAAGATTATGGGACAGCTGGTCTTAAGTATTTGGCTCTGGAATCATTATGTACCAAGAATTGGTACATATTACTGCGGCTTCAATTTTTTATCTTGACAAATGTATGCATTTCATCTCCCATGCTCATGGCAATGCTCTTTTAAGATTCTGTATGAGAGAATATATCTCCCCATATACATGCCCACATTTCCTTCCCCCTTCACCCCAAAGTGAGGTATTGGAGATTGTTCCACTTTTTATAATGCCATCACAATTATATTCTCTTACATAAATATAAGAAGAGCATTGCACTTAAGCATCTGCTCGGCAGTTGCTGGTGCAACAACAACTTTGTGGGATTGGCTCCCTTGCTGAGCCTTGTAAACTCAGCTCCTGCTTGGCAGCTCCCCAGTTGGTCCTGACTTCCTTGCTCAAATATGTGCTCCTCCTGCTCAGACCTGACTGAGACACAAACACAAACATGACTAATTGCCATCGATAAACTTCCCCATGAATTCATTCCACTGCCTTGTTCTTTCTCATATAATATACATAGAATAGATGAGGAATACAATATGGGAGACGGTTCACCCAATTGGGAAACATTATGTGTCTAGGAATCTTGTGCAGCATAGTGGGAAATCACTACAAATTTGACACAGAAATGCACAGAGATATCTTTGTGGATGTAACTTCAAGTAAGGTAAAGGTAAAGTTAAGTCCAGTCAAAGGTGAGTATGGAGTTGCGGCACTCATCTCTCTTTCAGGCTGAGGGAGCCGGTGTTTGTCCACAGATGGCTTTCCGGGTCATGTGGCCAGCAGGACTAAACCGCTTCTGGCACAACGGAACCATGAGGGAAACCAGAGCGCACGGAAACACAGTTTACCTTCCTGCCGCAGTGGTACCTATTTATCTACTTGCACTGGTGTGCTTTCGAACTGCTAGGTTGGCAGGAGCTGGGACAGAGCAATGGGAACTCACCCCCTCGCAGGGATTCAAACCACCAACCTTCTGATCGGCAAGCCCAAGAGGCTCAGTGGTTTAGACCATACCACCACCCGTCTCTGTGGCGCAGTTGGGTAGTGCGTCTGGCAGTTAACCAGAAGGTTGATGGTTCAAGCCCACCCAGGGACAGCTGCTAGAAATCTGCCTGCAATGAGGCGTCTGAGTTGGTAACTTCAAGTATACCAGTTAGGTCACCACATTATTGATGATCTTTAGGAAGCAGCAAATGCAAGCTGGGGAGCAGAACTTTCCCACATTTGTATGCTATGGAGCCACTTTATTCTCCAAGCAGTAGGCTGGGGTTGGAAACAAATATTTCACCTTTTTTGGGTCCTCATTACGCAGTGAGGCGTTCCTATTTCTGGAGCATATGCACTTGGATGCTTAGATGCCACAATTTGGTGAAGCTGAGCAATTAATCTGCCTTTTGAATGGCATGCTCCTGCCTTTGCTCCTCTCCTCTCCCTCCATTGTTTCCCTTGTTAGTACCTTCTATGCACATTGCTGGCATTATATGAACAAACAGTAAATGTCCCCAGGAAGCAGAAGGTGACTCCTTACTGAGGGGAAACAGAGGCAGTAGTGTGTGGAGGAAAGAGGATGTCATGGGAGGTGTGCTGACTTCCGGGTGCAAAGATTCATGGTGTGACGGAGAAGTTGCCAAGTCTTATAAAGCCTACTGACCACTACCCCTTCTTTCTCATTCATGTGGGTACAAATAATAGTGCCACACATAGCTTGCAACACATAGCAAGGGACTATGAGACACTGGGCAGGGAGCTGAAGAGACTTGGGACACAGGTATTCTTTTCATCACTGCTTCCTGTTGAATGTCATGGCCCAAGAAGAGAGAGTATAATAACTGAGGTATTTTATATTTGTTGGGGCTGACCCCCCCAGTCAATGGGCAAAGTTGAAGCCTCTCATTGCGGGCACCCACAATCTTTGGCGCCAGGTGGCACCTGTGATATGGATGTCTTTGAAACATTTTACCCAACTTTAGGTGGCCCTGTCAGTTTTTAATCAAGGCGGAGTTAAATTTGTTTTGGGGGTTGGCTCAAGCCCACAAATCTCTTTTTTAAAACAACAACAACAACAACAACAACACACACACACACACACACACACACACACACACACACACACACAACCTTTTAGGGCCAAACCCTCACAAGGCAACTAACAAAATAATAAATTTGTATAAAATATTTATACAAGGAATATCAAAACTATCAATACCTTGACATCAGATAGAAGCATAGTGAGCCAATAATAAAGTCAGTGATAGACTTGATGAAATTATAAAAGAAGAAAATGTTTTATGGATCCATTTGAAAGCCACAAGAGAAGAGAGCAAAGTGTGGGAATGTTCTGGGGTGCAGGAGAGGATATATTGACTAATTATATCCTTATCCAACTTGTGCTAACAAGTTCCCAAAATATCAGCAGAGTTTATAGACATTCCCCTTTAAGTTCGCAACGGTAACGCTTGCACAGGTTCGCTAGAACCTCTATAATAATTACTCTGGTAATTTCCCCTTTGTTCCCTCTTAAAATACAAGACACGACACAGTCTTTATAAAAGTATAAAAGAGTTTACTCACGTTCTGTTCACAATATGATCCCAGAAGGTAGGCAGGCTTAAAAAGGTTACATGCAGTTAGAATCTATCTTGTAGCAAGATATTACTGTCCTCTCTTGGCTGGGAGCCAAGAGGGCATGTTGCTCCTTCAGAAGATGAAGATGGCAGAGAGGCAAGAGGCAAGAGGCAAGAGGGAGAGTGGCTGCCTGCCCTGTGCTTTTATCATTACCTGCACAGGTGAGGCCACACCCACCTCTGGTCACATGCGGAGGAAGTCCGTCCCCAGGAAGTTTACCTGCTTGTTGGACAGACATCCCTCCCCATGTTCTAACATGTACACTCTAGGAATGTTGTCATTGACTGCTCCTGTGTTTACATCCCACATACCCCTTCTCAGGCAATACAACATACACAAAACATAAACAACTTTATTCAACCACCCAGAGTCCCAGCTTGACACGTAGATTCTGGAAACTCTCTCTTGGTAGGGGTTTCGTCAGGATGTCAGCAGTCATCTCTTGGGTGCTGCAGTAGGATAGTTCCACAAGTCCATCCTGGATCATCTGGCGTATGTAGTGGTATTTAACCCCAATGTGTTTTGTTCTGGCCAGGAACTTCTCACTCTGCGTCAGCTTCAGGCAACTTTGATTGTCCTCTAGCAAGCTGACAGGCCCTTTTCTCACCAACCCAAAGTCCTTTATGAGTTGATCAAGCCAGGCGATCTCTCTGCAGGCTTCTGTTGCTGCAACGTATTCTGATTCTGTGGAAGATAATGCTACACAGCTCTGTTTATAACTGCCCCATGAAACAGGTCCATCACCAAACATGAAAACATGACCACTTGTTGATTTATAATCAGCATTATCCCCAGCCCAATCCGCATCAGTATACCCAACCAACTTAGGGTCTCTGACGGCTGGTAACCTTAATTTACAATTTATGGTACCCTTCAAATATCGCACCACCCTCTTTACACCTGCCCAATCATGCTCAGTGGGAGAATTCACTTTTCTGCTAAGAATCCCCACAGCATTTGCTAAGTCAGGTCTACATGTGGTAACTAAATACAAAAGTTTACCAATCGCCGACCTGTAGTCATTGTTGTCTGGCAACTGCTTCGAATCCTGCTGATTCTTCAGGAAGTCAGTAGCCATCGGTGTAGCAACTGGATGTGTGTCTTGCATCTGCATGTGCTCAATCAGCTTGTGGATCTTCTGTCTTTGGCTGAGAAGAAATGAGCCGTCCTCTTCTCTTTCCACCTGGATCCCGAGGTAGTACTGGACATCTCCTAGCTCCTTGACCTCCACCTCTTTGCTAAGGTGTTTTACTATTTGTGTATAGTCTTTCTCACTTGCTGTGGCAATAATCAGGTCATCAACAAATGCTAAGATATATGAGAATTGTCCATTATTTGACTTACTGTACAAGCACTTGTCAGCGTCGCCTTGCTTGTACCCAAGTTGCGTCAGCATTTTATGCAACTTCTGGTTCCAGGCTCTAGCAGCCTGTTTAAGTCCATAAAGTCCTTTCTGCAGTTTGCACACTAAATGTGCCTCATGTGGTTTCACAAAACCTTTGGGCTGTTTCATATAAATTTCTTCAGAAATCTGCCCGTGTAGAAAAGCGGTAGCAATGTCTATGTGTTTCACTCTCATTTTCTTGGAGGCTGCAATGCTTAAAAGCATTCTTACGCTGCTGTACCTCACGGTTGGTGCAAAAACTTCATCATAGTCTTCACCAAAACGCTGTGAAAATCCCTGTGCTACAAGTCTAGCTTTGTAGCGCTGCACTTCTCCTTCTGACCCCTTCTTAACCTTGAAAACCCATTTACTGCCAATGGCCTTCTTACCGGGAGGCAGCTCAGTGAGTGTCCAGGTCTTGTTCTGATGCAGTGCATCCATCTCCTCCTGCGCGGCCTTCCTCCAGAGACTGGCTTCTGCAGCTGGCATCTCCTGTATCTCTTCCCAAGTGGAAGGTTCTTGTGGAAACGCCGACCCTGCAAAGTAGGACAACCGTAATGGTGGGACACCTTTGTTGGTTCTGGACGAGCGCCTGACCTCTGGTTCTGCGACCGCATCAGCTTCCTCATCCTCCTCCAACGCAGGCATGTCCCCATCTGAGTCCTCATCTTCGTCTCTGGTGCCGCCAGGGTTCTGGTCCTCTGCGTCTTCTGGTGTGTCGCCTGTAGGGGGCGCTGTAACACTTGAAGGCAGATTATTACTTTGTGGGGTCTCAAAAGGGAAATATACAAATTCTTGAGTCCTTTCTGACTCATCGGAAGAATCCACAACAGTGTTCTTAGTGTCTACCTTTCCATATTCATCAAAATAAACCGCATGGTATGCATTTGTCTTACCAGTTTGTAAGTCCATAATTCTGTATCCTTTGCCTCCAGAGGCATATCCCACAAGGATACCTGCTTTTGCCCTGGAGTCAAGCTTGTGTCTGTGTTCCTTGGGCACGTGGAAGTAACACGGACTTCCAAACACACGTATGTGCGACAGATTGGGAGCTTTCCCATGCCAAAGTTCAAATGGTGTGCGCTCTGCACCTTTAGTTGGCAGTCTATTCTGCAAATAGACTGACGTGTACACTCCTTCGGCCCACAGCTTCTGTGGCAAACATGCATCCTTTAGCATGCACCTTGTCATGTCCATAATGGACCTAAACTTTCTCTCAGCTATGGCATTCTGCTGTGGTGTGTAAGGAATTGTGGTTACATGTGCAATTCCTTCCTTGGCCAGGAGAGCCTGCATTTCATTTGAGCAGTACTCACCTCCATTGTCGCTCATTAGCACAGCTGGAGCTCTCTGGAATTTGTTCTTGACCATGGCAATGTATTCCTGGAACTTGTCCACTGTCTCACTCTTCTCTTTGAGAAAATACACAACACAAAATCTTGAAAAGTCATCCAGAAATATTAAAATATATCTATTCTTTCCCAGTGAGGGAACATTCATGGGTCCACATATGTCAGTGTGCACTATGTCAAGCACTTTGTTGCTTCTTTGTTCTGCACAACGTGGAAATGAAGGTTTTACAGCCTTCTCAGTAATACAGCTTATGCACTTTGCTGGAGCTTTGTTGCTCTGCTTTACCTGCAAACCTCTTACAAGATCTCTTTTCTGTAGATCCAGAATGACGTTGGTGTCTCTATGTCCAAGCCTTCTGTGCCATAGGTCCAGATCTGCTTCATCCTTCTGGCTGGAATGTGCCACTTTTGCAGACTGATTCTCTGAAACATCAAGCTCATATACACCATTGATTAGCTTTGCTTGAGCAAACACTTTGCCATTTCTAGTCACTTTACATTCTCCATTTCCAAATGTGATCTGGAAACCTTTCTTGTCCAAAGTGGACACGCTGATTAAATTGCAGCTCAGCTCTGGAACATACAAAACTCTAGAGATTGTGTTCTCAATGCATTCATTGTTTATATTGCATTTCAGACTCATGGAACCTGCACCTTTTGCTTTAACAATGTTCCCATCTGCAATTTCAATTTCAGATCCTTCTTCATCATTTATCTCATTAAAATAGTCCTCTTTATATGAAAAATGTGAGCTGGCACCTGAATCAATTATCCATTTATTACGTCTATTCTCACGATTCTGGGCAGTTAAATTCCTTTCTTGCAGTAGCCATGTGCATTCACATTTCCCCTTCTTTTCTCCTTTTGGCTGAAAGGGGTGGGGTTTCTTGGCTTTAGGAGCCCTGCAATTCTTTGCAATGTGTCCTTCTTTGTTACAATTGAAACAAATCACTTTCTTAGGCATCTCTTTGGACTTTGTAAATTGCCTAGATGCATAACTACTGTCTTTGCTTCTAGCATTTCTCACTGGAGATTCAGCTCTATCTCTGCATTCTTCTTTTAAATAACCAATCAAGTCTTTAAAAGTCAGACCTTGTCTATGATCCATCAAACTTACAAATGCGCTAAAGCGTGGTCCAAGTGATGATAACAAAAATGCTATCTTTGTATCTTCATCAAAAGCTTTGGGAGTCAAATCAATTCTCTGAATAATCTCAGTGAACTTGTTGATGTGCTCTGTGAATTCCTCTTTTGAATTCATCCTCACTCTGGTTAATTTACACACCAAGTTTCTGAAGCAGTTTATGCTAGATTCTCCATACACGCGCTCAATATCTCTTAAGATTTGAGATGCATCATCTGTACTATTTATTAATGATAGCTGCTCATCACGAAGTCCACTCAAAATTATGTGTCTAGCTTCGCTGTTCATGCGTTTCCAAGCACTTATCTTGGCTAAAGCTTCCTCAGACGATCCCGTAGGTTGAGGGTTTAAAGCTTCCAAAATGTGCTTATAATCTAAACATGCTATCAAGCGCTGCTTCCAGTGTATGAAATTGTGTTCATTCAGCACAGGCATTCCTAGCTTTGCATCACTATCAAAAGCTGCTCTAGCCATCTTAAAATCCAAAAATTTGAAAATTCTTCAAAATTTCAAAATTTCTCAAAATTTTAAAATCAAAATCTCAAAAATCTAAAAATGCAAAACAATTCTTCACTGCCTTGGGTCACTGTGAACTCTGAGGGAAGGGGGGGGGTTGCTTAATCCCCACTGCACAATGGAACAAAGGACCATGTGCTTACCAGGAAGTTAACTCAGAAAAATACTACTCAACTCAAAATCACAATCCAACGCAATCCTTCAAAAATACGCAGAAATATGCAATACTGGGGCCAATAACCCTTTGTGGGAATGTTCTGGGGTGCAGGAGAGGATATATTGACTAATTATATCCTTATCCAACTTGTGCTAACAAGTTCCCAAAATATCAGCAGAGTTTATAGACATTCCCCTTTAAGTTCGCAACGGTAACGCTTGCACAGGTTCGCTAGAACCTCTATAATAATTACTCTGGTAATTTCCCCTTTGTTCCCTCTTAAAATACAAGACACGACACAGTCTTTATAAAAGTATAAAAGAGTTTACTCACGTTCTGTTCACAATATGATCCCAGAAGGTAGGCAGGCTTAAAAAGGTTACATGCAGTTAGAATCTATCTTGTAGCAAGATATTACTGTCCTCTCTTGGCTGGGAGCCAAGAGGGCATGTTGCTCCTTCAGAAGATGAAGATGGCAGAGAGGCAAGAGGCAAGAGGCAAGAGGGAGAGTGGCTGCCTGCCCTGTGCTTTTATCATTACCTGCACAGGTGAGGCCACACCCACCTCTGGTCACATGCGGAGGAAGTCCGTCCCCAGGAAGTTTACCTGCTTGCTGGACAGACATCCCTCCCCATGTTCTAACATGTACACTCTAGGAATGTTGTCATTGACTGCTCCTGTGTTTACATCCCACACAAAGTTCTCAGTTCTCAGCAAAGAAAGTGTCAAGGATGCAGGGAGTTGCCACTGAAAAGTCTTTGCCCCCAGTATCTGCTAATCTGATTTTTCTTAGTGGTGGACCAGAAATAAGGATCAGGGAATGATCTTAGTGCATGGAAAGGTTTATATGTTTGTGTATGGGGAACCTCTTGCATGGGTAGAGAGCCTGTGGCCTTTCAGACAGGAGGCCTTTCAGAACTCCCATCATTACTGATCACTGAGCATGCTGACTGGGGCTGATCAGAACTTGGATCTCCAAATCAGCATTGAGATCCACAGGTTCCCTATCAATGCTTTAAAGGTTGATAAACAATTTCAGAGGGTTTTAAACATAAATCCAGTACATTAATTTTTTACATGTTTTCCTAGATTCTGGGGGATGGAGATAGGGAATGGGTCTATGCCTTGGGGGTTCATTTATATTGTTTCAAAACCCATTTTTACTTGTTCTAGTTGTATGCAAACAACTTGAGACTTATGGGAAATGCATCATGATCATCACCATCACCATTAAAATTTGGGTGTAATATTAGCACATCCTTATCCCCTACTAGCATTCTGGTGGCTGCATTTTGCAATATCTGAAGTTTCCAAGCAGTCTTTGAAGGCAGCCTCAGAAAGAGAGCATGACAGTAATCTAGCCTGGATGTGACCAGTTTGTGTATGCATTGGTGTGTGTTGACTAACGACCATCTCTGATATGGAGAACTCATGGTCTTGCTGAACTAGTCTGTAAGAAAACCATTTTTAGTAATGAGATTCTCAGCTGGGGAAACTGTTAAGAGATCAGTGCACTCTTTACCTGCTTTATGAAGCATGACAAGGGGAACCATCTGCTTCGTTTATTTTCCCAACTGAGAGTCTACAAGGCAACTTTGGTACACTTTCAGAGTTTCACACAAGATTATCTCATTCACAATGAGGAACAGAAAGAAGGTGAAGAAAGGCTGGGGATGACGCTCATTAGTACTACTTATGCTAAGATTGCACAGAGATACAGTGGTGCCCCGCAAGACGAATGCCTCGCAAGACGGAAAACTGGCTAGACAAAAGAGTTTTCCGTTTTGGAGGTGCTTCGCAAAACAAATTTCCTATGGGCTTGCTTCGCAAGACAAAAATGTCTTGCGAGTTCCTGTGGGTCCCCCCCCTTTTCTAAGCCGCTAAGCCGCTTATCCGCTAAACCGATAAGCCGCTAAAAGCCGCTAAACCGCTAATAGCACTAATCCGCTAAGCCGTCAATGGGCTTGCTTCGCAAGACGAAAAAACTGCTAGACGAAGAGACTCGAGGAACGGATTCTTTTCGTCTTGCGAGGCACCACTGTATTTGCATTTTAAAAGCTGGTGATAATTTCTCAAGTCAGTGATTATTCCTGGTTTCCTTTCAACAGAGAAGTAGTAGATTACTTGACTCTTGACCAAGCAAGAAAAGAACCCACCATAAACACCAGTTAGGGTTAAGCATAGGAGTTGCTATACAGTTTTATTACATAGATCTGAGGCTGGAATAAATCAATACGTTGCAATAGGTTCTCTCTCTCTTCTTTGCATGCTGCAACCCCTCTGCATGGCAATTAGCCTTTTAAAAAGCCTCCATTGACAATACTGCATGTTTTTAAAAAGACTAATTGCTGCATGGGGTGTGTGTGAACATGGGGAGGTGGTCACAGTATGTGAAGAGAGGGGAGTTGAACTTACGCTACCTACCTGTGCTCCCCCTCCCCCACAAATAAAACTCCCCATGAAGGGCAATTAGGCTTTAGGAAAGCTTCCATTGGCACCAAGAAGGCTTTTAGAAAGTCCTACTGGCTGCACAGGTCTGGGGCTGTGAGGGGAGCACTAAAGGCCATGCACAGTTTGCAGGCCAGAGTTTCTCCATCCCTAACAGTAGGCTATCACATTCATACCATAGGAGGACTGGCATTAGTGAGTGCCTCATGAGGAGAAATAAAATAGCCTAATCTAGGGGAAGCCTTTTAGGGCCTTGGCAACTCCTTCCTACCTTAACTGATGGCAGAATTGGTGATGACTGGTGCCCATTGGGACAGAAAGGGCAAAGGGCATTCAGACTAACAGTAGGTGGAGCCAGAGCCAATGACAAGCAGAGCCACACCTCTGTCTGGTTGTTGTGAGTAAGGCAGGCGGGAGAGGATAGTGGCATGTTCACCCTCATGGGCCACCTTCCACTTATAGAGGGCATGTCTTCCAGCAACATGGTAGTTAAATGGAGCTGCCATGTCATGCTATCTACCAACTTGGGAACCAAAATCAGGATGATCCTTTTTTGTTCCCGAACTCTCACACATGCTTTTTTCAGGCGTTCAGTCCAGTGCTCTGGTGCCAACCTTGTCAGGTGCTAGATGATGTTGATTGAACCTTGGATTGGGTGCACATTCATGTGGTAATGCAGTAGCCCTCAGGTTTCTGTGCATGTAGAGAATGCATGTGTGCTGCTATTACTCCTAATGAATGAAGGGGCTGGCTGCCCTTGTATATTGGATTATGTATGGCTGCAGCAAATTTCAGCATTGGTGTGTACATGTAATTATTATTTAAATACTATTTTCTGTGTCTGCCTTTTTAGGGCTAGGGGCAAAATCCATTCAAGATGGCTCATATTATGAGTTGAAGTGGAAAAGGAGTGCTAATGGTAATTAAACCCCCATAGGAAAGCATTTTAATTTTGGTTCCTCACAATAAATAATATTAAATGTTTCATTAACACTAATTTCTTCCTAATTATAAAGCTGTGGAAAGTGTCACAGTGCATATATTTGAAGTCTGTTTCAAATAACAATGCAACTTTTTATAGAAAAGCATTTAAAATATTTAATGATGAAATTAAGTCCCATTAAAGTAGTGCTCTTTATTTTCCAGAATAACAATTTCAGAGGTTGTTATCCCTTTTATCTTAATTAGGTCATGTATTTTCCTAAACAAAATTGCCAAGGGGAAGAAAATCTTTGCACATAGTTTCACTTCTATATCACTATCAGTAAATATTATTAATGCACCCAACAGGCATTTGAGGATGCTTCTCTAGCTCTTTGCCATATTACACATTTTAAAAGCCTATGTTTTCTGAAAGCATGGTACTTCAAACATAAAATCATTTCTATCTTAACACCATTAACAAATATGCATTTGTCAATCTCCATCCAAATAATATGTTAATCAAGCAGAACATTGAAAGATTCAGGACAAGCAAAAGAAAATGCTTATTCAAGCCACACATAGCTAAATTTTGGAGTGCACTCTGACAAGAAGTAGGGATGGCCACTAACTTGGATGGCTTAAAAAGTGGATTTGATAAATTAAGACTATCAATAGCTGAAAGTCATGATGGCTGTCTTCTGCCTTCACTGTTGGAGGCAGTATGCCTTCAAACAGCATTAGCTGGGAATCACAGGTAGAGAAAGTGATGTTGTGCTAAGGTCCTGCTTGTGGACTCCTTGTGGGCCTCTGGCTGGCTGCTGTGAGAAAAGAGTGCTGGACGAGATGTGGCCAATCCATCAGGGCTCTTATAGTCAAAAGGCATACCAATACCACAGGTATAAACTGGTTTTATGGCCATTCCTACTCATCAGAGAATTCTGAGAACTGTAGTCTTTGAAGGAAAGGATGCTTCAGAATTTTAGCACACCTCACTGAAATACAGTTGGCCAGCCAGCCTCTCTTTTAAACACCTCCAGCAAAGGAGAGCCGGTCATCTGCAGAGGCACCATTGGGAAGTTTCTCTTGAAAGTTTAGTTCAGTAGAGGAATAAATTCAGAAGAGTTTCTGTGTCTGTACCTCAGATAAGTCTGTGTCCATAACAGTTTTGGCCTCTTTCGAGAATCCTGAAAATTGCTGAAATGTCTCTGCTGGTAGAACATCTCCTCTGGAAGCAGAAGGTTCCAGGTTCAATCCCCAGCATCTCCAGATAGGGCTGTAGGAGGCCCTGGTCAGAAGCCCCCAGAGAGCTACCACCAGTGTAGACAAGACTGAGCTAGGTGGGCCAATGGTTTGACTCAGTATTAGGCAGCTTTGCATGGTGGCTATGAAAAAAACCACACACACGGCAGGGATGTTCTCCATGGTTGCCTAGAATTACTTGGGGAATTTGATTTTTTGCAAATTCCAGTGCAAACGACAAGTCTCATCCTAATGTATGGGCTGGAAAATCTACTGGATTTCCCCAAATTTTGCAACACAAGCTTTCAGACTTTGAATCTGAATGTGTCTTTTGAGAGTAAAATAAATTCTCTTCTATCATGCTATGTGTGTTCTGTGTAGGATCTACAACTCTGGGTGGTTAACATTGTAAATTGCACAGGTAACTTCAATGTGGAGACCAGGCTCCCTTCTTCAAAAGTTATGGCCCAACACAGAGCGGGAAGGAACATCCCAATTTTGGGGCACGGCTGTGTTTATGCAGTTCTAGTGCCCCAGGAGGAGGATGCCTGAGGAGGGTTTGTAAGATATAAAGGGTTTCACAAAAGGATATATGAAAACCATCTGAAACAGATGAATGCTTATTTTTATTTTTTAAATTTTTATTTTGCTTTTAGCACCAATAATATAATTTTAAGAGTGAGGTTTGGGTGAAAAAAATATGGTATATGTTACAGGTTGAGTCTGAAATTTAGTTAATTTGCATGCTAAAGTGTGATCTTTAACTTCTATATTATAGAAATGAAGTAAAACTAGTTACTTGTACAATATAATGGGATACATCCATTCATGCGTAACGAGGAACATCAGACGCGTAGCTTTTGTGAATAAAAGACTTAGGCTGCAATCCTCACACCACTAACCTGGGAGTGAGCCTCAACTGAATTCAGTGAGACTTACTTCTGAGTAGACATGGTTAGGACTGAGCTTCAAGTGGGCAAATAACCGGTAATTATGAAGAGTAACTGAATTAGTGTGTGAAAAAGAAAAGAAAAGGAGGGTACTCAGATACTGTGCTTGTTAATGTTCCAGTTCTTCACTGTAAATAGCCCATCAAATAAAGGTGGCTTTCTAAAAAAACACAAGCCCTATATCAGTTTGTAGAATAAAAGAATAATTTTCCAGTGCCAAGCAAGTCAGGACGATCATATTTGTGGACAGAGAAACTGGGGGAACTATTTTTCTTAATTTCTCCAGGAGGAGGAGAAATTATCCCAATAGTTTCTTGGGGGGAGGGGCTCACTATTAGCAGTGGTAGCTCCACAGGCCATTCCTTTATGCCCCTGCACGTGGTGCCCAGAGCCAGGAGTCAGATTCTCCCTCAGGTGGTGGAGCAGAGAACTGCAAAAGAGCTGACCCCAGAAGTGTTGTTATCTGATGAGCCCGTGGGGCCATTGATAGCCACCCCCCAAAACCAGAGAACACAACACTGCGAAACTAAGACTTGGATGACATCATGGGAGATCCAGTGCAACCAGACCCCCCCTCCCCACCACTGCTTCATTACAGTAAGACACAAATGGAGGGGGCCTTCAAGAAAAACAACAGCAGCAGCTTGCAGTGCAGGTGGGGCTTAAAGTTTGAAGGCAGCTGTGTTGTTGCTGCTACACAGGGCTAAGGTACACTTTGTTCCCTACTGAAGCAATATTTGTACTTATATAGTACAGTCTGAGCCCCTGCATTCAACTTGACCTCGTCACTACTTAATAGTGGAAGCTGGTCCATTGAGGGTGAATGGAACAGTGCCTCAGCCACCTTACGTACAACCTGTTCAGGGGATGCCCCTGGTTGTCAGCTTCCTCGTCAGTGTCAGCGTTGCCTTTATAGAACTCCTCAGGGAAGAGGGCATTGACAGCGCAAGAATTAGTCAGCTCTGTCTATCATTGCTTATGGCCCCACCTATCATTCCCCTCTTTCCACTTCCCACCCTACCAGCCGCACCGGCCCCCAGCTCCTACTCCTACCTACTCTTGCTTCAGTCTACACAGTATCCAGCCCAAATCTCGTCCTTCACCCAGACTGAGTTCTGCCTTGCTTCCCACACAGTCCCCTATCTTTTCTGGTGTTCTGCTGCATATGTTGGTGCCAAATATTTAGAGAAAATTCTTCAGGATGCATTCTTTTTCTAGGGGGAAAAAGAAGAATCCCAGAAAGAATATACTACTTGCCCTGACAGAAACAGGAAGCTACCTTATAGTGAGTCAGAATATTGGTCCATCTAGCTCAGCATTATCTAGCTAGCAGCTGTCATGTAGGGTTTGAGTCCAGAGATGTTATCAGCCCTACTTGGAAATGCCAGCTTTATTTTTTAATCATTTTTCCAGGAGAAAAATACTGAAGATTTTGGGAGAGTTCACAAAATAACTAGTAATTCCATATATTAGTGCTGTGCTGAAAAATTGTTCTGTGTTTCTGCAATGATTCACGTATAGGTAATGAAAAAAATTAATTGCAGTTGCAAATCATCAAAGGGATTTTGTGTGTGTGTGAAATTCCAGTGGCACAGAGTTTTTGTTGTGCTTACCTTACTTGCAATGTGGCCAGTGCTTTCCCCTCCCTAAAAAAAATGTTTGGGGGTACTCTCATTTTCCTACTCATATTGAAATACTGCCCCTCAATGAGGCCAAACTTAGTTTCACAAATCGTTTAGGGGTATGTGTACCCCTGCGTCCCCCCAGGAAAAAAAGCACTGAATGTGGCAAAGGGGCTTTGAGAATGCCCTTTCCTTCATTTTTTCCTTTCCTTTCTTTCCTTCATCACGTCTCCCTAGTGGTCTGCCTTCTTCAGCAGTCCTGAGTGCTCACATTTCCTGAAAGCCCCATGATGTCTTCAGCTGGGCAACCCATTAAGCATGGGGAGGTCGTGAGGTTGTCTGTTATGTTCCTTACAGATGTTCAGTTTCCTTAATGGTAAGCATTTACTTTTCAAGAAATAAAGGAAGGACATCTCTTAAAAACAAAACCAGTGAGCTGGCCAATCTCAGGTGCTTGTTTGTTAACCTTTTGGCTTGCCCTAATTTAACTAAAACCCAGAAGAAGACACAATGAGGTCATTTGTCCTAATAGGGCTTTTCTGATCATGAAAGCCAGGAGAAATAATTCATGGAAAGTAAAACAGGACTACCTTGTGCTGTACCCTCCAAAAATATGAAGTGCCTTGCAAGTTGTGGGGGGAGGTATATGGATAAAGAAACCTCTATTGTGTGGGAAGAAAACTTTCAAGAAATTGGCAGTGTTGGCATAATTCAGTATACTGATGAATTTCAAAAATTTAGCACTCCCCTTTCTTTTACATACCTAAAATAATTATAATTAAACTAAAATGAAGATTAAAGGCATAAGACATATTTAGGGGGAAAAAGTGATTAATGACTGGTGAACATATGAAGTGGGAGTAGCTGATTTATATTGCTTCATGTCTGAAAAAATGCAGCAATTTCAGTCTGGATCACAACAGAACTGTTATTAAAAGATTTACATCCTGAGTGCTATCTAACCAATTAATCCAATGGGAATTATTTATAATTGCTTAATTAGTCTGAAGAATACAAATGGTGTTCAACTGAATAATCTACCAACTCCTATAAAATCAAGGAGGGTAATGAAATTGTAATCTATTACCATAAATCTCCAATGCAACCATAGCACAGGACACCTTAGTGCAGGGGCATATGCCAATCAAGAAGTCAACTTCACAACTCACTGCTAGGTCAACAGGTATCCAGGTGCAGGTATATTTTTAGCTGCTTGCTATTTCCTCTATTATTCATTGCTCGCTTAAGGCCAAATGCCATCCTTGTTCTCATACATTTTTGCCGCCTCCTTGTTCAACTCTTCTGTGACTTTCTGAACAATAACAGTCCCTTGTTCCTAATCTTTGGCTCTCCTGCTCTGATTATTGGCAAGGCACCAGAGAGCCGATTGAGCAGAAGCCACCTGAAAGAAACACGGTCCCTCTTCAGTAACCTGACAATTGACATTTGGAACGCAGCATGAATTCATGCCAGGAACTGTCAGCATTGACCCATTCAGCTGAATCATCCTAACCCCCCACCCCCCGCCTTGCAGAGTTACTTAAATAAGGACAAAGAAACTACAATGGTGACAAGTTTGCAGATAGGAATATAAGGACTGCCCTGCTGGATCAGGCCATATGCACCATCCAGTCTAGAATCTGTCCTCACAAGATCTGTCAATATCAGCCCCCCCCCCAATTTTCTGACTCCATTTTTCCAATTCTAAATTAAGTCCTCCACAGTTCTGCAACTATTTGCATTAAAAAAAGCAATCCACATGAAAATTCACCAGCATTTTAGTGTGAATTTCTTGAAATTAACACTTTTTTATATGCCATTTTCACTAGCATATTTCCACTACCATAATGTATTTCATGTTATTTTTTATGAATATATTCATTTTAATGCACAGTTTCCTCCAATATATGTATTCCTATGACCACTGTTTGGCTGGACAGCTGTATTACAGATTTTAGAGAACAGAGAATTTCAAGGGATGGCTGTGTTTTGGTTCTCTTATTATTTTGGAAAGTGCAAAATTACATAGGTTTGCCTTTATATTGCATTTCTCCTCCATCCACTCCTCAATGTGGCCAACCACATGCCTATGAGGAGTAGGACTGGGGCACCACAGCAGTCTCCCCACTTTGATTCCCAGCAGTATCCAGTCTGATTCCCAATTTGGCAGCGGCCAACTGACTTTCCTGCCATTCTTGTGAACCCTTCCTGCAGCTAGGTTTGAGCATATGTTTGGTAAAAAATAAATAAAAATGATTTCTTCAACTGACCACTCAAGAATTGGTCAAGCGTTGTTCAATAACGGTCAAACATTTTACAGTGTTCACTTTAGGAGAACAAAAACTAATACAACAGGACACTTTCAAACCACAGAGTTACAATTTCCAGGGGGCCGGTCCACTGTCCCTCAGACCTTGCGGGGGCCCAGAGCATATTTTGGAGAGAAAAAATGATGCAAGAGCACTAGGCAGGCCCCACAAATAACCCAGAGATGCATTTTAACATTCTACTTAGGTAAGCCACCCCCCACAACTCTCCCCTCCCTTCTCTACAGCACTGGATGAGCCCTGGTGGCTGCTTATCTGTGTCTTGCGAGCAGCAGGGACTGGCGGTGGTGGTGGTGGAGGGACGATGAGTGGTGCGTGAAAGGGCTCCGGAGAGGGGCTATTTTAAATGGTGGCTGCTTGAGAATGGCGCTCACCCAACCACAGCTCCTGTGTCTTGCGAGTGGCAGGGGCTGGCGGTGGGATGATGAGCGGTGAATGAAAGGGCTCCGGAGAGGGGCTGCTTAAAATGGCGGCCACTCGAGCGTTGCTGCTGCTGGCACCAACAAAGCCCAGCCCCCTTCCTCCTCTAGGCAGGGCGGGGAGAAGCCAGGAGGGGGGAGGGAGGAGGCACCACCACCGTGTGAGGGAGAGGGAGGGAGAGGGAGGGAGAGGGAAAGAATGCATGCTGGTTATCCACGTGGTGATTGCCGGGCCATCAACGGGCCAGATCCAGAAGGCAATTGGGCCTGATCTGGCCTGTGCACCTTAGTTTGCCAACCCATGTTCTAGAGTGATTTAATGACCAGTACCTCTTCCTAGGGAACTCTGGGAATTCTAGCTATGTGAGATGAATAGAGGTCTTCTGATAACTCTTCAAGACCCTTAACAAGCTAAAGTTCCCATGATTCCTTGGGGAAAACAATGTTTAAACTTAAAGTAATATGATAATGCTTCAAATGTATCGTGCTGATGGAGGCTGAATTATCAACAGGTTTGAGACACACACATTATAAAAATAAATTGTTTACGTGCCATTGTCAACTAATTTAACATAACAATTCATTTATTATTTCCTCACATTCACAAATTGCTTGCCAGAAAACATCCAGAAGCCATTAGCAATAAAAAACTTACATATAAACAATTTCAATCCAATACAGATATATTACTTAATTAGGTTGCTGTAAATATGAGTTCTTCTCTTTAGGTTACACCTTGAAATAGCAGGTCTGGCCGTCAGTAACATTTTTTTTACAAAGAAAGAAAGAAAGAAAGAAAGGAAGGAAGGAAGGAAGGAAGGACAAATAGAAATAAAGCAAAGTAACAACAACTATTAAAGGCCAAATGAATTTGTGCTAAATAGGTAACATCAGCATCAAGGCTTAATTGAATATGTGACAATATTTGATTTTGATTAAATAATAGACAGTCAGTTATTCAATTATTCTCCACCATTTGCATATCTGCTGCTGCTGACACTTTCCCCAATGATTGTTAAGAACAGAGTATAAAACAGCAGCCTCTGAAGATATACCTGTTGCCGGACTGTACCAATTCAGCCTGCAAGATATAGGGTGGCAACAACCCTATATGCACATATAAATAAAGGATGGTATTAGAGATCAGGGAGTAATTCTATTCAGTTCATATTTAAAGGCAATCTTACCAAAATTGCACATTTTGAAACAATATGCAAACTAAAAAGCAGCCAAGCCTGCCCTTCTCTGAATTTCGCAATGCAGTTTCCCAGCTAAGTAATGTGTACAAAAATGCATATACTATGGCAAAGCGTGCCTTAAAATGCATATTTTAGTAAAACAGCATACAAAATTCATTCTGTTAGGGGAAAGTGCTTTCAAAAAAATTGTGTATTGGCCAAAACTGCATAAAAAAGTATGCTTATTGGTAGAAATTTCCAGTAAAATGCTGACCAAGCTTCAAAAGATTTCTTTTCTTTTTTTGCACATTGCTGCAGAAATGTGAAGAACTGAATTAAAGAATTAGGATGCTAACATGGAGCAGCATTGCAGAACTACTAATAAAGTGGGGTGATGTGTGGACGATCTAGTATAAATCCCCTACTAATGTGCTATTATTTCATCAATGATATGTTTCAAAATACACCTACAAAAAACTCCCACCATTCTGGAGGGCCCCTCACTTAGTTTGCATATATTTTGAAAGCAATGTCTCACCTGTTAGACAAGCTGAATAAATAAGACCTGCCTTTGAAAGTACTTTGCCAACCTTAAATACTTAATTGTTTGAAATCTGCTGCAAAGTACTTTCAAAGCAAAGCAACATGTAATGCAGACTACTGTGAAAGCTACAATTCTGCAATGATATTAACAGATTAAGAAGTCTGAATTATCACAAATGGCTTGTGTGTCTTCACACATTACAAATTGCAGACACTTTTTTCACATTAAGCCTTGCGGAGATCTGGATGTTTACTTTTCCTGTTGCAATGTGAGCCCTCGAAATTTCTCAGCAACTTTCTACCCAGCAGCTAAACAAAATTTGCAATTAGGAAGTTAAAACTATTTGCAACTATTCTTTCTCAATTTAGCTAACAGAAATGATTGTGTAGCCTTGCTGCTTTTAACAATTTTTTGCCAAAAAATAAACATGATTGCAAACGATTAGTACATGCTTTAGTAGTTTATACAATAAACATGCTTTCTGCAGATGGTTCCCAATTAAACTTTCACTGGCAGCCCACAGCATCTTCAAGCAGATGTCCTATGATTTCGTTCCATTTAAGTCCCATTGGCTCCAGTAGGGTTGATGGTAGATTTCTAGGGTTACCATGACACATGCAGAATTTTCTACAGCTGCTTCATGTGGGAAAGCAACTCATACAGGCAGCATCTGTACATTTGTCATATATTCATCCTTCAGTTTTAGTTTTCTGTGCATTTAATTAACATGCAAACCCCTGGCCATCATATTTTCCCAAGCTTTCATAAGCATGAGAATTGATTTTAAATGGATAGAGAGGTTGCCTCCTCTTGGTGGACTTACACTCTTACACTGAAAGAACTTGGGGTCCTCCTGGATCCTTTGCTGTTGCTTGTGGCCTCAGTGGCACAGAGTGGCTCATGGCCCAGCTGCACCCCTATCTGTATAGAGATTGCCTAATTTCTGTTACCTATACTCTGATAACCTCTAAGTTAGATTACAGCAATGTATTGTACATAGGGCTGCCTCTGAAGATGGTTCAGAAACTTCACCAGGGCAAGACAGTTTGAGCATATTACACTGATCCTGGCCAGACTGCACTGGTTGTCAAAGAGATGGTTTTGACCTATAAAGCCTTAAAAGGCTCAGGACCACAATACCCCAAGGAATGCCTTTCCCCGTGTTAACTGCTCCAGACCCTGCGATAATCATCTGAGTCCCTTCTTTGTGTGCTCCCTCTGTGAGAGGTTCAGAGGGCAGCAACATGAAAAGAGGCTTTTCTGCAATGGCTCCTCATTTGTGAAATGCTCTCAACAGGGAGGCTCACCTGGTACCTTCATTACATATCTTTAGACACCAGGCAAATAGGTTTCTCTAGAACCAGGCCTTTGGCTGATCAATAATCTATGACCTTTTAAATGTGGGGTTTTTTTTGGGGGGGGAGTGGAATTTATGGGTTTGTTTTGATTAGCTTCTAGTTTTTATTATTATTTTTTTGTATTTTGTATTTTTATGCTGTGAACCTCCCTGAAATCGTTGGCTAAATGTTGCTATACAATTGTAATTAATTAATTAATTAACCTAATGAGAAACTATTAATTGATTAATTAATATTTTCTCAATAGGTCTTCTAAAATCTATTAGAATTGATTTTGACCCAAATCCACAAAATTATGGCAGAAAAGATAAGGGGCCCCATAATGAAATCTAGGAGCCCCAATGCCTAATTCACCCAGTTTTATCTAAGGCTTGACCAAAGGCTGACCAGATGCCTATGAGAAGACCACAAGGACACCCGCTTCCACAGTTTTTAAAGGGGGAGTTGGATGGGTTTCATTTTGTCCCCACCAAACAAATGTTTGTGGAGGATCCATTTTGCTTTTGCACCACTCTGATTTCAACCAAATCATTCCTCCTATAATAGTAGTTGGTGGAAGCAATTTAAAAGACACCAGATATGTGTCTCCCCCATACATCTTATGCAATCTGAGTGTTGGAATTTGGCTTCTTTTGGATACGCTGATTTCTAAAGATGGCCATGACTTGTACAAAAATTCAATCAAGTACTTGAAGGGTAACAAGAGTAAATAACAAAACAAATGGTAGTGTCTAGAAATAAACCAAACTGCATTAAACACCAGAGATGAACTCAAAAGGAACGGGTGATGGAATCCCCAAATGACAACATTCTTTCAAAGCAAGGAATGTTCAGCTTTGACTCACAAATTAAGAGTTTCACTTTCTTTTATGCATGGGTGAATCAGTTTATTTCCAGTCCATCTCACTTTCAGCTCCATTCTATTTCTAAAACTATCTGCTTTTTTTTAAAGGGGTGGGGGAAGGGGACCAGCACAAAAATGTGCATTTATGAACATTTCTAAGATTATTTAGATACCATTGTGGATATTGGAAAGTGCTGAAGACAGTTTTTTCCTTTGTTCTTATCTGTGCATTAGGACAGGATTAGGCCAGTTTGTATTGGGATTCAGAAATAACAAGTTCCTCTGGCATCCCCCCTTCTACAAAATTCATAGCATGTAGAATTGCATCAGTTCCCACCTCCCCATATTTTTAAAGAAATAAAACTGTTCTACAATGCTCATAACACATGGTTAATAATTTACACATTGTTCCTCCCACAAGGACAAGACACTTTTGAGGTGAAGAACAAGATTTGAAAGATGACACATTCTTTGGAGGAGAGGGAAATGGACCTCGCTGATACTGAACAAAGTTGAACATTGAAAATCCATTCGCTGAAATATTTTACAGCAGCTTTGCACATTCTCTCAATTTATGGATGAAGATCAGCTGCAGATTTGATGCTGTCTGTTTTGTGATTTATTTTTGCTCTGCAATGTACAACCTGACAAATATTTGCCAGTGTGATTCACCATACAGAGATCTGAATTCTGACTATGAAATGTTGTTTTCTTTCCCCCCCCCCCCTCACCCAAGCCTCAAACAGCAAAGAAAAGTACATTTTTCCCTCACACCGTTTTTCACATTGTCCATATAGATTCTCTACAAATGCCATCTTCCTGGCTGATCTCTATTATAAGACTCTGTTCCTTCCTATACCCTGTTCTCTCCCACATCTATAAGATCAGCTGGAGAAAAAAACACACACCTTGATTTTTCACTTATAGGGTTGGGGAGGATTCAAGATTGTTCTTCATGTTAGAGTGAACAGTTCCATTTTGCCTAGTTGGTCCAAGGATGCCTCCCGTAGAAAGCTTTTTAAATTTGGAGGATCTCTGTGGACATGTGGTTTGACATTGTACTGCAATGTGCAGTCCTTTCCTGGGGAACTCTACTGCTGTCTCTCCCCATGTACTATATGAGCACTTCACATGTACTTGTTTCTTTAAAAAAAGTTTTGAGAAGTGGGTGGATTTCTAAAAAGGATTTCCCCTAAGTAATCCACACATGAATGGAACAGAACTGAGCCAGTTTTGGAGCCCCAGGGGAGAACCAGCATGAAATGGAACTATTGTGATCTGTCCTTCCTTACTCATTTTTGTACCTATATACAAAGGACCTTCACCTTTCACTCTCAAGCCTTCCTGGCTTGTATTTGCTAACACAGCAGGAACGTGGGAAATGTGACTAGTTCCCAAACTGAATCAGGCTGATTTGGGTCAACATGGGATTCAGCTGGGTTGAGGCTGCTGGCTGCAAGGATAAAATAGCTATAAAAGGAGAATTTCCAGATGCCAAGATCCAAGTCTGGAGCAAGAACTTTTTTAGTGAGAAAACCCCAGCAGAGATTTAAAATCACAGAATATGTAACGTGTGGAAATAGAGGCCATTCGACTTTTAAAATATGCCCTTCCAAGTTCCTTCTAAAGATCCACTCTAAAGATCCTTAGCATAGAAAAAGACCAAACAGTTCGTAAGTTAAAAATGGTTTACTTACATACTATGCAAAGGTCAGATTCATGTGCTTGTCCATACAACATTCAGGAAAAAATTACACAGGCAGTAAAACTTGGTGCAAGTTCCTAAGTTATTGGTATAGGAACTAAAGAGGGGCTTGCAAGAGCCATGTGGCCTGACTCTGGTGCAACCAGCTCACCGCTTCTCACATGTTGAGTTTCTTAGGTAGACTGACAGGGAACAAAGCTTGACTACCTAGTCCCTCCCAAAGTGAGCTAAGCCTGGCATAACAGCTTATTCTATGGCCTTAACCCCTTCATGCTTTAATTAGACTTAAGCACGCTGGTTATAACATGTTGGTAATTCCACAGAGGCAACCTCAGATCAGATCAGCTCCACCCAGAACTATATGGAGCTAACAAAAGTGGATGCCACATAGAAGAACAAGGATATAGCTCCTCACTTATAGTTTTATAAATCATTTAATGTGTCAACATGAATAGAAGGTATTCTATTCTATTGAATAGAAGGTATATTGCAGTTGTTGTATAAGGGATTATTATTATGACTGGAATGTAATGGAAATTAATAAGATGCTGGAATGCAGAAATAAAGCAAATAATCAAACTAAAAAAATTCCTTCCAGTAGCACCTTAAAGACCAACTGAGTTAGTTCTAGGTATGAGCTTTCGTGTGCATGCACACTTCTTCAGATACACTGAACAAGTTCAGTGTATCTGAGTTCAGTGTATCTGAAGAAGTGTGCATGCACACGAAAGCTCATACCTAGAACTAACTCAGTTGGTCTTTAAGGTGCTACTGGAAGGAATTTTTTTATTTTGTTTTGACCATGGCAGACCAACACGGCTACCTATCTGTAACTAAAATAATCAAACTATCACTTATAGCACAAGGGGGGGGGGGCACATTATCCAAATTATATAATTCGGTATTTGAATGATTGGTATTAATAATTGTACTGTATTATAGATTAGTATTGTTATAATGAGGCTATTATTGGATTGTAATTGAAAACTAATAAAAATTATTATTTTTTTTAAAAAAGAGAGGATGGGAACAGTCTGGCAAGGAGGAGAGGGAGGAGAAGGAGACAGTTCCCCTCCTGACTGCAAACTATTGAGAGGGGGGAGAAGATACATGCCTCTCTCCCTGACTCCCGTCTCACCACTGTACAGGAAGCTGGCAGTCAAACAGGAAACGGCATGCCTTACAGCAAAATTGTATGCCTGCCTATTCAAAAGTAAGGTCACCCTGAGTTTAATGGGGCTTTTCCCTATGTAAGTATATGCAGATTTACCAATGTAACCAACAACAAATTAGAGGATACCAGGATACAATAGGGATAAATGGATAATTTATTTCAGGGACAGGGAACCTCCAGCCCGTGGCCCTGATTTGGCCAAGCAGTTTGCTGAACCATGCCCACGTGCCTCACCACCAACTTCAAATGAGCAAACAATGGCTTAAAGTATGCTCCCAAATGCTGCTTTGGAGGCAGGGCTTTCTGTCAGTGAGCCCTACTAAGATTGTTTGCACCAAGGTGTTTCCCATTGGGAATTTCCTAGTGTGCAGCAAAAAAGGCTCACTAACAGTACATATCAGCTGGCTGGCACAGACCACAAGCCCTGCTTTGTCTGTCTGCAGGGGCAACTTGGATTTTAAAAAATGTGCAAACACATTATTGGTGGTTACAGCAAGACCCTTTGAACTTTGACAGGAGGCTGACCCCAGCCACCAGTGCAAAGGAGTGTTGGAGAATAAAGGATGGATCTAGTTTCCCTCCAGTGATATACTTATTTGTTAAAAGTACAAGCTGGTACTAATGGACACTTCAAAAAGATAGCAACTTTTCATTGACCAAAATAACAGTTCCACTCTGTGGGGGAAGATGATATGCATTTCATATTCCCAACAGAGTGAATTTAAGTGTGCATTACATACATCCAGCTCATTTTCAGCTGAAAACAAAATAACAACCTGGCACTTAAAGTTATCTCTGAAATAAAATATTCTTGTAATTCTTTTTTTTATTTCTGTCATGTTTTTCAGAAATTGTTCTCATACATTATTTAAATATGCTCAATTCATCTTTGAATGATTGTAATTTCATTATGTAAAAGTACTGTGTTTTATGCCTAATGTTTATTGAAATGTTGCATCGTTCATAATAGCAATTTTAAACAGGAAAAAAACCTATATATAATTAGATATGTGCCACATATTTCCTGCTAAGTATTGTTTGTTCACTTAAGAACTAGAGAGATAGATTTGGATGCCAATCAAAACACTTAACTTGTTTGCTTTGTATAATTACATGCCATTCAGACACAGGGTTTTTTTAATTGATCATTTATGCAATCAACTCCAATAAAACACTTTTATTCTTGCCCTACTTAAAATCAATATGCAGCAAAAAAACAACAACCAGGGGACATAATTAGCGATGGGGGCTGGGCGGATTTAGTTTGGAATCTAAAGGCAATCTTCCCTTAATCCACACTTTCTGAAGCAATATGTAAACTAAAATACAGCTAGCCTTTGAAATTAAAATTTCTCTGAATGTTGCACTCTGGACAAGTAATGTGTACAGAAATGCATATACTAAAGTGTGCATTAGTGAAACTAGCATTTAGAAATTATTATTATTATTCCTTTAATTTCAATGAGAAATGAGAAGATTGCTTTGCGACATGGTATATAGTAGGAGAAATTCACACCAAAATGCTGATATGTTTCCATACGTGTGTCTTAAAAAAAAAAAAAGCAAACTGATGTTGAATTATCAAGAAATTAATTTAAGATGGGGGGGGGGAATAGGCAACAGAGAATCTGAAACTGACATATGCCATATATCAGTGAGGACTGAATATACTCAGTAGCCACAAAGTTTTAGTTAGAAAAGGAAAAGGAGGAACCAGGGTTGTGGGGATGGAATGAAGCAGCGGTAGCAGAGGAGAGGACATGGCTGGCTGGCTGAAACCATGAACAGGAGTACTCCTCACTGCTGCAAGTCCCACTTGCGTTCTTTAAATTTCATTCCTGACAGGCGACAGAGCGTGGCAGCTGCTCAAAATAAATGCTGCATTATAATTCCAGCAGGGGAGCCAGCACTTTTTAAGTTGCACTGAAGGTTTATTTTCCCATTGCTTTGGATTCTTGATGGACTGGGAACCAAGTTTATGAGCTCTGTTCCGTTAATGAGGTTCTTTTTTTGACCTCAGGAAAACATCACTGCTTTACATGTTGCCTACTTGTAAATGAAAGTATTTTCAATCTCTCTCCCCTCCCCCTAGTGAACAGCCCCACTAATTTATACCACTTCAACCTGAATTGTAAAACATAAATGGAGGAGGGGAAATGCAGCTATAAAAGTCCAGGAACCCAATGCTTTTGATATAAAAGCCCTCATAGTTTATACATCTTGTAAAAAGAAGGGGGAGAATTTAAAACCAACAGAAACTGCTGTGCCACAGCTCCAGAATGTTGCCTTATACATCAGCTCTAACACGGCCAGCTGTCTTCATAAAAGAAATGAAAAACTAGAAGACACATGCCGAGTTCTTAGACTGCTTTCCGAAAATCAAGATGGATTGCAGAGGACTAGCTCCCTGCCAAGGCTGTCTCTAATTTTAAACACAGTGGGCCCACTTCTTCCCTTGCTTTGGTATTCATCAAGCCATTTTTTGTCGCCCGTGTGCAGGAACTAAAGCTCCTAGTACCTAGTTGAGCACTGCATTCCAGAGCATGGCCACAATCACCCAAGCCTGATGATTCACTCAGGGAACACAGTGATGGGGTTGTGAAATAACCATTTGAACTTGAGCTAAAAACAGTAGGAGCAGATAGTGCAATAGTGAGGATTTTCTGTGTAAAATCAGGCCCATAGAACAACAACAACAAAATCAAGCTTACATCATGGAAAAGGCAGTGTGATAGTCATTAGAATTCTGTTCAGACTAATCAGGAAATATTTACCCCTCCAATGAGGTATAATCTTTTGTACAAGAATAGGGAGAAGGCAAAGAGGATGTGAAGAATGTGATTGATCCTGGATGTAAAAGCTTAAAATCACTATGCCTGGAAAGTATTTTGGCATGCATCTAAGAAATCATGCAATAGTAAGAAATCAATATTTTATTGTGGTGGTGCCTACACTTTGGAACTCCCTGCCTGCTGGCATCAGGCAGGCACTTTCACTGTACAATTTCTAGTGCTTGCTTAAAATATTTTTGTTTAAGGGTGCCTTTCCAGAAGCATAGGTGCTTTTTAATCTCTTTTACTGTTGATTATTTTTAAATGTTCTTAACTGTTCTTAACTGTTTTTATTAATAGTTTTATTATTTCATGTAAGCTGCTTAGCACTTTTATTGCAACCAAGTGGCATTCACATTTTGTTTAATAAAACAAATAAATCTAAACTGCAACAGAGTCAGCACATGTTTTGCTTTGTGTTCCAGTATGTTCCAGTATGTGTCCCAGTATGGAGTTCCAGTATGTTAGTCATACTGAGAGTAGATCTACAGAAATCAGTGGGTGTGTCTAATTTAGGGTTGCCATATTTCAGAAAGTGAAAATCTGGACATAAAAGTTTTTGAGCTATTTTTAAGAAAATTCACCAAAATCTATACTTCCGACATGGGTTGTCATATGTCTGGATTTTGCTGGACATTTCAGCCATTCCCATCCGGACACTGTTTCTGACGGCCGAATTCTAGGAAATTCTGGACGTATAGGAGCCAACTCCTAGTAGCAGAGGGTTCCTTCAGCCCCCCAATAAAATTTGCCCGCCCCAAAAGTTGATGGCCATTGTCATTCAAATGGTGTGCATGAGCTGCGTCATGTGAACAATTATGCTCTGGTGGCTACAGTGTGCATAGAACTTCATTCGATGCAATCCTTTATTTCTGGGATCATCTGATAAAAATTGCCATCCATGACACATCCATGACACATCCGCAGAGAGCGGATATGCTACCTTATGGGACATTCCAAGAGGGAGGAGCTTGCCCCCAAGATGCTTCTAGGGTTCAAAGCTAGGTCTGTTTTTCTATCTGCTCTGTCTTCTCCAAAATGACTTCTATTATCCCACTCCTCACCATTCTCTCTCCCTCCTCCTTCCAATGAGCTGTTCATAAAGCAGTCAACCTGATTTGCTTCATTGTTGTTTTTTAAATGGATTTGTTGACCTAGGGTTGCAGAACAATTTAATCCACTTTAACTGTGCAAACCTAAGTTCCCAGCATGCACTTGAATCACTGCCTCAAAATATGGCTAGTCTGGAGGCACCGACACTCACTCTTACACTGCTGTGATCAGCAGCTGTCCTTACCTGTGGCTGGGTGAGGGTGTGTGAGGTTGAGTCAGCTTCTTAGCTTCAATTCAAGAGGAATTGTCAACTGCTTCCCTAACCATTAGCTTTCACTGAGGACTCATCAAGCACCCATCCTAAGCCATTAACATTCCTTTGTCCAGTCCCCAAACTGTGATCCAGCATTTGTTAACAAATAGTCTTTTTTGGGCAGAAACCCCGCAACAGAACGTTCTTAAGAAAACTCTACTGTGCATGAATGTCAGGAAATTCCATCTTATGGTGGCATTTCCCTCTTCTAAACAGTCGTTGTCCTGACCTTTGCAACTCCTTTATGAAGGAAAGCAATAATTATACACCTTGAATTTGGAAGACAGAAGTGAAATTGACGTTGGCTTAGTTGTAGTGAGGTTACATAAATTTACATGCTTAAGAGTCCTGACTATTTGCTGCTTTCTCAACCAAAGATTTCTGAAATTAATCAGCTTTGTAGTTCTTTTCTGGATCATCTTTGATAGTTAATCTGTTTAGCGAATTTCATTGACTTTCATTTCACACTGCCCAAGTGTTAACCTTCATTTTCATCAAGAAGAACAGGTTTTATGGCTTCTCAGTGAAGAATCTGAAGCAACAAGATGCTCACTACTGTCGTTCTTTTTAAAAAAGGCCTTTAAGAAAGCCTGTAAGATCAAACATCTTTGAAGTAGGCGAAAATGGTGTCACTAACAAAGAGGAGGAAAATGACTTAATAAGACAAGGTATGTACAAAATAGCAGAAAGCAAGACACTTCCATATTGCAAACAGCTCCCCCCTTTTTATTTTGCACCTGGGCCCTTGCAAAAAGCAAGCCACTGCACAGTTCTTTGGAATTTAAATGAGCAACAAAATGTACTGCATACCAATTTAAAAGGTTCTACAACAGGTAGCAAGCGTTCTGTGCAAACTAATTCCCAGCTGTGTGGGTTCCCATAGACCTGAGTTGTAGGAGCATTATATCCACATCTGAAATTTCAGGGTAAGCTTCTATGACTGTTTCTATTTTAAAATGTTCTGAATTCATGTTTGTTGTAGAAGATTTATGTTTTAATATTGTAAACTTTTGAACATAGTTTTGATAATTTTTTGTTTAAATTATTTCTACTCTGTGACCTTTGGGTGAAGGGCAAACTATAAATAGGGCAAATACCTGTGTGCCTCCTCCATGAGAGGTCAGGAGTGTGGCAACATGGGCCTTTTCTGCAGCACCTCCCTTCTCTCCCCAGGGAGGCTCACCTGGCACCTTCATTATACTTATTTAGGTGCCAAGCAGAATACATACATACATGCCTAGTTGCTCCCAGTCCACACCGAAGCAGAGAAACATTCAGATAGTTTACAGTTGCAGAAGATAAGGCTCAATGAAACAGTTCTGGGCGTAGATATATACAGCCTGTAGGCTTTTGCAGATACAGATATACACAGATACATACAAGTACAAAGTATTTTTGTTGCTCTAAATAAATCCAGCAGTTCAAGATACAAAACTGGACATTAACGGACTCTACTACTGAGCTGATATGCATTAAGCACAGATATAGTTGGTGCACTGGGCCATTAGCAACTGGCTTGATGGACCCTGAACCTGTGATTAGCTCATCCATGAATGATATACACTCATGAAAGAAATTAACCGCTTTCCATGTCCAGTAACTCCAATATCTTGTTGACCATTGATAGAGACAGAATAACAGGCAAGAAAGACCACTATCATACAGCAGTTAAGAATGTGAAGAAACAGTCAGTGCTGCTTCAAAACAGGAAGATGCAATAATTCAGCTATGGCCCTCTCACCTGCAATAAGGGAACAAAAATGGCACTTTCACTCTCAGGTTGGGGGTGAATTTGCAACATCCTGCCTCACCTGCAAAGAAGCAGTGCTTTGCCTCAGGGGAGGATTTGGGTATTAGCACATGGGCTGTCTGGTCCAATAAGGACCAGGTTTTTTAAAGTGATTCCACCACACATTCTTCCCACTTTGTTACATTGCCCTCTCCCTACCTTTAGAGTATGAGCTGTGCTTTTTGGGGGAGCTGAGTAGGAATTTTGGGAGGAGCCCCTGCGTAGTCTTCAGGGTCCCTCTTTTTTGCTTACTGTTGCAGTGGCATTTTTTGGATTTGGCTCAGTTGACATTTAGTCCTAGCAGGTGAGAGAATTTAAGTACTTATGCAACTTAACAGAGATGGTTTACATACTGCAAACTGTTTTGGATCTTCAAAAGGTGCTGCATGGATGCTATTTATTAGTATAATCAAAGCAAGACTATTCAGACTGAACAGTCCTAGGTTGGACTGACATACAGTGGTGCCCCGCAAGACGAATGCCTCGCAAGACGGAAAACCCGCTAGACGAAAGGGTTTTCCGTTTTGGAGGTGCTTCGCAAAACGAATTTCCTATGGGCTTGCTTCGCAAGACGAAAATATCTTGCGAGTTCCTGCGGGTTTTTCCCCCTCCCCCCCTTTTTCTAAGCCGCTAAGCCGCTTATCAGCTGATCCGCTAAGCCGCTAATAGCGCTAATCCGCTAATGGGCTTGCTTCGCAAGACGAAAAAACCGCAAGACGAAGAGACGCAAGACAAAGGCGAGGCACCACTGTATGCAGCTAATTCAGGTGGAACAGTCCTAATGGTGGTAGAATGGCATGGACTTTGCAGAAGTTATGTATCCCTTTGTTGAATGCTCTTCTAGGTAAATAATATCTTCTCCATATTAGAGGAAAGTGATATCAGGAAGGGAAAGGTTACTTTAACTGTTTGGTCTGCTACAATAAACTTAATCTTGTAAGCATCTATTTTTAGATGGGAAAGCTTTCAAAAGTGGAACCTCTCCTCCCCAATCCTGAAGTGGTACAGTTCACTCTATGTTCCTCTGCATATGAGGCCTGTCCATACATGCACAGTTATCAAAATTCCCTTGGATATTCAAATGCCACATGAATGTCAAGAGTTTGAAAGGTTTGGAATGAGGAACGAGGCTGGATGGGTGGGTGGATGAACAGATGGTACTGCAGGGTATAACCAGAGCTGGCCCTACAATTATTATTATTTATTGAATTTATATACCACTCTATACCTTGAAGTCTCAGGGTGGACCATAGAATAAAATCAAAATACAGAACCATAAAATACATAATCAAAATGACAACAATACCCCCCCAAACCCCCGCATTTTATGACTGCCTCAGGCAGCAGATGCTGGAGGCAGTGGTGGCAGCCCCCAGCTGTTCCCCCTAACTATACCTTTCTGTTAGAGGGCAGGCAACCCACAAACTACCCTGCTGCCCTGTGGAGGGCTCCATTCTGTTTATACTATTGAAGGAAGAGTCCACTGTCAGTCCAGTTGGCTTCTGTATGTAGGCACCATCTTGTCCTTCCGACCTCAGGCAGCAAAAGCTCTGGGGCGGCCCTGTGTTGACATTTAAGGGTTGACATCATACAGCTTTTTGAATGACTGCTAACCCCTGCACTTCTCAGAAAGGGTGCATTGCAAGCACCAATCCTTTTAAAAAGTATATTGAGTCGGAGAGATGCTAATGCTGTTGGCGGTGGAATGCCTGAAAAGTTTTAAGTGGCATGTACAGCACAGACACAAATAGACAGGCCTGACATTTGCTCAGCTTTTTCTTTAATCAATTTTGTGACAGTAAGACATATATCTGTTTAAGACAAGGACCATAACCAAACACATCAAAGCACATCTCTTTTTCTCCTTCCCTCCTACTTTTGGGGTGGGTAGTGGAGAGACTAATCCCGACTCAACGGAACTCAGCACATATAAGAACCCAGCCACATTTTTTTTTTACTTTAAAGAAATGCATATTTTCCTCTCCCAGAGTAGTATGGAATCACACTGCAATATTCATAAGCTTTAGTGTAGAAAGAAATACAGCTAAGGAAGTAACATCAGAAGAGCCCTGCTGGATCAGACCAAAGGCCCATCTGGTTCCCCATCCTCTTCTCACGCAGAACCACCAGATGCCCATGGGAAAGCCTGCAACACTGGGACCTGAGTGCAACACTCTCCCAAGTTGTGCTTTGCAGCGGTGGACATGAAAGTGGTTTATAAAATTCCATCTGCTGTGCAGAGTTGATAGACAGAATTTTGCTTGGTTTTCCAGATCTTCAGGTCAACCAATGGAACTAATTTGCAGGAGATTCTTGACAGGAAGAAGAAAGCACTCCTACTCCACCATGCACAACTGAGTCCACAGAAGTTCACAGGCACAGGAGATGGTGATGTCCTCTCCCTAATGCTAATGCTGAACATGAGAGTATATCTATGCCTTCTGTATGTCTCCTCCCCACCTCAATGTTCTAATGAATGCCTCAAGGTCAGGGGCTGGAGCCTGCTGCTGTGATGTCACCTTCATGTATGTTCATTATTTTAAAACTGAATGCCTTAAAAAGCTTTCAGATGACATATGGGAGCTATGTCTCTCAACAGCTAATTGCTGCAGTGGTTGTATTGAAGCTTTGCATTCAGAAGAAGTGTGCTACTGAAAACCAGCTGCTGAAGTTGAACTGCAGCTTTTCAGACGGCTGTTGGAGCCAAATGCTCAGTGGTCCAGGGTTCTATTTTCAACATCTCGAGATAAGGCTGAGAGGGGCACCAGTGTGAAATCATGGGAGTTAGGCAATGATATATTGAGAGGGAGATATAAAATGGGTGAAGTCACACAAAAGGATGTTTTGGTTTGCCATCTTGATTCAAAAAGGCATCCAGTCTCCAAACAGTGATGGTGTCTGCTGTCCCAACTTTGGAACCCTCGTGTCAAGTTTGGTAATGATAATATCTCTAGAGGTGGCAGAATCTATGCCAAAATTCAGGTGAATTCACATTTTCAGTCTTTAACGTCCCTCGAAGGACAGCCAAATTTAAATAACAATTTGACACACAGCTGTGAGGCATTTGCGAGCTTTTTTGCGGAGAAGGTCCTGTTGCTCCGCCATGTCCTCCCTGCCAATTTGGATACAATAAAGGAACTGGAGGCCCCTCGACTGTCCTCGGGTCCAGTATTGGACCACTTCGACCGGATATCCCCAGCCAATGTGGACAGACTCCTCCGAGCTGGAAAGCCCACCACCTGTCCTCTCGACCCGTGCCCGTCTTGGCTGATTACAGCATGTCCAGACGAGGTGCGGGCCCTCCTGGGGGATATCATCAATTTATCCCTTGGCACCGGGACATTCCCAGGGGAACTGAAGGAGGCAGTGGTGCGCCCGCTCTTAAAGAAAACATCATTAGATCCCTTAGATCTATCCAATTACTGCCCGGTTTCCAATCTTCCATTCCTGGGTAAGGTGATTGAGAGAGTGGTTGCTGAACAGCTTGGTAGGTTTCTGGATGAAACATTGGCTCTGGATCCATTCCAGTCCGGCTTCCGTGCTGGTCATGGGACCGAGACGGCTCTGGTTGCCCTAACAGATGATCTTCGTAGACAGCTGGATCAAGGCGGGTCAGGGCTGCTGATTCTTCTAGATCTGTCAGCAGCTTTTGACATGGTCGATCACGAACTCCTGGACCACCGCCTTGCCGACGTGGGGATCCAGGGCACAGTCCTTCAATGGCTGCGCTCGTTTCTCTCTGGTCGGGGACAGAGGGTGGCGCTTGGGGGGGAATTGTCATCGCGCCACTCCTTGGTGTGTGGAGTGCCTCAGGGTGCGATTCTCTCCCCGATGCTTTTTAACATTTTTATGCGCCCCCTCGCCCAGCTTGTCTGGAGTTTTGGGCTGGGCTGCCATCAGTATGCTGATGACACCAAACTCTATCTGTTGATGGATGGCCATCCTGACTCGGCCCCAGACACACTGATCAGATGCTTGGAAGCTGTGGCTGGATGGTTACGTGGGAGCCGGTTGAAGTTAAATCCTTCGAAGACAGAGGTCCTCTGGCTGGGACGGGACGATATGGAATTGAGGGGGCAACTCCCATCTCTTGCGGGGGTGCAATTAGTGCCAGCACCGTCCGTTAAGAGTTTGGGTGTAATCTTCGATACCTCCCTCTCCATGGAGGCGCAGATTGCAGCTATTACAAAGGCGGCATTTTTTCATCTCCACCAAGCTAAGCAGTTGGCTCCTTACCTCTCTCGCCCTGACCTAGCCACTGTGATCCACGCGACGGTCACCTCCAGACTGGATTATTGTAACTCGCTCTACGTGGGGCTGCCCTTGAGACTGCCCTTGAGAATGCCGCAGCGAGACTCCTTACGGGGTCTTCGCTGCGAGATCACATTCATCCGGTGCTATACCAGCTGCACTGGCTCCCAGTGGAGTACAGGATCAGGTTTAAGGTGCTGGTTTTAACCTTCAAAGCCCTATACGGCCTAGGACCCTCGTACCTACGGGACCGCCTCTCCTGGTATGCCCCACAGAGGAACTTACGGTCTTCAGATAAAAACATCTTGAAGGTCCCAGGCCACAGAGAGGTTAGGCTGGCCTCAACTAGAGCCAGGGCGTTTTCGGCTGCGGCTCCAACCTGGTGGAATGCTCTGTCACAAGAGACAAGGGCCCTGCAGGACTTGACATCTTTCCGCAGGGCCTGCAAGACAGAGCTGTTCCGCCAGGCCTTTGGTCAGGGCGCAGCCTGACTCCCTCCTTTGGCAATCTTTACAAAACTTTAGTTTATGGTTGCCATCAATTTTGATTTTAATTAATTTTATAATGTTTTTATAATGTTGTACTACTTTAGTGTTGTTAGCCGCCCTGAGCCCGGTTTCGGCTGGGGAGGGCGGGATATAAATAATTTTTTTAAATATTATTATTATTATTATTATTATTATTATTATTATTATTATTACGTTGTACTGGAGCTGACTGAGCCCTTCAGATCAGTCAGATCAGTTCTGTTCTGGCCTGTCAATAAACAAGAGCTGTTTGAAGAATCGCTGTGTTGTCTGATATGTTCACCCACAACTTAACACCTGGGCCTCTAGTTTTTACAAGTAATCAGTTTATCAACAAGTTATAATGCTAAAAGGACAGCGATGGTAGACAGTGCTAATGGTACTGTTTTAAACAATTGATAATGTACTATGCAAAACAAAATTGAATCAGAGCAGATATAGGAGTTTTGTAATAGTTCATTGGGCTGCCTTTAAAGACTACAGCTAGTGTAGAATGTGGCCACTAGGAACAAGAATGTGTGCCTTTGGTCAGGGCGCAGCCATCAATTTTGATTTTAATTAATTTTATAATGTTTTTATAATGTTGTACTACTTTAGTGTTGTTAGCCGCCCTGAGCCTGGTTTCGGCTGGGGAGGGCGGGATATAAATAAAATTTATTATTATTATTATTATTATTATTATTATTATTATTATTATTATTTTGGTCTGGCATCTTGATTCAAAATGGCAGCCAAAGGTTGACAAGGCCTGCATCCCTCACCTTTGGAACTCTCATGCAGAATTTGACAATGACATTTTGAAAGGCATCTGAATGCATGGAGAAATAATGGACAAATGGGTAAACTATCTTCTACACTGTATACTAGAAGTATATGAGTGTGCATTTGGTTTGCAAGCTGCTCTGACGAAAGTGACGAGGAAATGCTTCAAATAAATAAATGAATATGAAAATGAAGGTATATGGGTGCATGAGTCTACATAAAACATCAGATCCATTTCAGAACATACCTGGATTTTTAGAACTTCCCATAAAATCATTCAATTTGATTCAGTTTTTGTATCTATATCAAGCTGTGTGCTCTACACAGGAAAACTGGACAAGCTATAAAGATCTCCCCCCCCCCCCCCCATCCTAAGGCTGGAAGAAAATAGATCAGCTTCTGATTCTCCACACATACATTTTCAGCAGGCTTTTTTTTGATAATATGTGTGAAAGGCAATGCAGAATGTGTCAAATTAAGGCGTTAATTTAACTCACTATAATTTGAGAGGACCTTGAAGGCAACATTATTATTTTTTGCTATTTTTAAATAAAATGTTTACAAGTACACTAGGAACACTTAAGAATGTAAGTGTTATAGCCTTCAATGTATTGTTCCAACTGAAGGAGCCTGTTATTCCTTTCTTAAATGAAAATATAAACATGCGTATTTTCAGACAAGCTAATTCAATGCATGACTTCAATTATCATCTTAATTCCAAGGAATCTCAAGTTTCTGGTTCTCCGTGAGGGAAAGAACATATTTTATGAAGCTCATTCATCCTAAAAATGTTAGTGTAAGTCAGAACTATAGTGGCACCGTAGCAAATCCCACTGAGTTCAGTAGACATAATTGCAGGTAAGTGCGTATGGGAGCTGAAGTTACCTGTGTTCCAGGACTTCTAAGAACCCACTTCCCATTGAAGCCCCTAACGCTCTCTGAAAACCCATGTGACAGAAAATATTTTCATTCAACCTGCATTTTTAAGTGCACTTACCTTTCTGCCAGACTGATACATAGATTGGAAAATAATTATATTACAGAAAGTGCAGTTCTCTGAATTTTATGATAGAGCTCTTTACAAAGCAAAACGAATCAGCACCCCAAAATGCATTAAATAAACCCAAAATGCATTACATAAAATATATATTTTGTGATAATTTAAATATGCACAATTTAAATACATATTTAAATACAGATTATTATTTTTTAACTAGGGAATGTCCTCCTGCTTACTCTGCTTGTCAGGCCCCATCTACCTGCCTCATTTTCCTTCACAGGATTTCCCAGAGTTTCCCTCTCCGGGATAATGTCATCTCCCTGCCTCTGTTTATCCTCAAGAGGACAACTTATCCGTGCCTCAGTTTCCTTCCCTCAGAACTTCCCTCTGAATGACCCAACACGACCCTCTCCAAGACAATGTGTTATTTCCTTCTGAGATTCCAAACCAACAAAAGAGTCATAATATCCCACCCTAATAAACAGCACAGCACCCACCCACAGGTTTCCATCAAATGGACAATAATCTCTCTCTTGTTTTCTTGCTAGAAAAAAAGGCTTCCTTGGTGCAGAGACAGAAGGAGAAGACCTGCCCATCCTGGCAGGTCTTGGAGTCAACTCACCCCCCCCCACACCATCCTTTTCAGATTGTTGTGAACATACAATGGAATAGACTTCTGCACACATCCAAAATAGACATCCAAAGTGGACATTGACCACTCAAGCTAATAGCCCCTGTTGTTAAAGTAGAACGAAAGAAATACAGTGGTACCTCGGGTTACATATGCTTCAGGTTACAGACTCCGCTAACCCAGAAATAGTACCTCGGGTTAAGAACTTTGCTTCAGGATGAGAACAGAAATTGTGCTCTGGCGGTGCGGCGGCAGCGGGAGGCCCCATTAGCTAAAGTGGTGCTTTAGGTTAAGAACAGTTTCAGGTTAAGAACGGACCTCCGGAACAAATTAAGTACTTAACCCGAGGTACCACTGTAATAGAGAAGCAGGGAAATTTATTGTTGGCCAAGCAGGGGCACAACCTAAATAGGAAACCTATATAGTTCTTACAGCTGAGGATAGCTAGCATCCACCTTGGGCTAGGATGAGTTCAAGATCAGGAAAGCTTTTGTCACCAAAAACAGATACCGGAGCATACAGTTCCAATTGCGTAGTTTCTCAGTTCTTGTTCCTAACACACCCCAAAGATAGCATAGATCACTTGAGATGCTGGCCATAGTCTTAAGGCTGCTTTGGCACTCTACTCCAGTACTCCACACCTTGACTTTCTAACCTTCTTTGCCTGCCATGAATTGTGCTACAGTTCTGCAAATATTGTGACTTGGGTAGCTGTAGTTTAAACAGGGGTGAGAATGTGCTGTTATGTCACTATGGCTGGCATAATGATAATGTTGGCCCTGGTAGAAGATACAAAGGTGCAGTGTTTAAAAACCAGCAAACCTGTCCTGGCATGTAAGTTAAGGATGACTTTTTAATGTTAGCCCTCACCATAAATATTGTGCAAATGGAATCTAGCAGCGACACTTTTATGAAACGCATCCTGTTTTATGGCCCAAGGCAGCTCTTATTAACACAGATGGAAGCTTCCCATTAATTTTTATTGAAGTTAGACATCAGCTGATAAAGTAATATCTTCCTTGAAAGAGCATTAAAGAAGAAACTTTGCCCCTGGTTTAGTTATCTGTTTGGAAAGTTGATCACAGTTTGGGTGATGTCACTAGATATATGTCAGCTGAGATTTCGGAGACCTGGATTGATCCCAGTGCTTAACAATAACAATAACAACAGGCTTCTAGGAATTTCTAATAAATATTCTGTGATTATATATATATATATCTTACAAGGACTTTATTAGATAATACATAAAATTGCTCATTACCACATACATACATTAAGGAAGGGGGAGATATTTAATTTGATTCACATTTAAAGGCAAAACTACATAATTTACCCTTTCTGAAACACAGCCATCCTTCAGAATTTGCACTTCTCTGAATTTTGCAATGCAGTTCTCGTCTTGTAACATGTACAAAAATGCTTATACCAGGGTTAAGTGTGCCTAGAAATGCACATATTTATTAAACTGACATACAGTGGTACCTCGTGTTATGGACGGGATCCATTCCGGAGGCCTGTCCGTAGCGTGAAATTCCTGCAACTCGAAGCTCTGTGTTTGTGCAGGCGCATGGCGCGATTTAGCGCTTCTGCACATGTGCAAGTGGCAAACCCCGGAAGTAACCCGTTCTGGTACTTCCGGGTTGCCGCAGGACATAACGCGAAAAGATGCAATATGAAGTGGACGCAACACGAGGTATGACTGTACAAATATGCATTACATTAAGGAAACTTTTATATATATATATGGAGAAATTGCGTACCAAAATGTATAACTGAAGAGAAATTTGCACTGAAATGCAGATGAATTTTCATGAGGATGTCTCTTATGCACCCATACACCCTGCCTGTCCTAATTCAGTAAGGGTGTCCAGTTTTCACTACAAACAACAACCCCACTCACAAATACTGTTAGTAGTAGCATGACTAGCTTGGCCCTTAGACTACAAGTTCATTGTGAGCGGGGACATTTCCTTTTAATCTATGGAAAGAACCATATACACAGTTGTATATGTACTACTATTTTTTATGTCAACTGCTTGAATTTTTTAAATATTAAATTACAATGTATAAAACATTTCTAAATAAATAAAGTGCTACTGCTGCTACTATTACAATTAAACATAGAACTGTACAGTTGGAAGATATTCCGAATGTCACCAACCCAACTCCCTGCAATGCAGGGATCTCAACTAAAGCATCCATGACAGGTGGCTATCCAACCTCTGCTTAAAAACCTCCAATGAATGAGAGTCCACCACCTCCCAAGGGAGACCATTCAACTGCGGAACAGCTCTTCCCATCAGAAAGTTCTTCCTGAAGTCTAGTCAGAATCTCCTTCCTTGTAACTTGAAACCATCAGTTTGGGTCCTACCCTCCAGAGCAGGAGAAAACAAGGCAGCTCCATCCTCCGTGTGATAGCCCTTTAGATATTTGAAATGGCAATCATATTTCCTCTCAATCTTTTCTTATCTGGGTCAGATGTACCCAACTCCCTCAACCCTTCCTCATAAGGCCAGGTTTCCAGACCCTTGATCATCTTGGTCGCCCTCCTCTGCACACATTCCAGCTTGTCAATATCCTTCTTAAACTGTGGTGCCCAGAACTAGACACAGTATTCCAGGTGTGGTCTAACATTCACTTTAGGAAATTGCAGTTTCATTACATGTACATTTATGGAAACAGCATCATGCACATACAGTGGTACCTTGGTTTTCCAACAGCTTAGTACCCGAACAACTCAGAACGCAAACACTGCAAACCCGGAAATAGGTGTTCCGGTTTTCGAACTTTGCCTTAGAAGCCAAACGTGCTCCTGAGCTTCCATTTTCACTGTTGTGCAGCTCATTTGAGTCCCTCACATAGTAATTAAGGCTTTTTTCCTCTCGTTTTACCCTTGTGCAGCAAATTTAATCCCCCCCATCATAATTAATTTTGTTAATCCTGTTTTACCCCTGCACAGCAAATTTAAGTTCCCCCATCGTAATTATTTTTTAAAATCCCGTTTTACCCTTGCGCAGCAATTTTAAGTCCCCCCATCACAATTATTCCCCCCCCATCCTGTTTGTATCCTTGAGCAGCTAATTTAACCCCCCCATCATAATTAAAGCCTTCTGTTTCTGATTGCAGTGTTCTGAGATGATATTTGATGTTTTTGTTTTTGCTATTTTTTGTGTTTTTGTTTGTGTGGCTTTTTCATTTTTGTGACGGTGGCTTGTGTTTCGTTTTATGATTGAGTGACTGTGGAAATGGATAAAAGCCCCCCATCCAAACAATGACTATCATCAGTGCAGGTAAAAAAAATAATTAATTTTGATTTTTATCACCTACAATACTGTCTTATTTATTTTATAGTACAGAACATTGATTATTGCTTTCATTTTATGGATTGATGGTCTTGTTAGGTAGTAAAATTCATGTTAAATTGCTGCTTTAGGGGTTGTTTTTAAAAGTCTGAAACGGATTAATCTGTTTTGCATTACTTTCTATGGGAAAGTGCGCCTTGGTTTTGGAACAGACTTTGGGAACCAATTAAGTTTGAGAACCAAGATACCATTGTATTCTATTTGTTTGCTTCTACAATGTTGCTCAAAAGAAATGGCTTTCAATGAGCTGAGTGAAATTTTATTTTACCCTAATATCACCCAAACATCATTTTTGTACCCCAAACTGTTACTGCAACCACTGGCTGTTTCTTCTTGTACTTGGATTTAACTGGTGTCATTTTGTCACTATTTCCAAGACCATTTGTATTCATATATTAATTTTCCTTTACCGTCTGCACCAGCGTTTTTTAAAAAGAATGTTAAATCTCAGGAACTGTGGAAATGAAAGGGGGGCGGTTTTTCTTCATAAAAGCTGCGAACCATGCGAGTGTGTAATATAAAATGGAGAGAGTATGCCCTCTCTTGCTTTATCTAGCACTGACATAGCTGGGAAATTGGTGATAAACAATGGACATTAAGGGACAAATTGTCTGCTATGCAACTTTAGAATGTACCTGAAGTCACAGTTCCCTGCAGTGTCTGCAAAAAGAACTCAAGTGCTGCATTCGGCTGCTTTATGCATTACAAGGATCCCTAAGACAGATTCACACTCAAGTATACCTTTATGCAGACCACATAGCTATCTAGGGTATTTTAGAAAATCAAATGCAGTGCAGGACATCCTATTCATGCCAGTTAAGGAAAACCAGGTAACCTTTCTCTGAATCCTGTCTGATGGCCTGAATAAACCAACTGTTATTAATTAATTATATTGCTATTCCACTTTCTTCCCAAAGGAGCCTAGAGCAGCAAATGCTTAAGTGATAAAATGATTAAAACATCTCAAAAACAATTTCAATGCAGATGCAGATTCGGAATCTCTCAACTTAAAAAAGGATTCTTTGTTGCTTCCAAGATCAATTAGGTGCATAAGGGGTGAGAGGACATTTCAGGGATCCTGGCCCCAAGCCGTATATACCACAACCAGCAACTTCACCTTGGCCTACGTTTGCTCGGCTCTCTGTATGAAATTATGAAAAGAACAAGGGAGGAGTCCTCTTGCAGCAGTTCAGAGACAAGAGCAGGTCTTTCCTGGCCTTCCAAAATTTAAGGAGGAATTCAGGTGACTAGAATATCAGAAGCATCTTGGTCTGCAAGCTTGATGGGTCGGATGCCAGAGCTGAGGTGAAGGAAGAGGCAGGAAACATACTGGCCATGTATTGAGGGCTATAGCGCAGTGCTCTGTCAAGCAAGTACAGCTGTCTGTCTTTCTTTTCTGCTCCTTTGCTCTCCTACTCTTATGTACTTGGCAGGACGGAAGAGCAAAGGCTCGTTAACAACAAGATCCAAAGCTCATTGTATGGAATAACTTTCATGAAAGCTGATCAAAACTGCAAGGATAATATTTAAGTGAACATATCAAGGAGGTCAGCAGATTAAGTGGGGGGGGGGGGAGAGAAAAGGCCTGTGTAGCAATCCTGTCCTAAGAAATGTTTATAGATTTGACTGTGTTTGCTGCTAGATGCAGCCACAATTAAAAAAGAAGGGGAAAGAGAAGAGGGGGGGGGGGAGGAGGAGAGAAACAATTTTCTCCTAACATAATGCATTTTAATGTTATTTTCACTAAAGCATACATTTTTATGCACACTCTCCCCTTAAGCAAACATTTTTGTACCCATTGTTTGGCTGGAAGAGTGCAAGTTTTGAAAGATTTACGGTTTACAGACTTCTACAAGCAATTCTTTTAAAGGACAAACTTTTTTTAAAAAAGGGAAAAGAAAGGACCCCCCCCCCCACAACTTTTCACTTCACTGTTTGCAGTAGAAGACAAGATACCTGGTGGGAAATCCACCATAATTAACATTTGCTCACTATGGACAGCTGCCTATTTTGATACGCTCCTTCTTAACTCCACTGAGCACTGGAATGGCAGACTCAGCTCAGTCCTCCCCCCCCCCGCCCCCACTCCCAGTTCTCTTCTCTTTAATTTGTATGTTCTTTAAATGTGAATCATGCTGTGTTTCAGCGTTCAGGCTGGAGCATTAAGCAAGCCATTCTCTTTTCACTTGGTGTGTTCACGTGGGTGAGTTGGGTGCTTCTCAGAGGACTCAAACAGATGCCTCCTTGGCGTTAATGATATTGCTAATCATCTCACTTATCCTCCAAGGATATTTTCTTATGCTTTATATTCCTGTCATGCTATCCCCTCATTACTGAAGAGTGCTATTTTTGAGCATTTAAACTTCATCTTGCTTTGAGTCCCTTTTCTCTTTAAACAAGCATGTGGGCTCCTTCTATGCACACAGAGGCTCTGGCTCAAGCAGATGGCACAGGGCATACTGACATGGGGAATGGGGCTGTTTTATCCTTGCCCCCAAAGGACTCTTTCTGTTTCTCACTGCAGTGCAAGACGCTCTTTCAAAAGCACTTTCCAGTGTGCTGAAGGGAGATGATTCTGTACATAGGATGCATACCTTATATTTGGTAAGAACAATGCTTCTTCTAGCTTAGGGTCATCTGCATCTGCTTTCCCTAACCTGGTGCCCTCCAGATGTTTTGGACCATAGTTTCCATCATCCCTGACCATTGGCAATGCTGGATAGGACTGAGAAGTAGTGGATCTCCTGCCTTGGAGGTTCTTAAGCAGAGGCTGGATGACCATTTAACATGTATGATCTAGATGAGATTCCTGCATTCTTGGAGGTCCTCATGGTCTCTTCCAACTCCACAATTCTATGATATCTGGAATGCAAGGTTGGGGAAGACTGATCTTCACTATAGGGCAGCAGCTCTCCAGGGTTCCTGAGAAAAACCTTTTACTAGGTCCAGTGATATCAGATCTCAGGAACTTTGTGCAAAGCTCTGCTGCTGAGTTATGCTCTTCCTCTTTCTATTTTCTGTTCCCAACAAATCACTATATTTATTTTGTCCCTATGCCTTTTAGGGATGTCTTATTACAGAGGTCACCAACCTGCTGTCCATGGCTGCCATGGTGTCCTTGAAGGCTTTCAGTGCTGCCTTTGGGCAGCTACCACAGAGTTTGAGCTTCTTTTTATTCAAAGTAAGTTTTTAACCAACCACTTGAAACAGCTTTAATGAAACCTACTTTTAGTGGCAAGCATACCCAGGGTGGTATTCAGCTAAGCGTTACTCAGAGTAGACCTACTGAAATTAATGGGCATAATTTAGTCATGTTAATTAATTTAAGCGGGTCTACTCTGAGTAAAATTTAGCTGAATGCCACTCATGGCAAAAAAACATTATTATTATTATTATTACAGTTTATCAGTCAACTTATATAATAAAAAGAATTGATGAGTACTGGAGGATTACTGATAAGTCATGGGCCAGAAACATTCCAGTTCTACCAGGGCCTCCCCTCCCTTTTTCTTTTGTTGTCCAGAAGATTTTTTTTATTAACACCCTGTGTCTCTAATACCTCGAATTTCTAATTAGCTGCTTGGCTAATTGAATTTTAAAGACTAAAATTTGCCATCTGCTAGAAATGGCAGCTGAATTAGATCAGTTCTTAAAATGCAGTCTCCAGTATTTCTGCCATGAAAATTCCATTGGGCATATCATTTTTGTTTTTTGTTAAAAACCTTTTAAATTCTGCTATACTAGTGCGGTAGCTCAGTGTGCATGTGTCTAAGCACCATCATATTTGTAAAAGTTAATATAATTTATCCCATTCTAAAGGGTCATTAAGATTTGCAGGAAACTTTGGCAAGTTTTATTATATTTATTACTGAGATCAAGCATAGTAGAAACTGCTATAAAGTAGGAGAAAGCGGATTCTCCCCATTCTTGCTATTATTCCATGGCTGGATGGATAAATCTGTCAACTTTGGTTTCTTGCAATTTCTCATTTAAATTCCTTTCACCTGATTTCCTTGTCAGGTTACCGTATTTTTTGCCCTATAGGACACACTTTTCCCCCTCCATAAATGAAGGGGAAATCTGTGTGCGTCCTATGGGGCGAATGCAGGCTTTCGCTGAAGCTTGGAGAGTGAGAGGGGTCGGTGCATACCGACCCCTCTCGCTCTCCAGGCTTCAGGAAGCTATCAGCAAGCCTGGGGAGCCCGCGGGAGTTCCCGCAGGGCGCCCTAGGCTGCGGATAGCAGCCTGCTGCCCGGAGCGCGCTGAAGACGCAGCGGGGGGGGGGGGAATAATTTTTTTTCTTTATTCCCCCCCAAAAAAACTAGGTGCGTCCTATGGGCCGGTGTGTCCTATAGGGCGAAAAATACGTTACTTTTTTTTTAAGTATGAAAATTTCTTGGCATTTTTGTATGCATGCTTTCAGTATACACATTTGTGCACATACTTTTTGCCCAATATTCACAGATTCTGCAAGTCATTTTCCCAATGCAAGGTTTTTGCTTATGTTATTTTACATAATGCATTAAGTTTTGGACACATTCCACCTAATACATGCTTTGCAAATCCCATTTCTTGGCTGAAAAATTAGGAGAGCTGCAATTTTTTTAATGATAACTGTGTTCCGGTTCACATATTGTTTCAGGAAGTATGGATTGTGTACCCACCCCCCACCCCCACTCCATTCCTAGGCACATATATTCGCAAAATTCTCCCATTTAAAGTTTGCTGCCTTTGTCAGAGGCTGCAATTCTCCTGAATACCACAGGAAGGGATAGTGCTTTTGTGCTTGGGTTCTGTTTGCGTGTTTTCAACAGGCATATGATAGAATAGACATGCCATTGGCCTGACCCAGCAGACTTGACTTCTGTTCTCCCCAGATTTAGGGTTTCAAATTACCTGGCTGGGTTGCCCCATGCCATTCTCTGGTTACCAGAAAGACCACCACTATCTTTTCCCTTTAGTGCTCTCCTACTATTGTTGAGTTAGGGCACTGGCGAATGAAGGGGGGTGGGGGAGCGGGTCGCCCTGGGTGCCATCTCTGGCAGGGTGCCATCGCAGCTGCCCCCTGGGACACGCACTGTGCACCCCCCAGGATGTGCACCACACCCCTGGACGTGCGTCACGCCTCCGGGACACGCAATAGCCATGCCCTCATCTGTTCTCTGGTCCTGGTAGCTCCGCCACTGAGTTAGGGTTAGCATCAAACCCTCCCTGCCTGCACCCACCCTGATCTTGCCTGTTGCTGTACCTAGAACCCTGGTGGGTAAAGTTGAGAGATTAACACACACACCCTACACGCACCCCTAGTCTCCATAACACAAGGTCAGCATGCCCTTCCAGGATCCAGTCCTGGGTAGCTGTTGTTTTGCCATTCACTGACCTGGAATTGATTGACCAGCAACATTTTCAACCAAGGGGGACAGTTTCCAAGACTATCTAGGTTATTTGAAGAGGGGGGCAGTGTGGGGGGCAACCAACACCCTGTTGTGGTGCCCCCTTTGTTGATAACAGACCTTTGTCTCCCACCTCCATATCTCTCTCTCTGCCTTCTGTAAGTCTGATGGCTGCTCCCTGGGTCTCATCATCTCCTCCCCTGCTTTGGCAACACATCTTTTGTTTGCACATCCTTTGCTTTGGCACCTGCACCAGCAAAAATAAAGCACAAGTTTGATCCTAAGCGCAGGCAGTCCTCCTCCACTCTCTTGCACAGGGGGACAGGTCCTCACCCTCGTGCCACGCCAAAGTGGCAATATCCTTCAGTGTCACTCACTTCAGGGGTAAGCCCCACCAGCTTTCATTCCACTAGCCCAGCTAGATGACTCAGTTCAGCTGGGGTGGAACAGCAAGTGTTGCTGGGGACTGCTAAGTCAGGGCATCAATTTTACAAGGAGGAAGCCCCTTCCTATCTTTTAAATCTGTATTTAGAGTTCTGCACTTTCCAACTCGGCTAATCTCAGCAGAGGATTGTTTTCCAAAGGATTGTGTGTGTGTGTCACTGCCATTCCTTCAAATAGGTGGGGGGGGGGGGGGAGAGAGAGAAGGAAGGCTCAGAACAAGAATCCTGATTCTTGTCAGTGGAATGATTCCCTTCAGCAGGATGGGGCAATTTTGTGTGTGATGGGCTTAACTCTTAAATCAGTGGTTAGGGAAATGGGTTCAGCTTTATGGATTTTGGGTACATGGGATGGTATTCCTTTAGCAGTCTCAAGTGGAAAAATTACTTGCTCCAGATCATCTCACTGAAATATGGAACGTACTTATATTCAGTATCTATGAATAATACACTTAGGGCTTTCATCCGATTAAAGTGTTCTCAGTCAATTAATCAATCCGTCAAGAAAATCCATTAAATCTGCATAAGTCTGCATATAAATAGCAAACTTTGTTTTTTGTTTAAACTTTATTTTAAGATGATGTACTTGGGTTGTGGCAGTTGCTACCTTAGAAGACAGTCTGCTTGCATGCAGTTGAGAAGGCATTGTTTAAGATGGTGCTCAACCTAATCAGTATTTCATAAATACCTTTATTATAAAAAAATATGTAAATAGTGATCTTTGCAGTTCAGCAAGGATTCAAACCCAAGTCTTCCAGTCCTTGTAGCCCAACACTCCACCTACTACACAATGCTAGCTCTCTGAGGTTAGGTGATTGAACTCTGTTGGATTGACTGCAACAACATCTGTGGAACTAAATCTGATTGAACTCAGTGAGGGTTACTTCTGGAGTAGGAATGTACAGGATAGAACTGTTAGCCACTTGGCTACATAAGCTGTCAAAAGCAATGCATTGCAGTTTAAAGTTCTAGCAGGCAGCATTGCTATGTGTATACTCAGGCCCGAGACAAAACTAGGCCCAGAAATAATAGCAAAACCCAAGGGATGGGGCCTAATGGAAAAGTAGAATTCTTACACATGTCCGATGTCTCTAAAAAATTATGTCCTGGTGAACTGCAGCCAAGCATTCTGTGACCCATAGATCTACTTTTTTGGATTTGAAAAGCCAGAAGGATGACTAAGGAAAGGGATGCTGTGAGGATAAAATGGGAGAATCTTGTGCATTTGGACTGAACCTGCTTTGAAGGCGGAAAAGAAAGGAAGGAATGTTCACCAAGCAAAACCAAACAATAATCAACTATGATGTGTCTAAGTCTAATGCAGTTTTCTATTAGGTTCCTTGCATGGACACTTCAAAATGACACAATTTGAGCTTTCAGGGAATCCTGAAATTATATATGTATGTGTGTGTGTGTATGGAAAATTTTAAGATAAGGGGAAGAATCTGGGCCATCTGCAGCTCCTCTGTCATAATTATTGTTGCAATTTGCATCTGCTGTCTGTGAAGATTAATAAGCGATTTTAAATAACTATTTAAGCACCCCTAATTAAAATAATTGTTAGATGAGTAAGATCATATAATTGTTAGCAATTAAGTTATTGGATTTTAATACAGGGATGTGTGAGCTTGTATCCAAATCTTTAGACAAGGAGTAATATGGTATTTTACATTTTAAAGCTTTGTTAGACTCGGGTGTGCGTGTGGGGGGGGGGAAGGCTCAATTTAATGGATATTCTGCTTATTCATCCCTTCCATTCATTTGGCACAATGACAGAATAAGCTGCATTATCTTTTTCCAAGTATATATTAGTCACTCAAAATGGGGAGAATGATACTTAAAGCTTTTAGAAAATGACTAGAGGTGGGGAGGAGAGCATGGGGAATCTGAAGTGACATAAAAATTGGTTGTTTTTGGTCATTACATGCACATTTGGGTGCATAATACATCAACATGAATTCTAATGTTTTCTCGCGAATATTATAAAGTCAAGTAGCATGGCTATAAAATATTGTATTAAGTGCAATAAAACAATAGGAAGCTGAAATAAGATGAAGTGGAACTTAACCACCTCTTTGGAGTTTGTTGCCTGTATTAACCGAATAAAGAGGGACACAGACGGTAGAGAAAGGATGAAGGATTTTTTACTTGTGATATCTTTAGGATGCAGTTGTAAACCAGGGGTAGGAAATCTTTTTCAGCTTGAGGGCCACACTGCCTCCTGGTCAACTTTTCAAGGGCCACATGCCAGTGGTGGGCAGGCCAGATGGGAAAATGGGCAGTGCAATAGATATAAATGTTACCTTTGTACAGTAGGCTACACACCCTTATCTGTCTCCCATGCAGACAAGCAATATGAATCATCACAGTTTGAGGATGTTTTCCAACCAGGTTAAATTACTTGAGGTGCAAAGCAAGGCTGGTGAGAGACATGATCAAGGTGTCTCCCCTGCCAGGTAAGTATGTGGAAGAGTGGCAGACGCAGTTGATGGACTATATGGAATTGGCAGAAATGACTGGCAGGATTCGAGATTTGGGAGAAGAGACAACGGAAGAAGACTGGAAAAAAATTTAAGGATTATTTACAAAAACATTATAAGTTGTATGAATGTTAAGAATCTGCATGACTTGGAAATTTTTGCTCCTGCAACTAGATTGGGAAAATAGAAAATTAAGTTATAAGTAAGAAAAAGGTGAAATTTAAAGTTATTTTATGTATTATTCTAAGGCATAAATATTTGAAAAAAGGTACTTTAAATCTAGAAGTAAAATATTTTGAAAGATACAAATAAGACACGAAATAAGGTAATAATTTGCTGACATGTTTATTGTAAAGAACGCAGGGTGAGGGAGATGTGGGGAAATCCAGTTAACAATGTAAAAATGCATTTTGAAAGTTGGATCGCTTTTTCTTTTTCTTTTTTCATTTTTCTGTAAATTGAAAATGTAATAAAAATTTTAATAAAAAAAAGGAGGCCAAAAAAAAAAAAAAAAAGGCTGGTGAGAGACATGGTCTGGGGAGATGCAATGTTGCTTAGGAAGAGTTGCAAGTGTCAGAGTCCTGGAGGGCCACATTGACCTCTCTGCTGGGTCTGAGGTTCACGTAAATATTGTCTTTGAAATGTAGAGCAGGATTTAATATCTAAATTAATAATAAGTAGCAAGCAAAGCACACTAGCTGAACCTGCAGGTATTGCAGATTGGATCTGAGGGCTTGTGTGAACAGAAAGTGAAAAGATATTAGTTCTGTCCCATGAACTTTTCTGCAATGTATCCAAACATTTTTGGCAGTGCATGTTATAGCACAGTATGAGAAACATGGTTAATTAGGAAGATACAGGACCAAAGGTCAGTGGAGCAGGCTTGATGCCAGAAAAGCACAACTCTGGAGTGAAGTGACAGTAACTGATAAGGACTGCAGATGCTACAGAGGAGAGGGTTAAAATTCAGAGTGGTTCTGAAACCACAGGTGGGTATTAAGAACATGAAAAGAGCCATGATGGATCAGACCAAAGGTCTATCTAGTCCAGCATTTTGTTCCCATGGTGGCCAATTACAGTAGTCAATCAGTGTCCCATGGGGGAGCCCACAAGCAGCACATGAGAAAAACAGCACTCCCCACTTGCCAACCCTGGAAACTGGTATCCAGAGGCATACAGCTTTGATGCTGGAGACACTATCACCATCATTGCTAATAGCCACCTTTAGCCTTATCTGACATGAAGTTGTCTAATCTCTTTTTAAAGATGACCAAGTCAGTGGCCTTTACTACACCTTGTAGCAGAGATTTTCATGCTGATCTCCTTTCATTTGCCCTAAAATCACCCACCATTAGATGACCCTGTATTCTCATACCATGAGAGGGACAGAGAAAACTTCTATTGATCTGCTTCCTCAACACCATGCATAATGTTATGCCTCTCTATCATGTTTTGCCTTACTTTAAAAAGGTAAAGGGACCCCTGACCATTAGGTCCAATCATGGCCGACTCTGGGGTTGCGGCGCTCATCTCACTTTATTGGCCGAGGGAGCCGGTGTACAGCTTCCGGGTCATGTGGCCAGCATGACAAAGCTGCTTCTGGTGAACCAGAGCAGCACACGGAAACGCCATTTACCTTCCTGCCGGAGCGGTACCTATTTATCTACTTGCACTTTGACGTGCTTTTGAACTGCTAGGTTGGCAGGAGCAGGAACCAAGCAACGGGAGCTCACCCCGTTGCGGGGATTCGAACCGCCGACCTTCTGATTGGCAAGCCCTTGGCCCTGTGGTTTAACCCACAGTGCCACCCACATCCCTTTGCCTTACTTTAGTACCAAGTAAAATGTGGGTAAAGGAGACACATTTTTGCTCAGTGCTCTTGTCTGAAGAAACTGTACTCCTTCTATTGGATTGGGAACCCTGACTATGAGCATACAATTTATATGTGTGTAGACTCTGTTCAGACATTCAGCTCACATGGGTGGAGGTTAGAAGCATTGGCAATAGGTATGTTCCCACTTCTTGCTTTGGTGAGGGCAAATTGGGATATCTGGACACAGATACTTCCCCCTTCTCCCAAAATGTATGCCCTTGTTATATGCAGTAGCCAGGGACTCTGGATTCAGACCATGCTCATTAAGTAAAGAATTTTATTTTGGAATCTCATTTGCTTTGCTAGTCCAACGTAAGTCCTGGAGTGGACTGCTTCATCATTCACCTGGGGCATGCTGAAATGCTGGTCTGGATCAAGGAAGGGATGTGCCATAGATATGATTTCCTCTACACACAATTAGTGTTGGAGGAAGACCATATTGGAGGAAGACCATATTTTGAAAAATGCAGCAGAAATAGAGGAGCCTTACAATTTCCAGAGACTTGATTCTGAACATGTCAATGAATATATGACTGGAGGGATTTCAGCAGACAATCATTTGCGGAAAGTTAGTTCTTAAAGGTATTCCAGTTCCCACAAAACCTTGAGAAAAGTCTTTTTATGAAAGTAATAGACAAAGAAAACTGGTTTTAAAATAAAAAATAAAATGCCACTTTTGTATATGCTCCTGATACAATGGCAATGCCATGCCAATAAATACTTTCTACCTCAGCAGACATGTTAGTGATTGTGACTAAGTCTTCTGGTGTCAAAGGAGAAAACCTTAGCAACTAAATTTCAGAGAGCTGAAGTTGGTTGAACAATGCTTATTAGATTAATAACCCCATAGCAGTGATTAATGTTTCTCTGATATAGAGCATGAGGCCTTTGTAGGTTTTTCCAACAGGGGTGGTTAATAGTGTGTTACATCTCAGGTCAAACACAGTCAGAATTACTTAATTTTGAAGATAAATCTGGGTGCTTCATAGCTGCAAAAGCCAAATTATAATTACAAAATTATTACAGCTCTGATTCTGTGGATTAGAAAGATCTTATCAAGGGGAGCAACAAGCTCTGAGTCTCGGAGTTGCAAAATGAAGCCATAATTTATTTTTCAGCAAGCTACCTTTTAAAAATTCAGTTTTACTCATTATCTTTTATTCATTATTTCCTGTGTCTAGGATAGAGTTAAATCCAATCTATGTTCTGCCTTCTCTGTCAGAAGCAGTAAGCCTCTGAATACCAGTCACTGGAAATCACAAGCAAGGAGAGTGCTGTTGCGCCCAGGTTGTGCTTGCCAGCTTCCTACAGGCATCTCGTTGGCCACTGTGAGAACAAGATGAGGAACTAGATGCATTTTGCCCTTATCCAGCAGGGATCTTCTTATATATTGGATGATAACAGAGCATCAAAGTTTGCAGGAAAGAACACTGAGGAGAGATCCACAAGCAATGCTCAGCTGGCCGTCCAATGGAAGCTTCTTTGAGACAGTTCTGACAACTTTCGTAGAATCCCTGATTGACAGGCCCACTTCCCACTTAAAAAAAATGATTGAAGAATACTTGTAATAGAGTTTCCATGGTTTGCTGTTTCAGTGATGAGGTGACATATTTTCTGTTGGGAAGTGGGCTAGTAGCCACTGGAGTTACATCTTCAAATTCTGCCATAAGTTGGACACTGTCTTGAGTGGGAATATGTCCTAAAATCAGTACAGTGGTACCTCAGGATGCGAACAGGATCCGTTCCGGAGCCCTGTTCACATCCTGAATGGAACGTAAGACGCAACGGTGTGTCTGAATGTGCCCGGGTCGTGTTTTGCCGCTTCCGCGCATGACGTCATTTTGAGTGTCTGTGCATGCACGAGCGGCGAAACCCGGAAGTAACACGCTCTGTTACTTCTGGGTTGCTACAGAGCGCAACTCGAAAGTGCTCAACCTGAAGCACATTCAACCCGAGGTATGACTGTATATCTGAGCCAAGTAAGAGAAGAGAATCGAATCTACACACTTCCTTGATGTTCCCCACCATGAAATTTTAATCATGAGGATATTCCATTCACTTTTATTGCTGGGGATCTGAGGAGCTTCCTTCACTTGAAGTTGTAGAAGACTTTGACAGGTTTCTTATGGGAAAGGGAACAGAAAACAATGTCAATAAAATGTAGTGGGTTCATTCCTTCCATGTTTTCTCCTTCTTATTCATCAAATAGGTTGGGTGATATTCTACTGGAAGAGACCAGAGAGCCTGGATGCTAAAAAAAAAAAAAAAAAAAGGAGTCCTGAAAAATTCCATATGTACAAAGAAAGAATTTTAGCTGATCAGACTTTAGGGGATATTTCTGTGAGAGCTGGTGTGCTTATTTAGGTACTTATAAATGGTAGTCTGACATAGTAATGGAAAAACCTGTCCACTTTCTGCTCAGTTTCTTACTTTTTCCACATCTTCAGTTGTGAATTGTTTGCATTTTTTCTTTGAAAAAGCCCTCATCAGAATTTGTTGCAATTCCCAGCAAATAGTATTCAGACACATACTGCCTCTGACAGTTCAGGTAGAATATTATGGCTATTAATAGGCCGAGCCCGGCCTTGGCTGGGGAGGGTGGGGTATAAATAAAAAATTATTGTTATTATTATTATTATTATTATTATTATTATTATTATTATTAGGCATTGATAGCCCTATCATCTATGAATTTGTCTAACACCCCTTTAGTCGGTAGCTATCACTAGCTCTTGTGGGAGAAGATTCCACAATTTCACTGTGTGGAGATATTCTTTCTTGTGTCTGTCTCAAACTCTCCAACATTCAGCTACATTGGATGCTCCTGAGTTATGACAAAGGCTAGGTATTGTGATGTCTACTACTACCTAACATTTGTTAGTTGCCTAATGCCTCTAAGTGATGACACAACATTAAAGCTATTCGTTTTAATAATATGGCTAACCACCAGCAAAGGAACACAACATCTGAACATCAGTTTACAAGGAGCAAGGGATTAAAAAGAAGTTTAATTTTTTTAAGGCCTAGGGAAAGAGGAAAAAAATTGCATTAATGCTGGCACCAGGTGAATGTCTTTGGGGGATTGTAGAAACATGGGACCACCACTGAAAAGGCCCTATCTTGTTGCCACCCTTTGTACAATAGGAGGGCCTCTCCCCAAGCATTTCCAGGTAGAGCTGGGAAAGATTCCCTGCCTGAAACCCTAGAGAGTTGCTGCCAATCACTGTAGACAACACTAAGCTCAATGGACCAATGGTCTAATTCCGTATAAAGCAATGTGGGTTTTGTTATGCTTTGTAAGGCAGCTTCCTGTCATACCCCAAAAAATGTTTATCACTTATCTTCTGTTCCTCATCCAACTAGTAAAGCACGTGATGCAATATGGTCATCACCCAAAAAAGCAAACACAGCTCTGCATAACCTTTGCATTTGCCCATTTATGTCTATAGGTCCCAAAAGAGAAATAATTAAATAAAAATGTAGTCTCACCGTAGTTGGGAAGACTGTGACTAGCTCACCTATGTGCCTGCTCTCAGTGGGTAAGTTCAATAGCCCCGATCTCCCCTCAAGTTTGACTTTTAACTTGGCTTTTCCACACTATAACCCTCCAAACAGAGGATTGTGCCCTGTAAAATAAGACACATGGCCACCCAGCAAGCACACCAAGTCAAAGAATCAAGTAAGTAGCTGGATAGTCCAAAGTAACATGGCCAGTCTCTTCCATTACATATGGCTTTTTCTTTTAAACCACCCTTAAAAGTAAGACCAGAAGTTTCCTTCTAAACAGTTTCAAATATCCTGCTATCTGAAAACTTGTCATGAAGCAGATGACCCTACAGCCCCGATATAATATACGCCTTTGTATGAAATTGTTTTGATGCTCCGAATTACTGGCTTTTGTGATTATTTATGTCACCACTGTAGTATAACCTGGGAAGTAAACCATGAAATCATGAAATGTCACCGCTAATAAATATCTATAGTCTTGATAATTCAGCTAATGATTATTTTGATGTTCAAAAACATATGGTACCACCTTAAAGGTCTCCCCACCACCAGAAACACACACAGCTATGATTTCATAATTTGTACAGGCAAATGAGCTTCTCAACAATTAAGAATGATAAAATATGCACACACCAATTCATACACCCACACAGGCAATTTAGCAGTTATAAGAATTCACTAACTTTGATCAAATTACATCTCATCAAGTAGTTTCCAAAACAACCCACATATCTCTATCTATATGAAATATTGGCTTATAAGCCATATATTTGAAGGACTTGTGAAAGCAGTGTTACAAGAATTACTAATTCACTGATCTGTGAATGTTTGTGCTGAAGAAAGGAACTTAAGAAACTTAAACCAACTTAGGAAATTTAACCAACTTAAACCATAAGAACAAAATACTTAAAATGAGGAAAAAATATGGAACTATGAATAGCAAAAGCAATAATAATTTTACTTATATTAAATATTCTTCTTGAACTAAATAAGTCAAGCAGGCTCAATGGACACCCAGAAATCAGAACAGAAGTTGTTCCAAACCTCTGGTGCCCTTTAGATGTTTTATTTTATATGTATTTATACAAATATTTATATATTGCCTCTCATACAAAATCTCAGGGAGCTGTACAAGATTTACATGAGATATAAAATACCATTAAAAGCAATACTACATAATTATCACAAAATGATTGGCTCATATTAAAAGGCATATTGACATAAAAAAGAACTTGAAGTGAGACCTAAAAGTCTCAATTCATATGGCTGCTTGTTTCATTTCCTCAACGTTTCACTAATCGTTTATTACAATATTATATTTGAGCTTTCTGAGAACATAAAGCCACTTTTGGAAAACTGGTGGAATCTAGTGAAAGCTTAGAACTCATTTCCATGTTAACTGCCTCCAAAAATTAATTTTATTTTTGCAACTTCATTCAGCCAGAAAATTGTGGGAACAAAGTGGCAAAATATGGGGCGACACAAGAGGCTTACAGTCCTTTCCTGCCATTTTCATGTGTGAATGATTGAGAGACAGAAACATGCAAGAAACAGCGATGGTGTCCAATGATGTTCCCTGTTGCGTCATACCACACCCTCTGGTGTGAATAGAATTTAGCATACCATGCTGGTGTATCGGTCAAAAAGCCACAGTTCCATGACACAACGGGTACTGCAAGGCAAAAGCAAAATTAGAAAATGGCATAGGAGTGCTAGCATTATAACCTGGAAAACTAACACAATGTTTCCTATGTCCGAATGCACCCAAAGTCAAAAGTGAGGGTGCCTGCCAAATCTCTGCTGGAAGTGTAGTTCACATGGGACTGATGGTACTAAATGCCCAACATTTATTCAAAGCCAGTTGGCACACCCTCCAACATTTATCCGTTGAAAATAGGGACGTCCCATTCCATAACGATAATTTTTTTATTTATACCTCACACATCTTACTGGGTTGCCCCAGCCACTCTGGGCAGCTTCTAACATATAAAGAAACATTAAAAAACATTTTTAAAAATCCCTATACAGGATTGCCTTCAGACGGTTTGGGGGTAGGATAACTCCACACCTCCCAACACTTCTCCAATGAAACATCCTAAGGAAAAGCAGGACATTCCGGGATGAAATCAGAAACCGGGATGGCTTCTCTAAAGGAGGGACGTTCCTGGAAGGGTCTGAGTTGGAGGGTCTGAGTTAGGCTTATGTAAGATGAGGGGCAAGTAAAAGTGCTCCTTTGGATACTCTCAGCAATTTAACTTGGGTATAAGGCCTCAGATACTAAGGTATCCTGGACCCAAGTTGTTGAAGACTTCATATACAACAACTTTGAATCTGACCTCGTAACATGGGCAGCCAGTGTAAAAGTTTTAGCAAGGGTGTTACTATCAGCACTAATGCATGCAGAAGCAGGCTAGACTTGGCTGTTGAACTACAACTCTCATAATCTCTGACCACACTGACCATTCTAGTAGGGGCTGATGGGAGCTGTAGTCTCTGCTCTGGAAAATACCCAGCATGGATGTAGATTGAGGGTGATAATAGAGAGCTGTATTCTTAAACTTTATCTGTAGAAAGGCAACAGGTTTGCATGCTCCATCTTACCGCTTTAACCCCTGACCTTCGTGCACTGAATAGGAAAGGTTGAAATAGGATTATAAACAGTATCAGTCATCCCCATGATCAGGAATCCTCATGTATTTATTTATTTAAGCATTGGGGAGTTACAGTTGTGATGTTTTGTTTCTCTGGCTTCTCTGCTATGTAAAAAGGAGAGGGGGGAAGTAGCTGTGATTTTATTGTAATGTCCTTTCAATGGCACCCAGCTAAGCTGTGTGCTTTCTAATTACAATTGCTATTTTCAGTTGCGAGCCACACAGGAGGCCTTGAAGCTGAAGTGGAAGAAGGACATGCGACTGAAAAGAAATAGAACCTTGGCTTATAGACCTCCTCCTCCTCTCTGTCATGTTTTTGCACATAACATGGAAATTACAAAGAGTGTCGTTCCTGAAATAGCAATGTAACGTTCACTAATGACTGGTACTGATGACAAGTTTAACCAGACTTTTGTGGAAGACCTCGATTCTCCACAATGGAGAAGTGTTACCAGAAAGGGTGTAGCAGTATGTTTCAAAGTTCAGGAGCTGATTGTCAGAGCTCTCATAGCCACACACCCCTGGAAGAGAGGCATGCTTTTAAGGAAAGCCCAAAAAATTACAGGGGTCTGTACTTATCCATTGGCTATAAGGATTCATTTGCAGTAAGCTGGCTTCTTTCTCTGATTTACAGAACTAGGCATTGGTGTGGTGTGATGGGGAGCCATCCCCTCATCTGTAGCCCCATTGTTCATGTCAGTCACTCATACTATCACTCGGTGGGCATAAAATGGAAGCACAGGTAAATCACTGCACCAGCCTAGAGCTGGCACAGCAGCAGAGTCAAATCCAGCAGGGCCAAGATGGGCTCAGCCTCTCTCCAGCTTTTGGGACATTTAGAAGACAGGAGTGCCTGGCATGCTCTGGTCCATGGGGTCACGAAGAGTCGGACACGACTAAACGACTAAACAACAACAACAAAATCCCAATTTTCCTCCAAGGAGCTCAAAGTATTATTATCATCACATCAACCCTGTGAAATAGTAGGCTGAGTCTTGGTGACTGACACATGTCATGGCCCATCCTAGATAAGGAAGACACACATCTTTATTGGCAAGAGAAGCAGTTGCAGCAGGTTCCACAGTTTCTGGATACACATGCTTACACACTTTTAGCCTCTAGGCTGTTGGGCACTGGCCCCATGGAGCAGTCTAGCAACAGTGGGGCCCCTCCCCTCCTCTGACTTATATGTTTACCCTCCTCTGAGAGGTTTCAGAAGTGCCCACTACTCATCCCTTTTCAAGTCCCTCCTTGTTCTAGGAGACAAGGGGGCAGGGGAAGGTGGGGGATCTACTGACCTGTCCCTCACCTGAAAAATCCCTTCTTCCTTGGGCCCATCCTGTGCACCTTCCTCCGCCTTGGACTGCCCTGACCTTCCCTCCTCCCCTGGCTCCTGCCTTGTGGGTGGAATGTAAGTAAGAAGGAGAATGGAGAATTTGGCAGAAGCCAAGCTAAATGGATGCAATACAAATTGTGACAATACAATAGGAACAGAAATTAGTGCCTTCTTGCACTCCATGCGTCCAAATAAATGAAGATGAATGCTCAATAAACAGGTTGTCTTGAAGCAACCAACATTGAACGAAATGGGCCCCATTCAGTTCAGTTTTTCATGGCTCCAAAATGAATATGGACTTCTAAACGCAATCAGCCATCTTATATTTTAGGAATATGAGAAAATGTTAAGATTGTTGCTTCTGCTAAGATATATTAAGCATCTTTAATCATTTTCATTTGACTAAAGGCAAACAAGATGTAAGCTTTGAAGATTGACAGCAGATTTGGGGAGAGTTCTTTGACAAAGAAATTAGCTGAACTTAATTTGAGTTGATCAAGCACAAATCAAAAGGATAACTTTGCCCCATCCATGTTTGTTGATCTCCTACATCTTTTTGAGGGGGTGGAGGTGGGAAAGGAAAAGGGGGGGGGTCTTTTTTTTTTTTAGAAAGCCAACTAGAAATTATGGAAGCAGAGTGGGATGAACTGGCAGCAGTTCAGAAAACCTAATCAATCCCACCGAGGACCTGTCAAGACATGCAGCTTGCATTTAAAGAGCTAAGCTGGAGGTATAGAATGAGTACCTTTACTGAACTACAGCTCCCATCAGCTCCAGGCAAGCCCAGCCAATGACCAGGGATGATGGGAGTTGTAGTTCAGCAATATCCAGAAGGCCAAAGGATCCCCTCACATGGTCTAGAAGATGCCTTTTTTCAGGAAACTACTTCAGAATGATCTCTCTCTCTCTCTCCCTCTCTCTCTCTCTCTCTCTCTCTCACACACACACACACACTTTAAAAATGGTTGCTTAATTTAAGCCATTTATCCCCTGGAAGGGACTCAGCTCAGAAGCACAGCACACTTCAGTGTGGACAATAGCAATAGTAAACCATATTGACAAGCACCTTCAAATGACTGTAATGCAATACAGTATATATCAAAACATGTTTCATTGAATGACATGATCCCCAAAAGTGTGGACCTTAAGTGGTCTAAGGATGGGCTTTGTCAAAAGCCCAGCTAGTGTTCACACTCCAAACTCTGTGGAATGCAGTGTACAAACTGAATACTTCCACACAATAACACTAGACTGTAAACCTTCCATTTTATTACAAGAATAGTCTAACATGCCAGCAGCCTGTAGAATCCCACAACTGAGTCTAATGCAATGCTCATCTGGCACAAAGACTATGCTAATATAATTATCCAAGACCGTGGTGTCTGAGTAATGGGGCAGGTGGGAGAAATATAGATTACAATTCCAGCAAAAGCAGAGCACATGCTCTACAGTAGCCTTCAAATGCTGTCTTTTCAATTAAAGAAGTTATTTTTGTATCTGTCACATCATTAAAGTTCAATTATAGTTTAATAGATATTGTGCCAACATGGAATTATAAAAATTGTCTCCTTGATATATTATGGAATATTTGTAAGTTAATAGCCGCAAAATGATGAAAGAGTCTCATCCCTCATTTGGAGGGCAATTAATCCCCATGTACCCAATATCACCCAGAAGAGACATATCTCAAAGAAACAATTGCTGCACATTGAACATCTGTACAGCATGGGACAAAAGATCGGAAGTTAGCAGCTGCAATTCAATAATAATTATTATGTTGCTTAGCACTCAGAGAGGGCAAGAGCACTGAGGGGTCCAAAACTGAAGCCATAATAGGTCTGAGATGATCTCTGGACCTTATTGCAATGTACGTTTATAAGAACATATGAAGAGCCCCTCTGGATCATTTCTAATCCAGCATCTTGCTCTCAGTGGCCAACAGATGCTTTTGGGAAGCCCCTAAGTAGGACAAGAATACAAGATTCCCAGTAACTTGTGATTCCCAGTAACTGGTATTCAGAAGCACACTGCCTCCGACAATGGGGGAAGAACATAGCAGTCATGGCTAGTACCCATTGCTCCAGTCTCCATTAATTTATCTCCTATTCTTTATTCAGAGGCTGAAAAAAAGTCACACTAATCGTTTGGGAGTGTGTGTGTTTTCTACCTCAGTAGTTTTCCAGTGGCTGTGATTTTGCACTCCTAACTACAAACAATAAAAGCTATATTTTAAAGTAAATAATGTTATGGAAATATTGTGACATATTTTAAATGTCCAGGCAAAATGTATTACAATAGAAAACTAACGTGAACAGTATTTGGAGTAATTTTTTCTACGCCAGTAAAACACCTGCAAGAAAGCTGTCTTTGGTTAGAGGAACGTCCCCCAACAACATCATATGGGTTGTGTTAACCTGCTGACACTTTCTTGCCTATGAAAAATGATGGGGGGGGGGTGTTTCCTGATAGTCCAATCCACTGGCTGAGGTAATGAATACATCCCAATGTCAAAATACAATGCATTTCTGGAACATTTTGTGTCAAAGGTGTCCTTTTGTTTCCAGAAGGGAAAATGATAAGTGCTAATTGGTTGAAATTGGGAGGCATTATACAGGTGACAATGTCCTGGAAGCACTACTCTGTAGGTCTGCCTATGTGTAGCTCTGCCACAATGAAAAGCTGACTGGGGTAGGTTTGTGGATGAAGGTTATATGAATGGAAGGGCGCACTTCCTGGCCCTTCTCAGTTTCCCTGCTTGACTTGCAGTCATCTACACTGTATGCTATGTTGCTGTTGAAAGAAAAGTTGCTGTTTAGTTAAGATTTTGGTGCATCTGCCTGAATCCTGACTCAGAGGACAGACTTGTTGGGAACTGGACTACACAAATTTCAATACATTATTCAATGAGAGTATTATGTTGAAGTGTATTCTATTTGACTTCAAAAGCATTTAATTCAAAGTTATGGCTAAAACCAACCTGAGTACTTTTGATTTACAAAACGTTTTGGGTGTGAACGCCTTTATGTGATTTATTTGTTTGAATGCCATGAAACATCACCACTCTCGCATTAGAATTAATTAGAGGGGAAGGAGGAGAAGTGAAAGGGTCATTTTATATTGTGTAGGTATAATTAGGGAATGAAAAGCATTTTGGTCTTCTATAATCTAATTAATTGTTTGAATGCAATGGTTGACATGTCATGAAGAATTATGGTTCTTTAGTCCAATGACCCTATTAAAAATGAAGTGCGACTTTGCCAAAGCATGTTTGAAGGTTAAAAACAAAACAAGGAAAAAAATTAAATGTGTGTGCGTGTGCATGCACATACACACATGCCATGCGTACACACAGCCCAACAACAGTGCTCTTTAAAAGTCCACTAGGAGTTTTCCTGTGTTACAAAGAGCAGGTGGGTGTGGGTGTGGTGATTGCAATAAGGAGCACAGTGGTGACAAAACACAAAATATTCATCCTTTCTTTTGCAGTCCCCCAAACCACAATCTCAGTCCAACTCTGGTCCCTATATACAATAGATATTTCTGAAATTAAAAGTTATTCTGGGAGACCAAAGTATATGACAAACTACTGGGGATGAGAGTGATCTGCCAATTTTGTTCCTCCCAGTTTCTCATTTTTCCAATCTTAAATTCACTTATTTGCATTCTACAGTTTGCAATTGTCAGCATTATCTTTTTTAGAAAAGGCTTCATGAAAATTCACCAGCATTTTAGAGTAAATTTATTTTAATGTACACATTTTTGCAAGCCCATTTTCCTAATATATAATGTAATGTCATTTTTCCAATCTAGGCATTTTCTGCATACTTTCCCATAGATTTTTGTATGCATTTGTTTGGAAAACTGCACTACAAAACATAGAGAATTGCAGATTTCAAAGGAAAGCTGCCAATTGACCCACATGTGCACATTTTTAAGCACACCTTACCCTAGTATATGCATTTTGGGACTCATTGGTTGGAAAACTCCATCACTAAAACTGGAGAAGTATGAATTTTGAAGGATATATGTGCTTTTGCATATTGGTTCAAGATGCATTAACTGGGTAGTTTCTCATTAAAATTCAAAAACAATCAAACACCTCCACCACTTCAGGCCGTCACCCTTGAACTGACATACCATGGTGTGTACAAGGGGGCAGAGCCATCACATTCATCCCAACATCCCTCACATGTTGGGCTTTCCAGTTTACAAAAACACCGCAGTAGGACTGAGATAAACAGCTGCACTCTGCTGTGCCTCAATCTGTCAACTCTTTGATTCTCTCTGACACACAAACCACTTTCATTCTGAGAAATATTAAGTGGATATATTAAAGACTTTCTGCAATTTCAGGAGGCATGGATGTAGCAGCAAAATGGAATACCAGAGGGGGAGCGGAATTACCGAAAATTAATGTCACAACATCAGTTTGGTAATAGTAATATTAATTTTAACAATCACTTGTGTATATATGGAGTCAGCAGGGGAAGATTTCCTTATCTGTAATATCTACAGCAGTTTTTGATTAATCTCGAACACATTTTCATTACTTTAATTGCAACATAGGTAAACATATTTGGTAACAAGCAATTTCCCCTCATTAAAATGCCCTTGGGAAAGAGAGAGACAACACCAGAGTATTAACTAGTTCAGAAATGCTTCATATAGTGCCACAGAAAGTGGAACAATTCTATCCTTAATTAAAATCCAGCAATAGGATTCAGGAGCAGAGTTCAACTATATGTTCAGTATAAGGACTTATCCCACAAGAGATAAGAATATATAAAAGCAAGCACACTTCTGAACTAAAACAGCAATGATGGGAATCCTGTGGCCCTCCACACGGTGTTGAACTACAACTCCTATCTTTACTGACCTATGCCACTCTGACTGAAACTGATGGTGCGTCCAAAAACATCTGGAGGGTCACAGGTTCTTCTCCTTCCCAGTTGTATGAACTGGGTCCTTCATTATACAGTGGTGCCTCGCAAGATGAAATTAATCCGTTCCGTGAGGCTCTTCGTATAGTGGTTTTTTCGTCTTGCGAAGCAAGCCCATTGACAGCTTAGCGGATTAGCGCTATTAGCGGCTTATCGGCTTAGCGGATAAGCGGCTTAGAAAAAGGGGGAGAAAAGGGAAAAAGCCCCGCAGGAACTCGCAAGACATTTTCGTCTTGCGAAGCGCCTCCAAAACGGAAAACCCTTTCGTCTAGCGGGTTTTCCGTCTTGCGAGGCATTCGTCTTGCGGGGCACCACTGTAACTAATAATGTTATCTGATTGAATTGTTCCTATTGAGTTGCTACTTATGGCCAACCATTATCTCAATTTCCTCCCTGTTTTTTAATTGTTGAGTATATCAGTGTACATTGTTGGAAGTTCTAGTTACATGTTACAGCCGTGTTGGTCTGCCATAGTTGAAACAAAATAAAAAAAATCCTTCCAGTAGCACCTTAGAGACCAACTAAGTTTGTTATTGGAAGTTGATATACTTCGGGTGCTTCCCAACTCTATAATTCTATTATTCTGTTGGTTGCATTTCACTTCATCTTCCTGGTTTCCTTATCTGATAATGTCTGCATTTTATGTGATCTTATGTAATCTTTCACACAGCATGCAAACAACTTCTGGAAATCTAGCAGAATCTAGCAGAATTAAGTGCTCATTTCCATGTTAAGTGCTTCCAGGAAAAGAAAAGAAGCACTCTTTTCAACCCTCTTAACCTGGAAAATCATGAGAAGAAATTTGGGGCAGTATCCCAGCATACAGTTCCTTCCTGCCAAAGACATGGGGGAATCATGGGGGAGCAGAAGCATGCATCCCCATTAAGGGTGTGTCACATGCCTGATGACATCTGCTGTTGTGTCACACTACAACCAGTTGTGTGGATGAAATTTATCATGACAAACCCTCACAAATCCATAATGCAACAGGTAATGCAAATCAGGCAGCAGTTTAACCAGGAGAACAAACACAATAAACCTCATGTCTGAATGCAACCTTAGAGTGGGCTAGATGCATGACCCTAGTTTTGTATGATTGGATCCAGGTTTTGGGAAGCCCCCAGATAACACCTCCCCTTCCTGCTGCTGCAAATGGTAGGCAAGTGGCAACTTAAAGGAGTGGCAAACAGATCCAGAAGCAGGGTATTATCCTCTCAGAAACTCGGGCATTGGTATCAGTTTGAGAGTGCTCAGTGCCCATTGGGATTGGTAGTGTGGAAGACAGGGAGACCAACAGTTGGTAGAGCCCAAGTCAATGACATGCAGAGGCAGAGGTAATAAGAGGCAGAGCCAACCAATTCTAGTTTGCCCACCTCATCCTCCTGCTTGCAGAATTATACAAAGATGGCACTAAGGAGGAGGAGGAGGATGACAGGTAGAGCTATCCTTCAGACTGGTTGCAAGAAAGGAGGCTGGCAGGTAGGTCCTGGCTTAGAGCAGAGTGAGGTTGGTGGGGTTCTGCCCCATCTGCCCCAGTGAACCAGCCCCAAGTGCAGCAGAGCTGCTTACCATAGGTTTAATGATGTGAAATAAAACACACTGCCATCAAATGAGGGGTAGGAGTATGAGATAATGAAGTACAGAGTCAAACCACACCACACTCTTTGTAGACACTGACTGTCCCATCTCCCAGCGTCCTGCATCTTTCTTTGGAAGCTGCATGCTCACTTAGCCCCTCTGCAGCATAAGTAGTGCCCTCTGCCATGTCAGTCGATTGGCCCACCTAGTTCAGTACTGCCTGGTTGGCAACAACCAACATGGTGCCCTCTAGATGTTGTTGCACTCCAAATCCCATCAGCCCCATGATCAGGGAAGATAGGACAGGCCAACAGGTCCAAGAACAACTGGAGGGCAACACACTGGCTTTCTTGATCTACAGTAATTGGCAACAGCTCTCCAGTGTTTCATTTGGGGATGTGCGCAAACCAAACCTGGAGATGCCAGGGATTGAACCGAGGACCATTTGCATCCAAACATCTGTTCTTCCACTGAGCTAGAGCCCTCACCCTCACTGGCAAGCTTTCCCTCTCACTGGCCAATAGCCAACCCCAATCCATTTCTTTCTATCAGCATTCCACTGAAGCAGCATCAGCGCCTCTGATCATTGTCCTACTTTTCAATATTAATTTTCATATTCCTAACATAGCAATCAAGATTTGGCACCTTGAGGGGAAGAAGGAAATTAAGACTATTAACATGTTAGAAGGGGTGGTTTGATTTACTCATTACGAAATGCTTGCAAGCTAAGGAGCTCCAAAGAGATGCCTATGAGGGAGGAGAAATTTGACTGGCAGCGTCAAAGGAGTCAAGGACACTCATCACATTGCTGGCTTTAGAACCATAGAGCATTGTTAAAAGGAATGCCAAGGTGGAAAGGGTCAAAGGAACTGGAGTTAAAGCAATCAGGTATTCAAAACAGTATAATGTGAAACGTTGCAGAAAGATAAGTTTGATGTTGCAGATCCATGGCAAAAGATTACCAATAAGTTGTTCTTTTGTGTAATACTTCTTTGGCATGAACCAAGTATGGGGTTTGTGTGAGGAATAATCAAACATAAGTAGCTGTCTTATACTGCCTTATACCTTTGGTCCATCTAGCTCTGACTTGTCCACACTGACTGGCAGCAGCTCTCCAGGATTTCAGAGAGGAGTCTCCTTGAGTCATCATCGGAGATGCCAGGGATTGAAACTGGGGCCTTCTGCATGCAAAGCAGATGTTCTACTGCTGAGTGTTTGAATTGTGATAGAGAACAGATCACTTGAAATATGGAATTTTAAAGAAAGTAAGGTAGAGCAGTTGGAGGAAATTGGAGTGGGTGGTGGCTGGGATCGTCATCAACTGGAAGAGAATTAAGGTTAGAGGAAATCAGATGAGTCTGTGGGCTTAGAAAATAGTTCTGACCACATTCACCTCAGTCTCAGTTTACGGTTTAGTTGTTTTCCCTGTTCTTCAAATAAGCACTCTTGTCTGTTATTAATCCTAATTAATGGTGAGTGAAATCCCCTCCTCCACAAATATCCCACTGGTCAGTTTCTAATGAGAGGAATTCTAAGTAATTTTCAGTGGGCAAGAGCTTACTGGTAGAGGGAAGTATTTCTTTCTTAAATGTTTGGTTTGCTGCTATGGCAAGTGAGGATGGCAACAACAGTCCTCCTAAGTGTCCATGTTGCCCTACCCATGACTATTTGGGTAAACAGAAGACGCTGCTTCCATTACTCTTCTTTGCATAGAATTCAACCCCCACACAAAGAAAAAGATGTTCCAAATTTGACATGTGAGAATAGGATGGCAAATTTGATATAGCCTATGGCTGTATAACCGTGGTGGGGAACCTCAGGCTTGAGTGGCAAATGCACCCCTTAAACTTTCTATCTGGTCACAACCCACACCAGCCCTGGGTGTTTTGCCTGGTGAAAATGCACCCTTGAACTTTAACAATGCCCCTTTGCTTGTTTACCTTCCCGCTGGAGCAGTACCTATTTATCTACTTGCACTTTGATGTGCTTTTGAACTGCTAGGTGAGCAGGAGGTAGAATCTAGTCTACTGTAAAAGGCAAATGGTACATTCATTGCTTCACCTACTGTTACTTCTGGACCTGCCTACTGCTAGCATGTAGCGTCCGGAAGATTGTTCAGAAGAGAATTGGGCCCTCTAATTGGAAAAGCTTCCTCACCCCTGCTCTATAGTATTGTTCCCATAGTATAGACATGGATGAGCCTGAGAGATAATGGCTTGCCTAATGTCACTTCATGCATCAATGGCAGAGACAGGGTTCAAACCAGGGACCTCCTAGTTTATAGTTTAGTGCCTTAAACACTGCACTATGAAGCACACAAACTCAAACATTCTGGCCAACTTGCTGACAACAGCAAAAGCTTGGACGGGAACAGCTTTCCAGAACAGAGTACTGAAAAAGCAGGCAATGATACCCAACAGTAAACTTTATGCTGACCTTCCCAAACTGAAGACAGATCAATACTGCTTTGCAAAAGTATGTACGACTCTATGAAACTTGAAAGTCAATAACCTATTTTCATCCTAGGTAGAATGCAGTGCAGTACATCAAATAACCACACAATTGCATTGAACTTAAACTGAACTAAGTGCTGCAAATATTAAGCAGACAGTAATTTCACATCTAAATGTGAAAGAGACACCGAATGAAAGACATTCAAAATGTCTGTGCATGAAGAGCGCAATGGTGGGGGGCACAATATTATACTCCTTGTACCTCCTGGAATACCACTGCTCTAGGGTTTAATCTACAACCAGGTCTCTTATCAATCACTTGCTATTTGGGCTGTGCACCAGATTTGGACAAAGCACCAAATTGGACCAATTTGTGGGGATCTGGGCTTCACCTCAGGCAGATGGAGACAGCCCCAGATCACCATGAGCTGGGCCACCCAAAGCAATCTGGTACTGTCAGGAAGTGGGGCATCATGCAGACAGAAGAGGCTGGCACTGGCCAGGAAGAACAGCAAAAGGTCAGCCAGGAAACAGCAGCAAAAGGCAAATGAAAGCAGGTTGGCGGCGTCTTCTAAGTGGCAGTGGGGATGCCTTTGAATGTGGACTGCAGGGCACAGTGCTCGTTTGCAAGCAGCTTTCCCACCTGCGCTCTCCTTCTTTCTGCCTAATTCCTGCCTTTCCTTCCCGTCCTATGCTCCACCCTCTGAAATAGCATCCCCACAGAACTGAATCTTCTGCTCAACATCTATTGAACCAAGGATCTGATCCTGCAGAGTGTAGGCAGCCTTCTTGAAGTTGACCACTGTGGAAAGTGAGGGGCTAGAAGGGCCTTCGAACTGATCTAGCAAGGTTCTATTTATCTTCTGAAGGTGAGAGCTAGTTGGTAGTCAATGGATTCAGGCCAGAGAGTCATCTGTTTAATATTTTCCATTCTTTGGGAAGGGGATTAATTCTGGGAGTAGTAGGCTACTCCAACAGGAAACACAGTTTTAGGGCAGAGCAATCAGTTGCCCCGCACTGGGTGCCAAGCAGGGTGTCCAGTAAGCACTTGTCCAGCTATGGGAAGGAGGTGTGAGGGCTCTGACAGAGACCTCCCACATCCTTCCCAAAGCCTGGTTAGCACTTTCCCATGTTGGGGGAGATGGTAGGGCTCTAGGTTCCTGCTAGAGCCCTTGTATCTCCTTCCCAAAGCCCGGCATGGCACAAGGACTGGGTGGGGGGTGCCCAATTTTGGTCCAACTCAGGGTGCCATAGTAGTAAAGTGTCTGTGTGATGCCAAAATCTGGCACACACACCCACCTCTCACCTTTCATTGGAGTAATAGTGGTGGGGCCTGCTCCAGCGCCCTAGAAGCTCTGCGCATGGTACAACTGCACTGGTCACACTCCCCTAGAGCTGCCCCTGGGTTCCTTCACATGTGAACTATGAAGATGAATGCAAAAGAAGGGGCTGCACCCCTGGCCTTGCCCGCCATGCCATGTGGCTCCCTGTAGACATTGCACATGAATGCCTGAATAGGAGGAAAAACCACACATGACCTGGAAACCTCTGTGATTTTCTGCGCAGAGCCCTGTTCACCCCAGTGTCGTGAAAGTGCTGTATTTGCAGGGAAATTCATATATGGCCTGTGCCAATTTCAAATGGGTTTGTACCTAAGACTATTCTGCCCTGTTCCTGATGGACTGATTTAATTAGAAATATGCAAAGAAATAAATCTCCGCATGAAATTTCATATTTCAACATGCATTTCAGGACTGTCAATGTGGCACCTGTGCATATGTGTATGTATGCATCTTCAGTGGCTCTTCCTCCACCATTGAAAGAGAAATTTTATACTCAGCAGAATCTGTTGTGTTGTGTAGTTGGTTGTAATGTGTGTATGGCGCCCACAACGGCTTTTGTGGTTTGCAAATGTGTCCACGGGCCCAAAAAGTATGTTATCACAATGTGCACTTTTTTAAACATACTTTTTGAGCCGGGAATGGTATTGCAAAATTCAAACAAGCATGAAATCTGAAGGATAATTATGTTACAGGCTGCACATTTGTTCAGAAGGTTCACATCAGGTCACTTCACATTAGAATTAACAGAAATCAAATTCATCAAGCATCCCTACTAATCTTCGGATGTGTGGGAGTTGGAAACCTGATAACCTTCCCAAAAAAGCCAGTTCTATAATACAGTTTGAAACCCAATGAATTAGAACATATCACCTGCATGAGTTGAGGCCATAATGTTGTGAACTGGTGTGGTTTTTAGTGTGTCAGACCATGGGGTGACCAGGGGCCAAATTCTCACTCAGCTATGAAGTTGACTTGGTGACTGTGTGCTGGTAACTACCACTCGACCTAAGCTACAGTACCACTCAAGGGGTTATGAGGATAACACTGATGGGGAAAAATGATGTATGACACCTTTGGTGAAAGACAGGATAAACAGTAAGTACATTTTCTCATTCCCTCTGGCATACAAGTGAAGATGGGATGCATTTGATCTGGATGCCTCCGTATCTGACCAGTCATATCCCTTACCAACCCTGCTTCACACCCTCATTGAGTGTGTGTTTTTGTTTTTTGTTTTGCATACAGTGGTACCTCAGGTTAAGTACTTAATTCGTTCTGGAGGTCCGTACTTAACCTGAAACTGTTCTTAACCTGAAGCACCACTTTAGCTAATGGGGCCTCCCGCTGCTACTGCGCCGCCGGAGCACGATTTCTGTTCTTATCCTGAAGCAAAGTTCTTAACCTGAAGCACTATTTCTGGGTTAGCGGAGTCTGTAACCTGAAGCATATGTAACCTGAAGTGTACGTAACCCAAGGTACCACTGTAGTTGGAACGTATCCTTGAACTCTACTCATACCTCTTGCTTGTTTGGAAGAGGGGGGAGTGAGCAGAAAACTGTCCTATTATACAAAGGTATATTTTTTCATTCAACCCACTTTTGCTTCCAGTCCTGCCCACCATTGACCCTGGAAGGTAGCTCAGAAGGGAATTTGGTCCTCAGTCTCAGTGGTGTAGCATGGGAGGGGCTGGGGGTTGCCTTTTTTGAGGGGGTGGGACCAGGGGCCTCCATGCAGGCTCCCTCATTGGAGCCTGAATTGGCCCAACACAAGCAGCTGCAGTTCCACTCCTTGGTCAAGCCTAACCTGGGGGCAGAGAAAGAGAAAGGAGTCGCAGCAACTCTGCCGCCCACTTTCCTTGGCTGCAGTGTGCCAGCCGTGGCAGCGCCACCCTGAGTCACGCTTGACCTGGAGGTGCAGTAAGCTCCCTCCATGCTGGGCCTACCTCAGGGGGCACCTGCATGCCCACCCCGGGCAGCACTAGCCATGCTCAGGCACTGCTTGAAATGAAAAAGGTTCCCCTACCTTGCATTATATCATTTCTTGACTGGTCCAATAAGATAGCTGAAATTATTACCCATCAAAGAAAAGCAGTGGTGGTTTAATGTACCATTCAAGTAGCCATGCAAACAGCAGCAAAGTGGAATGCATTGCCGATCTCTGCAATGTGGGAAGTAGATGAAACTACTGGTGTCAGTAAATGGTAGGTTCAGTTGTACTCAGCAAACACAAATGTTCAGTCTGAAGGTATTAAGCAATGGCTTAATTCAAGGACAGAATCTCTTAAATGTGCATAAATATTTGAGGCACATAAACATGTGGCCCTTGTACGCTAAATTCCCACATACCCAATCTTTAAAGAGAGGCGGGAGAGGGGGGAGAAGTGTTTCTTATTTTGCAATAAAGCTGCAAAGGCAATTTCCAAACAAGCATTCAGTTGGATCAATAGCTCAAAATTGAATAGAACAATGCCTCTTACTGCTTTATAGAATTTTCAAAAGATTTCAACCACGCAAACCCAATTCTTCAAGTTCCACCGCTGGGATTTATAGCCTTGTTTTTTATCCCTTGGAAAGAGGGGGGGGGGGGAGGAATCAACACACCAATGAAAACAAAGATCTTATTCCTAGACACACACACAACACACACACACATCCCTGTCTGTGTTCAAATAATGCCATGGGGTGTGCGTGGAAGGGTCTAACTTAAACCCTCAAAGCAAGGGCAACTTAAAGAGAGGCACAGGTGTTCAGGAATACAGTAGGGATCTTCAAAAGATTAAGAGGATCTTAAATGCCTGTCTTCTGCAATACCCTGATGTAATAGATACAGGCTATGCTTATTAAGATCTACTAGCATCTCCTGCAAAACAAAGGCGAAAGAGAAAACCATACAGATGTGAACGCTGAAAGAACTGATCTCCAGGTTCACATCCTTCCTAAAAAACGTGTTGCTTATTCTCTTAGTATTTGTTAAGCTCTGCCTCCTGCCATCTTCTGTGCTGATTTGTGAAACAGAAAAGTATTGCTTATGAATGAGAGAAATATTTGTACCACCCTCAGGCATCCACTACCTGTGCACTCCCCCCCCCATGCACACATAAACTCATTGACTTTACACCAGGGATGGGAAACCTCAGGTCCTGGGGTCAAATGTGGCCCTCAGGTCTTTATATGGCCCGCATGGATTTCTTCAAGCCACACCCCTCGCCAGCCCTGCTTTGCACACACACACCCCACTTGAGCCTTTCTGTCTGGCAGGAATATGCCTTTGATAATGCTTCTTGCTTGTCTGGATGGAGGGCAAGGATAAAGCTGTACCCATGTGAAGATATGAGCCTACTATACAAAGGTAGCATTAACACTGGATACTCTGCCCGCTTTTGCCTCTGATCCTGCCCCACACTGACAGGTGCCCCCAGGACTGTTACCCAGAAGGGGAATGAGGTCCTTGGGATGGAAAAGATCCTCCAGGCCAGGCTGAAATCCATCTCTCCCAGCTGCCCCCGCCCCATAAAATATTCTTTTTCTGTAAAAACATTTTCTGCTGCTCTTTTTGTTGTTGTTGTTCTGGGGGAGGATGATATATTGCCCCAGCACTTTCAGAAAGGAGTTGCTTCTTACCTTACTGGGTCTCACAAAAATTTGCAGCCTGTGGGGAGAGTCTTGCTTCCCTGAATGTCACAAAGCTACTTCTTTATTTAATTCAAAAAAGCAGGAAAATATGAAAAATCCTTGTCCACTATATTATTATTACTACTAATACTACTGCATTTATATTCCACCTTTTCTCCAAGGATCTCCAGGTGGTGTGCATAGTTCTCCCTGCTCTGTTTTATCCTTGCAACAACCCTGTGAGGTAGGTTAGTCTGAGAGACTGTGACTGGCCCAAGGTCACCCAGTGAGCTTCATGGTCAAGTTGGGACTAGAACTCTGCTCTCCCAGGTCCTAGTCTAGCACCCTTAACCAATACACCACACTAGCTCTCCATAAGGTTGCTGTATAAGGTTAGCATAAGTGGCAGCACCCACCTAGCAATTTCAATGTGATTTGCTCCCCACCACCACAAAAAAATGTTTTTTTTTTGTGGGGTTTTGTTTTTGTAAGAATCTCATTTCACACACACAAAATTCCATAATTTTCCACAAACATCTAAAAAACACAAGGTCAAACTAGATGTGATGCAAGAGGTGCATGAACTGGCTCCTCATTTTTAATTTTATTTCAATGCTGCAGCCATGGGTTCTGAATTCGAGTGGATCAGCAGCGTGATCCATGGACTTCTTGTCAGGTTTTTTTCCTCCCTAGAGGGGAATTTTTTTTATATTTTTTTAAAATAAAATTTCTATTGTTGCCCAAATACAGTAGCTATGGACAGCATGTAAGCTGTTTCTCCAGGTTATATTCACACCAATCCTGTGAGCTAGGTTAAGCAGGAAGAGAGACTGATTAAACCAATATCACCCTGTAACATTCTCAAATAGCCCTGGTCCTGTTGCATCTGTGGATAGGAAACCAAGATTTGGGGAGGAGGGGAAGTTTGACTGCAAAAAAGAAAAGCATGAAAAGAACTATGCAACCCCAGTCCACACTCTCTGTTGATCCAATCAAATTTGGAAAACCTTTCACAGTTCCTCCAAAGCTTTACAAAGATATCTGCCACAAAAGATATGCTGCTGTATATAGCTGATCCGACTTCCTGCTGCAGATTGTTGCAAAGACAGTCTTCCTCTCTGTGCACCCAGAATTGAATGTTTGCATTCTCCTCTCCATATTCCAGAAATATTTACAAGGGGATATGTTTTGTATTGCTTTCCTAGAGTGGCAAATGAGTGACAATTGAAAGGGACACTTTTGATTCATGATTCCCTCAGAGTTGTAGACACAGATACATTCTCCTTATGCACACGTCAAACAGAATAGCATAATGCCCCTTTCTCGGGAGCTCCAATCTCACCATCAAATGCCAATGTTTTGGAAAAGGTACATCGGAGCCCTACTAGGACTCTGCTATCTTTTGGGGTGTAAAATGAGCTATAATGAAAGGTATTGAAACACCATTGCTTCCTGCTGTTGAGAGAAAAAAAGAGAGAAGGAATGTAATGCTTCCCGTTCTTTATTTTTTATCATTTTTTTTTACTGCCATCAGACTGTAACAGTGATCGCCCCATCGTGTTAAACACCAGAGGTGTGATAGCTTTCGATTACAACAATAACCAAAATGACCTTCCTAATAACCACTTCTCTTCGGTAAAATATCCTGTCTTCTGGCTCAAAGCCACTGTGTGTTATTTCATGCTCCATTAAATCATTTATGACTGGATAGTTTATTGCTACCCCTGGAAAGGGAGGCGGGGGAGAGTGAAGAAACTCTGAACTTGTTCCCTGGTGCAAACACTGGTATCCACCACTGCTTAAGAAGAAGCCAGAACATCAGACTCAAGGCCATACGAAGAGGCCATAGCTTAGCAGAAAAGCATCGGCTGTGCATGCAGAAGGCCCCAGGTTCAATCCCTGACATCTCCAGGTAGGGGTGTCTGAAATTGTGGACAGCTGTTTTGAGTCAGTGTGGATATTACTGAGCTAAATGAATGGAAAGCTTCTTATGTTTCTCATGTACCTAAATGCAGTTCTAAGAAGGTAGCTTTAAATATTACATGAAGAGCAGTAGTGGCTAAATCATGGAAAAAAGGGCAGGGGGCCCCTTAAATTAAATCCAGCATCTCCATCTTCTGACTCAGGGCTGACATTAGGGCTTGGCAAGGAAGAGCATCTGTTGAAGCCCACATCTCATGCAGGTCCCACTGCTGATCACATTAGCCTCCTTGCCTTCATGCTGCTCCCTTTGCCATTGTCACTTGCCTGCTTTCTCCATCTCTCTGGTCTAGAGGCAGACAGTTCAAAAAGCAATGGCAGTGAGCAGAAAGTTAACAACAGCTGCCATCACCTTCTTGCTCACCTGCCTTCCTCTCTGTAAATTAGACCAGGGACAGAGGATTATGGCAGGGAGGAGAACAAAGACCTGATGGAGGCATCTTGCCCCAGGGAATCCTAAGAACTGGAGCCAGCATTGTTATGTCTCTCTCAACTTTTAGTCAAGTGGTGTCTCCCCACTGCCATCTAAAACAATAGCAAAAATGTTGGCTTAGGTGGTGAAAAGCACCTTTTACTAGCTTTGTTAGCTATGACAGTGCCAGGTGTCTCTAAACCACAGTAGTTTGCCTACAGCACTGATAACTTCAAGATTTTAGTTCTGATCCAAATGCATACAGAACTAACCTATCTTATAGTTTGTTGTTATCACTGGAAGCATGAGAATATGATGTCCAAATCACTTGAACAGCCTCTTTCAGAACTGCTTAGAACATGGGAAAAAATGGATGGGGAGACATTTTTCTTCCACTTTTATAATACTGGCACTGAATTCGTTTTATGTTCTCATCTCCTTAACATGTAAAAACACCCAGGCTACATTTACATGGTAGTTTATTCCATTAACCTGACATTTGCCTAACTTCCACATTATATTTGAGCTTTCACATGATTTAAAAGCCACTTCTGGAAAACTAATGGGAATATAGCACAAGCTTAGTGCTCATTTCCATGTGATTTGATTCCAGAAGAAATCCATTTGCAGCCCCTTTAATCTGGAAAATTGCGAGAGTAACGTGGAAAAAAAAAAAATGGGGCAGTATATCAGCATTCAGTTCTTTCCTGCTCTTTTCATGGGGGAGTCATGGGAGTGGTGAATGTGGTGTGAATGAAAGTAATCATGACCTGTCAGTATATTGGTCAAAAAGCCACAGTTCCATAACACAGCAACAGGTTTGAAAGTAAAATTAGAAAACAGGAAAGAGGCACCAGCATTATAATCGTGAAAAGTAATGCAATATTCCTCACATCTGAATGCACCCTCAGAGAAATCTTGCTGCCTACAGTTTGGGGACATAAAACCAAGCTGCGCAGGGCTCTGTTTTCTTTGCTTTAAGTCAAACTTGTCATCCAGACTTTGGGGTGTGTTTCCAGTTAGCCAGAGCACTGCTCCTCTCAGTCCCCCACTTGAAACTTTTATGTACCACACTAACACGTTGGTCAGGAAACTCTACAGTAAAAGGGTGCTCTGTATCACAAACTGAGCTTCATGCAAGCAGGGCCGCTTTCACTGCTGGGAATATTTGCCTATACAAAGGGGGTGCACATTCTATTTAAGTGAATCCATGATGCCCTCCCGGTGTAATTTGTCATGAGACAAAGGTTCTTGAGATCAGAAGAAGCTGTAAGGCCTACAAGGCCTACACAATCATTCAAGCCTAAGCCTGCTAACTGCTAACTATTAACAGCAAACTGCTAAGTCACTGTGACTCGTGACTCATCTTGGGTGATGACTCGTTCTCCCTATAAAAATAGCCAGCCCCTCTATGGGCCTCAGTCAGAGAGCTGTATGGATTGTGAATGAAGTAGTCTGTGGAATAGTGCTGTTGTTGTTGCTATGTAAAGCTAAGGCAGACAGAGAGTTCTGGAGCCACTCTGTAAAAGTTTTACAGTGGTACCTCGGGTTACAGACGCTTCAGGTTACAGACGCAGAAATAGTACCTCGGGTTAAGAACTTTGCTTCAGGATGAGAACAGAAATCGTGCGGTGGCAGCGGGAGGCCCCATTAGCTAAAGTGGTACCTCAGGTTAAGAACAGTTTCAGGTTAAGAAGGGACCTCCAGAACAAATTAAGTTCTTAACCTGAGGTACCACTATATTCTGTTTATGAAGAAGACTCTGCGTTGATTAATTTAACACTGTGCGACATAATTGGCCTGTGGGAGGAAGTGCAGCTGAGTGGAAAAGCATAAGTGTATGCAAAAGCCCCCAGTTTCAGGGCTGATCTACCTAGAGGTCCCTCCACACACCCCAGGATTTCACACGTGAAATCCTCCAGGACCACTGTCATTCAGCGTAGAGCAGCCTTCACTGACCTGGTAACTTCCAAAAACCTGGGCTAAGAAGAAGGAGCAAAAAGGGTTTTCTTGTGTGTGTGTTTCTGATAAGCTCCTCCCACAGCTAACCACCTGCCTCAAAAGAAACCCTGCCCCCTCTGACCCTTGCACAGGGAGAGCAGCTAACCAGCCACAAGGAAACACACACACACATGAGAAAACCCTTTTTGCTCCTTCTTCAGCTGCTGCCCTGCAAGCTCAGCAAGTTGGAGAAGGATGGGGTAGACAGCAGGAAGCAAAATAGACCAAGGGTCCCACTCAGTACATGGCAACTTCAGTGTATCTTGCTCTTCATTAGTCTGCATATTCTGGTCTCCGGTAATCGGTCCTCAAAGAGCAAACCAAAGTCCCATGGCACTGCCCCTGAAACTTATTTACGGAAAAGAGGAGTGCATAAAAATGTAATAAATTGCAACCCTATTGTTGCCAATATGCATTTTGTTTAAAATAAATTCTGCGAGTCATAAGCAAGTGGTATTTCAGGAGTGAGGAGTTACCTTTCCCTGCTCCCCCTCCCCTTCAACCTTTCATTTCCTAAGTGCTTTGGCTCCATCTCCATCATCCATTTTTTTGCCTAACAAGATTGTACGATTATGAAAACATGTCAAAGAACATTCATTATTGCTACGAGCCTCCATAATAAAAGAAAGGGCCATCATATTTCTAAATGGCATTTATAATCACAACAATTTGCAGAGGTAAATTAAAAGCCCTGAAGATAGCCAAGAGGTAAACAACCTTGCAAAATTATACCAGAGCACTTGTAGAGTGAGGCATTAACTTGGATGGAAATGGTTCATTAGGCTTTTAATCTTGAGAAGCTTCCACAGCAGCCCATGCAGGGAACAGACTTTTAAAAAATGAAATACACATGCCTGTTTTTAGACACACATTCACATGTACACATTTGTATATGCACACACATCTTTATTATTATCAGTATTTATTAAATTTGTATACTGTCCTTTGTCTCTAAATCTCAGGGCAGTTCACAAAACAGGCAAGGTGGCAGAGCCTCAGATTTCTTGGGAAGGAACCAGGAAAGGAGGAACTTTAGGGAGCTGTAGGAAGGTGGGGACCTTTGGGAAGTGTTGCTGTATTCACTAGTCCTGGCCTCCTGAGTTGTCTTGTTTCTTTGAATAAAGAGTTTACTTCACCAAAGTTATGTGAGTTCTTGCTGACCTGCTCCCAGCACCCGCTCCTGACACTCCCTTCACATAAACTGGGGCTATTGTGGAAATGTTGAAATGAGTGACAGTGGCACTAAGTGGTTGGGGAGCTGCAGGCATGAGGAAGCAATGCTGAAGAGACAAGGGTTGAATTGGCATCATGCTCCCACTCCCCAAAGGTCTGAGCTTGCCTGTCCTGCAGAAGATCCACAGCTATAGAGGAAGACAACGCTCAGGTCCAGGCGAGATGCAGTATCTCCTTCTCTCCCTGCTTGCTCACCCTTTTTACTCCCTCCCTTCCTTTTGACAGTCCCAGGTAGGCTTTGTCAACCTGTTCCAGTCAAAACCATGCTGCTCTTGTTCATAATGTGGACTTCAGCTGGTGGTTATTTTCAAGAATGTATGCAGTTTTGTGCAGACATCTCCCTAATCTATGCATTTTTGTAAACTTTGGGGGTTGGATAACTGCACCAGAAAATTCAGGGAAAAGCAAATTCTGAAGTCTAGGTGCTTTTCAATTCACACATTGGTTCAGGAGTACAAATTAGGCAATAAGGATCCAATCCCAACCAAATTTCTCACCCATCCCTAGAGAAAGATAACCATTTTGCACATGCATAACGTTTTCAGGTGTTTTACTCATTTGCAGGATGTCCGAATTTGCCTCCTTACATAACATGCAGATCCACAGATCAATTGCACTCTCTGTTGCTTCTCAGAAATTAGAACACAAGAGGCAAGTGCTTCTGTTCTTCTGACATCCAGTCAACATCCTTTTGTCGGGATGCACTGGCGTGCTTTACTGATACCACATACCTCCCCCACTGCTACCTGGAACAACCTGTGTTTTTGTTTAGGCAAAGAGGCTATCATTCATTCTGACAGCTCCAAAAATATGCATTCAGATGAATTTTCCTTTATAAAAAATGCACGCAAAAGCTCCTTCAAGGTTACTTCCAAAACTACAGCTTGTCAGAAGATGGTGCTATCAGGCAATTTATATCAGTGCCAAGAGTTTCTGTTTTAAGTGTTCCATTTTTTTTATTAAAAAACCCCAACAAAAACTCAGTCCCTTAGAAAATATATATTAAAAATGGTTGCTTAGCTTGAAACACATTAATTTTTTATGAAGCAAAATATTCCAAATTCTGCTATAAACAGAACTTCGACCTTGGACTAGATAAAAGTCATCAGATCATAGCGCTGGAGGGGTCCAGGGCTAGGGAACCTACAGCTCTACAGGTCTTGATGGACTCCAACTCCCATCAGCCCTTGCCAGCTTAGCCATTGATGAGGGATGATGGGGATTGTATCCCACCTAGAGGCTAACCGGTTCTCCATCCCTGATTTAGTCCAACCACTGGCCAATGAAGGAAACCCCTCTAGGCAACTGGTTCCACTGTCAAACTACTCTTAGTGTCAATACATTTCTTCTAAAGCTGAACCAAAACCTACCCTCCTGCAACTTAAGCCTATTAAATTAAGTCCTTTTCTGTATAATTTTTATTAAGTTTTTCTATTTTACATTTTAGAATATTCATTTAAACAACCTTACCATATCAATGACTTCCCTTCTTTGCTTTCCATGGTTCAGTTTGCATGCCAAAGACCGCTGCATATTTTACATAAACTAAACCAATCAGTATTTCATTTTTACATCAATCAAAACTTATTTACACTGGTGAATTTATCTTAAAGCTGCCAACGTTTTCAGATGTACACAATTTTCACCCATATACTCAATAAACATTTTCCAATCTTCTTTAAATGTATGTTCTTCTTGTTCTCTTATTCCACATGTTAGGTCCATAAGCTGTGCATATTCCATCAGTTTAAGTTGCCATTCTTCTTTAGTTGGGACCTCGCTCATTTTCCATTTTTGGTCTAATGAAACACAGGCCGCAGTAGTGGTATACACAAATTGCCTTTTTTGACACCTGGAAATTTCCATCTGAATTATCCCCAGCAAAAAGGACTCTGTTTTTTGGAGTTTTGTTTGTTTGTTTTGAAAATTACTTTTAAACATTTTTTTTTCAATTCATTATAAATTATTTCCCAATATTCTTTTACTCTTTTATATTAAATTAAGTCCTGGCCACTGCAGCAGCAGAAAGTAGGGCCCCATCTGCACCATATACCATATCTAAAGCATCATCATGCCACTTTTAACAGTTATGGCTTCCCCCAAAGAATCCTAGGAAGTATAATTCGTTAAAGGTGGTGAGAGTTTTTAGGAGACCTCCATTCCCACACAGAGCAACAGTTCCCAGAGTTCACTGGGAAGAGGAACTAATAGGGAATTGCAGCCCGGGGTGGTAGCAGGAGGTCTCCTAACAACTCTCACCACTCTTAACACACAACAGTTCCCAGGTTTCTTTGGGGGAATCTGTGACTCTTCAAAGTGGTACAACACTGCTTTAAATGAATAGTGCAGATGGGGACCAAATCCCTTTGGTATTTCCCTCAGATTCATTTCTGATAGACTCATTTGCTAAAAAAATTAAAATGACAAATTTGTGAATGTCATAACCAATTCACTTGGTTCAGAATCCAAACATGCATGCAGTTTCTGCTGTGAATTATTCCTAATTTTGGCAGTTAAATTTGAACAAAGTGCACCTTCTGCCATAAGGATGAACTAATTAGTTTTTGTTTTTATTATTCATACTATTTGAATTACTATAGTATATATTGTATATATTAAAATAACCCAGTTAAAATCAACAGCAGAAGGCACTAAAAAGTTACGCATGAACAACAATAAAAAAAAAACCAACAGAGAAGAGCCAATACAAGCACAGCCAAAGAAAATGTAAAAGAAAATTCAGCAAGCAAGCCAGCCAGCAAAACTCTTGCCAATTTACCACTAAAAATGAAAACAAGTTAGAACAATTCAAGACTTGAGGAAATACAAAGGCTATTTGCATGCATAAGTCCCAACCCATGTAAACATTCGTGAACCAGATTGACCCATGCCCCTTTCTAATATCTCGGATGGCCATCTGACAGGGTTGGTGCCACCAATGAGTAAGCCCTGATGTCCGTGGATGTCCACCAGGCCTTATTAGCTAAGGCCCTCTAACATCGAATCAAGGGAATAGGGTGCCCATTTCCCAGGCACAAGTTTAGCATCGTCTGGTTTTGCCCTCATTTCAACACAGCAACATGTTGACCAAAGAAAGACTTGTTTGGTTTAAATTAAGGATTGCCTTGCATTCTTGGAAGGCTTTAACAGAGGAGTAAATAAATGAATCAACTATTAGTCACGATGGCAATGTTCCACCACTGCTTCCGGAGGCTGAATACTAGTTGCTGGGGATCACAAGTGAGAAGAGTGCTATTACACTAGGATCTTGTTTACGGGCTTTGAAGATGCACCTGGTTGGCCAGTGCGCAAACAGAATGGTTGAACATATAGGCCTATAGCCTGATACAGTGGGGCTCTTCTGTTCTTACCTTTTGTTGCATGCTGTTTCCATTGCCAGATGAGGAGGCATGGATGTGGTTAAGAAGTGCACTGCTTTACAATTAAGATGAAGTGCACTCTGCTTATACATTCAGAATGAATCTATGATGCAGTGAAATCAATATTATTTCTCCTCAAAAGCAGATACTTCAACCTCTATTTTCTAATGTACTAATAGTTTTTCTCTCCCGCTTTTTTCATCTCACAGCATGATGCAAACACACCCACACCCAGAGCATTTCTCCATTTTTTTCTGGAGAAACAAAGGACACAATATTATTATTATTATTGTTATTATTATTATTGTTATTATTGTTGTTGTTGTTGTTATTATTATTATTATTATTATTATTACTACTACTACTATTATTATTAGAATAAAACCCTAAGAACAAAATGTGTCTGCCTTTTGGTCTCCTTGTGTTATGACTGGCTCTCTCAGCCTGACCTCCTGATTTGCTCTCAAATGTATTAAACTTCTGGGTTCTGTACATTTTGTTGAGGAATCTTATTAATGTACCAAATTGAGGGGCCAGGGAGGAATGATGGATAGGAAAAACATTGGAATACTGTTTAATATCACGCTAATGACATAGTGGCCGGTGAGGTGGGGGAATCACTGCAGCTTACCTGGTCAGGGCTGGGGCCAGAGATCAGGGAGAAATTTGATTCAGTTTGCATTTAAAGGCAAGCATACTAATTCACACTTTCCCAAACAATGCAGCAACTGCAACAGTGCCATCCTTTGTAATTACATGTCTCTGAACTTTGCAACACAGTGACCAAGTAATGTGTACAAAAATGCATATGCTGGGGGAAAGGGGACTGTTCTGAATCATGCTGAGTAGCTGCAGAGCCCAGGAAGCCCCAGAATGCACCCCGCTCCATTTCCTCCCTAGGGGTGACCAGCAGCACCTCCTATTCACTGAGCCTTTGAGCTGCAGAGGAGGAGGCAGAAGAGGAGGCAGATCTGGCCTCCAAGGAGTGAGTGGCAGCGGCAGCTGGGGAAGCCTTCCTTGGAGACTGGATCTGCTGCCCCTGTGGATTCTGCTGCCCAAGGCAGGTGCCTCACCTTGCCTCATGGGTTGACCAGCCCTAAAAAGGTAAAGGTAAAGGACCCCTGACAATTAAGTCCAGTCGCGAACGACTCTGGGGTTGCGGTGCTCATCTCGCTTTACTGGCTGAGGCAGCTGACGTTTGTCCACAGACAATTTTTCTGGGTCATGTGGCCAGCATAACTAAGACGCTTCTGGCGAAACCAGAGCAGCGCACGGAAACGCTGTTTACCTTCCCACCGGAGCGGTATCCTTTTTATCTAATTGCACTTTGACATGCTTTTGAACTGCTAGGTTGGCAGGAGCAGGGATCGAGCAATGGGAGCTCACCCTGTCGCAGGGATTTGAACCACCGACCTTCCAGTGAGCAAGCCCTAGGCTTAGTGGTTTAGACCACATTGCCACCTGCATCCCTTGACCAGCCCTACCGGTGCCGATTGGGACCAGTAGGACAGAAGAGCTCAGCAGTAGATGGAGTCAGAGCCAATAACAGACAGTGTCAACTAATTCTTGTCTTGTCCCCTGCAAAGGGACAAAACTGGGATTAATTAGGAGGAAGCTAGCAGACAGAGGCACTCCCTGGACTCATTGTAAGCCCTAAATGACTTTGGTCCCAAATATCTGAAAGACCACTTCTTACCCTACAGACCCTCCAGGATGTTAACATCAGCAGTGGGGGCCCTCTTAGTAGTTTCACCTCCCTTGAAAGTTTGAACGGTGCTAGCTTGGGACAGGGCATTATTTGAGACAGCCCCTAAATTGTGGAATTCTCTCCCTAAAGAGTTGTATCAGGCATCCTCAATATGTGGGTTTTTGTAAATGCTGAACACACATATTCGCCCTGGTCTTTGGCACCCAAGATGTGTGTTTTAGGGCCCATCCAGTTCCTGTGACTGTACTCTACTTTAACTTCAGAACTGTAAATTGTTGTAAACCACCCTGGGAACTGCTGATAAAGGGTGGGCAATAATAATAATAAATGGAGGAGGAGGAGACAGACTGGTGGACAGCTAGCTAAGGTTGGTGGGTCAGTACCCAAGTCATCCTAAGGGGTCAGCCTTTGGTAAGTCTGAGAAGAGAGACAGAAAAAGAGATTTGGGGTACTGGTGACAAAGCCTCAGTCTGTCCATGAGCTATGTAGGAAGGTCAGATAATCTGGATTTTGAGAAGGCAAAGCTCCAATGCTGCCGCAGCAGGATTTAGGGCCAGTGTAGGTTAGAAGGAACCATTTTCCACAGGCTTCTGGGCCTAATATCTTGACCCCCCTGAAGCTAATTAACTAGGAACGAAAGCCCTTCATAGCCCAGCAGCCATGCAGGTAAAACTCAAGTTTCAAAGCCTGAGCAGTCATTTCAGTTTTTAAAAGGTTGATAGCTCATGAGTTAGACATGTTAGCATTGATAAAGCACCTCTGCCCACAATGGAATCTTTTACAAGGGAGATCATTGGCCCAGAGCAAAAGAAGGTTAACATGTTAAGGTCCTTTGCACTTAATGAAAAGTCATTGAACTTGGCAATTACTCCAGATGACACCATCCAATTTGCATGTACTAGAAAGGTGGACACAGATTATGAGATAAATGCCTGAAATCCTTCATAATGCTGTTGCATTAGATAAAAACGAGCATTTAGGTTGAACAGTTTGTCAGGCTTAGAGAGAGAATGCGGGCGAGGGAGAAGCTAGTCCAAATAAAACTTTTATTGCACATGAATGGGGTTCAAAAGATTTATAAGGAGAATGTAAGAACTGCTTGTCTGGATCAGACTAAGGGCCTTCTAGTAAAAGCTTAACCAGAATGGTGCCCTGAATATGTTACTGGAATCCAATGCACCATCAGCCTTGACCTGTATAGTCAATGGCAGGCATTCCCAAACTTGCCCCCCCAGATGTTTTGGGTCTACAATTGCCATCATCCCTGACCACTGGTCCTGTTAGCTAGGGATGATGGGAGCTGTAGTCACAAAACAGCTGGAGGGCCGAGTTTGGGGATGCCTGGTCAATAGTCAGGGATTATGGGGGATGAAGTCTTAACAACATCTGCTGGGCACCATATAAGCTGCCCAACAGCACACCAAAGGCATGAACTCAACACCCTGGTCCCAAAGACATCTGCTCTTGGGAGGAGTTTCAAAAACAAAGAATAGAAGGATTATCATAGAACTGAGGCAATTATGTACAGCGACATCTCTGGAAACAAACTCCCTCCTTTAAAGTTTGTGGTGTGTGTGGTGGTAGAGAAGTGCCTTGATATAATGCTCCTTTTTCCAGTGGCATCCTTGTGTCCTTTGTAATGGGTAGTTCTGCACTAATAGTCAGACCCAAGGATTTTTTATTCCTGATTGCTACTTATATCAGTAAATGGAGTAAAGATACAAATTCCATGGAACTTTGAGGAGAAATTGAAAGCATATTGTGCAGTGTCCAGAAGCAGGTTTTGTTGTTGTTTTGCATATTACTGGAAGAGAATAACATGGTAGTGATCTATGAGTACAAACAACAACAACAACTTGATCCCATCCTTTGAAGTATATATAAATAGAGGGCTGGTGAAAGCTGGAGTCCAACAACATTTGGGACAACGACAAGTTCTGCATCCCTACCTTAATCTCAGTTTGCTGTGTACATGCTCCAGCTCAAGTTCCCTAAGGTCAGTTTCAACTGGAGGTTTGAGTTGGGCTGCAGCTTCTAGATGTGCCAAAACCCAGAAGTTACCAAATTATCAGTCACAGGCAATAGGGAAGGTTCCCAGCATTTGTACTAGGTTTGACTAGTTCAGAAGCTCCAAACCTCCTGCAGATCAACTACTGATCCTGAAGCCTGAGCATTCAGCCCCAAGGAATGCTGTTGGCTAGGACACATATCTGAGGGCTCGTTAACATTTCTGCTTGTCCCGCCACTTCCTCACCAGGGAAAACCTGCTCTTTACAGCTGAATAAGAGCAAATGTCAATTGGGTTTTCCGTGGATGAACATTTGCTCCGATTCAGCAGTATAGAGCTGTTTCTCCTGGGGAAAGTAGTGGAGAAAATGGAAAACTGCTTGGACCCATGCTTTCTAGGCAGAGGGCAGGGGAGAGGCGCTGACTTGCACCCAAGATTGAGGGGCCCTGTCATGCGTCACACACATGTGTGATGTCATGCATGCATCACATTTGCGTGGCGACTTGCACACGATGGCACATCTTCAGAGGAGGCTAAGCGTGGAGTTTAGCACAGCACAGCTTCAATGGCTGGTGGTTCCTCCTCTCTAACACTCAGGAGCCATACCACACTCAGCTTTGCGCTTGGCCTCCTCCACTCCCTCAACATTGATGGGCCCCAGTCACACTCCCAACAGATGTTAGGGGGCCGAAGACATAGATTTGGCACTCCTTGGGCAAGGAGAAGTGTGGACAAGCCCTAAATTCCTGATTAAAGGACTGGAATTCCTGGCAATAGTTTTCCTCTTACATTTTGTTTCCTTGTCCCTCATGCTGCCCAAATGGTGTTCTTGAATTGTGTTCATTTATTGATGCTCCAGCTGCCAAAGTTGTGCCTAGGATTAGTCTGGAAAACTGCAAACATTCTCTTACATAGCAGTTGGCAAGAAGAACTGGTGTTTGCGCTGGAAGAACATCAGTTGTTTTCATCACCTTTCACTAGGGAAAGCATTAAGTGAAACCAGAGTAGGTTTTTTCTTTTTTACTTGATTCAATTCCCCAGATGAAGTTTCTGTTTCATGTTTGATGATACTGACTCATGATATTTATAATGATGCATTTTGCTGAATGGCCATGAGTTTCAGTGCTGTTGTTTCTTTGGAAAACGATTTAAAAGTGCACTATCTCAGTAGCAGATCTTGGAAACCCTTAAAAATCCAAAACCGTTCAGCCTCCTCCTGAACTTTGAGTTGCTTTAAAAATGTTACCTCTCCAAGTAAGATTATCCCACCACTTCGTTAAAATTATAGATCCTTTGCTGCACACAGTGAAAAAGAGGAAAAAGAGACAGGATTCTAATAGGAGCGCCCCCTTTCCATGTTTCCTATGCTTAATTATTTTGAAAGTCTGTGATATACAAGAGTGTAATGTCTGTAGATGTCTGTAGACCAGGCATGTCCAACTTTCAAGAGACTGAGATCTCCCACTATAAAAAAACTGGCATTGATCTACCAAAGTTTTGAGCTTTTGGGGGGAAGTCAAGCTTCTATCAGAGTCCTCGCGATCTACCAGTAGATTTGAGTTCAGTTCTCTACATTTTCATAACAGGTTTTTTAAAAAAAATAATAATAGAAAATTATGGAAACTAACCAGCATTTGGGTGTGAATTTTTCCATTCCCTACACATTTTTCCCTAAAAGTTTTCACTAATATAAAGCAGTTTTGTACATTATTCTCACAATGCATACTTTCATCCCGGCATAAGTCTTTTCATCCACATTAGCTGGCTGGAGAAGTAATGCATTGCATAATTCAGAAAAGGTTCAGTTTTGAAGGTGCGTTTGTTTTAGTTGACATATTGTTCTGGAAAGTGAAAATTAAGGAAGTTTGGCTTTAAAGGCAAATTGGTTCATTTCCCCTCCCAAATATATTCATATGTGTGCTTGCTTTCAGTCCCTGGCAGTTTAGCTATGAGACAATGGAAAAAGGACCTCCCATTCATGGTCTACACAGACTCAATTTCATGTACAATGGTATGGGACTCTGAACATCTCCGCCTAAATCCTGAAAAAGTAGTGTTCCAGCTTCCACAATAAGAATAGCAGTTTTGCCAGGACCTGCACAAAATGAGCTTGTCTAGGTTGGGAACCAAAACTGTGACCCTACTCTGTTCCTTATATGAATTCCTTGAATTCCATGGGGTGAAAGTGCCATATGATGTAATTATGCTTCAACCCTCCCTGATCCACAGTATTGGTTATTGCCTTGGAGGGCAGGTGCAGTCACAGCATGATGACATCACATCACTCACTGATATTCTTCAACATTCTTTCCCTGGGAAAGGGGACGAATGAGATACAAGGGGTGATATTCAACTACGTTTTTCTCAGACTACACCCACTGAAAGTAACAAACACAACTAAGCTAGGTCCACTAATTTCAGTGGGTTTACATTGAGTAGACCTCAGCTGATAATTGCTTATGATCGACAATGTTTGGGGAAACATTCTGTGATTGTTGCATCTTACCGCAGGCTAAGATGGCCAATTAACAATACAGCTGCCCCACTGCCCCGTACTCAAGCAAAAGCCGAACTGTTCCATCCCTGTGATCTGAACACTCAGCAGCAAGTCTTTAAGAGCTAATTACCATTGAAATTGAAGTTCCCTCACCTCTGATAGTAGGACATGCCTAACAGGTTCCCTCCCCATGAAACATCTCATCTTTCTCTGAGACAAGCTGGAGAAATTCATTTTCAGATTTTCAGAAGGAAACACAGCATACTCAATGTGAGATTTGAAAGGAAACACGGAAAATAAATCAAATATTTCTTTCTCCCTCTCTCTTTTTTTTCACAGGCTACTACAGTTGCTGGCTAAAGATAATGAGTTCTGTAGAACCTAAATAAGTTATCATATTTCACAAGATAATGAAGGGCCAATGGAAAGATATGGAAAGCTGGAATGATTTCAAGTGGCACTCACACAGTGCACTACTTGCAGCAGACACAGGGCCACACCATACCTGTCGTTAAATGTCCTCTTTGCATCTAACACACAGGTGTTGTTTTTTTTTAAGAAATGCAAATTTCATCAGCTGTGTGTGTTAATTAACAGGATCACAGCAGGCATGGAGGGATGAATGTAACCCTTTCTTTCCTGTGCTGTGGCCTGCAGGAAAATCACTTTGCTGAAGCTTCTATTTGTTTTTTTGTTTTCTTGCAAAGGGCTCCACCACTGACACCATTCACGTCTTCCCTTGCTGATGCTATTTGCTTTTTTTTAAAAAAAAGTAGGATTCAAATACACATTTAATATCACTTGGCTCTCAGAAAAGTTTTCAAAAATGCTCATTTTGAAAAGGGAAATATATCCATAATGTATTAGTATGCTTGCTTTTGACACGTGTCTGAATCCTTCTATGTTTCCAGGGTATAAACCCTTCTGGAATGCAAAGGATATTCTGTGGCTGAAGGTACCTGTTCCCTCTGAGGCCCTCTATTTCTGTTAGGGGAGTTCAGCCTTGTTTAGGGAACTTTTTAACGACCGATGTTTTAATGTATTTTTAACCTTCTATTGGAAGCTGCCCAGAGTGGCTGGGGAATGGGCGGGGTAGAAATAATAAAAATATTATTATTATTATTATTATTATTATTATTATTATTATTATTATTTCTATGCTGCTTTTCCAGATGATGCAGCTCTAAATAGAGCAGCAAATAGAGGGATATCTATGTACAGCAAACATACAGTGAACACATTTCGTAAATATATTGCTGTGGCTCTCCAGATATTGTTGAACTCTAAATCTCATCAGTCCAGGAAGCATGGTATGTCATCAGAGATGATAGAGATTCCAGATTAGCAAAACACCATGGGCTATACATTCTCCAGTCCCCTTTTACATGCTTACAAATACCATTCATATTAATGTTTCCCTATTAAAAAGCATTTGAAGCACCTTTAGCATCAAGGGTGCTCTTTGTAGGTTTTGAGTCAGGGCCCTATTCTCCTATGCTAGGTGTCAGGGCTAGCCCAAGCCTTTCTGTTGTCTGAAGGAAAGGGCAAGATGGAACTCTCTCTTCATTTCACACACAAAAGAGTCGACTAATAGTTGAGTCCTATTTTAGCACTGGTTGTTTGATAGCATCCTCTACTACACCTCAGAAGTGGGCCAGATTAGGAGGCACAGGGGGTGCTGTGCAGCAACACAGGGGAATGCCTGGGGGCTTAGGATGAACAGATAGGGCCTACTGCTGCTCTTTCCTTGTGCCATGGGCAGTTGCATCATTCTGCCTAATTGTAGGGCTGGCACTTTCAAGTGAAAATTATCCAGGTAGGGACCAGATCTTGCAGGACTCAGAGTTAAATGATCTCTAGGTACATTTAGCAACAGAAACAGTCTTTGTAGCTGTATTCCGTCAGGGCCCCATTCTCATAGGTTAGGTAAAAATAGGCCTGGCAGAGAAACAAGGACCAGCTGTTGTAGGACTCACAGTTGTCATTCTGGTAGAGCTAGCCCAGAAACATGAATGTTTTACAAAATAAACTGGACTTAGGTGTGTGTAGTGCATTTTATTATGATGTGCACCCAGGGATTTGATTTTGTTTTGTTTTGTTTTTAAGGCAAACATTTACTGAATACATATTCATACTCAATCATAAAGGGCATTATTTTTATTCACCAAACAACCTAAAGAAACTAAACCATAGCTTAACTTCATTAAGTTCTTTTAGACTGTGCTGATAGTTGCTAAGTTGTCAAAGACTGCCTCTCCCAATATGAACAGACCTGGACCTTGTGATCATCATCCCTTTCCATGGAAGCGCAGATTGCAGTTATAACAAAGGCAGCATTTTTTCATCTCCACCAAGCTAAGCAATTGGCTCCTTACCTCTCTCGCCCTGACCTAGCCACTGTGATCCACGCGACGGTCACCTCCAGACTGGATTATTGTAACTCGCTCTACATGGGGCTACCCCTGAGACTGACCCAGAAACTCCAGCGGGTGCAGAATGCCGCGGCGAGACTCCTTATGGGGTCCTCATCGTGGGATCACATTCACACAGTGCTATACCAGCTGCACTGGCTCCCGGTGGGGTACAGAATCAGGTTTAAGGTGCTGGATTTAACCTTTAAAGCTCTGTATGGCCTAGGACCCTCGTACCTACGGGACCGCCTCTCCTGGTATGTCCCACTGAGGACCTTGCAGTCTTCAAACAAAAACATCTTGGAGGTCCTGGGCCACAGAGAGGTTAGGCTGGCCTCAACCAGAGCCAGGGCTTTTTCAGCTGTGGCTCCGATCTGGTGGAACGCTCTGTCACAAGAGACTAGGGCCCTGCGGGACTTGACATCTTTCTGCAGGGCCTGCAAAACAGAGCTGTTCCACCAGGCCTTTGGGCAAGGCACAGCCTGACCCCCTCCTTTGGTAATCCTCACAGAACTCTAGCCCATTGGTTGCCATTAATTTTATTTGAACTGATTGTATAATGAATTGAGTTTAGAATGCTGTATTATTTTATTGCTAGCTGCTCTGACACCAGCTTTGGCTGGGGAGAGCGGGATATACCGGTAAATAATTTATTATTATTATTATTATTATTATTATTATTATTATTATTATTATCCAAGGCTCTTCTTTGTGTGCCTCCTCTAGGAGAAGTCTGGAGAACGGGTCTTTTCTGTTTGTGGAATGCTCTCCCCAGGGAGGCTTGCCTGGCACCTCCATTACAAAACACCGGGCAAAAACATTCCTCTTCTCCCAGGCCTTAGGCTAATTAAGCCATCTATGGCCTTTTAAATTGTTTGTAGGGGGAGGGGTTATGCATTTTTGTGCTTTTTATATTGTAAACCGCCCTGCAATCCTCACATGAAGGGATCAAATACATAAACAAATTAATGAATGAATAAATAAATAAATAAATAAACAAATAGATGACTCCTATTGCCTTCAGAGAGCTACAATTAATAGAGTTGTCTCGGCAGAGAGTTTGATTGTTAAACTACTCTGAACATTGTAGCTCTGTGAGGGAAATGGGGGTTTCCTAGCAACTCTCAGTACCCTATAACAAACTACGCTTCCCAAGATCCTTTGGGGAAGTCATGGCTGTTTAAACTGGTATGATATTGCTTTAAATAAATGGAGTAGATGGGGGCTATATGCATTTCTGTGGGCAGAAAGGATGCAGAAACCTAACCACCAAGTGTGTACTTTCATGTAGGGATTTTAAAATGAGATCCTTACCCCAAATATAGCTTAATTATCATTTAATTGGACACTTCAGTCATCAAAGACATTTTTCTGAACTCATTTTTGTCCCATTGTGCACCCGCCACCACCAATCTAAGTTTCTTGCCTTCAACCGAAGAGCTGGTGTTAATATGAAGCCAGACACCACCAAGTTAATTGAAGCAGGGTAAAGTGCTAAAGTTAATTGAAGCAAAGAAAGTACAGTACCAAGGTGAAGTCATCTTCGCTTAAGGTTCATATTTAGCGGGCAGTCATCCTAACACCCTGGCAAACGGGAATAAAATTTGGTCTGTCAGATTTAATGATAGAGGGAAGTGAAGAGATGATATTAACATGCAGCACAGGTGCCGAGACAGAGACGGTTTATGAGGCCTGGGTTTTACTACTCACATTCACCTATATATGATTGGATGCTGTATATTATAATGCAATCTTCAGCTGTTTAGAGCAAGGTGGTGATATGGCGTTGTATAAACCTCATAATGCAAGAGGATTTAGCTGCAGCAAGCAAGTCCTGGCAAACACAGCTTGGACACTTTTAAAGACTTAGGGAAACAATCCTTTCTATATTGAGTGAAGTCTTTAAAAAACAAACACACCTAAACACTCCCCTCGAAAGTAAAAATAAAAAGGGAGTGTGTGTCAGATTTGTAGCTTTCACTCGTACGTGAATGGGATTGCATGCTCCCTCTCCCCATTCTCTCTTGTCTCCTGCATAGAGTTCCCTTTTTCTCTTCACAATGATGTTAACCATGGTTAATGCTTTCATCAGGAACATACCACATCCATGACTGAATCAGGTCTAAAATCCTGGTTGAAAGTAAATCCTACCATGGGTAAGGTTACCTGAAAAATTATTCCCTACATATGCAATTGGTCATTGCATTCTGCAGGCAAGGCATTTTATCAGGAGGGCCAATCTGCACAACATAGGATTTTGATTTTTAGCACTGGGGACCCTACCCTTGGGAATTCCATGCCAACTTGAATAAAATATGGGGGAGGGGGAGGTAAGCCCTACTTGACATAACTGATCACACGTCATGACACATACAGATCATTTGAATGGCAATGCTCATCAACTTGGGGGCAGCAGCCTCCTCATATATTGGGTGTGTTTGATAGATTTGTCTTTAGAAACGAACCAAATCCAATTTCTCCCCATCCCTCATATATATATCCTTGATGTGCCATAGCCTTTAGCCTGTGTATCGTCCCCTAAGAGTTCGCTCCTATGCACTGTGTTTCTTGTGTTTTTAGCTCCTACTATAGACATTCCTCTTTCAAGAAACCTTTTAAAGTTGAGATCTTCCACAGACTGCATCTGTATTGGAATTGCTTTTAGATGTCCTGTCCGAGGAGATTCTTGAAATTGTCTGTCCACCATTAGCTCCTAGACAGCAGACTAGACTCAGACTCAGGTGACCCGACACAGGTCAGCTGAGCACTACGGTGGAATGTTTGCATTTTTATTTTTTATTATAGCAATTACTTCTAGATTTGCACCTTTCATACAACTGCCAGCACTCTCATCCTGGATTCTTGGTGATGCACTACATATTACTTGGCAATATGTAGATGTGGACATCCTATAAGTAAATCAGAGGAGGGCATCCCCATCTCTTATATGATCACAACTTTAGAGGCATGGACAACACTACAAGGCTGGCTGGAGCACTGGACTGTGACACACCTCTTTGGGGTGGGTGAGGAAACACTACAAAAAAATAAATTGTGCTTGTATTAGGAAATAGAGGGATTCTCTATTATTCTCAGGTTGCTTCAGAACATGCAAATTTGATAGATTTGTCTTTAGAAACGAACCAAATCCAATTTCTCCCCATCCCTCATTTATATATCCTTGATGTGCCATAGTATTTACCCTGTGTATCCACCCTCCACATCCAGTAGCAATTTAGTATATTTATTGTTAGAAATTTGATGCTGAGGGGTGCAATAAACATTGAAATAGACAGCTTTCAGCCTTTCACTATTAGAAGTGACTACATAAATAAATCACAGCACATAACCTACTAGTAAAGTTCTGGATCCTCGTGTGACAACACACATAGGAGGATAAACCGAAAGGGATATAGGCTTTCAGCTGTGTCCAGTGCTGGAGGAAAACATAAGCAGATTAAATTAAACGATTCTTCTTGATTTCCTGCTCACATGACCAGCTATGAGTTCCCTCCTAAGCACACAGACACACACACACCGTTAGAGATAATGCTACAAAGTCTTCACATGTTGGAAGGAACCTTTTTTCAGCCTTTGGCACTAAAAAAAATCTAATTCTGTCATGAATTCTGTACATCATAATTAAAATCCAAGGTTATTTTGATGGTGTCATAATCTGCAACAGAGAAAGGATAGTGGGTGCCAGAACAGAGGAAATTGGATATTTAATTATGCAACTAACTTGGTTGTTGCATTCAGATTTCACACTTCCCCCTCCTCCTTCTCCATCTCAGAGCAAAATGTATACCAGGGTTAAACAGGGTGCCTGCCAGTTGCTGCTGGGCTCCAGCTCCCATCAGACCCAGACAGAAAGCTAGTGCTCGGGGATGATGGGAAATGCACCTGGCCCACAGCAACCCAGCAACCTTCATGCTTGAGTAAGGATTCAAACGCTCATATCCCTGGTCAATAGCAGGTGCTGTCTAGTGTTAACACTACTTAGTTAAGTTTCACCTTTCTGGCAAAGAAAAGTGGGGAGTAGCAGGTGGAGATGTAGTGACATCTCCCTTCCATCTCCAACTCTCTACACATGTTCTCCTGTAGTTCATTATATTTTTAATCCGTCTTTTCCTACAAAGTTCAAAAACACCACTCAAGCATCCTAAAAGAAAGGACACACAATAAAAACTCTGTGTCCCATCTAAGAGAATCTCGCTGATTTTGTTTCCCTCCCTCTTGATATTTTTCTAATGCAATTTCTTTTCTCATTAACTGATAGGGAATGGTCAAAGGGGGGGGGGGCGCAAAATGAGATACCATATTTTTTGCACCATAACACTTTTTTCCTCCAGAAAGTAAGGGAAAATGTCTGTGCGTGTTATGGAGGAATTGCCTACGGGTGGCATGCCTACGGATTTTCCTCCTCTAAAAACTACGTGCGTGTTATGGTCGGGTGCGTGTTATAGAGCGAAAAATACGGTAATTTTTTGGCAGTGTTAGTTTTCCATCTGTATTTTCTACCTATGTAGTTTAATCCATTCCCTTGGTTAATGACCACTTTGTACTCCCCGTCCAACAAATGCAAGCGACTGAGAGGCATCTCTCCCCATCTTTACAAAACAATGTTTGTACTCTATAGAGTTTAATTTGCTTCTTGGAAGCACTGACCATGAACTTCGCACAAGACTCGCCTCAAGAACGAGGGCTCTCCAGTACTACTTCAAGAGCAGAGCCTATACCAACAATGTTCTCGCTAATCTTTCCCTCTCCAGATGCCAACTGATACAATATGCTTCGCAAGAATGGCACTCTAACCAGCATCCTTTTATGCTACAGTTAAAAAGCAAGGGGGGAGTGTGAGAAATCAGTACTGCCAGGGGAAAACAACAGAGAGAGAAAGGAATATTTTTAATTCCATACTATTCAGTGCTAAGAGGCCTTATACCTGGCATTGTCTAGAAATTCTAAGAAACCAAAACATCAGTGCAGTTTTGAAAGGTTCAGTCTACCATCTTTATTCAAAACGATATCCAGTTGTATCCTAGCAGATGTAAACCTGCTCCTTTAACCCTGGAGCCATGGTGCAAAATTTGGTTGCAATCTCTTACGAGGTGTCCAAATGCATAGTGAACAAATAACTTTCCAAAATATACATTAGATCTTCATCCTTTTTTTAAAAAAAAAAGATTGTGAGTGTGTGGCGGGGAAAGTATTGTATGTGGCTTTGGCAAACAGGGATAACAATTTTATCAGTGTGCACATTTTGTATGATTTGCACAGAAATAGCAAATGTCAAGCTTTTGTTACTGGGTAGTTCTGGCAAAGAGCGCACACTGTAGGCTGGTGAGGTGGTAAAATGCTAGGGGTTTTTTGGCTTTCTTTTCTCATCTGCTCAGCACTCATTCTTCTTTAAACAATTCTCATTAGCCCTGCTGCCTGCTTTCACCCCTGAACCTCTCTTCTCTGCCTGGAGTGCAATTCTGACACTAGCCTCAGCTGGTCTCTCTGCTTTATGATTCTGTCCTGTCCCTATGATCAAGGGCTGGCAGAAAATGGATTGGGATTTTCTTGTGGATCTGTACATGATTCACAGTACATCAGCAAGGGTTTCCAATTTCCAATTGTTTAATAATAGCAACAACCAAATGAGTTTCCCAACCTAAATTGGGCTGTTTGAAGAAAGCTAATCAGGAACAGAATTCTGTGTGGAAGCACTGTAAGCTCTGTTCAGTTTCGTTACTGAAAATGAATTCCCAGACTCAGAATGTTTTCAGAGATATATTCTTTTTTAGATTCTTACTATGGAGCTAAGTTCAAGGTGCTTGCACTGGTGGGCAGAGCCCTCTTCTGTTTGAAACCAGGATACCTAACAGATTGTCTCACTCTTTATACACCCAATTGATCACTGTGCTGTGCAGTAGAGGGGCTTCCTGGAGGTACTATCTTATCAGGAAGTCCAGTCTGCACAGTATAGAAACCAGGTTTTTTGTGCCACAGCTCCAACGCTTTGGCACTCCCTCCCATTAAATTGGAGAAATATCTGCTTGTATTTCTGGCGTCCACTGAAGACCTTCCTCCTCCAACAACCCTTTATGTAGGGCTCTCTCCTAGCTTGCATCTGTATTGGAATTGTTTAAAAATATTTTTTTAGATGTTATATTTGTTGTTTCCCACCCTGGGCTCCTTTGGGGGGAAGTTTTAATAGAATAAAACCAGTCTCAAGTCTGCCTGTGCTACACTTTGTCATTAGCCACATTGCAATTGGCTTTGAAGACCTAGGTTTTTCAGGTCCCTCAACCTGGGATGCAACATCATACTTCAAAAGTCAGCCAAACAAAGTTTGAACTTTACAAACAAAATCAGCACCAATTTTAGGCTTGTGTTAATCAGTCATCACCTTAAAGTTGTAAAAAAAAAAAACATTTCAACAGTAAAACTTTTTTTTTTAACAAAAGAAACAAACTCTGTCCGCTCACAATAATGGGGAGGGGGGAAACAAACAATTATCTATCATATGTCTATCTATTCCCGTTCCCTACTCCTTGGTTGACATTTGAAGATATCTACATTACACTATTGTATGCCTGCATAAAATTGCATCTTTATACCAATCATTAACATTTCATTTCCTTACAATAAATCATTTTAAAAGGTATAATAAAAAGGATGCATTCAGATCTGTTGGAATTTTCAACAGGAAAGAGGCAAATTGAGCAGTGGTGTCACTATTATCATATTAAAAGCATTCTTTTGACGAGAACAAAGAGATAATTTACATTTAAAACATTTTTGAAGGCTAAGACGATGGCATCTATTTATCTCATAGCTGACATTCCCTCGCCCATCCGTGCCTAATAACTCCAGCCAATGGAGGCTGGTAGAACCTAGACCTGGTGGGGGCACCTATGAGGTCAAGCATGCAGTGCCTAGGAGGCGACATTTGCGGTGCCAAGTGTCCATCCTACTAGCCTATTGAGTAATTTTGGTGTTAGTCTATCACACCATGGCTTGTTTCCTTGTCCAATGCAACATAATCTCTTGTAGGAGGCACTGCCTTCAGCCCAAGACTGGGGGACCCAGTGTCGTGTCATCTATGTGGCTCCTCCTCTCTCACACTCAGGAGGAGCCTGCCACTGATGTTGCACCACATGTGGCTCAACACTCGCTTGGCCTCCTCTGCCCCTTCAATATTGGGAAGGCTGAGCCCACTGCTAAATAATATTGAGAGGGTGGAAGACATCTCAGCCCAAAGGAGTTGGCACATATGTACAGAATGGAGGGGAGTGAAAGGAGGGGAGGTAACAAAGAGGTGAAAGATTGGTCCCTGCCCCTGGGGCTATGCAAGAACTGCGCCATTCGACCCCTCCCCTACAGTACTTAGACCAGGCATGTCCAAAGTCCATTTCGGGGGCCTAATCTAGCCAGCCGGCCGGTTTAATCCGGCCGCCATGACAGTTTATTTCCTGGCGTAAATTCCTAAAAAGCCTCAACAACTTCAATCCTAAAGAAAAGTTAACAACTTTGGTTGGCCCTCACGGCCCTTCACTTCATCAAATCTGGCCCTCTTTGAAAAAAGTTTGGACACCACTGAAGGGTTTGAAAAAAGTTTGGACACCACTGAAGAGTTCAAGAGAAGCAGAGAAGGGGGTGCTGGATGTCCGGAGTTTCATTCTCTCCCGTGCTGCAGAGTGTGTGAGACCACTGGATCACATGCTTTGTGTGTTGACATTCCATTCTTTGGAAGTGAGGGAACGGAAGGAACTGTGCGCCACTTCCGTCTTCTTTGTTCTGTGTTCTGTTCTGTTCTCTCTCGGAGGCCCCCCCCCCATGCTGCTACTGTTGGAAAAGGGGCGTTGTTTAAGTAGCCCAGTCACCCCGCTCCTTCCCATTGTACCTTGCTACATTTCCCACAAGGGTTCAGGTGAGTGCAAAACGCCTTGGGGTGCAGCAAGCTGGAGGGGGGGCTGGGGGAGGATGCAATGCCAGTGGGGTGATGGAGGGGAGACAGCAGGCAGGGAAGCTGCTGGGCAGGTGGGGGAGGGAAAGAGACCCCCCCCAAAAATGAAGGGAGTTGGGTGTGCAGTTGAGGGCCCCCCCTTTTGAGTATTCTGAATAGCATTATTGATAAGTTCCCTGCATTTCAGGGGGTTCGATAAGCTATTTCTTAATAGGTTTAATTGGGTTTGGTGCTTCCTCTCTGCATGTCATTCCTTGAACAGCTTCCTGTGCAAAGATAAGGCTTGCTTCCATTGCTCTGTTCATTTGTATGTTGAACTAGTGTTGTGTGGAGGAAAATGCAGCCCCTGGGCTGAAAAATGTCCCCCTCCTGCCTTCCTGTGTTTGAAATTCCAGAATACGAAACTGCCTCTTTCTCCTCAGCTGCTATGTCTGTTCATGACATCACAGGAGACCATCCATAGACAGGGCTGGGGAAACTAGGCCTCAAGGGGGGGGGGCGCATTTATAAATAAACAAATAATGACTGAGCCCCCCCCCCCTTGTGACACGTGTGGCATGTGGACTCCATGGCACACTAAGATACCCTCCTTAGCACCCACCAAGGCCCCCTGACTCCCATTTTTAAAATGTTTTCCCGAAAATCTGTTAGTTTTTACAGTACTGCAAGACCGCTTGTTTTGGAAGTTGAGGGATTGGTATTATTTATTTATTTTGCCCTTTGTGAGACATAAACTGGTTCCTTTGACTTCAGGTTTCTGGATCCTTTTAAATAAAGTGATCTGGACAAAATGGGTCAATTAGGAAACCTTTTTATTATACACACTTGCAAGTGGGGTAACCCAAGATCAGGCACATCTTCATTAGGAAAAACACATCTTGTCCGGCCGCAAGTCCCTCCTTCCACGCCCACAAGAAGGGGCGTACCAGTTTACAGAAGTATTGTTTGTGACATCACAGGAGACCATCCATAGACAGGGCTGGGGAAACTAGGCCTCAAAGGGGGAGGCATTTATTAATAAACAAATGATGACTGAGACCCCTACCCCTTGTGACGCATGTGGCATGTAGACTCCATGGCACCCTCAGAAACCCTCCTTAGCACCCACCAAGGCCCTGACCCTTCCATTTTAAAAAGGTTTTCCCAAAATCTGTTAGTTTTTACAGTGCTGCAAGACCGTTTGTTTTGGCAATTGGTATTATTTATTTATTTTTCCCTTTGTGAGAAATAAATAAACTGGTTCCTCTAAGGTCTCTGAATCCTTTAAATAAAGTGATCTGGACAAAATGGGTCAATTAGGAAACCTTTTTATTATACACACTAGCAAGTGGGGTAAACCAAGATCAGGTACATCTTCATCAGGAAAAAACTCATTTTATAAAGTTGGTTGTCCGGCCGCAAGTCCCTCCTTCCATGCCCACAAGAAGGGGCATACCAGTTTACAGAAGTATTGCTTCTACCTCATTAACAGTTTACCATTCCACTTCCCAAGTTAATCACAATACAATACAATACAATACAAATACCTTTATTAGCATTTCAAGTTAAGACGTTTCAAAATGGCATGAGAAACAAAGTCTTTCTTCTTCCTGTTTGGGGAAATCCTTTCGATTCTTCATGAATAAGAGGCAGTGGGGTGAGGGAGGCCAGGGCCACATCCATACCATTTAAAGCGCTATGAACCCTAACTCTAACTGTAACCCTTAACCCTTAACTTAAGCTACAATTCCCAAAGTTCCCTGGCAAGAAGGGAACCCTACCCCTACCTCTGATGCTAATCCTAACTCTAACCCTAACCCTGTCCCTAACTCGAGCTACAATTCCCGAAGTTCCCTGGCAAGAAGGGAACCCTAACCCTAAGACTGCCCCTTAACTAGAGCTGCATTTCCCAGAGTTCCCTGGCAAGAAGGGAACCCTAACCCAACCCTAACTCTAACCCTAATCCTAAACCACCCTAACAACCCTCCGCCCCCTTAACCACCTACAGTTCCCAGAATCCCTGGGGGGAAGCCATTCCTGTTTAAAGCGTCTTCATAGCACTTTCAATGGATGGTGCGCCTAATGTGGCCTAATGTTTCCTCCCTCATTTTCTTCTCTCTCCCCACTGCCCCATCACTTGCAATGCAACAGATGTCCACCTGCAGTCTCCCTTCAAGGCTCCTTCTCTCAGGTATGGCCACGGCCTTGTCCATTGCTCACTGCCAGGAGCATAGGGATGTCCTGCGGTTCTCTTCATGACTTTGAAGGCTGAATTGCGCCACTTCAGTCTTCTTTGTTCTGTGTTCTGTTCTGTTGTTCTCTCTCGGAGGGCCCACCCCCCATGCTGCTTCCATTGGAAAAGGGGTGTGGTTTAAGCAGCCTGGTTGCCCCGCCCTTTCCCATTGTGCCCTGTCCCTTTCCCTGCAAGGGTTGAGGTGAGTGCAAAATGCCCACTATAAATGCATGCAGAAAGACAAACGTATTTTACCACCCTACTTCCCATATTAATCACAACACTATACAACACAATACAATAAAAATACCTTTATTGGCATTTCAAGTTAAGACCTTCCAAAATGGCTTGAGATACAAAGTCTTTCTTCTTTCTGTTTCCTGTTTCCGAGAGATTTGAATTTGGAAATCCTTTCGATTCTTCATTATTGAGAGGCAATGGGGTGAGGGAGGCCAGGGCCACATCCACACCATTTAATGCGCTATGAAGCCGCTTTAAACACTCATGGCTTAAACAACCCCAAAGACTCTGGGAGCTATAGTTGGAAAAGGGTGCCAAGAGTTGTTAGGGGACCCCCTGTTCCCTGCCAAGAAGGGAAACCTACCTCTACCCCTGACGCTAACCCTAACTCTAACCCCAACACTAACCCTTAACCTGAGCTACAATTCCCAGAGTTCCCTGGCAAGAAGGAAACCCTAACCCTGCCCCCTAACTAGAGCTACAATTCCCAGAGTTCCCTGGCAAGAAGGGAACCCTAACCCTGCCCCCTAACTAGAGCTACAATTCCCAGAGTTCCCTGGCAAAAAGGGAACCCTAACCCTAACCCTGCCCCCTAACTAGAGCTACAATTCCCAGAGTTCCCTGGCAAAAAGGGAACCCTAACCCTAAACCTGCCCCCTAACTAGAGCTACAATTCCCAGAGTTCCCTGCCAAGGGAACCCCAACCCTACCCCTGCCCCTGACGCTAACCCTAACTAACCCTTAACTAGAGCTACAATTCCCAGAGTTCCCTGGAAAGAAGGGAACCCTACCCCTACCCCTACCCCTACCCCTACCCCTACCCCTACCCCTACCCCTACCCCTAATCCTAATCCTAATACTTAACCACTGTAACAAGTCTCCGTCCCCTTAACCACCTACAGTTCCCAGAATCCCTGAGGGGAAGCCATGCATGTTTAAAGTGACTTCATAGCAGTTCCAGTGGTGCACCTAATGTGGCCTAATGTTCCTTCCCTCATTTTCTTCTCTCTCCCCACTGCCCCATCACTTGCAATGCAGCAGATGTCTGCCTGCAGTCTCCCTTCAAAGCTCCTTCTCTCAAGTATGGCCAAGGCCTTGCCCATTCCTCACTGCCAGTATTTCACGTTCACTTCTCCGATGTAAATAGGGATGTCCTGCGGTTCTCTTGATGACTTTTAAGACTGGACTTGGGGAAAACCTCACCGGCTCCAGACATCCCTGTAAGGCAAAGGCAAACAGGTGAGTGGCATGGCCAACACCTGACAGCGTCCCCCCAGACACCTCCTCTGTTTGGCTGCCTGTTCACAAACAAGGCTTCCAAACCAGTTTGCACCCATCTCAGCCAGCGTAGCCTCGCAACATCCACTAGCCTGAATGCAAATTCTTCTGACAACCATCCACCAGCTGCAACCTCATCAGGTCCATTGCCAGACATCAACCAGCTTCAGAGCTGAGTGTCAGTCACCTTCAAGTAGCGATCCCACCAGCAAGTAATATTTGTACTTGCCTTCTCCTTGCTCCACAGCATCCCAGCACCGGGTGATTGCCTCCTTCCGCTTGCCAGCTTGCCACCACGGGGCAGGAGACCACCTGGGCCACAGCATCCCAGCACCAGGCAATTGCCTCCTTTCGCTTGCCAGCTTGCCGCCACGGGACAGGAGACCACCTGGGCTGAGTGCCACCGGGGAAATCTTTTCGATTCTTCATTAATAAGAGGCAATGGGGTGAGGGAGGCCAGGGCCACATCCACACCATTTAACGCGCTATGAAGCCGCTTTAAACACTCATGGCTTAAACACCCCCAAAGACTCTGGGAGCTATAGTTGGAAAAGGGTGCCGAGAGTTGTTAGGGGACCCCCTGTTCCCTGCCAAGAAGGGAACCCTACCCCTACCCCTGACGCTAACCCTTAACCCTTAACCTGAGCCACAATTCCCAGAGTTCCCTGGCAAGAAGGGAACAGTAGCCCTGCCCCCTAACTACAGCTACAATTCCCAGAGTTCCCTGGCAAAAAGGGAACCCTAACCCTAACCCTGCCCCCTAACTAGAGCTACAATTCCCAGAGTTCCCTGCCAAGGGAACCCCAACCCCAACCCTACCCCTGCCCCTGATGCTAACCCTAACTCTAACCCTTAACCCTTAACTAGAGCTACAATTCCCAGAGTTCCCTGGAAAGAAGGGAACCCTACCCCTACCCCTACCCCTACCCCTAATCCTACCCCTAATCCTAATCCTAATACTTAACCACCGTAACAAGTCTCCGTCCCCTTAACCATCTACAGTTCCCAGAATCCCTGAGGGGAAGCCATGCCTGTTTAAAGTGACTTCATAGCAGTTCCAGTGGTGCACCTAATGTGGCCTAATGCTGCCTCCCTCATTTTCTTCTCTCCCCCCACTGCCCCATCACTTGCAATGCAGCAGATGTCTGCCTGCAGTCTCCCTTCAAAGCTCCTTCTCTCAAGTATGGCCAAGGCCTTGCCCATTCCTCACTGCCAGTATTTCATGTTCACTTCTCCGATGTAAATAGGGATGTCCTGCGGTTCTCCTGATGACTTTTAAGACTGGACTTGGGGAAAACCTCACCGGCTCCAGATATCCCTGTAAGGCAAAGGCAAACAGGTGAGTGGGATGGCCAACACCTGAGAGCGTCCCCCCAGACACCTCCTCTGTTTGGCTGCCTGTTCACAAACAAGGCTTCTAAACCAGTTTGCACCCATCTCAGCCAGCGTAGCCTCACAACATCCACTAGCCTGAATGCAAATTCTTCTGACAACCATCCACCAGCTGCAACCGCATCAGGTCCATTGCCAGACATCAACCAGCTTCAGAGCTGAGTGTCAGTCACCTTCAAGTAGCGATCCCACCAGCAAGTAATCTTTGTACTTGCCTTCTCCTTGCTCCACAGCATCCCCGCACCGGGTGATTGCCTCCTTCCGCTTGCCAGCTTGCCACCACGGGACAGGAGACCACCTGGGCTGAGTGCCACCGAGCTGCCCATTTCTCTCTGGGGAGGGCAACTGCTGAGGCTTGCGCCTTGGCCCACATTTATACCCGCTCAGCAGCCAGATATTTTTGTCACATCACAATCAACCCATGGACAATGGCAGCAGCTGGAGAGGCATCTCCCTCAGCCCTCACAATGGTGAGCACAGCTCAGCAGCCAACACACACAAACACACACACACACAAGTTGTGCCAATATCTGTGAAGGCCACACTGGAAACCCAAGGGGACAGGAGGGGGACATTTTTCAGCCCAGTGGTTGCATTTCCCTCCACACAACACTAGTCAAATGCACAAATGAACAGAGCAATGAAAGCAAGCCTTATCTTGGCACAGGAAACTGTTCAAGAAAAGACCTGCAGAGAGAAAGTTAGCCTCTCAAGGGAAAAAAAACACTTTTTCACCAATCTCAATCATTTATTGTATGTGACTAAAAGCCATTACAAATCCAGTTACAAAAGTTTTCTTATGTTTTGTAAATCTTCATATTATTGCTGTCAAAATGTAACCAACAATGTGCAACCCTGTTATGGTGGAGAAGCATCATTTGAACTCTTTGGGCATCTTTTCTTCATGAGAATAGGGCAACTGTTGTTGGAACTCTCCAAAGTGTGCATTATGTCAGTGTAAAGCAGCCTAACTGGCTTCAGTGCCAGCCCATTGCTTTACTTTGAGCCATGTCTTACCAACAATCTCTTTCCAGTAATTGTGCTTGTCCCCATAAAGGCAAAGAATTCAAGAGAAGCAGAGAAGGGGGTGCTGGATACTGAGCCCCCCTTGCTGCTTCTGTTGGAAAAGGGGTGTGGTTTAAACAGACTGGTCACCCCGCCCCTTCCCATTGTCCCCTGCTCCTTTCCCTGCAAGGGTTCAGGTGAATGCAAAACGCCTTGGGGTGCAGTAAGCTTTGGGGAGGGGCTGGGGGGAGGATGCAATGCTAGGGATGCAATTCCTAGGGAAAGAAAGTGGTCACGTGTTCAGTTATGGAAAACTTAATAAATATTTCATACAAAAATAAATAAATAAAATAAATACTCAATGACCTGCCTTTCAGGTAAGTGGAAATGAAGCAGCTGGTTGCCATGGTGAAATTATGATGACACTGTCACTCTGTAGTCTCACTGCTGAAGTCATAAGTCAGATTCAAGGGGGGATTTGCCCCCAAGCCCCTGCCTACCAGTTAACAGTGACCTAAAGTTTTCCAGTAAAACATGAAATGGTGCACACACTACATCTTGTTTGTGCGCTTATCAGGCATGTCCAAAGTCCATCTTGGGGGCCTAATCCAGCCCACCGGTCAGTTTAATCCGGCCCCTGTGACAGTTTATTTCCTGGGGTAAAATCCTAAAAAAACAAACCCTCAACAAATTCAACCCTAAAAAAAGGTTAACAACTTGGGTTGGCTGTTTCAGTGGCCCTCACGGCCCTTCACTTCATCAAATCTGGCCCTCTTTGAAAAAAGATTGGACAGGGTTACAGTCAAAGATTTCAAGAGAAGCAGAGAAGCGGGTGCTGGATGTCCGGAGTTTCATTCTCTCCCGTGCTGCAGAGTGTGTGAGACTACTGGATCACATGCTCTGTGTGTTGACATTCCATTCTTTGGAAGAGAGGGAACAGAAGGAACTGCGCGCTACTTCCGTCTTCTTTGTTCTGTGTTCTGTCGTCTTCTTTGTTCTGTGTTCTGTTCTGTTGTTCTCTCTCGGAGGGCCCACCCCCCATGCTGCTTCCGTTGGAAAAGGGGTGTGGTTTAAGCAGCCCGGTTGCCCCGCCCTTTCCCATTGTGCCCTGTCCCTTTCCCTGCAAGGGTTGAGGTGAGTGCAAAATGCCCACTATAAATGCATGCAGAAAGACAAACGTATTTTACCACCCTACTTCCCATATTAATCACAACACTATACAACACAATACAATAAAAATACCTTTATTGGCATTTCAAGTTAAGACCTTCCAAAATGGCTTGAGATACAAAGTCTTTCTTCTTTCTGTTTCCTGTTTCCGAGAGATTTGAATTTGGAAATCCTTTCGATTCTTCATTATTGAGAGGCAATGGGGTGAGGGAGGCCAGGGCCACATCCACACCATTTAATGCGCTATGAAGCCGCTTTAAACACTCATGGCTTAAACACCCCCAAAGACTCTGGGAGCTATAGTTGGAAAAGGGTGCCAAGAGTTGTTAGGGGACCCCCTCTTCCCTGCCAAGAAGGGAACCCTACCTCTACCCCTGACGCTAACCCTAACTCTAACCCCAACACTAACCCTTAACCTGAGCTACAATTCCCAGAGTTCCCTGGCAAGAAGGAAACCCTAACCCTGCCCCCTAACTAGAGCTACAATTCCCAGAGTTCCCTGGCAAGAAGGAAACCCTAACCCTGCCCCCTAACTAGAGCTACAATTCCCAGAGTTCCCTGGCAAAAAGGGAACCCTAACCCTAACCCTGCCCCCTAACTAGAGCTACAATTCCCAGAGTTCCCTGCCAAGGGAACCCCAACCCTACCCCTGCCCCTGACGCTAACCCTAACTCTAACCCTTAACCCTTAACTAGAGTTCAATTCCCAGAGTTCCCTGGCAAGAAGAGAACCCTACCCCTACCCCTACCCCTAATCCTAATCCTAATACTTAACCACCGTAACAAGTCTCCGTCCCCTTAACCACCTACAGTTCCCAGAATCCCTGAGGGGAAGCCATGCCTGTTTAAAGTGACTTCATAGCAGTTCCAGTGGTGCACCTAATGTGGCCTAATGTTCCTTCCCTCATTTTCTTCTCTCTCCCCACTGCCCCATCACTTGCAATGCAGCAGATGTCTGCCTACAGTCTCCCTTCAAAGCTCCTTCTCTCAAGTATGGCCAAGGCCTTGCCCATTCCTCACTGCCAGTATTTCATGTTCACTTCTCCGATGTAAATAGGGATGTCCTGCGGTTCTCCTGATGACTTTTAAGACTGGACTTGGGGAAAACCTCACCGGCTCCAGACATCCCTGTAAGGCAAAGGCAAACAGGTGAGTGGCATGGCCAACACCTGACAGCGTCCCCCCAGACACCTCCTCTGTTTGGCTGCCTGTTCACAAACAAGGCTTCCAAACCAGTTTGCACCCATCTCAGCCAGCGTAGCCTCGCAACATCCACTAGCCTGAATGCAAATTCTTCTGACAACCATCCACCAGCTGCAACCTCATCAGGTCCATTAGTGTCAGTCACCTTCAAGTAGTGATCCCACCAGCAAGTAATCTTTGTACTTGCCTTCTCCTTGCTCCACAGCATCCCAGCGCCGGGTGATTGCCTCCTTCCGCTTGCCAGCTTGCCGCCACGGGACAGGAGACCACCTGGGCTGAGTGCCACCGGGGAAATCCTTTCGATTCTCCATTATTAAGAGGCAATGGGGTGAGGGAGGCCAGGGCCACATCCACACCATTTAATGCGCTATGAAGCCGCTTTAAACACTCATAGCTTAAACACCTCCAAAGACTCTGGGAGCTATAGTTGGAAAAGGGTGCTGAGAGTTGTTAGGGGACCCCCTGTTCCCTGCCAAGAAGGGAAACCTACCCCTACCCCTGACGCTAACCCTAACTCTAACCCTAATGCTAACCCTTGACCCTTAACCTGAGCTACAATTCCCAGAGTTCCCTGGCAAGAAGGGAACAGTAGCCCTGCCCCCTAACTACACCTACAATTCCCAGAGTTCCCTGGCAAAAAGGGAACCCTAACCCTAAACCTGCCCCCTAACTAGAGCTACAATTCCCAGAGTTCCCTGCCAAGGGAACCCTACCCCTGCCCCTGACGCTAACCCTAACTCTAACCCTTAACCCTTAACTAGAGCTACAATTCCCAGAGTTCCCTGGAAAGAAGGGAACCCTACCCCTACCCCTACCCCTACCCCTAATCCTAATACTTAACCACCGTAACAAGTCTCCGTCCCCTTAACCACCTACAGTTCCCAGAATCCCTGAGGGGAAGCCATGCCTGTTTAAAGTGACTTCATAGCAGTTCCAGTGGTGCACCTAATGTGGCCTAATGTTCCTTCCCTCATTTTCTTCTCTCTCCCCACTGCCCCATCACTTGCAATGCAGCAGATGTCTGCCTGCAGTCTCCCTTCAAAGCTCCTTCTCTCAAGTATGGCCAAGGCCTTGCCCATTCCTCACTGCCAGTATTTCATGTTCACTTCTCCGATGTAAATAGGGATGTCCTGCGGTTCTCCTGATGACTTTTAAGACTGGACTTGGGGAAAACCTCACCGGCTCCAGACATCCCTGTAGGGCAAAGGCAAACAGGTGAGTGGGATAGCCCCCATCCGACAGCGTCCCCCCAGATTCCTCTTCTGTTTGGCTGCCTGTTAACAAACAAGGCTTCCAAACCAGTTTGCACCCATCTCAGCCAGCGTAGCCTCGCAACATCTACTAGCCTGAATGCAAATTCTTCCGAAAACCATCCACTAGCTGCAACCTCATCAGGTCCATTGCCAGACATCAATCAACTTCAGAGCTGAGTGTCAGTCACCTTCAAGTAGCGATCCCACCAGCAAGTAATCTTTGTACTTGCCTTCTCCTTGCTCCACAGCATCCCCGCACCGGGTGATTGCCTCCTTCCGCTTGCCAGCTTGCCACCACGGGACAGGAGACCACCTGGGCTGAGTGCCACCGAGCTGCCCATTTCTCTCTGGGGAGGGCAACTGCTGAGGCTTGCGCCTTGGCCCACATTTATACCCGCTCAGCAGCCAGATATTTTTGTCACATCACAATCAACCCATGGACAATGGCAGCAGCTGGGGAGGCATCACCATCACTCCCTCAGCCCTCACAATGGTGAGCACAGCTCAGCAGCCAACACACACACACACAAGTTGTGCCAATATCTGTGAAGGCCACACTGGAAACCCAAGGGGACAGGAGGGGGACATTTTTCAGCCCAGTGGTTGCATTTCCCTCCACACAACACTAGTCAAATGCACAAATGAACAGAGCAATGAAAGCAAGCCTTATCTTGGCACAGGAAACTGTTCAAGAAAAGACCTGCAGAGAGAAAAAGTTATTTTTTTTTTAATAAATATTTATTAAAGTTTTTGAATACAATACATAAATAATAAACAACATTACTTATATCATGACATAGTTTCATCACTTCTTTGGACTCCCTCACATCTCCCGCTCCCACTTACATTGTTATAAAATTTTTTCAAGCAAATGATCATCTTGTTTAGAACCTTATATCCGCTCATTTAAATAAAATCTAGCAGTTCTCCAAAAAATTTATATTTTCCTTAATCTCACTTATCGTCAGAATCAAATCTAATTCAGTGGTGGACAATTATTTATGATCTAGCATCCTTCTTAACATTCAACCAAATTACAATATTTTTGTAGATAAATCTTAAATTTCTTCCAGTCTTCTTCAACCCTCTCTTCTCCCAGGTCTCGGATTCTGCCAGTCATCTCGGCCAATTGCATATAGTCCATCAGCTGCATCTGCCACTCTTCCAGTGTGGGTAGATCTTGAGTTTTCCAGTTCTTAGCGATGAGTATTCTTGCTGCCGTTGTTGCATACATAAAAAATGTTCGGTCCTTCTTTAACACCTTCTGGCCGACCATACCCAGAAGGAAGGCTTCTGGTTTCTTAGTGAAGGTATACTTAAATACCTTTTTCAACTCATTATAAATCATTTCCCAGAAGGCCTTCACTTTAGGGCAGGTCCACCAAAGGTGAAAGAATGTTCCTTCATTTTCTTTACATTTCCAACATTTATTATCACACAAATGGTATATTTTGGCAAGTTTAACTGGGATCATGTACCATCTGTATATCATTTTCATTACACTTTCCTTCAGAGCATTACATGCAGTGAAGTTCAGCCCAGTGGTCCACAACCTTTCCCAGTCCTCACACATAATGTTATGCCCAATGTCCTGTGCCCACTTTATCATAGCCGATTTAACCATTTCGTCTTGTGTATTCCATTTTAACAGCAAGTTATACATTCTTGATAATACCTTAGTCTTTGGTTCTAACAATTCTGTTTCCAACTTCGATTTCTCCACCTGGAACCCTAACTTTTTGTCATTTTTAAAAACTTCTTTAATCTGGGCGTAATGTAACCAGTCGACCTGCAGAGAAAAAGTTAGCCTCTCAGGGGGAAAAAAACACTTTTTCATCAATCTGTCAATCATTTATTGTATGTGACTAAAAGCCATTACAAATCCAGTTACAAAAGCACCAAACCCAATGACCCAAAGTATAGCTCCCAGATTCTTTGGGGGAAGAAGCCAGGTGGATGCCATGTGAACTCAGCGATGTGTCAAGTGATGGCCACATACTACCTCCAGGTTCAGAGCTGGTAGATGGTTGTCGGAAGAGTTTGCATTCAGGCTAGTGGATGCCGCGAGGCTAGGCTGGCTGAGATGGATGCAAACTGGTTTGGAAGCCTTGTTTGTGAACAGGCAGCCAAACAGAGGAGGAGTCTGGGGGACGCTGTCGGATGGGGGCCATCCCTCCCACCTGTTTGCCTTTGCCTTACAGGGATGTCTGGAGCCGGTGAGGTTTTCCCCAAATTCAGCCTTCAAAGTCATGAAGAAAACCGCAGGACTGTTGGGGTGAATATAAATCCACTTTCGGGTAAATATAAATTGCCGTCCAGTCACGCTTCCTCTGGGCAGCTCTCTGCTTGGAAGCTCTGACCTGGCAGGAGAGCAAAGTAGCAGCAGCGGTCCTGCGTCAGTGTGAGAATAGGGATAAATCAAGTCCAGAGGCTGATCGGTTCTTATCTCTAGAAGCGTTTATTTATAAGCCATAAATCAGTCTCTTTCCATCAGAAACCTCCGCCATTCCGGCATCTCTCCATGCTTCCAAAAGCACACAGATTCACAGCCTCTCCGTTGAGCTGTGTCTCTCAGTCAGAAGTGAAAGCCACTCTGCTTGCAGACTGTGACGCACTTCTCTGCGTCAAGCTCCTCCCAGATACAGGACACCACGGAGTTTTAACCCTGTCTGTTCCAAACTCCACACCCCCTCTTGTCCTGCATCTGGGGACAATAGCCAACAATGCTTTCCCCATACCCAAACCCTCACAACTCCTCGTGCTTCTGGAAGGTTAATGGTTTTGTGAAACCATCAGTGAGGTTCTTGGTTGAGGGACAGTATTTCAGAGCAACTAGCCCCTCACAAATGCTCTGACACACATTTTGAAAACGTATGTCCAAATGTTTGGTCCTTGCCTTGAATTGCCCCGTCTCAGCCAATTTGAGGCACGGTTGATTGTCTTCATGCACCACAACGGGCAGACAATTTTCTCCACAGATTTCCTCGACCAAACACACATAGAACTCCAGCTCTCTGCAAGCATCTGATAGCGCACTGAACTCAGCTTCAGTAGATGACAGCGCTATGAGACTTTGCTTCCGGGACCTCCACCCAACTACTGAGTCCCCAAACTTCACCACTAGACCTGACACTGATTTGCGGTCCTCAAGGTTACCCCAATCTGCGTCCACAAAGCAAGTCAGTTTGACTTCTCCTTGAGCTGGCAACCTAAGACAAAAGTCTTTGGTATCTTGCAGGTAACGCAGCACCCGCTTTATACCATTCCAGGCCTGCACACTAGGACTTGAAGCCTCTCTACTGAGCAAATTGACAGCAAACGCTATATCTGGTCTGCTCCACTGTGACAGATATAACAGACTACCCAGAGCTGACTGAAAGAGTTCAGTGTTTTTGAACACCACACGTTCTACTTGCTGACACTCCTTCACAAATCCAGCCTCCATGGGTGATCTGGCACCTGCACAATCAGACATCCTGAACTTCTCAAGCAACTGTTCAATCTTACCTTTCTGGCAAAGCAAGAAGCTTCCATCACTTGCTTTTGTGATCTGCACGCCTAAATAGGACTTGACATCTCCAAGCTGCTTTAGCTTGAACCGCTTTCCAAGCTCTCTAGCAAACTTCTCCACCTGTTTACCTGTCTGTGCCATGATCAAGATATCATCAACAAAGACCAGCACCACCTGCTGTTTTAAACCTGAATCTCTAATGTAAAGGCAACTGTCTGCAAGAGATCTCTTAAAACCTAGCTCTTCTAAGGCTTCATGTAGGCACATATTCCAATTCCTGGCAGATTGACGTAATCCATAGATGGATTTGTGCAACCGCCACACGACGCCTGGTTCACTGACTTCAAACCCTGGAGGAGGAAGCATGTACAACTCCTCCTTGAGATCTGAGTTCAGGTAGGCGACATCTACATCAAAATGGTTCACCTTCCAACCTCTTTGTGCTGCTATCGCCAAGAGCGTTCTCAGAGTCTCCGCTCTCGAGGTTGGCGAATATACCTCTGTGAAGTGGACACCCTTTCTCTGTGTGAATCCTCGGGCCACTAACCTCGCTTTATACTGTGGTTCTCCTGCTTCTGTGGGTTTCAAACGGTAAACCCATCTGCAGCTCACGGCTTTTTCGCCCATCGGCAACTTCGTGAGTGAGAACACACCTAGAGACTCCATTGAGTTCATCTCCTGCATCGACTCACGCCATTTGCTAGCTTCTTCCTGAGGCAACTTCTGAACATCCTCAAAGGATTCAGGCTCACATCTAGCCACACCAACCCAGACACTTGTGGCTTCATACCTTTCAGGTGGCTTTCCCTTGGTTGATCTTGCTGACCTCCTCAGCGTGAATTCTGGAACTGCGCCTGATTCACCTGGATCAACCCTACTATCCTCTGTGTCTGAAACATCCCCCTCTGACCTGCTGCGCCGTTTCGGGCGTACAGCTGGTTCTGCTGGTGAGGATGGTGCACTCCTTAGCTCAGACTTGACAGAGACCTGTGGAGGGGTCCTGGGACTCCCTTTTGGAGAGATACGGAGCCTCTCCCTTAGAGATCTTGGCTCTGGACTCTGTGGCTGTGGACTGTGCACCTCAGCAACAGGTTCAGCCTCGTCCTCCTCCTCTTCCTCATCTGAGTCTGACAGAACATCTGGGTTCCCGTGAAGACGTTTCCACCCACTCTGCTCGCAAAACTCAACACTGCCGCTAATAAGCAGCTTCGACTGGTTGCCAGTAGGGTATGCGAAATGCCACGCCTTCGAACCCGGCTCATAGCCCACAAAGATCATCTTCCTAGATCTTGGCTCACCCTTTCTGCGCATGGCCTTTGGAATGAGAACCCAAGCCTCAGACCCAAAAACATGAAGAAACCCCACCTTCGGCTTCCTGTGATGCAACAAGAAAAACGGTGTGTTGCCTACACTGGAATTGTACACCCTATTCTGCACAAAACATGCTGTCCTATAACTCTCAGCCCAAAAGCGCTGTGGCAAACCCGAGTCTGCCAACATAGCGTTCGCTGATTCCTGTAGCGTGCGATATTTTCTCTCTGCAACCCCGTTCCGTTGCGGAGAGTAGGGGGCAGACAATCGATGACTGATACCCTTCTGCCTGAAAAACTATTGCAGTGCAGAACCTGTGAACTCCCCCCCCCCCCGCAACCAGATTGAAAGGAAACCACCCTGGTAGACAACTGCAGCTCTATCGCTGTGATCCAATCCCTGATCAGTGCAGCTGCTTCTGATTTGCATTTAAGCGCAAAAACCCAAGCAAATTTCGAAAAATTGTCAATCAGAACCAGAATCCATTTAGACCCAGCTAAAGAAGGTGTTGGCATGGGACCTGACAAATCTGCATGCACAAGTTCAAAGGGTTTGCTGGTTCTCCTCTCTGACCTGGGGTATGGGCATGCTGTGATCTTCGATTGCTTACAGGCTTGACAATCTAGGTATTTGTCACAAGCCTTGAACCTACAACCAATGGTGTTTTCTGCAGCTTTTCGCACAAGCGACCACCCAGCGTGCCCAAGTTTTCGGTGCCACAAGTGAATACAATCATCGTGTGGTGGGACATTTGCACACTGCACCTGTGCGTCTTCAATGGACTCTCCACTAGCCCCATTTTCCACCAGCCCCATTTTTCCACCAGCCCCATTTTCAACAGGCATCTACACCAGAAAGAGCCTGTCTTTTCTCTCAACGTCTTTTCTGTCTTTTCTGTCTTTCCTCCCTTCTCACACTTGACAGGAAACACGTAACTCCCATAACCTGTTGGGGTGAATATAAATCCACTTTCGGGTAAATATAAATTGCTGTCCAGTCCTGCTTCCTCTGGGCAGCTCTCTGCTTGGAAGCTCTGACCTGGCAGGAGAGCAAAGTAGCAGCAGTGGTCCTGCGTCAGTGTGAGAATAGGGATACATCAAGTCCAGAGGCTGATCGGTTCTTATCTCTAGAAGCGTTTATTTACAAGCCATAAATCAGTCTCTTTCCATCAAAAACCTCCGCCATTCCGGCATCTCTCCGTGCTTCCAAAAGCACACAGATTCACAGCCTCTCCGTTGAGCTGTGTCTCTCAGTCAGAAGTGAAAGCAACTCTGCTTGCAGACTGTGACACACTTCTCTGCGTCAAGCTCCTCCCAGATACAGGACATCACGGAGTTTTAACCCTGTCTGTTCCAAACTCTCCCTATTTACACCGGAGAAATGAACATGAAATCCTGGCAGTGTGCAATGGACAAGGCTGTGACCATACTTGAGAGAAGGAGCCTTGAAGGGAGACTGCAGGTGGATATCTGCTGCATTGCAAGTGATGGGGCAGTGGGGAGAGAGAAGAAAATGAGGGAGGAAACATTAGGCCACATTAGGCGCACCGTCCATTGAAAGTGCTATGAAGACGCTTTAAACAGGAATGGCTTCCCCTCAAGGATTCTGGGAACTGTAGGTGGTTAAGGGGACGGAAGGTTGTTAGGGTGGTTTAGGGTTAGGGTTAGGGTTAGGGTTGGAGTTAAGGTTAGGGTTCCCTTCTTGCCAGGGAACTCTGGGAAATGCAGCTCTAGTTAAGGGGCAGGGGTAGGGGTAGGGTTCCCTTCTTGCCAGGGAACTTTGGGAATTGTAGCTCGAGTTAGGGGCAGGGTTAGGATTGGAGTTAGGATTAGCATCATGGGTAGGGGTAGGATTCCCTTCTTGCCAGGGAACTCTGGGAATTGTAGCTTAAGTTAAGGGTTAAGGGTTAGTTAGAGTTCCCTTCTTGCCTGGGAACTCTGGGAATTGCAGCTCTAGTTAAGGGTTAAAGGTTAACATTAGGGTTAGAGTTAGTGTTAGCATCAGGGGTAGGGTTAGGGTAGGGTTCCCTTCTTGGCAGGGAACAGGGGGTCTCCTAACAACTCTCGGTACCCTTTTCCAACTATAGCTCCCAGATTCTTTGGGGGAAGAAGCCATGAGTGTTTAAAGTGGCTTCATAGAGCTTTAAATGGTGTGGATGTGGCCCTGGCCTCCCTCACTCCCCAAACAGGAAGAAGAAAGACTTTGTTTCTCATGCCATTTTGAAATGTCTTAACTTGAAATGCTAATAAAGGTATTTGTATTGTATTGTGTTGTGTTGTGTTGTATTCTGATTAACATGGGAAATGGAATGGTAAAATGTTAATGAGGTGGACGCATTACTTCTGTAAACTGGTATGCCCTTTCTTGTGGGCATGGAAGGAGGAACTTGTGGCCAGTGAAGCAACTTTCTAAGATGTGTTTTTCCTGATGAAGATGTGCCTGATCTTGGGTTACCCCACTTGCAAGTGTGTATAATAAAAAAGTTTCCAAATTGACCCATTTTGTCCAGATCACTTTATTTAAAAGGATCCAGAGTGTCTCTCACAAAGGGCAAAATAAATAAATAATACCAATCCCTCAACTGCCAAAACAAGCGGTCTTGCAGCACTGTAAAAACTAACAGATTTTCGGAGAAACTTTTTAAAAATGGGAGGGTCAGGGGGCCTTGGTGGGTGCTAAGGGGGGTATCTTAGGGTGCCATGGAGTCCACATGCCACACGTGTCACGGGGAGAGGGGCCCTCTGTTATCATTTATTACTAAATCCCAAAACACGAGACAAAACACGACAAAGCGCCAGGGTCATGGGCCATACTGGCCATCAGGGACCCCAGTGTGCCCTGTGGATGTGGAAGCTCGTAAACTTTGAGTTGTCTGGGTGTCCATACCTTTAATTGAGTGCTTCTTTGCAGCAGAAGCACCTTTGGCTGGCATTTTCTTCTTGGGAGGCATGCCGCTGGACCCTAAGAAACAACAAGCAAACAATTAATTTCTTTCTTTTATGCCGAATGGACACAGCAGTGGACACTAAATATTGTGAACCACCAAACAGAGCCAATAAGTAACAAAAAAGTAAAACCAGCGAACAAGACTGATGAAGTAGAAATTAAATGACCCTGCTACCAATAATAAAGGTGTCAATTACCGTATTTTTCACTCCGTAAGACGCACCTAGTTTTTAGAGGAGGAAAACAAGAAAAAAAAAATTCTGAATGAAACAGTGGGTGTATGATTTTTGTGGTTCATGCTGTGGCCACAAATGTGATTTGATGGTGAGTTTGGAGAATCCATGTGGATCTGTGTTTTGTAACAACGTTTTTGCACCATTGCGACCCCACGAAACAGTGGATGCATGAATTTTTTGGGTGCAGGCTGTAGCCATGGACATGCTATGTGATCTGATGGTGAATTTGGGGTGCAAAAATTTAGCCCCCACAAAATTTACCCCCGCACCCTAAAACCTTGTATTGAAGGCACAACGTAAGCAAAGCCGAAAAAGGGAACCACAGAATCACCGGGAGAAGTGAAGGCCCCGACCAAGTCACAAACACTGCACCAGGGACCTGCGAATTAATGGGAGAGGCGTCAGGCCTGACAGAAGCCGTATTCGGAAGGAACGAGCAACTCAAGGCAGCTCAAGACGATGCAAAATGGAAAGGCCACGGCAAACCGTAAAAGGCTCCACGGAAACAATCCAGACAGAGCTCTGTGTTCGGCAGCACAAAGCAGGTGCTTGGCACATGTCGTGCTGCCACTTTTATACTTTCCCCCACAATCACCTATTCAGATTGATTGGGCAATAGCCCTGGGTAATCATGGTGCCACCCTGGCATGAAGGTAATGGCTCCATCCATGCCAGGTTGGGGGGACTGGGTTGAGGGCCTGCCCGCAACGAGGACCATCTATTAAGATGATCATTCAGAATGCTTGCAATGGGGGGGGGAGGGACCTCAGCTGCACACCCACCTCCCTTCATTTGGGGAGGGTCTCTCTCCCTCCCCCATCTGCCCAGCAGCTTCCCTCCCTACTATCTCCCCCTCCATTAGACCTTAGACTTAAGACTTTTTCTGCCACCAGGTGTGGCTTCTGAGAGAGAGAAGCCGAGCAAACAAGACAGGCATCATCCTGCCTCTTTCCCTCTCTCATAGCTCTTCCTATGCTTGTTTCACTTAGCTGTTTCCTAAGGAGGGATCCACTGCTAGTGATTTCAATGACTGGCTAAGCAGGAGCGAAATAAGCCTCCTAGTCATTCGAAGTGTACTGATATTATTGTGGAATCAGAAGTGTGGGCTCATGGCTGGCCCTTCAGTGATGTGGTGCCGTTTATATATAACATTTATATTGACTAGGGGTGGGTGAATAAGTTAATTTCTGTTGCTCCAAATTTTTCATTTTCCCAAACTTAAGTTCAATTATCCCTATTTCTACATTAGTATGCGAATTGTTTAATATCTAATATTATTCGAATGCAATTCTGTATAACACATTTTTTGCAACGCAAATCCCCATAATATAATGTAATCCCTCCCACATGAATATATGCACTTTTTGCATGCTTTACCCAAGTATATGCATTTTGGTACCTGGCTGAAGGACTGTATTGCAAAATTCAAAGATGTTCAAACTTTGAAGGATGGCTGTTGCTTTAAATATTATTTCAGAATGTGTGAATTACACAGATTCCTTTTTAAATGGAAACTGAATAGAATTCATCTCCCATTGCCAATAATCAGTGTGGAATTCATTGCAGATTCTTTGGTGGTTCAGCTTGGCAAGATCAGAACGCAGCCCTGCATCTCTGGGGGGCTGGTGGTTTCATTGGGTCCAGCATAAAGTGTGAGCTGCTACACATGCTATGAAGCACCCAAAATACACGTCTATGCCACTGAAGCTGTTATAGTTGACAAATGGTATGAAATAGACCAATTTAAAAATGAATGGATTACGTGAATGGATAGTGCATGGAATTACTAAGCAAAAAAGGAGGCTGAAGAGGAGCCAAAGTCCTCTTTTTATGAGTGATGCAAAACGAACAAGACTAAATGAAAAATCACCCACAAGGAGTTAAAAGCTCTCAAAATATTAGTTGCCTAGAAGAGATGTTAAAATAAATTATTCCTCTTTTATGCGAAAAAATCTGAGGATTTCTGATTTGAACCCAGACCTTTTCATTATTCTCCAACTGTGCAGAGCAGCAATAGCTTGAATAAATTTTGACTGAGCAATATTATTATTTAAAGTCTTTTTGCTTAATGTAATCATTTACACAACTGTCACGACTTTAGCCCCTATATCCAAAGAACATTTCACCCCCTGCACTCATTTTCCTTTGCATAGCAAGAGTTGTGCTTCACATTAATATTTTAAAATATAATGAAATTTCTTGGGTTGGAGGTTTCTTTTTTAATACATATAAAGAGAAGCGGTTAATTGTTGTGAAGAGCTTATGAAACTAGGGCGTATTGAATCTAGCTCAGATATAAGCTTTAAATGTCTTAATGGGATTGTTTTTAGTGTGTGTTTTAATTACGGATGTTTATATTTTAAGATTTGTGTGACTGGTTTTATATTCTAAATCACTTAGAAGCCTATACTGGCATTAACGGTTATATAAATTAGCACAACAGCAAACATAGCCAACAGGGAGCCCAGCAAATATTTTGGATGCTAACTCTTATCACCCCAGACCATTGGTCATGCTGGCTGGGACAGATGGGAGTTGGAATCCAACAATATTTGGTGGGCACCTTGTTGGCTATCCTTGCCATACATGCTACCCGGAGATCTTTGGAGGATGAGTAGAATTCAAACATGATATCCACCGTGGTAGATCAATTGCACAACCCATTTCTACTCCTGCATCAAGGCCCACCCCCCCTCCATTTTGTCAATATTTTTCTACTTCAGTAATCCGCTGTGTTGGGTATGAAATATCATTTTGCAGTATAATATAATATTTTCTTAAAACGTGAGACAATCTTTTCTTAAAGATGCAAAGTTATTCTTGTGCTTACTACAACTTTTGGGTTCTTCTTGACTCTCACGCCCCCCCCCCCCCATATTTGACTTCAACTAGATTAGATTGAGTTGTATTTTATGACTCTTTTGCCTGTTGCAACCTAAGTAAATTGATGCTATGATTTATATTTTATGTATATTTGACAGCAAAAGCAAACCAATAAGTTGTATCCAATTGGCCTAAGCAGCAGCTCATTTCAGATAGTTGAAATCTTGTGGTTTTAGAATAGTAAATGAAGAGGGGGGGGAGTGGGTGATCTGAGCACAGTCATTTATTTAAAACAGATATTCTAAAGTTTTCTACCCATTCGAAAAGTCCACACATTAAAACAGGTGTTGTTTGAGGGGAAAACGGTGTTTGCTTCTTTTGCATAATGCATTAGATGACTCCCAGAGAAGTTCTTCAAGTAATCTGAAGCCACAGTCTTGGAGACAAAATGGACTTTTTGGAGATTTGGCATAGGAGAGCTCTTGGCTGAAGACAGAAAATGAATCACATTAGGACAGAACCATAGCAATGAGAGAATATCATTTTTTCCAGAACTGGCTTAATTACTCCAGAAAGGTAAACAAGAACTCTGATGGATAAAGCCTAATGGGCATGTGTGCAAAGACTTGTATGTGTTGGGATATCAAGCCTTTTATCAGAGGAACTGGCAACAATCGAAGGCACCCGGCTTGATTCCCTGATGACCTCCCTGGCTGCATTCCCCAGCAGACGCAGGCAAGGTCTCGACCGGCGATTCTTCTCAAACGTGAGAAGAACACACCCCTCTTTCCTGCCCCCCCGGGCAGGGGAAAGAGATAGACAGAAATGTATTTACATGCCTTTATTTCTGTCTTTGCAGCATTACAAAAACATGACTGCTCTCTTCAAACTCCAGCAGCCAAGAGACAAAACACTTCCTGGATAGGAATAAACGGAAGAGCTCATATTACACTCTGAGCTAATTCCGGTGCTTCGCACTGTGAATTGACTGCCCTCCTGATTCCCACGGCAGTTCCAACATTCCCATCATGTTTACCTTTCAAGCTAGCAGTTTGCAGCTGCATTGCATCCATATCGTAAAAGTATGCAGGGGAGGGGCTATGCTCAGTGGAAGATCATCTGTCTTGCATGAGGAAGGTTCCAGGTTCAATTAATGACATCTCTAGGTAGTGTTGGAAGTGTTTCCTGTCTGAACTCCTGGAGAGCAGCTGCCAGCCAGTGTAGACAATACTGAGCAAGATGTATCAGTTGTCTAGCTCAGGGAAAGGCAGCTTCCTATGTGCAGAAATTTTGGTTTTTTACAGGTGCTTCCAATCTGTACCAGTTGTGCTTGTGTTCACTCTGGGTGGCTTCCAACATAATATTAAAAATATAATAAATGAATAGGTTGCAGTGAGTACTGTACTTTCAACAGCAGAGAGGAACAGGTTGGGCTGGAAACACCAACATCCCACTGGTTGTCCAGTCTCATTCTCAGTGCTTCTCCTTCAATCGGTGGTGTGAGAATCTTAGTGCTCACCAGTAAGAGAGCCTGACCAATGGAAGGACACAAGGTGAGAGATATGCTGAGCTGCTTCGTGTGTTTGTTACAGATCTACTACGCCTGCAAACATAAAAGGTAAAGGACTCCTGGACTCTAGGCAGCACAGCCAGTGGGATGAAGCACCACTGCTGTTGGAGTTTGGATCAGATGTTTGTGTAGTGAGGTTAGGCTACAAATTATTCATGTTTGGAGAAGGGAAGTTTCATATAACCAGCATTCAGATTGCAGCACCTGGATGTATAGAATGACACTAGATCAGTGGGTCTCAAACTACTTTTATTCTTTCAGAATAAAAATTTGCTTGCCAAATCTTTTATTGATAAGAAATACATTGAATTTGAAAACAAAAAGAAGCAATTCCCAGCAGTGCTTGATTAATAACATGGGACACAACCACCTTATAATACAATCGTGGAACATCCAGGAAGTATAAAACAATGCAACTACATAAGAACATGAGTAATTCCCAAAATAAAATATTAATTGTCCTTGACTCTTCCTGTCACCCCATCCTATTCTGCCATGCCCGTGTGGTGCACCACACCCTTTGAGAACCACTGCTCTAGGTAATTAGTCCCACTGCCAAACTACTCTTAATATCCGGAAGGTTATTCTAACATTTAAATATAATCTGCCTTCTTGTAATTTAACTGCATTAGATATTATTTTGTCCTCATGCGGAACAGACAAGAAGCATTTGCCCTTTTCTATGCAACAGCTCTTTAGGTTTCAGGGACTGGACAGAGGAGGAATGGTAGAGACTGCTTTCCCCTCCTGAACCTTCCAGAGACGAGGAAGACCGTATAGATTTACAGCAGTGGTTTGAGGAAGGTCACAGCTCAGAGGTAGATGAAGATCAGAGTTGGGACATAATGGGGGAAGAAGGGGGGAAGCAGAGTCAGAGCAGCTGGCTGACACATTATTACTAGAAAGCATTCCAGAACCACCATCTCCCATCACCTGGCGAGCCTTAAAAGTAGGAGAGCAGAGGGCTTGTAGGCAAATGGCCCTAAGTGGCCACCGTAAGGTGAGTGGTGCTGTTGACGATTGAAGAGAGAAGGGGGGTGGAGTTTACTCAGAGCAAAGCCATTACTCCAAGATGCAGCATTTTGTAGCCTCTCTCTGTGAATATTGAATAAAATAACTTGGTAAGAGCTTTCCTTGTCTATCTGTTCCTGGCAGCCTACCATGGGAGGGGGGTCCAGTTCCCTGACCCCTGACATTGGGCATCTGAAGAATCCTGTCATGTTTCCTTCTCTTCTGGTCTCCAGCCTAAACATACCTAGACCTTTAAACCTTTCCTTGTCACTGCCTTGACTCTTTGTCACTTAGTAGTTAAGAATCCATTTGATTCCACCCAAAATTAGCTGTATGTTTCAAGCAGCTGGAGGAGGAGGATAGAATAGAGGGTGTGAGTAGAAGGGAGTCCTTTCCCCATCCGGTGGACCTCATGGGAAACTCAGCTAACCTGCTGAGGTTTGGAGTGTGGAGATTGAAGCTGAATGGGACACAGCTTTGGGCAGCCTGAGGGAGTAGCATCCACGTCAGAACCTGTCCATCAAATGCAACTCTAAGAGAGAGGCCAGAGTGATGTCCACTGTTTCCAGGAACTGTTCTCATTGTTATACTTTTGTGAGTGAGCTGAGAGTTTGTTTGGACCCTGGGTGAGAATCTGGAGGCTGAGGGAGGGTGTGTTCCAAAGGAAATGAATATAACTTTTTATTCAACTTTTTATATGTAACTGTGTATTTTTGTAATATTTTGTTGCAGTTTTCTGTTGTTGCTGCATCAGATATATTTTTAATGCATCAGTGGTATAGCAATTAAATAATCAATACTTAATCAATCAACTACATAATTTCAGTCACTGTTCGACAAGATGATTATTCCCTCCCTTCTTTTTCAAAGAGTACCTGTGACTTCTTAAGCGAGATTGCTGCTTTAAATATAGCTGTTGACCTTTCGTTCAATTGTTTGCATGTTAGCAACATGAATCAGCAAAAGCAGGGATTCAGCCTTAGCACTAAATCATATAAATATGTATTGGACAGCACCAATTCAATTAAATGGAATTCAACAGGACTGGGTACCCTTCATTGTTTCAGAAAAGAATATAGTGACTGGACTACTTCTTGGAGTTGCTTTCACAACAAGATGCTGCTTGAGTGGCAGCCTACTGAAACTCTTCTGAATGTTGTGTTCTTCATTGGCTTTTGAAAAAGGGCAGGTAAGTAAAGTGACTAACAGTTCGTGGATGGGTGAGTCTTAAAAAAAAAACACATGTAAGAATGTTTCGCAGTATGCTTATCTCTCAGTGAATTCAACTGTCCCTCTCATAGAATAGGTGTCTGCAAACCAAACACATTTGGCAGCATTTACTGTCTGGAATGTGGACGTGGGTGGCGCTGTGGGTTAAACCACAGAGCGTAGGACTTGCCGATCAGAAGGTTGGTGGTTCAAATCCCCACAACGGGGTGAGCTCCCGCTGCTTGGTCCCTGCTCCTGCCCACCTAGCAGTTTGAAAGCACGTCAAAGTGCAAGTAGATAAATAGGTACTGCTCTGGTGGGAAGGTAAACGGCGTTTCTGTGCGCTGCTCTGGTTCGCCAGAAGTGGCTCAGTCATGCTGGCCACATGACCTGGAAGCTGTACACCGGCTCCCTTGGCCAATAAAGTGAGATGAGTGCTGCAACCCCAGAGTCGGCCATGACTGGACCTAATGGTCAGGGGTCCCTTTACCTTTACCTTACTGTCTGGAAAGCTATTGACCTCTGTTTATATAGGGAAAGTGGTGCATGAGCATCTAATATGCATACAAATGTATCATTAACAACACCAGGAGAAGAAGAAAAAACATTGGGAGGGGTCTTGTGAAAAAAAGTATTGCTGGCTCCCAAGTTTTGCAGAATAAATAAATAAAACAAACACACACTGTGCTGCTATAAAAAGATGGGAGTGATAGAACACTCTCATATCAAACCCTTTCTTGAAACTCTTCTGGAAAACCTCCTGGGAGAACATTATCTTCAGCTACCGGGGACCAAAATGTTTTTGCATATTCAAGAGCATTGCAGTAATTTCATTCCTTTTGAGCAGTAAAAAGTAACAAGTGCTTTAACAAGTTTTAATTTCAAGGTGTTATTGGAATAAGAAAATTGGTGTCTGGTGTGTTGGGAGCAGTCTACCTTACTTAATGCCCATCTGGAATGTTTCCTTGTTCAACATCTCATTCTTTTCCAGGGGGAGAAGAGCGAGAACGGTCTGGTTGTGAGGAAAAAGAAATCAAGCTTAGTAAAATAGGAACACACACACACACACACCAGTTTTCTATGCAGAAGTGTGGGTGTGCACATGTGTAGGAACATTGCTATTTCATGTGTTATTTGTGAGATTAAAGCCTCAGATAATAATCATAAGAGTTTTGCAGGATCGGACCAAAGTCCTTTCTAGTCCAGCATTCTGTTTCCACACCACTCAACCAGATGTCTATGGAAAGCCCCCAAAACAGGATTTGATGGTGACAGCACCCAGCCCTATCTGTGATCCGCAGAACCTGGTTTCCTGAGGCATGCAGCACACAGTCTCCGATACTGGAAACAATATATTGCTATAAATACTGTAGGAATTATGTTACTGGCAATAGTCTTTAATTATTTGTTCAACCCTACATTAAAGGCATCCACATTCACAACCATCACTGCAACTTGTTATAGCCAATTCTTTGGTTAAAACTAATAGGCAGCATCAAGTACTTTCTTCCTGTGTTCCTTGAATCTCCCAGCATTCAACTTCACTGAGTGGCTCTGGGTTTGAGGTGAAAGGAGGTTGCCCCCCCCCCCACGTGCCACAGTTGAAACTGCTTGTGGCCACGCCCCCAGCTGTGCTGATTGGAGAGCTGGGTGCGTGACACGGTTGGAAGTCCCCGTGACGTGGATAGCATTCCTCCAACATCCAGCTGGGTCACTAGCGGGTTCCGGATGCCAGTCTGCAACACTGCCCCCCTGGGAAGGGGAACAGACTACTCACCCATTTGCTTATCTAAGAATCTAGGTCTTTTTTAGGGCCATGGGAATAGATGTCAACAGCTGTAATTCAAAATACATTTGCATTGAAGCAGGAATGGGGAACATTTGGCTCACCAGATGTTGCTGACCCACCACTCACATCAGCCCTAGAAAGCATGGCCGATGTCCAGGGATGATGAGAGTTGTGGTTCAGTAATAACTGGCGAGCCAAAGGTTTCCTGCAGCCACTTTAACAACAGGATACCCTGTGGTCCTGCTGCCATGAAAGCAACTTTAAAACAATCAAGCAAGTTGCATCAGAAGCCCCAACCCCACCGCCATGCAAGGCTAAGTAATGTCCACAGTGCCTGGCAATGGCTTGCCAGGATTTCAGACAGGGCATACTCCCAGCCCTATCTGGAGATGCCTGGGATTGTACTGGGACCTTCTGTGTGAAAAGCAGTTGCTTTACCACTGAGCTATGGCTCTTTCCGCAGTGGTCTCCCTCTCCCTCCCACGTGATAATTGAATGTTGTATATATGTATGTGCGTATGTATGTGTAGCAGAATCAATGCATCTCAGTGTCATTTTAGCCAAATGACACGAAGGGGAAAACTGTAGAATGCTGTCCTAATACCAACTTTATTATCATTATGTTCATTGCTGCAAGGCACAAGAGAAACCCTCATCATGCGCTTATTTAAAAATAAATGAATTGATAATGCCCTTAATCTGCTGCTAATCTAATAATGTCCTTGCATAATTAGATGTTATGAATGTGAACTGTTGATTGGACATATTGTTGAGAGATTAAAAATAAATGAGGAGGTAGTGGCTGCATTATAATTATGCATGGATTAGTTTCGCCACTGGCTGATTATTGGAAAAGGGCTATGATGAAGGGATGTATATATATGTATATAAATCAGGAAAAAAAATCTTCAAAGGTGCCATCAATCCGAGGATCTGGAACAGTTTCCCTTTACAATCTGGGTAGAAGAGGAAATAGAAACTTAATCATTTTTCTATTACAAAATCTGATCCAGGAATGATTGGTCAGTTAGAAAACCAGCAACCATGAATGGCATTTGTACCAAATATCTTAAAGTACCAAAAATATTTTAAGACCGCAAATTGTCTTCACCTGGTACTGAAAAGGCTATAACATAGGCACCAGGTAAGCTTCTCTGTGGGGGCATTCCATGGGCCACCACTGAAAAGTCCCAATCCCCAGGAGACACTCACTATTGTTTCGCAGGAACGCCTAGAGATGGGCTTCAGAAGATGACCTTGAAATCTATAGGGAATATGATGGACACAGCCCTTTAGATAACCTGAACCCAAGCTGTTTGTGGTTTTAAAGGTTGATTACAGCAATTTGAATCACCTATAGAAATGGACAGGAGGTCAATGCTAATGGCAAAATACTGATGTACTATGGGTGACTTGGCCAATCCCATATCGGTAACCCATTTTGGACCAACTGAAGTTTCCAGGCTGCTTCCAAAGGTAGCCTGACATATAACACACTGCAGATATCGTAAACAGGTCTGATTCACACAACCATACACTTATCACCTGATTCTCCACACAAATGGTTACAGCTGCCTGTGTGCTCTGGCTCCATTGAAAACCATTGTATTGAAAGCGTTCTTCCTGTGGTGTTATACCGGTGGCAGCCCATTCAGACCACATGTTGTCACTTGACATTGGAGTCCTTCAGTGATGCATGTGTGAACCTAGCAAAAAGGTTGTAGAAAGGTATTGATGGGCTTGTGTGTCGCATTTCCACCACACTTGCTATACAGACACACTTGCTTTCCCCACCCATTGCTTGAGCTCCATGCACATTGTGGCGTGGCTATAGTTCGATTGGGAGCTAGAACAGCTTGGGGGTTAGAATCTAAACCTCTCCAGTCGGCAACTGGATATAGATCTATCAGAGAGTCAGACCAGGGCTGGCAGACACATTTGTTAAATGTGTTGCAAACTTTGTATAAGAAATCAGGTTAGCAAAAACGGAACTCCAGAGCGCCATCTGGTGTCACAGTGTCACAGTGCATATCCAACACACATAAAGCACTTTTTCTTTGCCGATGTAGCTGAGTCCTGGGACTGGGGAAACCAAGGTTCAAGTCCTCATACAGTCACAAAGCCCCCACTGGATAACCTAGTCAATACCTCATCCTGACACTTCTGAGTTTCTGGGAGAATAACAGAAGAGAATGCCATGCCTGTGACCCTGAGCTCCTTGGAGGTAAGATAGGATGAAAGTGCATTGCTGATTGATTGAGGTGGTACATATGTGACCCTCCAGATGCTGTTGGACTTCAGCTCCCAATTTTATTAATGTAAGTTGCTAGAGATATCATTCTTCAGGCTTGTCTCTTTCCCCCCATTTTTTTGCGGGGGGCAGGGGGATCTGTAGAAATGAAAATTCTTAAGTCAGTGTATTTTTGCCTCTGGGGTGCATCTTATATTGGTGATGAGAACACAGCTGGGAATGTGGGGGCAACAGGCCCACCCCCGCTCTCTGCCTTGTGTGACTCTTAAGTAGGTGGGGTGGGTGGGGGTGTTTGAGGAAGAGATTCTAAAAGAGAGTTACTTGCACTTTCTGTTCTGTGTTTATAACACATTTAGCTGTTCTGCCTTTATTTAAGACTGGTGCAGAAAAAGAAAAGAAAGCAATAATACCAAATTTCAACCCACAATAGGCATGTTTAATGACAACTCAAGCAAACAGGAGAAATTGATGTATATGCCCTTACACCCTCCAATCTATCTTTCATAGATTATATATGCTACTTATGCGCATAAATTATAATGGGAGAAAAAGGCAGCATTGGAATGCCCATGAAAAATCTGCCAAGCTGTAGAAGAAGGGAGAGTTGGGTGGGGTGGAAGTTGCCCAAGCACTGTAATTCTTTATCATAACAAAACAGAGACAACACTCTGACAGTGGAGCCGGAGTCGAAAGCCAGCACAATTGAACTGCATTTATCTTAATTTGCTTCAGTGAGCTATGCATAACATTTGACACTCAGTCATAAATTTTATATTTATGGAACTCAGTAGTGACACCACTATCTATTTTGCTGTGCTTACCTCGAGAGGTTGTGTGTGCTCAAAAATGGGCTTAGAATTAACTTTGTATTTTTTGCTTGATCCTCTTAATTGAACTGAATCATGATTGAAGCGGCATAGTACTTCGATGAGGCACTTTTCCTCTCACCTCTGATTGAGAAAGGAGGAGGGGAGAAAACAAACGAAACAAGCCATTGCTATTTTCATGAAGATCCCTGACAGCAAAAATAAACACAGCTCACAGCTCTTCCACAAACTACAGCAACACAGTAGGGAGGGTGTTTGTTTTTTAAAAAGTACAATGGTTTAACAACTTTTGGGAATCTTAAAACATAAAACAGCTGTGAGCTGTTTATCTATCACCCATCTATCTATCTATCTATCTATCTATCTATCTATCTATCTATCTATCTATCATCTATCTATCTATCTATCTATCTATCATCTATATCTATCTATCTATCTATCTATCTATCTATCTATCTATCTATCTATCTATCATCTATCTATCTATCTATCTATCTATCTATCTATCTATCTATCATCTATCTATCTATCTATATCATCTATCTATCTATCTATCTACAGTGGTGCCCCGCAAGACGAACGCCTCGCAAGACGGAAAACCCGCTAGACGAAAGGGTTTTCCGTTTTGGAGGCGCTTCGCTAAACGAATTTCTCTATGGGGTTGCTTCGCAAGACGAAAAAATCTTGCGAGTTCCCGCGGGTTTCCCCCCGCTTTTTTCGCCCTGTTCCTAAGCTGCTAAGCCGCTTAACAGCTGATCCGCTGATAAGCCGCTTCTCAGCTGATCGCTAAAAGCCGCTAGACCGCTAATAGCGCTAATCTGCTAAGCTGTCAATGGGCTTGTTTCGCAAGACGAAAAAACCGCTAGACGAAGAGAATCGCGGAACGGATTAATTTCGTCTTGCGAGGCACCACTGTATCATCTATCTATCTCTCTCTCTCTCTCTCTCTCTCTCTATCTATCTATCTATCTATCTATCTCTATCTATCATCTATCATCTATCTATATCTATCTATCATCTATCTATCTATCTATCTATCTATCTATCTATCTATCTATCTATATCTATCTATCTATCTATCTATCTATCTATCTATCTATCTATCTATATCATCTATCATCATCATCATCATCATCATCTATCTATCTATATCTATCATCTATCTATATTTATCATCTATCTATCGTTGTGAATCTCTGACTCTAGAAAGCATCAGAATGGGATAGCAAATGGATATCTGATCAATTTCAGAGGATATCGCTTAAAAAAGCATGCAGATTTATGTACAGGTTTGATATTGTGAAAGGATGGGTTGGGCAAGAGTCAGAGCCAGCCTGCCCATGAAGTTGGGTGAGAAGGCTGCTTCAAGTGACACTCCCCCCCAGGGGTGGCACAACCCATCTAAGGCCCTTTAGGGGCAGAGAGGGACCAGTGGCAAAGCTCTGTGGAATGCCTCCCCTACTACTCAGTCAGCGAGAGGGGAGGTGTTACAGCACCCAGCTTTCCCCCCAAGTGGCAGGGTGCCAGGTCTTTGCACCACCTTCTCTTGAAGGGAGAAGCTAATGCAAAGCCCCAGCACCAGATCTGGGTAGGAGGGATTTGGAAAGAATCTCCCTCTTGCCACTGTTGTATGTGTGGTGGTGGGCCACCCCAGCTGGAGTGTTTCATAGTTTGTAATCCCTTTACTGCACTCTTTCCCCATCACATTGCATATTTGTTTCAGTTAAATGTTAAACCAAGCCAGGCTGTAATTAATACAAGCTTAAAATTCATGCCCACTGTTGGAGGTGTGTTCAATAAAAATGTGCTGAAGTTTACACCTGTACCTAGGAGATTGAGAGCGTATGGATGCTGGATAAAAACATATCAACTCTTAAAATACGATCTATTAAAATCAGGTCCTTATTTTCCTTGAAGGACTGGATCTTAAAACGTCAGCTAAATACAGGTATGTAACCTCCACCCAAACGAGTTCACTCTGAAAGCTTCAGAAGACAGCAAGCTGAACTTGGCCCAGTTTTGTTTGTGTGTATTTTTTAGTGGTCTGCAACAAGCATAGGTGCCCTAGGAGCTAGGGTCCCAATTCCAAGAGATGTAAGCCCTTTAACAAAAACATTTACCAAGGACAGAAGGATTAGAGGCACAGTGTCATCCAAATGAACTACCCTCAAGTGCAGGAAATTGGATCACATCAAAAACTCAATCAGACAGCAACTCAGACCTGGCCTTCATCCAGCAACCATGAGGCTCTTTATGAAGACCTCTGGCCTCCTATATCACAGCCTAAGCACAGCTGCTTATAGTGAAGACATCTCAGAAATTTATTCTGCATAAGGAGAATCCTTACTCATTAGAAGGCCCCTTGCATGGGTGCCACATGCGAACTCTGTGCCTTTAGAAAGATGCTATGTTCTCACATTTTAACCTGGACCCAGATCTTTTGGTGCTGGTGTTCCTGAAGACTGGGCATTCTCAAGGAGAGCTCCAAGAGTTCTTCAGCAGTCCTGTCCCCAAGGCTCCTCAAGGGGACTATTACCACTGGTTTCAGGAGACTGTGACTGCTCCTCAAGGTCCTCAGCTTTTGGACTGTCTGGTTTGTCCTTTGAGGACTCAATGTCAGGAAGCAGATTAGGTCTAGTCATGACAACCAGAATAGGCTAACTTTGCAGGTACCATTACCAGCTGGGTGAAAACAGTAGAGAAGATAGGGGCCCCAAGTCCTTCTCTAAATTTGAGGGCTCATAGGAAATCATGTGCGAATTGGTGATCTGAGTAAGGATAGTGAGAGATAATGTGGCAAGCAACTGTGTGGCCCATGGCATATATGAATGGATATTTATGTTCTAGAAGACGATGGAGCAGTTACACCAATAGTAGTAAATTAAACACTTTAGCTTTATCACACCTCACAGTTGGGAGAAACTAATTAAAATCATTGCACATTCTGCTGTTTAAAGTTAACGTTTTAAAGGCTGTGTTTTCATTTTCAGTTGGAAGGTAGAGAAAATGCTTAGGCAGCAAGGTTAAGCAAAGGCAATGCAACATGCAATCCAACTCAGGGATTCTATAAAAGCAGGATGTTACGATCACAGAAGAGGACTGCCAAGAAATGTACTGGGGTGTAGCCATTAATCATTTCATTTAGCCTGATAATCAGGTGGATTGCTAACTTAATAACATGTAGTGGTGCTCTTGATGTTTCAACACTTAACAAAAAACGTTGACAGGACTATAATTCTGTACGGACAGATTTGTTTCTCAAGTGACTTTGGAAAACTAAGCATTAATTATCCAAACATTATTTTTGTGTGGACATTTAATCTCACAGATGGTGAAGGTTGTTTACATCTTCTTCTTTTTTTCAAAATAACTTGCCAGACTGACATATTTGGTTTATTCCCCCAGTTGCAGGAGATATAGCCAGCCACAATGCCAATCTACTTGTTGTACTAATTAGAAAAAGATTGTTTGATTCTTTTTGACTTCTGGTATTTACCCAAAGGAATGTAAAAGGAAAGGATACCAAGGACATATCTAGACAACTTTGATTAGGCAGGGCAGAGAAGATATTCAATACAGTGCATTGGTGTAGCCAGTGTCTGTAATAACTAACAAGCAGCTTATTTGAAAAACGCGTTTGTTGAAGCTACTGCCTCTTGCTTGCCTGGATAGAAAGGGGTCTGTGAATGTGTGAAGAAACTAGCCAGTATACATGCAAATTTATATTAATTATCCCACCCACTTTTACTTCTGGCGCCACCCACCACTAGTGTGTGGTTTCCAGAAGGTTGGCAATATCGGAATATAGCTCTTGAGCTGGGAAAGGTAACCCCATCCCTGTAATGTTTCTGGGTCAGGATAGGCACCTGACCCAGGTGCTTTAACAGAAGGAGCTTTATTCAGAGGAGCCTCCAAAACCCTCTGCTAGAACTGAAGCTAAAGGCTAATGAGGTGCCCAACTACAAGTCCTCAAATTGCCAAGTCCTTGACATGAAGAAAATGCCAACAAATTACAGGCTGTATCATGCAAACTAAAAAGATCACAGGAAGAGCACTGTAGGACCTGGTCTGTCTGCATCATGAGACACTATGGTTCTCTCTCTGAAAGCAGCTTTTCATCAATTGATGGGAAAAATACAGCTTCTGCTTCCTGTTTCTCCTCACCTACCACTTCCTGTCTTACTAAGGTTCTGTGAGAAATTATGTCTCCATGTGGAGGTGCTCTTGGTGCAGGATAAGCCTCACAGGAGAACAGATCAGATTTTGGATACAGTAGAGATAGAGAAAAGGGACATGGGTGGCGCTGTGGGTTAAACCACAGAGCCTAGGACTTGCCGATCAGAAGGTCGGCGGTTTGAATCCCCACGATGGGGTGAGCTCCCATTGCTCGGTCCCTGCTCCTGCCAACCTAGCAGTTTGAAAGCATGTCAAAGTGCAAGTAGATAAATAGGTACCGCTCCACCGAGAAGGTAAACGGCGTTTCCATGCACTGCTCTGGTTCACCAGAAGCGGCTTAGTCATGCTGGCCACATGACCCGGAAGCTGTACGCCAGCTCCCTCGGCCAATAAAGCGAGATGAGCACCGCAACCCCAGAGTTGGTCACGACTGGACCTAATGGTCAGGGGTCCCTTTACCTTTACCTAGAGATAGAGAAAACTAGGAGCTGCAAAACATAACATCTTACTGCTCTATTAATAAGGATAATGGTACAATAATTTCAGTGAAGAGATAAATCTTTCTCTAGATTAGAAGGGCACAACAATAACAGAGCCCCACCCTCTAGGCAAATCTGTATTATTTATCAAAGTAAAAGGCTTAGAAGGATTACATTTGACTTCGTAACTCCTCTGTTATGAACATAACCACCGTCAAAAGGTTTTATGTGCAATGTTACTGACAAATGACACTTTTAATTTCTTCTGGCAAAACCAGGCTAAAGGCTCAGCTGGGCCAGGGAAGTTCAGAGCCAAAGAAGTGTCTACTCCTGGGCACCGCAGTGTTTTATTTCTAACACAATATGTGCTAGGAAGTTTATTTTCCACTACTGTTCTTTGCACTGAGGAACTCCAGGGCTCCTCTGCACATGTTTGAAAACCAGCACTCTAGAAACAAAAGAAGGTGGCTGAGGGAAGCCAGAATTACACAGGCAAAGAATTTCTTCTTGCGACAAATTCACCTTGGAACAACACAGAATCTCCCTAAATTCTCTACCAACATCCGGAAAAAAGCAAATTCAGGCATTCCTCCACCCCGAAAAAAGAATCTAAGGACTGGAAAAAAAGAGATTACTATCCATCATCCTGCAGCACCTGCCGTCAATCTGATGGTGTATGGGGGTATCACTGCAGGGGCAAAAAGTGAGGTTGGGGGAAGGGAGTCAATCCCTTATGAAGCATCCTTCCATAAAGCTGCCATCCTCTTCCTCAGCCATGGTTTCTGCTCCTGCACAACTTGATTCTCGCCCTATCCTTGTAATAGAGTGGCACAGGGCTGAATTAGGAGGCTTGTAGGAGCTTTTAAAAGTGAAAAATCTCATATGCTAACAGCCAACCCATGAATCACTGGCTGTCAAAGCCTTTGATTGGCTAGGAGAGAGCTCTTGCTGGGCTGTGCAAATTATTTGTCAGCCAGACAACCTGACAATTATTCTCATGCTGCATTTGAATTGCAGAAGAATTCTGGGGATTGTAAAACAAGAGGTAGTGATGGCCACTAAAACTGGGTTGCCTTTAAAAAGGACTGGGCAAATTCACTGAGGATAAGGCTATTGCTGGCTACTAGTCAGGATCTTTGCTGTCAAACATGGTATGACTTTGAATACCAATTGCTGGGAATTGCAGGTGGGGAGAGAACTGATATGTTCAGGTTTTGCGTGTGGGATTCGGTTGGCCACTGTGAGAACTGGATGCTGGACAAGATGGGCCTTTGTCCTGATCCAGCAGGCTCCTCTTATGTTCCACCTTTCAGGTGGACTTTTAGAAGCTTCTGGAGATCTTTTCTGAGCCAGGAAGCCTTCACCAGCACAATTAATCCCAGAAGAACTCCATCCTGGCTAAGAGTCCAGGAAGGATACTGTAGAATTTATGGTCTCCCACACCATAGCTTTAAAAAAAGAAAGAAAAATGCCAATTCTGTTTTCAAGTGGCAAGAAGCATTCATTATTGTGAAACATAGACTGCTTCCTTTAGAGGACTCTGCTCTGTCTTGCCAAAGAATGAGACATCTGGGCCATCTTATGTAAAGATCTCCAGCAGCATGCTGCTGATTCTCATGTTGGCAGTGATACAGAAGACACTGACAGCATGCCACTGTGGATTAGCTTATCATTTAAAACAGAAGAAAGCCAAGCCAAGACCATCATGGAAGACCACCTGTACTGTATGTGCTACCCCAATGCTTCAGTAAGTGTGCCTGCTCTTTTGGATTGGATTCACAGCAAGGAGGGTTTTTGACTGGAAAAAAGCCGAGGCATCTGGGATGGAAGGAATGAGAGTAGCACAAAAAGAAATAGCAGCAGCAAAACAGGAAAGGGATGCTAATAGATTTTCCTTCTGCAGGTCCCTTTTCTTCCCCTTCAATTGAATGTTGACTCCACACCATCACCACCAGCAGTAGACAGCATGATGAGCATTTCTGTGCGCTCTGGCTTCTGTGATGGTGTTCTGTTGTGCCAGAAGCAGTTTAGTCATCTTGGTCACATGACCTGGAAAAGCTGTCTGCAGACAAACACCAGCTTCCTTGGCATGAAAGCGGAGATGAGTGTCGCACCCCATAGTCAAATTTGGCTGGACTTAACCATCCAGGGGACCTTTACCTTTTCACCTTTTACTCACTGCAACATACTGGGATGGAAAGGGGAAGGGATGCAGTAAAGGTTTGGGTCAGTGCAGTGTAAATGCACCAGCAGAACCAATCCTGCACTCCTGCCACAGCATTTGCAACATGCTGACCTCTCCATCATGCTCCTTCCTTTCTCTGTCAGACTGTAACATTATTCCCAAATATGGATGCTTCAGGAATTTGATCTTTTGAATTCTGGAGCATAGTTGCCTGTCAAACGAATGTGAAGATCAGAACATACACATCCTTCAAATTTCATATTTTTTCTGAGTTTTGTAGTACAATTTTCAGCTCTAACGCTACAGCAATAATGAGTTTTAAAATGTGTGCACATTTAGAAAAATATGTTTACAAATTATTGTTTTGTGCAACAAATGTTCCAAAATGCAAATTAAATTTAGACACATATTTACATACTTGACATAGAATATTCCCATTAAGTCCTGTTTACCCTCTTTCAGTCTGAAAATTTTGAAATAGTGCTTCCATTTTCACCTACTAAAAGTGTTGCAGCAAATTTTGTGGGGTGGTGGGAATGGGCAGATCTGTCCATATCAGTTTCTTGCTGTTTCCCTTTTCCTAAACTTAAGTTCAATTTTCTGTTTTTTCCACATCAGTTTGCTGGGGAAACCCAGCCAGATGGGCGGGGTAGAATTAATAAATTATTATTATTATATTTTTTGAATGGGACAAAGGTTCTCATGGGAAATCTATCAGTATTAGTACATATTTCTCCCAATGCACACAATTTTGAATGTAAGTTTGCAAAATATGTACATCACTGACAGCAATTTCCCGTAATATAACACATTTTACTATGTTATTTTCACCAATGTAAGTATTATATATGTGTATATTTTACTGTATCTGAGTATGTGCATTTTTGTACCCATACTCAGCAAGAGAATTACATTACAGAATTCAGAGAAATGCTCATTTTAATCATGGCTATGTTTCAGTTTGCATATTGTTTGCAGAAATATGAATTCGGGCTTACATCCATCTAAATTATACTCAGAGTAGACCCACTAAAGTTAATGACTCTAAGTAATGCACAATGATTTCAGTTGGCCTGCTCTGCATAGTCTAAAAATTATAAACAAGCACAGGAAGATTTGCCTTTTAATGTGAATTGAATCTATTTTCTCCTCCATCCTAAGTGGGGATGGTGCTTTTTCAGTTCAGCTGCCTCTCAAATTGAATTTTGCAACTGAAACCCCAAATTTTTTCTCCTTGAGACTATTTGCTTACCTTGAAGAACAGTAGTCTCTCCCCCAAATCACCCTATACTTTATTCATATAGATACAATTTTAAAAAGAGATTCACTTTTTAAAATTCCTGCTAAGAACATAAGAAGAACCTGTTGGATAAGGCCAGTGGTGCATCTAGTCTAGAATCCTGTTCTCATAGTAGCCAATCAGATGCCGATGGGAAGCCCATCAAACAGACTTAAGCACAAGAACTGTTTCCCCTCCTGCAGTTTCTAGCAACTGGTATTCAGAAGCAAGACAGCCTCTGACAGTGGAGGAGAACATAACTTGGTTTATTTTGGCCACCTGTTATGCTACCATCTTGAAATCATAACACACTCTCTCTCTCTCTCTCTATATATATATATATTGTGTGTATGTTTGAGGAAGGTGCTAAGAAAAGTCGAGCCAGCTCTTTGCTCCATACATAATGCATCCAACCTATTACATTACTACTTCTCCTTTCTCCACTTGCTGAGTTAATGAGAACCTCGATCTTGCAACACCCAACTTTCTAGCGGCCACCTGCTGCACTGTCAATTATAAGGCCGAGTAAGTACATACTTATTTATGAAATAATTGAGCAAATTGTCAAATAAAACACTTAATTTGTTGGCATGTTTTAGGAGTTGCTGGTGCCTCCAAGGCTAATGGAATTTTTAAGACCTTATTGATTTTTGTTCTTCTCCCTCTCCCTCTCCCTCAATGCATATTTTATCTACTCTGATTTTTCGCTTAAACAGAGCCATGCACCTCTGCGAATTTGTTCTGAGACAGGGCTTCATTCCTGCACTTAAAAGGAAGAAAGTGTCTCTATTTTCTTAAACTGAGCTTAACAAAATGTGCAAAGCTGTGACAAACTATAATGAAGTCTACTTAGAATTTTCTAAGGTCTTCTTCAACCCTTTGATGTTTCCACTTGCAGCGTTGGGAATCCTGGGTGCTCTGTGTTTCTAGCGTGGATGCATAAAATTGGCTGAGTTGAGATAAATTCAGTAGTTTGCTGCATTGAAGAGCTGTGGAAAATTAGAATGAGGTTGCATGACCAATTTTTGCCCCAAATATCTGTAGTTCTTCCATATTTCTTTTTCTTTTTATCAATATGCCCCAATTGCAATGAAACAGATCACAATTCTGATAAATATTTCCACTGGATTAAAAACCAAACCAAACCCCAAGCAGTTTCACTATGGTTGTTCCTTTAGGAAAATTTGTATGCATGCCACTGAGTTGGTACAGTCCTTTCTTAAACAGGCACAGCACCAATAAACCTTTATATGGAATATTGCCCAGCATTGAAAATGCAGGACCTAAAACATGATAGTCTTTAAATTGGCTATTTTAAAGTTTTAGCATTTAAACTAGTGGCAGGGCATCTTTTTCAGCCCAAGGGACACATTACTGGGGGGGGGGGGCTACTGGGGACCATGTACCAGTGGTAATCAGGGCCAAAGGCAAAAGTGGGTGTACCCAGAGGCAAATGTAGGGGAACAATGCATGTAACTCTTACCTTTATGATGTAGCTACATTCTAGGTAAAGGTAAAGGGACCCTGGCAGTTAAGTCCAGTTGCGAATGACTCTGGGATTATGGCACTCATCTCACTTTACAGGCCGAGGGAGCTGGCGTTTGTTCGCTCCGCAGGCAGTTTTTCCAGGTCATGACTAAGCCGCTTCTGGCGAGCCAGAGCAGTCCACGGAAACACCGTTTACCTTCCCGCCGGAGCGGTACCTATTTATCTACTTGCACTCTGACGTGCTTTTGAACTGCTAGGTTGGCAGGAGCAGGGACAGAGCAACCGGAACTCACCCTCTCCCGGGGATTCGAACCGCCAACCGTTTGATCGGCAAGCCCAAGAGGCTCAGTGGTTTAGACCACAGCACCACCCACATCCCAGCTACATTCTAGCCACACACAAAACAGAGATTTATACATACACATCCCAGCCGCCAAGCAAGAGTCATTATTATGCTTCAAGAACACATTGCAGTCAGGCAAATTAATGAAAAAAACGGGTGCATATCAGAGCCAGTAAGAGATGTGGCCTGGAGAGACCGTGTGGCTAAGACAGAGTCCTGAGTGCCTGACAGAGACGCCTAGAGGGACACATTTGTTCTTCAGGTCTGAGGTTCCCAGCCCCAAATTTAAACTCCTGCATGCTTGCTAGAGGTGCGAGCCACACTTATTACTGTACTTTTTCGTGGATAAGATGCCCCCATGTATAATACGCCCCCTATTTTGGGGGACTCAGATTTTTAAAAATGGGGGAAGGTGGCACAGAGTTGTTGAGCTTTTTTTGGGGGGGGGGTTGCCAAAGATCACTCAGCCACACATGTCAGAAAATCCACCTCTCATCTGTTCCCTCGCCGGAAGAAGCTGCCAATCGCCCACCCAATTGCCACAGCATCAGCCAATACTACCCACTGACGCAGCAACCAATAACACGCACAATAGCAGCTAACAGCTGCAGCAACCACCCTATGCACTACCCATGTATAAGACAACCCCCATTTTTTAACATGGTTTTTAAAGAACAAAACCTAGTTTTATACACGGAAAAGTATGGTATATTTAACACATCAAAAACTTGCATACAATATCTGAATGGTCAGCTTTGAATCTGTAGAATGCATTCAAAGCATCCTAGAGAAGGGTGAGTGCAAGCAGCATACCATGGGGGAAACAGTATGAAAGAGAAAGGGAATTAGTCTCAGAGGAAATGCATCACCTGAATCCACTTCTTTCTTCATTTGTGATCCTTTGTGATGGTACAGCCTTAAAAGATGCAAGACTGAAATTATCAGAATCCACTTTACCAATATACGTAAAGACTGACATGGTCTATAGCTGAGCTTGAGGATTGGTGGGTCTACTGCATAAAGGGGGACTGGATCATGAGAACATCAACAATGGCTCTCTACCCCCCCCCCCCCCGCTTCATGGCCAGTAACTATTGAGCATTAGTGCCATTAGTTACTTTAGTAAAGAAAATCTATCAATTATAAGCAATTAATTTTGCATAACTGGATTGAGGCCAATGGAACAGAAGATGACCTTAGGTAGCCACTTTCCAGTCCAATCTAATCTTAATGTGAAATTTGTCTCCAAGTCAAAAACTTAGGATCTACACATTCAGCAAACCATCTTTAAAATCTGCTCCTGCTTGGTTAAATCAAGTTTTAAAATGTCCTGTGATGATGGAACCATAGATCAGCAGTAGAGCTGGGAGGTCCCACTTTAAACCTCTAGCAGCATTATTCTAAAGCAGTAGCGTGGAAACTGCGTCTATCCAGGTGGTTTGGACTACATTTCCCATACGTCCCAGTCAGCATGGCCAGTGTTCCCCACCCCTGCCCTAAAGGATGAGGTAGCAGATGATGGGAAAGACTTCTGACCAAGACTTCTAGAGAACCCAGAATAGACAATGGATAAATAACCTGACTTGCTACAAGGCAGATTCCTATCCACTCAGTGTTGGAACTGGAAGGGCAGAAGGCAGGGGGCCAACAGTGAGTCCAAAGCCAATGACAGGCAGATGGGGTGCAGACTGAGCGCACACTGTGGTTGATAGGGCCAGTCTCCACTGTTCGTTATCTATGCTCCCTACTGAATGAGTTGTCTGCATGCCTCTGGGCAGATTAGAAGGGTGCAGAGGGTGTAGGGTAGAGGAGGAAAGGAAGGGAAGGGAAGTCCTGTTACATCCACTGACAACCACTGGATGGCTCCCTCTATTTCTAAGGTAAGCCTAGAGTAGTGATGACTAGCCAAAACAAGTGGGCCATATATTATATGGGGGAAGAAAGCATACTGGTGATGATGTCGCAGCTGCAATCCACCTTAGATTGAGGGCATGGCCTACTTTGAGGTCTTGACCCACCAATTTCAGGCCAGTGATTTAACCTGGGGGAGGAAACACACCTGTAACTACCCGGGTGTGTCTCTGGACTACAACTTCCATCATCCTTGACACCCTTGGTGGCTGTGGCTGATGAGGGAGACACAAGTTTCCCCATCCCAGGTCAAATCCATTCCTTCCTGATCAAAGCTTGATGAGGGAGACTTGAGCCAGTGAGCCTGGAAGACTGGGCAGCTGTGCCTTCTGCGTACTTAGAAGCTTGCAGTTTTGGCAAGTCTCCCGATTTAAACATCAATATTAAGATTTGGCAGGCTCTGTCAAACTGTCCTCTTGAGGCTTGTACTATGCAAGCCACAAGTATATTCATCTCCAGCATAAAGGTACAGAGGACTGTAGAGTTGGCAGAGGTGTACCCCACGGTAGTCTATCTTGATCTGAACAACATCTGCTCAGACCTAGTTAGAGCATTGCAGCTGGGACTCTCTAGCCTCTGCTGGCATCATTCCTGCATTAATGAGAATATGGGATGTAATATTCTTCATTTTTATGCAAATGAGGCAACACAGTCCTTCTGGTGGAACGGCAGAGCAATATTCTACCAAATTTTACCATGCAGCAATCTATGCAGTATCAGTGTTTCAAAGTGGCATGGCATGCTATTGCATTCTCAGGCCAGGTTTCAAGACTAAAAATGTTGCAAGCTGGATGGGTTTTAGCATGAGTTCCAGCCCTCATGCAGGATATCCTGCTTTTGTTTCTCAGAGCCTCCAAAATGGAGATTGTTCCTATCATATTTTAATGGCTACTAACCACAATATCTATAGGATGCGGGTAGCGCTGTGGGTTAAACCACTGAGCCTAGGACTTGCCGATCAGAAGGTTGGCGGTTTGAATCCCCGCAACGGGGTGAGCTCCCGTTGCTCGGTCCCTGCTCCTGCCAACCTAGCAGTTCAAAAGCACGTCAAGTGCAAGTAGATAAATAGGTACCACTCTGGCGGGAAGGTAAACGGCATTTCCGTGCGCTGCTCTGGTTCACCAGAAGCGGCTTAGTCATGCTGGCCACATGACCTGGAAGATGTACACCGGCTCCCTCGGCCAATAAAGCGAGATGAGCGCCGCAACCCCAGAGTCGGCCACAACTGGACCTAATTGTCAGGGGTCCCTTTACCTTTACCTTTAACCACAATATCTATGTTTTACCTCCACTGTTGAAGGCAATATGACTCTGAATGGCAATTGCTTGGAATCACAGGTGGGAGAGTGCTGTTGCTTTCAGGCTTCCCATAGTCATCTGGTTGGCCTCTGTGAAAACAGGATGATGACCTTTGGCCTGATTCAGCAGGCTCTTCTTGTGTTTTTAGTTACTATTATGTTTATTCCCCACCTTTCCTCCAAGAAATGGTAGTGTATGTGGTTGTCACCCATTACATTTTATCTTGACTACAGCCCAATTCTTGAGTGAAAGAAATTGCTTTGATTTGGTGCTGAAGAGCCAATGACATTGGCATTTGTCAAATATATCTGGTGCCCTCAGTCTCACCTTGTACAAGCACAGGTTTAGGTATCTGTTGTCCTTTAATTTTCCACAGCCACCAATTCTCCCTGAACGCTTACAAAACCTCCTGGTAGCCGGTATATCAGCTTTAGGTTTGAGATGAACACCAACACTAGAGACAGGATGAACTTTAAACAGAGATTGTTGGTTTATTAAAGTGATACTAAATACATAAGGCAATACCAATGCTTATGTTAGGGTCTTAATGGTGCTTTATGAAAGCTTCTGAATACTAAAGAGATGTTGTTGACACCAATTACTCCAACGACCCAATACAGATAATGGGGGTAAGATGTCTCTGCACCCCAAAGCTCTTCTGGTTGTCATTCTGGCACCTTGGACAGTTCAGCCCACTTGCGTAACCTCCCTCTGGTGGGATCTTTATGCAGGGCAGACTTTGAGACCAACTCAGGTTATGTTCACCTTATCTGCTTGAAAAGCTACAAGGTTGTTTCCAAGTCAGTGTCTTCTGCTGCTGTTGATGCCATCATGGGAACAAGGATGCCTTCACCTGCTCATTTCCTTCCACACAATGAACTCTAGCGCCTGCACAAAAACTGCCCAAACCATTCACACCACAACTACGACTTCCGTTTCCAAATCACATGACATCTGGTTTGAGGAGCAAATCAAAAAAGATTTTTTTTTTTTTTTTGTAAAAGCTGCAGGATACAAATGGATTTTGACTAATGTCATGTGAACCTGGCTTAAACAGAACCCATTTGTGGAAACATGCTGGAGCTGCTGTAAGCATGAATACAAACACACCCTCTGGCACTGTCTCCTGATCTTTACCAGACAAATATTAACAACACACTGGGTATTAATATTCAGGCCTTAGCCATTCTCCTCAGCTTTTTTCTGTGGTCTTTTTCTCAAATCAACTCCCATCTCTTCTGGCTCCTCAGCTGACTAAAAGTCAGCCACCTTTCCCTAACTAACAGTTAACTCCCAACTGGAATATCCAGCTAGTCAGATTCCACTGTCACGCAGGCCAATCAGACTGAATTTATCTAATCCATGCCCTGCCTAATATAACATTAAAGTGCTTGCGTCTTTCTCCCCTCAGAGAACCTGTCACCAAGAACTACTGCTTGCAACATCCTAACTGAACAAGGCTTCAACAAGTTCTGTCACAGAGGTCACAGAACTGAGGATGAGAAAGAATTTTGATTCAGTTCGCATTTAAAGCTTAATCTATTACAATTTGCACTTTTCAAGGCAATATGAGAACTGAAAGAGCAGCCATCCTTTGAAATTCCCCCCTACTGAATTTTGCAAGAGAATTTTCTATCCAATGTTCATTAAAAAATACTGTAGCTATATTAGGGGAAAGTGTGTATTATAATTAATATAATAGTGAAAATAGCATTGAAAATGCATGACATGATGAGAAATTGCCAGCTAAAATGTGTGCATTAGTTGATACTGCATACAAAAATGTGTTTGTTAGGAGAAATTGGAATTAAATGCTGAAGCATTCATGAGGATTTTTTTAAAGGCTACTTGCTGCAGAAACAGGGAAAACAGAATTTAAGATTGGAAAAATGAAAATTGGGGAGAACTGAAATTCACAGATCCCTGCATCCCTACACAGAATTCCTCCCCCCCCCCCGCTGCCATTCCAAACATAAGCATAAACATTATACATTTTTGCCCAGTGATTTTGGCAACAGGTGAAGATTAGGAATGGACAATAAATTTGTTTGCACCACAGCAAACTAAACTTACAGATCTGAATGCAAGTTCTCTGTATTTCATGATGCAATCTCAGTGTGGGAAGAAAGTATGCATAACATCTGCACCTGCTGAACTTGTTGACAGTGTCTGGATGATTTGCAGGGTGGTGCAATGGTCGTCATGGCTACAAATGTGGGGAGGATCAACAAACCTTGCCAGATATAGGGGGGGCATGCTCTACACCTCACATGGCCTAGCAGGATCTTGCAGGGTGAGGGCATAATGGTGAGAAGGTGCTGCCTTCTTGATTGCCCTCTTTGACTTTTCTTCAGTGAGAGAAAACTTTCCCAGCACCAACTAAGGCTTTCAGTGACTTCTGGGTAACAGGGTCAGAAAGGAACTTTCAACTGCAATTGGCTGGAGGCTGGAAGGTTTTTGCTTTTCTCCCAGTGGGTAGCAAAGTTTTGTTAGGCATTTCTTCTCTGCCACAATTTCGGTAGGGAGCTTTATGTAAGGGTGGTGGTGGTTTAAAGGGTCCTTGAGAGGCAAACAGCTCCCTGTTGTAGCTTGGTGCTCAGTAACCATCTCAAAGTTTTCAGTGGTCTCAGTCACTTGGTCTTACACGTCTCTGGAACCTCAAGTTGGATAACTTCCATGAGGAAGTTTGTTGTACTTCATATCAGAAGTCCCCCTATCAGCAGATCCCCACCCCAAACTCAGTGCCATTGCCAGCCCCACTCATGCCTGTATGTCAATAAAACTGTCCGGTTTTCACTCACACATGTATCTGAGTCACTTACCGGGTTATATCAACACAGATGGGGGCCAATTAAGAGACTGCCACTGCAGTACATATTGTAACCAAAAGACTCAGTGAAATAATTGTTTTGTGGAACACCTAGTCCTAAGGGAGGTAGAGATGTAAAAAGTATGTAGCTACCCGAATTGACAATTGTACTTTCAATTTTAAACAAGAACATCTTGAAATATCACAGCATTACCATACAGAAGTGCAATTAAGCTTTCCCTGTGCTCCGTTTCATTTCAGCATATGCTGTCTCCTCATCTTCTGGCATGACTCAATGTGCTAGCATGTTTTATACATTTCTAAAAGCCACCCAGATTATCATATATTCTCATTTAAACAAAGGTTTTGAACTCAGGATGGCAAAAGCTTTTCCTTTTAACAGTCTGCAGGAAACCTCTTTTGAAAACCAATAATGGAACTATCGGAGCATGATTTTGCTTGCAAGCTAAAATTTAAACAGCAGTTAAACTTTAGCTGGCATGTCTCTCCAATATGCTACATATCCACATTCCCACAGTCTGGAGAGGAGCCATAGCTCACAGCCAGAGCACATGCTTTGCATGCAGAAGGTCCCAAGTTCAATTAACGGATCAGAATCTCCTGCTAAAAGGATCAGGCGACAGATTATGAGAATTAGAGCTTCTGGGAACATAAGAACAGCCTGCAAATGGCCCATCTAGTCCAGCACCTCCTTCTTACAGTGGCCACCCAGATGTCTATGGAAAGCCCACATACAGGACCCACATCCAAGAGCACTCTCTCCTCCTGTGGTGTCCAGCAGGTGGCATTCATAGTCATGCTTCCCCCAATAGTGGAGGAGCAGCGATAGAGCCCTTGCTCCAAGTCCAGTTCCCTGCATCTCCAGTTCAAAGGAGCTCCTACACAACCCACTAACCTGCCCCAGCTACATAACTCCCATTCAACAGCTGCCCCCTTCCCCACTAGGAGCCAGGGCCTAATGTGCAGGTGACCACTTTGGATTTGAACGATTTACCTCTTCTGCGAAGCGGATGCTTGTAGTTTATTAGTGCTTGTTGGGTAACTTTACTGCAGGCTGCTGCTGTGTAGAGGAGCTGGATCTTTCAGTTCCAAAGAGCAGGCTATGAATGTTGGTCAGTCTGCTCAATGCCTCCCCCCCCCCAGGAGGTCTGGTGTCTCAGTGCAGCAAACTGCTGGAGTTTAAAGATGAAGTAGCAGCTCCCAGCGATCAAATTGCTCTTGCAAGCACAGCTTGCTATTTTTTTATTACTGCTACTACTACTACTACTGCTACTAATTTTATTATTTATACCATGCCCATCTGGCCAGGCCTCTCCAGCCACTCTGGGCGGCTCCCAACAGAACACTAAAAACAGAATAAAACATCAAACATTAAAAACTTCCTTAAACAGAGCTGCCTTCAGATGTCTTCTAAAAGTCAGGTAGTTGTTTATTTCCTTGACATCTGAAGGGAGGGCATTCTACAGGGCGGGCGCCACTACCGAGAAGGCCCTCTGCCTGGTTCCCTGTAACCTCACTTCTCTCATTGAGGGAACTGCCAGAAGGCCCTTGGAGCTCGACCTCAGTGTCTAGGCTGAATGACGGGGCTGGAGATTCTCCTTCAGGTATACTGGGCCAAGGCTTCATCATCATATCATAAGGTTGAACTTGGGGGGGAGGGGAGATGAGAAGATTTGAAATGGTAACAAAAAAAGGCTCTGTATCTGTGTGAGAAAAGTAAGGGCAAGGAGTAAGAAAGAAAGAAAAAAGGTTAGAAAGAGATAATTGCCAGTGGTTTCTAAAATTCCAACTTAGGTTAACTATCCCCACCACCATCCCTTTTAAATAAATAGAAGTTGAATAAAACCTGTACTGCTGCTTTGTTTGTTTGTATGCTAGCATCCTACCTTTCAAAATGAGGAAGAGGATTTCTTCAACAAATGTAGTATGCATGACAATACACTGTTTTAATTAGAAGCTGTGTGACCTAATGATATGCCTTTAGGGGGATAAAAATGTTTAGCCAGGTTAGTTCCCCAATGCTTTGATAATTAGCTCTGCTGGTATCAAGAAAACATTTTTTTTTAATTTTTTTAATTTTAATATACACACATGTTGAAGTTGTTAAATTTCTAGTTAAACTGTTTGTCGCTGGGGAATTACTAATATATTGCAGGCTTTAAAGGGTCTCCCACTCACCAGAAGGGACTTAAATATTTATTTTGTACCCTAATGTTTCCTCTTAGAATGCTGGAGAATGTGTCCCCCCCCCACCATCTTTTAGATATAGATCTCTCTTTCAGCTCTAAAACATTAATAATAATAATAATAATAATAATAATAATAATAATAATTTAGTATTTATACCCTGCCCATCTGGCTGGGTTTCCACAGCCACTCTGGGTGGCTTCCAACAAAAGATTAAAAATACATTAAAACATCAGTCATTAAAAATTTCCCTAAACAGGGTTGCCTTCAGATGTCTTATAAACATCAGATAGTTGTTTATTTCTTTGACATCTGATGGGAGGGCATTCCACAAGGTGGACAGCACTACCAAGAAAGCCCTCTGCCTGGTTCCCTGCAACTTCGCTTATCACAGTGAGGGAACCACCAGAAGGCCCTCGGTGCTAGACCTCAGTGTCCGGGCTGAACAATGGGGGTAGAGACGCTCCTTCAGGTATACTGAGCCGAAGCCGTTTAGGGCTTTAAGGGTCAGCACCAACACTTTGAATTGTACTCGGAAACGTACTGGGAGCCAGTGTAGGTCTTTCAAGACCGGTGTTATATGGTCTCGGCGGCTGCTCTCAGTCACCAGTCTGTGGTTTAGACCACAGCGCCACCCACGTCCCACAGCGCCACCCCATACACACACACAAAGACCCACCGAGCATCTTGCTTACCCCTTCTGCTGTCACCCTAATAAAGTTAACTACAGACGAAATAAATAAAAATTTTAAAAAGTCCAATACCTTAGAGACCAACTAAGCTTGTTCTAGGGATGTGGGCGGTGCTGTGGGTTAAACCACAGAGCCTAGGACTTGCCGATCAGAAGGTTGGTAGTTTGAATCCCCGTGATGGGATGAGCTCCCGTTGCCCGGTCCCTGCTCCTGCCAACGTAGCAGTTCAAAAGCACGTCAAAGTGCAAATAGATCAATAGGTACCGCTCCAGCAGGAAGGTCAACAATGTTTCCGTGCACTGCTGGCCACATGACCCGGAAACTGTATGCTAGCTCACTCGGCCAATAAAGCGAGATGAGCGCTGCAACCCCAGAGTTGGCCACGACTGGACCTAATGGTCAGGGGTCCCTTTACCTTTACCTAAGTTTGTTCTGGGTACAGTATAAACTTTCATGTGCATACACACTTCTTCAGATGAAAGCTTATACCCAGAAGAAACTTAGCTGGTCTCTAAGGTGCTACTGGACAATTTTTTAATTTTATTATTTATTTCATCTGCGTCAGACCAACACGGCTACCTACCTGAAACTAAAGATAACCACAGTCATTAAGCTACCACTGAGAAAGGAAAATCAATGATCCTTTGCAAAGTGGAACCTCAGGCCGTCACCTATAAGTGCTTAACCGCATGGCCCAGCCGTATTTGCTGGAGCTCTGAGGACTTTGCTGGAACAAAACACACCCAGACTTGGCAACCATTAGACGGCTGTGTTACACTGTAACTATCTTTCATTATGTCTATGATGCATTTTTGTGTAGATTCGACTGGTGTACATAGCCTAAGGGCCACATTCTTTTCTTTGCAAACCTCTGTGGCCTGTGGTGGGCAGCGTCAGAAGAAAAAGTGGCCTAAGCAGTGCAAAATTTTGTTGGATAGGTTCTGTTCTATCAGTGGTTTTTTCCTAGAAAAATAGGTGCTGGTACTCACCATTAAGTTGTTACAGTAAGTGCCAGTACTGCATACTATTGAGTACCCCCTGAAAAAAAGAGCCCTGGTCAATACAGGCACACACACACACACTGCCCTCCATCTAGCCATGTAAGAGGCATTATCAGAGTCAGGGGCCCAGTCACAACATCACACAACTTCCTGATGTCACATGCATGATGTTAGGATGAGCCAGGGGGCATTGCTAAATGCCTTCTGAACATTGAGGGGGCCGGTCAATAAAAACATTGACTGGGGGTGGGGGTGAAACTGCCTCAGTCCCTAGGAACAGGTGGGTATGACCAGAGTTCACAGGAGCATTCTACCCAGGGAATAATGCTCAGGAAGTATGCAAAATATTATTTATTTATTTATTTGCCTTATTGCCCACCTTTCACTATAAGGTCCTAGGGTGGGTCCCAGTAATTTTCAAAATCCAGTATTAAAAAACAGTATGAAATAAACTAGTTACACACAATTTTGATGCGCACAACACCCCCCCCCCCAAAGCAGAACAATCATCAAACTCACCATCAATAAGAAGAATGATAATAATAATAATAATAATAATAATAATAATAATAATAATAAAAAATATTTATACCCCGCCCATCTGGCTGAGTTTCCCCAGCTACTCTGGGTGGCTTCCAATCAAGTGTTAAAAACAATACAGCATTAAATATTAAAAACTTCCCTAAACAATATTTATATGCCACGTAACATGCAAAACCCCTAAATGGTTTATGTGAAACACAGTGTGATAATGTTAAAAAGAGAAAGGAAAATGTATATAAAGAATTTAAAACCAAAATTACAAAGGAGTACAGTGGTACCTCAGGTTAAGAACATAATTCGTTCTGGAGGTCTGTACTTAACCTGAAACTGTTCTTAACCTGAAGCACCACTTTAGCTAATGGGGCCTCCAGCTGCTGCCATGCTGCCGCTGCACGATTTCTGTTCTCATGCTGAAGCAAAGTTCTTAACCTGAAGCACTATTTCTGGGTTAGCAGAGTCTGTAACCTGAAGCGTCTGTAACCTGGAGCGTATGTAACCCGAGGTACCACTGCACATTGGTAACAATGGAGGAAGTTGCCAAACATTTCAATTCTCAGAATGACATCCTGTCAGACTTATTAAAAATTGCTACAGAGCTCCCAAGAGTGCCATCATTGTTGGCAAAGAAACACTTCTGAATGTACGCACTGAACATGCTGATACCATAGGGCCTCAACTTGGAGGTCAGTGCCATCATCACTTAGCTTCAACGAATGAAGCATGGAATCCTGAGCATTCCATCTGCAAAACAGTATAGCTGCCACACCACTGAATTTTTATCAGATGAAGCTGGAAGCCAAAACCTTTTAGCAAGCAAGCAAGCAAACAAGCAAACAAACAAACAATGTAATATATCTATATCTAAAGGGTCAAGTTGAGTCTGTGAGTGGTGCAGCTGGGGGGAGGGTCTGCAGTTGAGGTGGTATAGTATGGGAGACTCCCAAAGGCAAATTAGAAAAGAGTTAAGGGCAGCATTTGGTGCTCAGGCCCTGAACTTCCCCATCCCCAACACCACATGCTTGGAAAACAGATGTCCTCCACAGAACGTGTCGAAAAAGTGATGGCAAAATTATAATAATAATAACAATGCAAACTGATTGCTCTGTGTTAATTTGTTGTTTCCTGCCTGAGTTGCTTCTATTGTTGGCGCTAAATGTATTTGAAGATGGCAGCATTTCTGCCTGCCATAAATAGCAGCTTCCAAAGTCCCTGCATTTCTACAATATCAGCTCTACAGAAGGATAAACAACACACCATAACCGAGCAGAAGGCACAGTTAAGATAGAATCATTATGCAAATAGGTTATGGCATGCTTTATGTGCGAACAGCATCCCTAAAGAGACCTAATGGGATGGCTGACCTATAAAGCCTTTAATTTGCTGGTGGTGTTTCATTTGTTTTCCAGTTCCTCCAGGAATAAAACTTTTAATTGTGAAAACTTCTTAAACGGCATAACGGTTCAGCTCTCCGTCTGTAATTAATGGGACTGTCATAAAGCAAAGATAGAATTTTTACCTTGCATAATTTCTTCACAAAAGGGAAAAAAGAAGAAGAAGAAATCTTCAGTTAAGTAAGGGTGGCTCAAGGAACAAAGTGCTATAAATACTTTAGCACTGAGAACTTGTCTTAAGAGTTGCTGTACCAACTCTTAAGATGTGGCATATCAGCAATGTACCATTGCAAAAGTGGAGAGAGGGAGAGCTGAGGAGTTGGGACCAGATTTCTTCAAGACTTTCCACCTCCAGGTGACCTGTTTATCAAGCATTTGTCCTGATTTGTTTGCACAAACTGTATGCGGAGGTTAGATTGAGGCTGCATTCAGACACCACTTTATTCCATTTCCACGATGTTTCTTTATTTAATACTTTCCCTATTTTGTGTGATATTTCGTATGAAATCAAAACCACTTCTGGAAATGTAACAGAAGTTTAGTGATCATTTTTTTAAATAATTGCTTCCAGTAAAAATAAATAAATAAATAAATGTGACCCTGTTAACTTGGATTATCACGAGAGCTTTGACCTACAATTTCTCATCACTATAAAACAGAAATTGGAGCAGCATTCCAGCATATCAATTCTGTCTTGCTCTTTTCATGGGTGAGTCATGGGAGAACAGAAGCAAATGGACACAAAGGACAGCATCAGGTCCAATTGCATCTGTTGTTGCGTCACACCACAACTAACTGGTGTGAATGAGATTTATCATGACATGGCAGTATATTGATCAGAAAAGCCAAAACTTCATAACACAACAGATATTTCAGTGAAAAAGGAACACTAGGAACTGGGAGAGAACTGCTAACATTATACAGTCTTACCTCATGTTACGTTTGCTTCAGGTTGAACGTTTTCAGGTTGCGTCCTGCGGCAACCCAGAAGTACCGGAATGGGTTACTTCCAGGTTTTGCCGCTCACACATGCACAGACACACAAAATGACATCACGGGCATGTGCTAAAGTGGCGAATCGCAACCCACGCGTGTGCAGAGACGCAGATGTGGGTTGCGTTCTTTTCAGGTTGCGAACAGGCCTCCGGAATGGATCTTGTTCGCAACCATAGGTACCACTGTAACCAGGAAAACTAACTTACTAATCCCAACATATGACTGAACCCTGTGTCCAGTCTTAATGGCATTCATTCTTATTTGTTTGCAGGATGGTTATAAAAATAGTATTTGTCCTTGTTTGCTTGTGCACTCTTGATATGTCTTCTCATGAATTCAGAGGTGGAAATCTGGCTGTGGGTTTCTCCATTCTGTCCACAAGGCCATTAGGTCAAAGCCACACCTACCTGCCACACACCTGCCATATATGCATCATGTAAAAGCAGCGCTTACACGAAAAGGGATTTGCAGATACTATGGTTCATTTCCCAAGTGCCAACAATTACCAGTAACAGATTAATTTATTTTATTCCATTTCTGAATTACTTCCAATGTGGTTTTTCAAAGTGATTTCACAGTAAACGCATCAACACAAAACCCCCCACACAATTCCACATGTGAAACAATTATAAATATGCCTTTTTAAAAAACACACACACACACACCCATATATACAAACAATTAAAAGCCATTTCATGCATAAAACACTTACAGAATCAATATAGATATGGTCAGGGACAAAGTTCTCTAGTTAAAAAGCTTGTTGAAAAGTGAAGGTCTTCAACAGGCACCAAAGACAATTGAGATATTGCTGATAGCCGGTGCTAGGGAAGTTCTGCACACTTTGTTTCGTTTGCACAAATTTAGAATTTCACAATTGCATTGTTCATTCTTATTGTGCAATTTCCACTTTATGTAGAGAAGCTGATGACTTGCAGGAATCATCTCAGGTTTGCAAAAAAAATGGGGGAATGGGGAGTGGGAGTAGGAATGAAGAAAAAGGATCATGAGAATCAGCCACTGTGATCTCTTCCAGAGTACTATTGGTCCCAGATGCCCTGAATATTAAGCATTCATCCTGATTTGTTAGCTCTAACTTGACAGGAAGGTGAGACAACATCAGCTACTTATTGAGCATTTATTCAGATTTGTTTGCGGGGAAGATAAAACAATGTTGCTTCAATCAAATATTATCACACACTTCTCAGTGTATTTATCTTAAAGTTTCCTTACTGCACAAAATCTTATGGTGGTGTGGGGAGGGGAGGGGGTGTTTTGTGTCAGGGATCCAAATCAGCTTTGATTGCACAACCTGAATTTGCTGGCATGTGATTGAATCCCATCCCCAAATAGCGACAGACTGGAAGCGCTATAGGGCTGGTATAATCACTAAAGGGGTCTTTCTTTAAGTATGGCAAAACCTGTGCTTTGAAACTCCCTGCAGACTAGGTAGACACCCTCACTGTATTGTTTGAGATGCCTGGGGGGGAAACTTTTTGTTTCAGCTGGTTTAGCCAGACGCATGATTTAGTTCCCTATATTTGTTAATGATGATGACAATGATGTCTTTATGACAATTTATTTCCATTTGGTTTGTAGATTTTAGCTGTGTCTTGTGTGAAATTTTAGTTGTACATCTCTTGGAGAACATTTTTTGATCCATTGGTTTATGAACTTTCCAAATAAATAAAAAGAACACCAAGCTTATAAATCTGAATTGTATGCTGCATAGCAATCATCACCATCAGTAGGAATGGGCCAATCTATAAATTTCAGCTTCTCAATTCTCCAGTCTTAGGTTCTTCATATCTCCATATCAGTTGGAGGGTGGTTGTTGTTTTGTTTGTATGGTTAAAAAAAATATATATCCTCTTGAAATTTCATCAGCATCTTAATGTACATTTTCCCTAATATACTTGTATTTATGCCTATTATACACATTTGAGCAAAGCAATTCTTCTAATAGAATGCATTTTTGTGTGTGTGTCCCCCACCACTAATATATGTGTTTTATGTGTACTTTGCCTTAGTATATAAATCTTGGTATACATTGCTTGGCTGGAGTAATTCTGCATTGTAGAATTCTGATAATTTAAAATGGTGTAGGGCGGCTGTATTTTGGTTTATGTATGGTTTCAGAAACTGGGTAAGTTCACCTTTAAATATGAACTGAATCAAAATGACACCCACCCTCATCCCTACCACCAGAGCAAATGTTACTCACGGAGGAAGAAGGTGGTTGGAAGAGACAGCAGTATTCTTTGCTGATTATTTATTCAAGCCTCACTTAATGTGTTTCCTTAAGCTTCTGGATCTTGTCAACTTCCAACTCAATTGTTAAATTTTCAGACATGACACGATATTATTAAGGATTCCTTATGGTAGAATTAGGCTATCATTACTATGTAATGAGTACATGATGGAGTTTGGGTGGAATTACGTCTCCTACTCTGATTCAGTCTCCTGGATTTGAATAATTTAAACGCTGTTCATATTAAGCACTGTATAGTCCTTGTATACATGTGTCTTTACACTCTACATTATGAATCACTTTGCCCAAAAACCTTGATATACATATGATTAACACCAGTATACTGACCTGTTATGTCAATGTCAGAATCAACAGTGCAGTCTTAATGACTAATGCATTCTGTGTGTGTGTGTGTGTGCGCGCGTGTGTGTTCACACACCCACACGCACCTCTCTGATCTTTTAAGAATTTCCCACTAGATCTATTGCCATGATATTCTGGACTACAGAATCTCCTGGGTACTTTACTAAATAGGGATATAACTCTGGAGCTGTAAACCTCTGAAGAAATAAAATAAAAAATAAGCAGCTGTCTAAGAGACTGGAAAATCTCTAAAGCCTTTGAGAGATTAGAACACACACCAACAGGGAGGCTCCTTTTACTATTGAGATGTCCATGTCAAACGTACATGTTTTAAAAGCAAGTAAGCTGGGAAACAGGACGCTAGACTAGCTGTGTTTTTTGGTCTGCTCTGGAAGGCTCTTCATATGTTCTTAAAAACAACAACACAAGCTTCAAAAGGGAAATTAGCAGGAAATTATTGAACTAAAATGCATCAGGATGGTGGTATCCATTTAGAACTCCTATCCAACTGCAGGTATTAAGTGGCATAGCAATAGAGGAAGATTGTGTTATCAGCTATTATTTCTGTCTTGAATGGTCACTGCATATATGAGTCTTCCACGCTTTTACATTTCATGATCCCCTGGCCTGATGGTTTCTGGTTCTTTCCTGTATACCCATGTGCCAGCTGAGGATAACATTTCAAACATGTTCTGCAAAAGCTTATGCCATAATAAATTAGTTTAAAGTTCCAGAAAACTCATTTTTGAAAACGGGAATAATGAGGTCTAGAAACACTGTCTTTGTCACTGCAGAATCTGGGATTTTCAAAATGCACTGAACACCACAGAGGAAGCCAAAATTTCACATCTGTGATGTCTTCACAGCCACACAGTCAACTATTCTCATTCAACAATTCTCTTTGAATAAAATCCTGTATTAGTTAATGATAAAGTGGCATTTTAAAGATTTTAGGAGTTATCCGAGGAATTATGCTAATCCCATACAACTAGCTTTTTACTCCCTCCCCCCTCCATTGAAAAGTCAAACATCAAATTTTGAAATGCAAAACTGACATTTAAAAATAATTTATTGCAGCTTGCCAAAATGGCAGTCTAAATCAAAGGTTTGCTCTCCAAAATGAATTGCTTGTTAACTCGAAATCGCTTCATTCCGACTAATGCTAGAAAAGAATCAAACGAAGAGCTTTTTAAATGTATAAACAGTTCCAGCTTCAATCTATGAAAAGCTACTTAATGAATTGAAATTAGTTGTTTTAAAGGCAGATACACTGTTAGGGTTTCTTTCCCCCCAGTGTAGAAAAAGAATGTTGGCATGGAGAAGTTGGAACTAGTTTTTTAAACTCTTGTAAAGGCAGTGGAGAAATTAAGTTTGGCTTGCTTCTAGCCTTTTGGTGTGCTCTACAGGGATTCAGACTCCTGTATTCACAGCAAAATACAGGGGTGTTCTCGTGTTATGCTGTAACTGGGTACAAGTCATTCGTACTTAGGTTCAGCTACCCCTGTGGAAGATAGCGTGTTCTCCTTCATGGAGAGCACATGTTGCGGTGGGGGCCAACAAGACACCCCACTGTTGCTGGGCGGGTAAAATTTAGTTGGCCACCATTGTGATAGGGCTCCCCTTGTCGTTGGGGAGATTTTGATGTTGCCAGTTGGGTGATTGACAGCCAGAAGAGTTAAAACTTCCTGCACGCAGCGTTGAGCTTCCTCTTTTCACTGTGTGCATTGGATCACCCGCCCACCCTCCCTATATTTAGGGCTGTTTGTGTTGACCTTGCTATGCCTGTCATGGGGTCATCTGCTTTTGGGGCAGGGGCCCGGTAGGAATTTTGTCCATTTGGCTGATTGGCTGGTGCTGTTTGGTTTTTGCCTACTGCGTAGCAAATCATCACAACTTGTAAGGTGGCATGGATTGGCTGTGCATGCCCCTCTAATGCTGCTGCTGCAAGAGTATTCTGTTAAAGGAATCCAGGGGTTCGCCATGCTTTTTTCTGAACCTCTGTCAAGGGGCTAGGGCCACGCAAGAGCTCCTGGGAGCATTTGGGGGAGAGGTAAGAGCAGGTGCCCTGCTCTGTCGCTCTCCCCAAAATGTTTTCCCTTTTTGACTTTCGGGGTCGTGCAAATGTCAGTCTGTCCCCATGCAGGGTCAGATAGTTGCAACCAATGCCTAAGCAACCACTCACATTTTTTGTATTTTAATAAAGTTGTGGCCAAAATTATGCGAAAAACCATAAACAAAAATTCTGTGTGAAAAGTGTGTTTATTGGGGTGGCTTGGGCACCTCAACGCGCAATAAGCATGTGTGTTGATGAAGGTGATGGATGGCTGATGAAGGACCCTATGTCAGAGGCAATGAAGGGAAGATATCCCAGGCTGGGAGGCTGGGGGAACAAATGGAAGCTCCCAGGTGAGAACTGGGAGGGTCCTCCTCTTTCTGTGTGATACAAGAGTTAAGATCTACCTGGGAGGGTAGATCTGCTTTTGTTTAGATTAGTTTTTTGTATTGTATTGTGCTGTGCTGTATTATACAAAGCCATAATAAAAACTTATTAAAAAAGAAGAGTACACATGTGGAGAATGTACAAGTCACCATCCCTGAATAACCAGGAGTTCCGCTCATGTGTTCTTCTAACCCTGGGTTCTTTCCACATGCTTTTGAACATGTGTATTTGAACGTTACATGCGGATAGAGGTGTGCAGTTCAATGCTTGTGCACTCAGGTACACAGACTGTACATTCATTGAATGTAATGTTTGAAGAGCCCTCAGACTCAGTTTCCTGTGCAGCCAAAATGGCAACATCTATTCCAGGTACCAGCAAGCTGGGATAATTTCCGATTTTGCAGATGTAAAAAATAATCCAATGGGGAGAAGAAGAAGAAAGTCAAGGAATGGGTAGAAACGTGCCAAAAAAGCAGCCCAGGGCTAAGGAACACTGATTAACCCCAAAAAGCATATTTACAAGCAGTTTATTCAGCATAGATCAGGACAAAGTAAACATGTCGGCTCTCCTTCATATCCAAGCAAGAAGCAGCATAAGGTAAAAGCTATACACAAACAGAAGTTCCCAGCAAGCTGTGCTGGAATGTAAACAGACATGTGATATACAACAGCTCCACACATCTGTTTAGGTGGAATGGAACATCAATATCCTAACACTGGCTCTATCACCCTCAGCTCTGTACTTTTGGCAAAGTTCTGAAAGGGAAGCCTATGTGGCTACAAGCCATAGAGGCTGTTCCACACAATCAGAAGATTTTCTGCCAATGTCAGGGGCAGGGCTGTTGGATGCAGTATTGGGATGGGGCCATGTCAGATGGTGTCAGGGCTGGCTGAGATGACTCAAAACTAAAGAGTAACCTGTATCAGAGGGCAAGCCAGAAAGCAGGGCTCATAGAACAAGACAGGACCATATAGCAACCAGGATAGCAAACCAAAAGGCAGGACTGGAGAAAGAGCCATGAACCAGAACCAAAGAGCATGAACAGGGATGTAAGAGACACTCAGCCCCAAAGAAGGCTCCATTGATACCAATGGAGCCAATGACCAGCCTGCATGGGTGAACAAGGAAAGATCTGGAAGGTTCTTCTCAGAGAGGCTGCAGTTTGCCAGATCACTACTACATGGCACATAATTAGCAGGTCTTGACAGCTAGCTCCTCTTCTCTTTTTTTTAAAAATAATTTTTATTAAAGTTTTCCAATTTAAAACAAATTAAATCCAATTTATAATCTTTTTCCAATAACCAGGACTTCCCCTCCCTGCCCCCTCTTGTCTTCCAGTTTAACAAATCAATTCAACAAATTCTTATCCCCAAATTACACTTATCGTCAATAACCCAATTTTTTGAAAATTCCCATCCCCTAAGATCGACCTAATTCCCTTCCACGAGTTCCCCCCCTTCAAGAATAATGCAGATAAAAATAAACAAGATAAAAAATAGTTTTGCACCCTTTGGATTCCAGATTTCCCTCCCCCCTTTCCCGGTTGCGTTCCCAATATCCCTCGACATCTGATATCTTCCTGGGGTTCCCACATCTCACTAAACCCAGACCTCTCTAGTCCTTTACCAGTCATTTTTAAATTCAAGTGTCCAATCATAGAAGGAGTCTATCTCAAAAAGGGGCCCATTTCTTCTATCCAGATTTTTATATCCGCTAGCTCCTCTTCTCAAATACATTCAGAGAAGATGTGGAGAGCAAATTCTGAGAGGGCACTTGGTCCTTTGAAATTGCACATAGCTAATCAGCTTCTCTCATTCCTCACAGTGATAGCCAAACATGGTCCTCCAGCTGTTTTGGGACTACAGTTCCCATCATCCCTGACCACTAGTCCTGTTAGCTAGGGATGATGGGATTTGTAGTCCCAAAACAGCAGGAGGGCCAAGTCTGGCCATCACTGCTCCAAGGGAAGAGTGCAGCGGATAGAAAGTAGGCTTCTGAAGTGATGTGGAAAAAGGAACACCTGAACACATGACATACCTTCGTCTTAATCAGCCTGAAGTAAATCTTTCATCCCTCTTTGCACTGATGACATTTCAGAGACCGAGGTAAACCTGTGGGACTATGTTCTCTCCAGAAGCAAACAGATTGACTTGGCTGTAGCTTACACAGTTGCACAGGAAAACGCTGAATGATTTTTCATGTCATAAAGAGATTATATTAACTTTCTCCCCAAAATATAATGTTGCCAAAGAACCACCAGAAGGTTAGTTAAATTTGTTATGCGTGGACTGCCACTTATCCATATTAAGGGCTTTACATGCTAATAGTAACACTTTGAACTTGGCCAGTGGCAACCAAGACAGATCTCTGAGCAGAGTTGCTATATGCTGGCAAGGCCTCAGTCCTGTTGACAGCTATGCTGCAGCATTCTGCACTAATCATAATATCATAGAATTATAGAGTTGGAAGGGCTCCTGGGTGCCATGTAGTCCAACTGCCTGCAATGCAGAAATCTCAACTAGGTTGTGCATTATAGATGGCCATCCAATCTCTGCTTATAAACCTCCAAGGAAGGAGAGTCCATCACCTATTTGAAACTTTTGAATCAAGTGCAAGGGAAGCCTTGAATTGCTGTAATTCAGTCTTGCAGTAACAAACACATGGGTTGGATCTAGACACATCAAAGAAGCGGTTTCTGTTTAAAGCGTTGTAAATTTAAACTGGGAAAACAGGCAGAGAAAAATGGGACTCCACATTGCCATCTAGTGGCACAATGTTATACCACATATACATCACTTTTTTTCTTTACTAGTCTGAGTCCATGAACTGCTGTGGCAAGGCTTTCCTTGTCCAGGAATGGCCATAGCTGTTGAGCCTACTGCACTTGGTAAATGGCCCTTCTAGCCACTGAGGCTACCTGAGCCTCCAGTGACTGGGGCTGGATTCAGGGCTGGATCCAGAACCACATACAAACTGTAAACCTACTCCTACTTTAGGGGGAGTGTAACCCCATCTGAACAGTTTTGGACATGGGGACTACTCACTCACAGTGCTTCCATCTTTCAAGGATTCAAGCTTAGCTTGTTTTTTTCTCGTCCATTTCAGCACCGTGTCCAGGCAATGGCCCAGGGACCGCACAGCCTCTCCTGATTCATATAGAGCTGTGTCATCAGCATACTGGTGGCACCTCACCTCAAAACTCCTACTGACTGCCCCCAATGGCTTCATGCAGATATTAAATAGCAATGGAGATAGTCTCCTGTGGCACCTTATAGCATAGCCTCCAAGGGCTGGAAGGCATTCTCCCAATGCTACTCCCTGGACGTGGCCTTAAAGGTAGGATTGGAACCACTGAAATACAGTGCCCCCAATTCCCATTTCTTGGAGCTGGGCCAAAAGGACCTCAGAGACTGGCAGAACCCTGAGGGGTGTGTGGCAGAGGCAGGGTGGGAGCGGGGTTGTGGTGGTGGGAGTTCAATTGCACAAGTGGAAATCTTTGTGTTGACAGAATAAGTTAGTTGGAAACCACTTTATGTCTCACCCAAAACTATCTGGAGTTGGTTGGCGACAACCTGCTCAGGAACCTTCTCTAAGCAAGGGACACTAGCCAATCACCCTCCAAATCATGGAGGGCCACAGAGATGGTGGGGAAGGGAGAGGAGCTAGCACACTCCTCACCCTGACCTCACTCTCCTGCATTGCTGTACCCAGTTTCTCAAAAATCTGAAGTGGGTTATTGTCCGCAACCCCAGTGTTGAGCCATCATTAAAATATTTGAGCAAATGACAAATCAAAGCAATTGGCACCACTTTGTTGATTTTAGAAGGTGAAAAACTCAAAATTCAAAGCTCTCATGGGTAACTTTGGGATTTGATTCAGATGCTGAGGAAAAGAGTAATGCTGAATTTTGCACACATGCAAACCAATGTCATCCACTGCACTGAAACTCTTTCCACCAAAATTTGGATGATTTTCATATGAGTGGAAATAGCCCAGGACAGTTCCCCTTCCATTTGCATTGCCCATCCCTGTTATAAATGATGATTTGAATTATCTCTGAAGCTGGAGGTTAACACTGTCAATTTGAAAAGCGGGAGGGAAAGCCTCTCGACATAATTTAGAGGACACAATAAAATCCTGATAGGGATTTATGACAGAGACAAGGCTGAGGTAATTATACAAATGTGCTCAATCCTGACTGAAACCTCCTGCCATCTGGGATAAGCAGGATAACACTGCCGGTGACATCCCATAGGATCCGTAATACAGGTAGACAGCCAGGTTAATCAAGGAATAAATTCTCATTAGATGAGACTTGAGCATAGCAGGCCACACTGAAATAGGAAACAAACCTTCCTGTTTTCTACAGGAATACAATCAATGGATGTGTGATCCTTTATGAAGATGGCTTTTAAACTGCAGGTCTGATGGTGTATTTTGAATTATGGTTCAGCCATAATTCATATTAGTGATTCCTCATTGAGAATAGTTGGTGCTCTTCAAGCAATGCTTTTCAGGAAGCAATTTGAGGTAGAATTAAAATAGTCATTTTGCATAACACAAAATACAGCGCTATATTTGATACTTATGGGTGTGTCCCGTGTATCTTCTTTTGGGTTAGAAATTGTTTGCATTACCTTCCTTTGAGAAAAATCCTTGATATTTTTGGGTATTCACACACTTTTAAATTATCTTCCTGTGAGGTGAGGAACAAGTGGGATGCTGTCAGGGCAACGGGTATTTCAATGCTGGTTCTAAATGTGTTTTGTTGCATTTTGACTGTTGTTCTTAATAAGTTTGCTTTTCTTACTTTCCATTTTTTAATGGGGTTTTAAAAATTGTTGGAAACCACTTTGAATCCCAACTTGGTGGTAAGGTGGGATATAAATACATTAATTAGTTAATATAATTTAATTGTACTTGTAAGACTTTCATAGGATTGTACTCTTAAGTAATGTAGTAGAAAACCAGCCATTTAGCCATTCTCTTGGCTGTCCAAATTGCTAGTTTTCAGTCTGGAAACGTTTGGCTGAGAGTACATTAAGACATATTTTCATTTCTCATAAAACTTTTATTCAGAGATTTTCCCCCCCTTAGTGCCAAAGTCATGAAAACCATAATTAAATCAACCAGTGAAAAATGTTCCTTTTTAGATAACACATATTAATACATTAAAGATGGATGTTCAGCCCTGGATGTTATTTGTGTCTGCTTGCCTCTATTAAGATAGTTCCTATTTTACAACAAACATTCACAAACAAAATTTATGTAAATCAAATAAAGAGGGTAATCGCTGAGTTCAGCAAAGAACAGCCCCACATGGTTGAGCCATGGTATGAAATAGTCCAGCGTGGGTTATTTACCCCTCCCTTTTTCCAAATGTGTTGGAGGCAGCCCAGGTGCATTTCAGCAACTTAGATTAGACTTAGTATTTTGAATATTTGTGATCAGTGTTGCTGTTTCGCAGTCTACTGGTACACAGTTCCCTTCCTGAGGCAGCACATATACGCAAAATCACATGTAGCTAAAATTTACCTGGGCGCTTGCTAGCTGCCAAGGAGATAAGGTCCCACACAAAGGACCTTCCTGTGCTTTGCTGCCTTCCCTCCTTCACACATGATGGCAGCATTGACAGAGCAGTAGCAAACTACTTTCCCTCATCTCTGGGGTGTTATGGCAAGAAAGAAATAGTGGCGAGCAGCAATCTATCTCTCTTGGCTGCAATGACCAGTGAATAAGTGGTAGTGGGGTGATTGGCAATGCAGGTGGCAGCATGGATTGTGGTTGCAGCACAGGAGAAGGAGAGATGGAAGGAAGATGGAAGGAGAGGCAGGCAGGCAGAGGAAGAAGAAACCTAGCTTCCTTGGCTTTGATGACCAAGGGCTGCAGAGAGCCAAGCAGGCAAGTGGTGCTGGGGAAGAGATAAAGGTGTAAGCGAGGAGGGAAGCAGACAGAGAAAAGAATGCAGGCAGAAGAAAAAGGCTGGAATTGATCTTGAATGGATCTTGCAGCTTCTTCCTGCATCTTTCTCTGTCGGCCCCTCTCTTCCTCCTTTCCTCCTTCATCTCCCTGCCCCCATCACTTCCCCCCTGGTCTGACAGCCGAGAGAGCTGAGCTTCATCTTCCTCTGCCTGATTCCCTCCCCTCTTCCACCTTCATCTCTCTCCCTCCTTCACTGCAACTGTCTCCCAGAAGGCTTTCATCAACGCTGAATTCAAGCATGTGTAATTGAATTTGTACAGTTTAATTCCACTTGTGATGCAACTTCACTGTATACCTGTGCCAGAAAAGAGGATGTTTCGATGAGTTTGAAGTATAGTCCACTGTTATGATTCAGGTCAGAGGTGGCTCTGAATCTTCTCCACTATGGTGAGTTCCACTGTATTTCTCTTTAAATTATGGTAACCAGTTCTAAATTTGAAAATATACATAGAAATCTATATATGCAAAATTGTGTCATATTTTGCCCTCTTTTTTTGATTATGGACAAGGTATGTATCTATCTTTAAAACACTGGTTTATCCTTGTTCCCTCCTCACCCCTAGGCATTCCTCTGTGTGAGTAGTAGTTAAGAACATAAGAATATAAGAAGACCCTACTAGTTCAGGTCAGTGGCAGATCCAGTCCAGTATCCTTTTCTCACGGTGACCAATCAAATGCGTGTGGGTTGCAAAAACCCAGCAGGCTACAGGCAGTTCTCCTGAGGTCTGTTACAATTGCAGATGCAAGGCCTTGAAGGGATGGAACAGAAGGCGAACTTGGGAGCTTAGGAAAGTTAACCTCATCTTTCAGGCAAGCATTATGTCTGATGTTCTTTCCCAAGCCCCAGCAGGGAAAAGTTCATTGGTGAAATGGCTTTTGCAATATTCACGTAAGTATTTAGATAGTTGTTCTACCTGAAGAGTAAGCAGAATACACCATGTTATGAATTTGCTAGCATCACACATCCTAGGCACAGGCCATTCATTCACTTGCACTAGTTGTACATCAGATTTTTTTTATTTTTGTAAAGGCTGTTGATGTTCAGGACCACAAGGCAGAGACATCATATACAGTTCCCTCACAAGAGCTTTATCTTAATAGCATTACTAATTGTGACATTCATCCTGCTTAACCTCATCAAATGTACCAAGGGAAATGTTAACGACCTTATTCACTTAATACAATTGGTTTGTCAGAGCATTTAACAGTGGCATCATCTTAATAGATTCCTTAAAAAAGAAGAAGAATAGTAATTAGCATGTGGAATAATAATGCAGGATCAATGAGATCCTACAGAGTAACATGCAAACATTTAGATTTTAGAAGGAAGAACATGGATATACAACTGAACACATTACCTCAGTTATCTGTGTCTTTTACTTTAAAAATAAAATAATTCCCTTTTTGAAAGGCCAGAGTGCTTCACATGTAAGATAAAAAGTGATTAGTTACAGCTTAGGATCATGACACAGTACTTGAGTTTATTTATGCACTAAAAGCCTCATACCCTGTGTTGCTTGCAAATTTTAATAACCGCCCTCCACAGACAACTACTTCATTCAATGCAGTTGTGAAACTTGTGATTAAAATTAGTGTAGTTTTGGAAGATTCAGTCTACCATCTTGAGTAAAAATGCTGGTTTCAATGGTTTCAAAACATAGACAAAACTTGCCACTTGATCTCAGGAACAGGCATGCAAAATTTGGTTATGGTGGGTTGAATCCAATTAACTCCTGCTCAGAGTAGAACTATGTCCATTAATCTTAATGGGGATCAACCTGAGTTGGGCTAGTACAGGATACAACCCGACAAGTTCAGAAGTGTCCAAATGCATAGAAAACATCAAGACATACAAATTTCCAAAATCTATAGCAGATTATTTAGATTTATATTCTGCCTTTTCTCAATTTAAAATACACGGTTCCAGCCCCATTCTTCCCCACAATTTTATCCTCGCAACCAGCCTGAGAGAGAGTAAGTGGCCCAAGATTTCCCAATGAGTTTACTGGTGGCTGACTTGGAGTTTGAATCTGGGTCTGCTTAGTCCTAGTCCAACCCTCTAGTCCCTACAGCACACTGGATCTTTTGGTGCTGTGCAGAGAAAGAAGAGAGAGAAAATGTTGTCATGCTCTAACCACTGCACTGCACTGCACTGCCTCTTTATCTGGAAACACACAGTTGCAAGTTTAAAATACAGCTTTTAAGTCTGCCTAGCCTGCAATGGATTTGATGTAAGCACTTCAAACGAAATTAAAAGACTCATGTCATGAAAGTACAAAAAGGAATCTTTCAACACTACTGTCCATTTTAAATAATCCAAACAATCTGAACTTTGCTCAGGCACTCAAATCACCAGCCTGTTCCATTGTTAGGGAAATCCTGAGATGTCACCATACTCCTACCTTGGCTGTCAACCTGTCAATGGACATCAAGCATCTTTACAGTGTAGAAGCTTTGCATGTACTTGGTATGCAAATCTGGCCAATTCAGATGATCCACCGCAAACTTCATTTGCTAGGATTGGCCACCTAGGTAAGCACTTTTTCCTGGGTGACATCCCCCTGCACAATATTTAGGTTAATAGCATTCCTTATTTTCCTAACCAGCAACCTTGGTATTGGACCTGATAACAAATCTCAAAAGCAAATATTATAAGATGTGAATTTAGCACATGCCACTAGATGACTACATCATTCTGTTCCCCAGTGGCCCTACCTGTAGCTCTCCATTTCCCTTCATTGTTTCCCAACTATGCCCCTCATACAGGAGCTCTTTGTATGTGGTACTGTGAAGACTAACTAGAGGAATTGGATAGTTAAAAAGTGCTATACAATATGAACTTTTCTGTATCTCTCAGGCTATTGTGCATATCAGAAATTGTGTAACTGCTGGATTTCACACTTCTGTGAATGTGACAACCCTGTTCTCAGCAGACTGAATGTTGTCTGCTTGAGAGAAAATATTTAAACAACTGAACCCTAAAGTGGGCTGGGCTAAATGTGCTCTGTGTTCTTTTCAGCTCCTGTCCAATTTGTCAGATGCATCTGTGGGTTAATAAAGCCATCCTGGGGCAAATAGCTGGAGGTGCTAAACACTCTCCACCCTGCATTTCTGATAAGGATTGGGGCTTCCCATGTTGGCTAACACAGGAAGATGCTTGAACACACATTTAACACTTCATCTTGTATGGCCTTAAGAGCATGTATTTATTGCCTTTTCAAAAAACAACACTCTTGGCAAAACTCAAGATCATAGCATGGTACCTTAGCATTACCCATAACTATAAGGCAGTATAATGTTGTGTTTACGAAACATTAGGATCACATGGGGTGTCTGAAGTGCTAGGGGTGGGATAGTACTTCTAGTGGGGGACACATCATGCTCCTTCTGGGTTAGTTTGTCCACTTTTGGTCCCCACCCTGCACTCAGCTCTCACCTGTGGCTCCTAGAAGCTAGAAGCATGTGACAGCAGCCACACCCTGAGAATGGCTTGGACAGGCTGGCTAAACCAGGTGAGGGTAGCTGATGGGTCTCAGACCTCAGTGAGTTAGGGACTTCCTCTGCATGTGAAGACAGGCTCCAGTGGATTGAGTGGACAAGACCAATAGTGGGTCCAGTTCTTGCAAATGCTGTAGATAGAAGTGAGGGCCTGATGGGGTTCATCAACCTGGGAAGGTAGCCGATCTAAGAGAAGGAAAACTCTGACCCTAAACCTCCACTGCCTTGTGGGATATCTTTGGGAGAAGAAAAAGCTAAGGAGTAAACCCTACACAAATCTGGAGTAGAGTCCCTAAGATGGTTGGATGGTGCCTTGCATGCCTCCTTCAAGCAACTCCTGCAGCCAAGCTGGTGCCAAATGTATTGCTCTGCTTTCCTTTGGACCACGTCAGTGAAGCCGGGGGGGGGGGTCTTATCGCCTGGGCCCATATACACGCTGCCAAGGCTTGTGCCCCAGGGAGATCACTTTGGTCCTGCTAACACAGTAATTTGACTGCACCCCTAGAGGCACACTCCATTTTCTTTTGAGACAGATGGATGCCAACCCTGGTTTTTTGTTTTGTTTTTGTTGCCCTCCACGAGTTGGAAGGTGATCAGGGAACCTTCTGCTCTCCTATAGGATCTCCACATATTTTTGAACCCTGATTTAATAGGGTTCTAAAACATGTAGAGTCTTCCATGAAAACTAGAGGCTCCAATTCCTGATATGAATGATATGAGAGGCAGAGTTCATCCCCACAATCCTATCACCTTATGTGTTCTCATGGTGCTGGTAAAGGGCCAGTTTCTCTTTCTTCATCCAATTCAGATTTCACTAGAACTGCACCCTTGATACACTTACATGAAAGGAAGTTGAATTCAGTGAATTCAGCGGGATTTACTTCTGCCTAATGGCTTCTGCTAGAGCCATTAGCAGGAGCTGATGAATGAGAAATTAGAATGAACAGAAATATTCCAATGCTGAGCTATTCTTTCTGTTTTATAGCATTCCTTCCAGCATTTTTGTTTTAAATTGTGCCAGTTTAAGGCATCATCCTTCCCTGGCTATATTACTTGCCTTTTAAATAGCCTTATATTTCATCTAGAAACAGTTCCACCTTTTAAAATATATTTTACATATTGCAATTTTACAGCTTTTAGAATTTGCAGTGCTAGCACTCAAATATATATTGCATTTTTTTATTTTATTAAAGAAAACAATGTATTCAAAATAATAAACAAACCAAGAAGGTGGGGGGCCCTGCTTCTTGAGCCTCAGATCCTTTAATTCTCTCCTACCCTGCTTTTCTTCTGCTGAGTGATAGAATTTAGGAATGCCATTTTACAGATATTGTACCAGTAAACCGTTAAAGGTATATCCATATGCAACACCAAAAATATTTGCATAGACATTCACCAGATCATTTTAATTTCACACAGTTCAGCTGTAACACTGATCTTTGCCTAAAGGAAGTGACACTGCTCCTAACATTTCCTTTTTACCAAAAGGAAATGGGAAATGTTGTTCTAATATTACTGTTAGTGATTTCATAAATCAACTCCATTTGGATGGTTCTGTTCTAAGTGACATTTGTGTCTCTGATCACTAATACCTGCATGGCTTTTTGGTGCTACTCTCTTGATAGCTGCATAAATTATAGGTGCTGCTATTTACAGAAGTCCTAGATGGGTCCCTACAAAAAGAGGGAGCCTTCAGACGCTTCCCCAGCTTTGGGAAGGATGTGGGAGGGCTCTAGGATGGTTTTGGGAAGGCAGTGCAAGGGCTAGGTAGTTGTGTGTGTCAAATTTTGGGCTTGCTCTCCAACACCCAATGATACAAGACAATGTGTGGTTCACGGGTTCAGTGTTGAAGTACTCTTGCAGCCCACTTGATATGAAAAGTTGGGCCACCCTGATCTAGATCAGCTTTATTGACACTGACTGGCAACATCTCTCTGAGGTTTCAGATAGGAATATTTCCTAATCCAACCTGAAGAAGCTGGGGATTGGGCATTCAACAGCAGGTGTTCTACTGTTGAGCCACAGCTTTTCAAAGGCAGTCTTGTCTAACTTGTACTTCTGAAACCAATATGAAAAGTGAAGATCAGCTTTTATTTGAAGTTTGCAAAAAACCCCAAAGGTGAACAAAAATCCTGTGTTAAATATGTACAAGACTAATGTGCAAAAATACACTGTGTTGTGTGAAGTTGCTTGCAAAAAAACACATTAGGCAAAACCAAGGGCAATGTGCTCCAAAATATATACAAATTTTCATGAAGACTTTATTACTATTTTTTTAATGCAGACTGATGCAAGAATGGAATCAACCAAGCATTAAGATTGCAAAAAAAAGAGAGAAACAGAGAGAAACCAAAATAGACAGATTCACCCACCCCTGGTTTTAAACTACCATTAATAATGTGTATCCATCGAGATACTTTGCTTTTCAAGCAGACAAGGATATTAAGACAAAAGACAAAAAAACCCCACTGCAACATAGAGGGCATGTATTACTGGGTAAATGACCTTTTATTTGTGGATTCAGTTATCTCCCCTTCCCTATTTTCCCCCTATGGTTTATCTTTACTTATAAAAGTGCAAGCCCTCTGAGATGTCATGAACATATCCATTCCAGGTGAGTTTGCTTTGTCTGTCTGCCCTTTTCAGGTGTTTCCCTTGACATCTTAAACTTCAGCTTTGTTGATCTCAGGTGATTCACAGTTGATGAAAAATGCATCTTGTTTGCTGATTGTAATATTACTTGGCCTCTACTTGTACCCAGTTGTTTAAAAGAAGAGGAGATTGAAGGCAAATTGGTCTGGTTTAGACAATGGCCATAATCCTCTGAATATGAGAGGGTGCCCCTGAATATAAGATGCTGGTAAACACAAGTTAGCAGAGTGGTGCTGCAATCAGGTCCTCGTGGGCTTTCAAAAAGGCATTTGAACTGGACTGATCCCCCAGGATATTTCTTATGCTATTGTCCAACGATAGGCACACCCAAGATCTCCCAGCGAGAGATTTCTGAAAATCAAGCTTACTTGCACTCCCTCACCCAATTCCCATCTCAATCCTTGATCTTCATGAGAAGTAAGCTATATTTTTACCAGTTTCACTAAAAATTTGAAGGGTTGTTGCTTGTTATCAGGGCTGTACACTAGCTCAGGCTGAATCCTGAATCCTGAACAGAATCAGTTTGATTTTGATTGACTCAGGATTTGGCTGGAGTTTGTTGAGGAAGCCCTCAATTGCCCCTGGTCACATCAGGTCCACCTGGAATGATATGGGGCTGCCAAAAGGAGGGTGGCAGATTAGTGGCAAGGAGTGAGGAGAGAGATATGTGTTCACTCATCCTAGATGTGTTTGCTCCTTCTTCCCTGCTCCTGACCACATGTTTAAATTGGGTTTGAATTAAACACAATTTAAATTTTGGGGACAATGAATTTTGAGAAATTGCTGTAGATGCTAGTCACAAAAATGTATGTTGTTGGGGAGCACCATTTTTTTTAATAAAAAATGCAATTTATTAATTTTATAATAACAAAAAACAAAAAAAGAGAGCATCACAATCAAAAATGTAAATCATACATCTTAATTGACTTCCCTCCACTCCCCCTCCTGGTTCCATTATTTTCTACTTATTTGTGCAAGTGCATAGAATCTAATATTCTTAACAGTCCATTTTAAAACCTTATTCATGTTGTTACAAGTGACCTTTAGAATTTCAGCTAATGTAAAACCTATACACAAAGCATGCAAAGTATGTATTAAACAATTCCCCCTTTTTAAAGAAAAGGGGGGGAACAAGGAAAAAACCCCAATAACCTTTCTTTCTTGAGTTTCAAATTATCTAATATGTCCTGCATAGTTCATTGGTTTATTTTGCCAATCTCTTTCATCTTCTTTGGTGGTGGCTTCTTTCTTCTATAGGGCTGGTCTGGGCTTGGCCTGGCATCCGTTCTCAGATGCAGGAACAAAGTCTTTTGCACAGTAAATCCATCAAGTCCTGTACCTTTCAAAATCATAGCTTCTATTTTTTTTTTTTAAGGTCATTTTCAACACTCTCTTCAGGTCTTTATATGTCACTTCCCAGGCCTTCCTGATAACATTACATTGCCACCACATATGGTAGCCTCTCATACCTTTTGGGGAGTACCATAATGGAAACCATATCTGAAAGAGCAGAACAGAAGAGACAGGACTGTAAAATGTGGTAGGCACAAACACATACCCCATGCACACATCAGCCACCCCATCAATATGGGGAATGGCACCTACATTATCCATGGCCCCACTCACTCTTTGGACCTCTCCTCTGTTCAAAACAGAAAGGAGGGTGTGTGTTCAGTCCTGGCATCCAGTGAAATGTGAACATGCTTAAGAAGTGTATTCAGTACTGGAGAGGCTGAACCTACACATAGGAACTGAACAGGAAGTCCAAGCCATCCCTTTTGAGTTGCTGAGAAACCTTTTGTGGGTGCCTAGGATGTACTGGCAGACACAATGCTACCCGTGTTGGCTACCCTGTGTCATAGACATTCAGCTGCCGGGCAAAAAATTCTCTGAGTGCTGTTTGTTTGTTTATTTCTCTCTCTCTCTCTTGGCCATTGCCAATTTGCAGCACCTCCCAGAAGCATTTTGTTTCAGTAACACAAGAATAAAACTTCATAATTACATCTGCATGAAATAAACCTTAATTATGTCTCCCTGTGGTGTGAACATAAATAAAATGGAATGTTTATTAAATTAATCACCCTCAAAAACAAACAGTCAAAAAGGCTTAACATACTCAGATTAAAATATCTTCATGATTTGTTTGCTAACAAAGGAAGAAATCCATGGGCTCTTTGTCCAGACAGAAGACGTGCTTGAATGGAAACAGCACTGCCTTACCCACTGCATGCATATTGACTTTCTTGCCCCATCCTTTGGAGAGGAGGTTCCTGAGAGTCAGACAGAGGCTAGATTAAGAGTTGTTTTGGTTCATCATGCCAATCAGTTCAGGGCCGGCACGTCTACTTAAAGGACCAGGCACTCCATCTTCTTTCTGTGCAACATCCCAACCCAAGCCATAGCTCAGTGGTAAAGCATCTGCTGTGCATGTAGAAGGTCCCAGGCTCAATATCTTTGGGTAGGACTAGGAGAGATCCCTGCCTGAAATCCTGGAGAACTTCTGCCAGTAAGTAGAGACAGTACTGAGCTAGGTAGACCGATGGTATGACTTGGTGTGTGACAGCTCTCTGTGCTCTTATGCTAATATCTGGAAAATGGAAAAGGGGAAAAATATTACTCCCTCCCTGAGGACTGTCAATTTGGAGCCTACCTCAATGAGAGCATTGCAGAAGGGTGGTGCCTCAGTGTTCTGCATACAGATGGTCCCAGCTTCAACCCCTTGTAAGTGGAGTGATGCCCCTTTTGAAATACTGGAGAGCTACTGCTAGTGAAGACAATACCAAGCTGGAGGGATCAATTGTCTGACTCAGTATAAGGCAGGTTCCTAGGGTTATCCTGATGGACAAAATCTCACTCACTCATCTGGGGCAATGTCACTGCCTTACAGAAGCCAAGTTGAATTTTTTTGGGGGGTGGTGGTCCTCAACTGACATTTCTTTCTTCACCTACTCTGCTCTGCCCTTAGGCTTCACTCCTGGTGGGTTTGGGCTTGATAATTTGGTTGCATCACTTGTTGTTTCAATTGGCATGTACTGCAGGCGCATAAGTGGATTAGGACGAACACTACCAGTAACAACTCTTGGGTGAAGAACTCATCTCCAACCACCTTTAATTGCTGACAGAGGACCACTTAGTCTGGTGCTCCTGGGTTCTGAGATGTATTCCTTGCTATATGCTGGACATCACACATGAGATCCTGCACCCCTGCTGCTCCCCTATAAGGAGAAATGGGAATTATCACACTCTCTGAATGGATGGAGCTGAGCTATGGTGCTTTTGCCCAGGGTGGTAGAGAAACAATATTTCCCTCTTTATCTACAGAAGCTCCCTGTGTCCACAGTTCTTACTCTCAAGTCTCCATTCCAGGAGTGCAGGGAACATTATCTCCCAGAGAGTTCATTCCTTTTGTTCATTCCAACAGGAGTTTTTGAAACCGGGTTTATGTTCTCCCACCCTCTTTTTAAAGCTTTCATTGGGCAAAATTCAGAGTATTGTGAATTCCAATGAATGGCTGCACTTCAGTTCACATATTGTTTGGGGAGGCGCAAATTAGGTAGGTCCACTTTTAAATCCATGCCGGACCAAATTTCACTCCCATCTCTAGACACATGCTGCGAGTTATAAAAAGACTGTGGGGTGAGTGAGAAGCAGATTTAGTACTGGTACGACCAGTTCTGCAGCACTGGGTACCAAACGGAAGGGGTTGCTGCATCTATGACATAGTGCACATGCAGAACAGCACACAAGACGCAGGGAGGGGGGCACTGAATTTTACCCTTGCACAGGATGCTGCTGAAATTTGAAAGACCAAAGTCTGCCCCAGGGAGAAAAGTAGTGATTTGAGTCTGACTGTAAGTAGACCAGAACTAAAGTGCCATCTGCACTATACATTTGAAGCAGTATCATACCAGTTTAAGTTGTCACAGCTCCCCCACTATAATCAAGGAAAGTACAGTTTGTTAAGGGTGCTGAGAGTTGTGAGGAGCCCCCCTTCCCCCACCCCCCGAGAGCTAGAACTCCCAGAGTGGTTGACAATCCCTCTTTCCAGGGAATTCTTGTAAATGTAGCTCTGTGATGAGATCTGGAGGGGAGGTGTCTTCCTAAAAACTCTCTGCACCCTTAACAAACCAGTTCCCAGGATTCTCTGGGGAAAGCATGCCTGTTAAAGTAGTATGATACTGTTTTAAATCTATCATTGCCGATGGGGGCCTAGTTTTTTGTTTTTATTTTTAGGGCTGTTGGTGGTGGAAGGCAGAAGCTAGGAAGCTTTTTCATAACAGCTCTAATTCCTATTCCATACTACCACACACACATACCCACACAAGGAGATCTGCCTTGTGTGTGTTTTATTTATCTTTTGGTCTTTGTACCTTCGTCAAGACACCCATGAATTTTACCTAGACAGCAGGAATGTTGTTTGCTCTCATCAAAATAGAGAAATTTCACTCTCCCTAATCCTCCCTAATATCTGCCAATTCAGCCTTCCCTCTGCCCTTTCCATTCAGTGAAGCGCTTTGTGGGTATTGTGTTATGTAGCATCATTGGCTGACACGGCACATCAAAAGCATTGCTTTCAGGGAAAAGGGAGAGGAAAATCATAGCTGAAAGGCCAGCTAAACCACTTCTCCCCAGAAAATATATTCTTTTCCAGTCTAAATAGAGTGGCTGTGCCTGCACCTTCAAAATAATACTAATAATAATACTAATACTAATTATTATTATTATTATTATTATTATTATTATTATTATTATTATTATTTCTACCCTGCCCATCTGGCTGGGTTTCCCCAGTCACTCTGGGCGGCTTTCAACAGAACATTAAAAACAAAGTAAAACTTCAAAAATTAAAAACTTCCCTAAACAGGGCTGCCTTCAGATGTCTTCTAAAAGTCAGATAGTTGTTTACTTCCTTGACATCTGATGGGAGGGCGTTCCACAGGGTGGGTGCCTCTACCGAGAAGGCCCTCTGCCTGGTTCCCTGTAACCTCACTTCTCGCAGAGAGGGAACTTTTGGAAATTTTCATATTCTTCCTTCCAGTGCAATGCATTGCACCTGACTATGCATTATAAAGATCATTGTTACATGCTCTAAAGTTCGGTGGATTCAAATTTAAAGGTCTGGGGAAATGGCAAGGTCTTTATGGGAGAAACCTGGTGGCACAACAATCACAAATAAGGTGCTAAGTGAGCCACTCTTGGGAGTGAATTCCATAACTGAGTTGAACCACCAAGAAGGCCTTTGTTTCAGTAACCAGCCACTACACCTCACTTGGCAAGGTCACCTGAAGAAGAGACTCTGAAGACGATTTCAGGTTTCTATGAGGTGTAAGGTGAGAATGTGTCAAGTCATTTATGCTCTTAAACATCATGATCACCATTTTGAATTGTGTCTGATAGCAACTGGAATCCAGTACAGATGATTAACAATGGCTCCAGGCCTCTGTCTGTCCGTCAGGATTTTCCCCAGACCACACCCTTCCCTGGATCGGCTCAGAGCCTTCCCTGAGTATTTTTTTGTGACTTGAATGTGCCATTGAACTGTGAAAATATCTCTTGCTTACCTTGGTGGAGATAAGTTGTGGTATGTGTGTGTGTGTGTGTGTGTGTGTGTGTGTGTGTGTAAGCCTCTGGCTTTGCATGGCTGGAATGTAGCCGACTGTACAAATGTAGCAGTCATACCCGTTTTGCGACTATCAACACCCATTTTTTCCCTCTGGCATGGAGACCATGAGAGAATAATAATAATAACAATAATTTTTTATTTATACCCTGCCCTCCCCAGCCAAGACTAGGGCAGCTAACAACCAATAATAAAAACAAGTTGATTAAAATACAATTTAAAAAGATTAGAATACAACATTAAAACATTAGGATGCAGCCTCTTCACAGGAGGAGGAAGGAAAAAGAAAGAGGGGGAGGGAATCAAACTGATTCTAAGCCAAAGGCCCGGTGGAAAAACTCTGTCTTACATGCCCTGCAGAAAGAAATCAGATCCCGCAGGGCCCTGGTCTCATGAGACAGAGCGTTTCACCAGGCCGGAGCTAGTGTTGAGAAGGCCCTGGCTCTGGTTGAGGTTAATCTAACTTCCTTGGGGCCCGGGACCACTAGGGTGTTGATATATATGGACCTTAAGGTCCTCCGTAGGGCATACCAGGAGAGGCGGTCCCATAGGTACGAGGGTCCTAGGCCGTGAAGGGCTTTAAAAGTCAAAACCAGCACCTTAACTTTGACCCTGTACTCCACCGGGAGCCAGTGCAGCTGGAAAAGCACTGGGTGAATATGCTCCCATGGCAGAGACCCCATGAGGAGCCTGGCTGCAGCATTCTGCACCCGCTGGAGTTTCTGGTACAGCTTCAATGACAGCCCCACATAGAGTGAATTACAGTAGTCAAGCCTGGAGGTGACCGTCACACGGATCACAGCAGCCAGGTCGGGGCAGGAAAGGTAAGGGACCAACTGCTTGATGCGGCGAAGGTGGAAAAATGTCGCCTTGGCTGTTGCTGTAACCTGCGCCTCCATGGAAAGGGAGGCGTCAAGGATTACACCCAAACTCTTAACGGAAGGCATTGGCACTAATTGGGCCCCCGCAAGAGAAGAGAGTTGGTCCCTCATCCCCATGCCATGCCGACCTAGCCATAGGACCTCTGTCTGCGAAGGATTTAGTTTCAATTGGCTCCCACGAAACCATCCAACCACAGCTTCCAAGCATCTGGTCAGTGTGTCTGGGGCCGAGTCAGTGTGGCCATCCATCAGCAGATAGAGCTGAGTGTCATCAGCATATTGATGACAACCCAGCCCAACTCTCCGGATAATCTGGGCAAGGGGGCACATAAAGATGTTAAAAAGCATCGGGGAGAGGATTGCGCCCTGTGGCACTCCACACACCAAGGAGTGGCACGACAACATCTCCCTCCCTATGTAATCCTCAGGCTACAAAAATGATCTCTACTTCCTAGTGGTGGCTGGTGCCTACTGGGACCAGGAGGGTCAAAGACCGGGAGACCAACAGTAGGTAGAATCAAAGGCAGAAACTGTTAGTAAGTAAGTAAAAAGGCAGGAAGGGGTGTTGGCTGAGGTTGGTGGGGCAGCACCCCATTTGCCCTAATGGACCAGCCTCCACTGTCATTCCCACTGTAAATAAATAAAGTAGAAAACGAAAAGTTAGTGTCCTAAAGAGACACAGGGAGGGGTCTGAGTGGAAGGAAATTAGAAACCAAGCTGGGGGTCTAGGAAACTCTCTGGGGAGCGTTAGATAGGTCTGCCTTTAAATGCAAACTACAGTGGTACCTCAGGTTACAGACTCCGCTAACCCAGAAATAGTACCTCGGGTTAAGAACTTTACTTCAGGATGAGAACAGAAATCGTGCGGTGGCAGCGGGAGGCCCCATTAGCTAAAGTCGTACCTCAGGTTTATAACAGTTTCAGGTTAAGAACGGACCTCCAGAACGAATTAAGTTCTTAACCCAAGGTACCACTGTAATCAAATTTCTTTCCCATTCTTATAGTACGGGCAGAATGTGAGATTGACATGACAACCTGCAATCATATCTGTGCCCCCTGGACCCCCTTCTGCCTGTACGCTATTATGGAACACAGGCATTCTGCCCCCCACAAAAGCCCTGCGCATAGAGCATAATGGCCAAAAAGAGATGAAGATCCCCATGCCACACAGCCTTACATCAGTGCAATCTCTCTCTTTCCCTCTCTCTTTTGATTAACATTTGGTCCCACTAGGACCTACAGTCAGCTCCTCTTCGGTCTCATTTGTCACTTTCAGAGTGAGTACATTTTATTCACAGCTGACTTTTTCATGTCTCTCTGGAGGTGAGTGGTAAAGCAATGTTATTGCAATTGTTTCACTGATAGGGAGAAATGTCTCGCGTTACCTTTTGCCATGCAGTGCATTGTTCCCGAGAGATTTGTGCAATAGGAGGGGAATCTGTCAAAAGTGAAACACTTCGTTTATTTATTTAATTTTTTGTTATTGTTGTTTTGAAAAAAACAACAACAAACAGCAGCTTTCAAATTTACATGTGTAAAAGGACATCCGTAATTCCCCCCCCCCCCCCATATTTACCTAATCGTCTCTGATGGATTCAGGCCATGCTTTTCATTTACTCCAGATGTGATAACTAAACTGTCAACTAGATTTCAGCTCTTCCTTTCATCTTTCCCTGAAGCCAATAATAAAAGATTAGTAATTGACAGCGATTGCCAGGCTAAGGTTAGCATGTATTTAAAACACAGGGTGGCAAGCGCTACATTCTTTCAAAAGATCATTAGAAAGGAGAACAGAAAATTGGATTATGTTGTTATCTGTTGTGTAAATGGTAAAGATGATCAGTGTCCTTAAAATGTCAAGGCAAATTTTAATTAATTACAAAATAACATGGCTTTTTCTTCTGGGGTAGTTATATTAGGAAACAATATTATAAACACCCAGGAGGAAACAAGAGATAATGGGTTGGGTGGGGGAGAAGGAGAAAATCTAATAGGAGAATATTGGCTAAAACCCAACACCAAGTCCATTCTGTTATCTCACAATTAAGACTGCTTCTGCACTGAGGTCCCTTGGTGCTGCTGAGACACTGCTTCTCTGCAATTATCTGGAAGCAAAATTAAAGCAGTAGTTCTAAATACAGTGCTATATTTCTGATATAAACCCAGAAATGTCTATCATTGTATGGCCAACTTCTTCCAGAAGTTCAATTCAACAAAGATCTCCCTGCAACATTAATCGGGAGCTTTCTTTGACTTCTTCCTCTGATTGTTTCCTTTATGAGATAGGGTGAAAAATGTTGAGAGGTCATTTGTGCAGACCTAGTCGTAAGATGAAAACCACCACTCACCCCAAGTTTCATGTGTCACCCCAAAGATTTCAGGTTATAGGTGGGAAACTATGAAAGAACCTTATGCTGAAGATATTACAGCTGACTTCTAGGTAGGATTGTGCAGAAACAGCAAATGCCTTATTACACTCTGAAGAAAGTTTAGATATTACAACACAAAGGCAGGATAATATACAAAGAAAGGGATGATTTATGACCTAGGTTATTTTTTAAAAAGAAAAAGCACTGAGATCTCCAGGGACAGAGGTTTGCCATAAAAATAAGATAAGAAGATTGAATAGCCACTAATTGAGATGAACTGTTCTGTGTAATGTAGACAAAGAGACAAAGTCAACATAACTGACTTGTTAACCTTCTGAGTACCCTTTGGGTGGGATGGTGGTGGAGAGCACAATAAGCTTTAGATGACTTGACATTTAGATAGCATATCCCAGCAGGGGGAGCTACAGCTTAGTATCCACCCCCCCCAACAATTTCAGTATTATTGAATGGTTTTGGAATATACTTGCGCACACATGTATTCTCATATTACTATATACACTTATGGCTGTACCAAACACCATAAGATGCAGGGAATGTGTGAGCAGATTGTCCAAGAATGCTTAACATTTGAGGGGCTTGGGATTGGATTGGAGCAATCACAGTGAAGAAGGGAAACCCATTTAATTCAACCCCTTTGAAACTTGCCCTCCCACTGAGGTTCCTAGTGGTAACAGCATTGTGCTCATCTTTTGTCCCCAGTGGAGATAATAGCAGCTTGGGGTTTAGATCAACACTCGGATCATTGGGGAGAGGAGAAACTTGGGGGAATCTCCATCCTTGCCTGTCTTCATTTTGAGTCAATTCATAGTCTTCTCACACCCTTTCTCTATGGTGGTTGGTGTCCATCAGGCACTAAACAGTAGGTGGAGGCAGAGCCAACTAATTTTAGATTTTGCCCATGTTCCTCCTTGTTGAGTTATACAAGGGCACCACTAGGAATCAGGAGGAAGGAGCTGAGAAGCAGTGATTCTCCCCCTGAACTGTAAGTAAGAAGGCAGACAAGTGGGGGCTGGGTGATGGCACACTGAAGTTGGTGGGACAGTGCCTCACTTGACCTACTGAACCAACCTCCACTGCCCCCCTTTGAAAACAGTAGCTAAGGGGGAGCATTAAAAAGCTTAGGGAGCATACCCTCCAACACTTCTCCGATGAAAATAGGGACGTCCCATTCCACAATGATAATTTTACCAGTTATACGCCACTCATCTTACTGGGTTGCCCCAGCCACTCTGGTCAGCTTCCAACATATATAAAAACATAATAAAACATGAAACATTTTTTAAAACCTCCCTATACAGGATTGCCTTCAGACGTCTCGGGGGTTGGATAACTCCTTACTCTCCAACTTTTCTCCAATGAAAATAGGGACAGCCTAAGGAAAAGTGGGAACGTGGGTGGTACTGTGGTTAAACCACAGAGCCTAGGACTTGCCAATCAGAAGGTTGATGGTTTGAATCCCTGCAACGGGGTGAGCTCCCGTTGCTCAGTCCCTGCTCCTGCCAACCTAGCAGTTCGAAAGCATGTCAAAGTGCATGTAGATAAATAGGTGCTGCTCCAACGGGAAGGTAAACGGCATTTCCGTGTGCTGCTCTGGTTTGCCAGAAGCAGCATAGTCATGCTGGCCACATGACCCGGAAGTTGTACGCCGGCTCCCTCAGCCAGTAAAGTGAGATGAGCACCGCAAACCCAGAGTCGGTCATGACTGGGCCTAATGGTCAGGGGTCCCTTTACCTTTACCTTTAAGGAAAAGTGGGACATTCCAGGATCAAATCAGAAACCGGGATGGCTTCTCTAAATCAGGGACATCTCTAGAAAATAGGGACACTTGGAGAGTTTGAGCTGCTGCCTTGTAATTTGAGAATTAGATTGGGGAAATGACACATTCAGAAAGGGTTGAATACTGACGCCACCAACGCCGCCAGCTGCTCTGTTGCTCTTAAAAGCACAAGATAGTGTATTATGTCATTTGGCTTTCTGCTTCATCCATGAAGATCGTTTTCTGCATACAAAAAAAAGTTGTGCGGGGATCTGCCACAAGACTCGTGAGGCTAGACTGTTGCTGGGGAATCACACACTGAATCACTGTATATCCCGCACACACTGAACCACTATGGCTTAGAGAGAGGCAGGATTATCCCTCGCTTTGAATTTTATGCTGATAGGCTTAAGTCTCTAGGAAAACCTTTCATGCCCTTCTGTATGAATTATAGGTTATAGGCAAGATCTCTTGCAACATCCATATTTATACCATAATCATTACTAACTGCACATTATACCACATGGAGTGTTTAATGCTCAAGGTCAAGGGTGCCTTTTGCTGGTCCTGCAGGAGTTGGTAATGCTGAATCACTTTGGTTTCTTCTGACTCTTCTAAATCTTTTTTATATCAGTAATGTCCTTTCTAGAGAAGTCAACCAAGAACTGCATATAGTTCTGGAACTAAGCACAAAGTTTCTGTGAAGCACAACATTGACCTTTTGTCTCTACCTGTTAGAACCCCCTATTGAGGCCTTATTTTGTTAAACTGGAGTACCATTTTTTTTAGTTCTTTTTGCTTGTTGTTAGTCTTTTAAAATCAAATAAATTAAGGGTATGTACAGTGTATCTTAATGTGTGTGTGTGGGGGGGGTTACGTTCAATATTTAGGGCTGAGCTGAAGTGGTCTCTGATTATTTGGAGGGTGGGAGGGCGGGATTTTTCTGAGTTCTTTGGGGTGGGGTAAGTGAGAGCTGGACCATAAAGAAGGCTGATCGCTGAAGAATTGATGCTTTTGAATTATGGTGCTGGAGAAGACTCCTGAGAGTCCCATGGACTGCAAGAAGATCAAACCTATCCCTTCTTAAGGAAATCAGCCCTGAGTGCTCACTGGAAGGACAGGTCATGAAGCTGAGGCTCCAATACTTTGGCCACCTCATGAGAAGAGAAGACTCCTTGGAAAAGACCCTGATGTTGGGAAAGATGGAGGGCACAAGGAGAAGGGGACGACAGAGGATGAGATGGTTGGATAGTGTTCTCGAAGCTACGAACATGAGCTTGACCAAACTGCAGGAGGCAGTGGAAGACAGGAGTGCCTGGCTTGCTCTGGTCCATGGGATCACGAAGAGTCAGACACGACTAAACGACTAAACAACAACAACAAAAGCTGGGAAAGTGTGTTCTCCTTCATGGAGAGCACGTGTTGCGGTGGGGTTTGCTGAGCCACCCCTCTGTTACCAGGCAGGGTCTCTAAAGATGGCCTGGGGCAGTGATTGCTTCACTGGGTGGCTGGGGTAAAAGTTATGTTGCAATTTTGGTGGGAGGGGTAAAATGTTTAAATACTCTGCATGCAGCCTGGAGCTTTCTCTTTGCTGTGTGCAACGGATCACCCGCCCACCCGCCCTTGAGTAAGGGGTTGTTGCATTGACCTTGCTATGCCTGTCATGGGGTCGTCTGCCGTTGGGGCAGGGGCTTGGTAGGAATTTTATCCATTTGGCTGATTGGATGGGCCATTTGGTTTTCGCCTACTGCGTAGCAAATCGTCACAACTTGTAAGGTTGCGGTTAGGCATTGGTTATAAATTGGTGGAGGAGGGGTTAGGATAGGCTGGGCCTGCCCCTCCATGGTTGCTGCGGAAAGGGAATTCTGTTCAAGGAATCCTGGGGCTTGCCATCTTTTCGTCCAATCCCTGGAATGGGACTAGGGCCGGCAAGCCTTCAGGGAGCATGCGGATGAGAATTGAGGGTCTGTGACTCAGCTCCATTTCTCCCCAACTTGCTTTCCCCCGCACTGTCTTTCGGTGGTGCCCGGAAGTCAGTTCTGTCCCCAGGCGGGGGGACAGATAGTCTTAACCAATGCCTAAACAACCACTCATGGTTTTGTATTTAAATAAAGTTGTGGCCAAAATTATGCCAAAAACCTTAAACAAAAATTAAGTGTGCGTTGTGAGTTATTTGGGGGGTGGCTTGGGGACCTCGACACGCAACAGCTCATTTGTAACTGCCGTGGTGAGTCTTCATTTATTCCTCTTCAATATCTCAGCAAGAGAGATGTTCTTCTTCTTCTTTTGATAGGGTCGGGAGAAACCCCAGAATAGATTTGCGAGTGTGGGGTGCAGAGAGGGAGGAGAAGGAGTTGCATTGTGCAAGTAGAAGTCATTCCATTCACTGAGTGACTTCACTGGGTAGAATTCTAAGGTCCCTGGCATAAATATTTCCCAGGTCAAGCAACTGAGATCCTTTAAACAAGAAATACCCAGGAGGGAACCATGGATTTTTTTTTTTTTGCAAACCAGATAATTTTCTGCTGAACCAGCTTTGCAATTAGGCTGGAAAGACTTGGCTATGGAAAATCAAGAAAGTGGCTTGACAAGCCCCACAGCTTGTGTCAGATGACAGTAGTAGTAGTAGTAGTAGTAGTAGTAATACTGTTCTTTAAAATCAACAAGCACAGCACCCACCACCTCTGCCTTGTACAAGAGCCTTTTGCTGACTGTCCTACAGCCCAAAGGCTGCCAACTTATTTTGATTTTGATTCTCCCCTAGCCACTTTCCTGCCTCAGTGGTTGCCCTGTCACACAGAAGCAGCAGAGCAGCTGGCGAAGAGACAGAGCGTTACAGTCCAGAGGTCTTTTAAAGGAACAGAAGCAGCGGGGTCATGGATATTGGTTTCACTTGGTGGCTGTGTGAGTGACACGGTAGCCATGTGTCACACAGAGAGACCTTGATACTTGGCAGGCCTGAAGGAGACTAAGCAGGCTATCACTAAGGTATGAAACAGCCTGGAACAGGAACAGATTGCTCCTCCAAACAGTCGGAGAGGTCATGCAGAAAGTCAAAGGATTAAGAAAGAGGCCAACCTGTGAAGGCACTCGCTAATCAGAGATGCTTTTCCACAGGGATAAATGAAAGAGAGAAACACAACATCCTACCGTTGCAAAGGGAAAAGAATACACACACACACACACACACACACACACACACACCTCACATCCAGGGGATTCACTCCCTTTTCTCCATGCTTGAAATTTAAAGTCAGACAAGATGTAAAATTATATTTGCATTTTCAGATATCTTTTCAGGCACAAATAGCTTTGGTCTGACATTATTTTCAGCAGCAAGGTATTCCCTTCTGTGCTCTTTACCCTTGGTAAAGATTCAACTCCTCCTTGCTTTGTGCCCAAACAAATAAATAATGGCTACTCCCCATAGCTCTGAAAATAACAAGTGGAGGATTTTCAAGAAGGAAATGTCTCCAGGTATTTCTGCTTTGTAGGACAAAATACATTAATCAAACACTATAGCTATAGTGGCTATATATATGGCTATAGCACTAAACTACCACTCGCAAATTGCTGTAGTAAACTAGTAGCAATGCATGGCACTATGCCACCATAGCACTACATTTGTAGTCTGAACATTAAACCAGGAAGGAAATATCCAGTAGAGATTGCAGGAGAAAGCCACTGTCTTTGTGAACACACATAGTACGAATACTTGCCATTTTGGGGGTGGGGGAATAGATCCAACTTGCTACACTTATATGCCATCTTCTACCAAAGTTTGTGCAGCTGATGTACATTTTATAGTAACGACTTATAGTTTAAGAGTTATGATGCACATATGAGTGGGGCAGGTTGAAAGCAAGCCTTCCGAGAACCCAAGCAACACACTCTCTTCTACATTACTCTTATTGTGGAAACATGAGAAGAACCCTGCTTGTTCAGATGAAAGGCCTGTCTAATCCAGCATCCTTTCCCTGCAAAGTGGCTCATCAGATGCTTCTGGGAATCCCACAAGTAGGATGTGAGTACAAAAGCCCTCTCCAACCCATATTCCCAACTCCAATCCATATCTGAAGAATTGACTCATATGTCCGGAGTGCTGAGAAACTGACATGCACTTTAATTTCAATTGTCAATATGATTTCAGACCCTGTAAATCAAATCCCAACCATCGGAAGTTTGCTGCATTCCCAGCTCTTTGTTACACATACCCAAAATACTAAGACTGATCTAATGTACAACATTTGTCTTACTTCTTGCCAGTTCTAAGGAATCTTCATCTGTGCCTGTCATGGTCCTCTTCCCATGCCATTTCTTCACCATAGTAATAAGAAAATTCCAAATTTTCTCCCTGAATGGATTCAGAGTGATGCTGCCTCCTAACATGGTGGCAGTATTTCAACATCATGTTGACTAGCAGCTCTTGATACTATTAATTAATTTCATTTCGTTTATATTTATGGCTTTCACTTCATTGCAAAGTAATCTCAGAGTGAGGAACAATGAAAAACCAAACATTAGACAAATCATAAAACAAGCTGATAAGTTAGGATTTTTTTTTTCACTTAACACTTACACTTGCCATCTTAAATGCCTGCTCACATTTAAATGTTGATGATTATTTGAACCAAATGGAGTTTCTGACCCATCCCTAAGAGACTTTTATTTTCCATCTTGCTTCTTGCTTCCAATAGATATTTGTCGACCATTGCTGCCATCTTGAAGAACAGGGATGCTAATTTCATTCTAATGTCATATAAACAGGAAACTTTACCCAGACTTGGATTAGTTTAACAGCTCTCTATGAAGCAAGAAACTCAGAATAGGGATAAAGGCAAAATATGCAGACAGTTCCTGCTCTTCAGCACACTTAAAACACACACACACTCTCCCATCAAGCATGAAGAAAATATGCTAAGCATGTAATGAAATAGCAGGCTGATTGCAAGTGGCCTACAAAAGGATTTGTGCAAAAAATTACTTGTTCCCAGAGCAATCAGAAATAAAAAGCCACGGAGAACAAACAGACAGCCTTAATGGTGTGTTTTCTTTTCATATTTGCAGAGAAGCCAGAACTGAATTGATCGTGACTTGGAACATCCCAGTTAAACAACCACATCAAGGTCTTGTTGTCTCAATGTTCTTAACCATTTTGACACATGGGCATATTGTCGTGTCCAGGCAAATACTCCCAGGGGTTCTAATTATCCAGGGTGGGACAAGTCATGTTGATTAAAGGGACCATTAGGCAGTGCAAGGTGCCTTTTCATAGCTGATTAGTCAGACAATCTAGGCTAGTTCACCAACACAGGAGCCAGATATATGGAGAAACGTGACTCAAAGAAGTAGGAGGCCCAGGGTTCGCTCTGATTGTTTAGAAATACACAATCGCTTTGAGGTCCTCTCCCCTAGAATGGAAGACGAAGAGCAGACTCCATTTGAGGATCTCTCCGTCGTTACAGTCGATCAGGTATATGAAGACGAGCAACAAAGTCAGTCCTCAGGGAATGTGCAGGCGACCTTGGAACGGACAGATCACGGAAGAACCCCGACCAAACCTAAGAGGAGGCGTGTAGTGGTGATAGGGGATTCCCTACTGAGGGGAACAGAAGCAGTGATCTGTGGGCCTGACAAGATGTCTCGGGAAGTGTGCTGTCTCCCCGGGGCTAAGATCCAAGATGTAACTGAACGACTGCAAGGAATCATAAAACCCACTGACAAATACCCCTTCCTCTTGGTTCATGTGGGAACCAATGACACTGCAAGCAATAGCCTCCAGAAGATCAAAAGAGACTATGAGGCTCTGGGCAGGAAATTGAAGCAATTAAATGCACAAATTGTCATCTCATCTGTCCTCCCAGTTGAACGACGTGGCCCAGGGAGAGAGAGAAAAATAGTGGAAGTGAACAGCTGGCTTCGCAAATCGTGTAAACAGGAACGGTTTGGATTCTTAGATCACGGACTGCAGTTTCTTGAAGATGGACTTCTGGCAAGAGATGGGCTGCACCTCACAACGGTTGGGAGGAATGTTTTTGCCAAAAATCTCAGAAACCTCATCAGGAGGGCTTTAAACTGACTAATGTGGGGGAGGAAGACAGTGCTCCTGAAGGTAGGAGTCTATCAATTGATGAAGATGATCATCCAAATGTCATAGACCAAATGGAGCAAACAGCACGCAGACCTAGTGGTGGGAGGAAAAAATCCTTAAATAAGAGACACGGGGGAATGATTAATGGACTTCAATGTCTGTACACTAATGCGCAAAGCATGGGTAATAAACAAGATGAGCTTGAGCTCTTGGTACAGCAAACTAAATATGACATAATAGGCATCATTGAAACCTGGTGGGATAAGTCCCACTGGAATGTAATAATGGAGGGTTACAATCTATTTCAGAGAAACAGACCAGACAAGAAAGGAGGAGGAGTGGTGTTATATGTCAGGGATGTGTATACCTGTGAAGAGATCCAAGATTTAGAACCTCAAAGCCAAAGTGAGAGCATTTGGGTCAAAATTAAGGGAGAAAAGAATAACAGGGACCTCATTGTGGGAGTTTACTATAGATCCCCAAGCCAAACGGAGGACATAGATGATGCCTTCCTGGAACAGATGGCCAAGCATGCAAAAGGAAGGGAGATAGTAGTAATGGGGGACTTCAATTACCCGGATATTTGCTGGATGTCAAACTCGGCCAAGAGCATAAGGTCAAACAGATTCCTCACTGGCCTTGCAGACAACTTCATTGTCCAGAAAGTGGGAGAAGCAACAAGAGGAACAGCCATTTTAGATCTGGTCCTAACCAATGTTGATGACCTGGTTAGTGGGGTAGAAGTGGAAGGATCATTAGGCGCGAGTGATCATGCTCTTCTGAAGTTTACTATACAGCGGAAAGGAGCAGCCAAGCATACTAGGACTCAATTTCTTGACTTTAGGAAAGCCGACTTTATAAAACTTAGGGAAGTGCTGGGTGAGATCCCATGGACAGTAATATTAAAAGGAAAGGGAGTTCATGATGGCTGGGAGTTTGTTAAGAGGGAGATAGTAAAAGCACAACTTCAGGCAATACCAATGAGACGGAAACATGGAAGGTGCCTAAAGAAGCCAGGGTGGCTATCTAAAGAACTTTTAACTGAGTTAAGATTAAAAAAGGATGTGTACAAAAAATGGAAAAGGGGGGAAACCACCAAAGAGGAATTCAAACAAATAGCCAGCACGTGTAGACACAAAGTCAGAAAAGCTAAAGCACAGAATGAACTCAGGCTTGCTAGAGAGGTTAAAAGCAACAAAAAAGGCTTTTATGGGTATGTTCGTAGCAAAAGGAAGAACAAAGAAACAGCGGGGTCACTCAGAGGAGAAGATGGTGTAATGCAAACAGGGGACACAGAAAGGGCTGAACTCCTCAATGCCTTCTTTGCCTCAGTCTTCTCCGATAAAGAAAACAATGCCCGACCTGAAGAATTTGGAGCAAATGATTCAGCAGAGGAAACACAGCCCAGAATAACTAAGGAGATAGTACAAGAATACTTGGCTAGTTTAGATGTATTCAAGTCTCCAGGGCCAGATGAGCTGCATCCAAGAGTATTAAAAGAACTGGCAGATGTGATCTCAGAACCACTGGCAGTCATCTTTGAGAATTCCTGGAGAACAGGCGAAGTCCCAGCAGACTGGAGGAGGGCAAATGTTGTCCCTATTTTCAAAAAGGGGGAAAGAGAGGACCCAAATAATTACCGCCCAGTCAGTCTGACATCAATACCAGGGAAGATTCTGGAGCAGATCATTAAGCAAACAGTCTGTGAGCACCTAGAAAGGAATGCTGTGATCACCAATAGTCAGCATGGATTTCTGAAAAATAAGTCATGTCAGACTAACCTGATCTCGTTTTTTGACAGAATTACAAGCCTGGTAGATGAAGGGAACGCAGTGGGTGTAGCCTACCTTGATTTCAGCAAGGCATTTGACAAGGTGCCCCATGATATTCTTGTAAAGAAGCTGGTAAAATGCGGTCTTGACTATGCTACCACTCAGTGGATTTGTAACTGGCTGACTGACCGAACCAAAGGGTGCTCATCAATGGTTCCTCTTCATCCTGGAGAAGAGTGACTAGTGGGGTGCCACAGGGTTCTGTCTTGTGCCCGGTCTTATTCAACATCTTTATCAACGACTTGGATGATGGACTCAAGGGCATCCTGATCAAATTTGCAGACGACGCCAAACTGGGAGGGGTGGCTAACACCCCAGAGGACAGGATCACACTTCAAAACGACCTTGACAGATTAGAGAACTGGGCCAAAACAAACAAGATGAATTTTAATAGGGAGAAATGTAAAGTATTGCAATTGGGCAAAAAAAATGAGAGGCACAAATACAAGATGGGTGACACCTGGCTTGAGAGCAGTACATGTGAAAAGGATCTAGGAGTCTTGGTTGACCACAAACTTGACATGAGCCAACAGTGTGACGCGGCAGCTAAAAAAGCCAATGCAATTCTGGGCTGCATCAATAGGATTATTGCATCTAGATCAAGGGAAGTAATAGTGCCACTGTATTCTGCTCTGGTCAGACCTCACCTGGAGTACTGTGTCCAGTTCTGGGCACCACAGTTCAAGAAGGACACTGACAAACTGGAACGTGTCCAGAGGAGGGCAACCCAAATGGTCAAAGGCCTGGAAACGATGCCTTATGAAGAACGGCTAAGGGAGCTGGGCATGTTTAGCCTGGAGAAGAGGAGGTTAAGGGGTGATATGATAGCCATGTTCAAATATATAAAAGGATGTCACATAGAGGAGGGAGAAAGGTTGTTTTCTGCTGCTCCAGAGAAGCGGACACGGAGCAATGGTTCCAAACTACAAGAAAAAAGATTCCAGCTAAACATTAGGAAGAACTTCCTGACAGTAAGAGCTGTTCGACAGTGGAATTTGCTGCCAAGGAGTGTGGTGGAGTCTCCTTCTTTGGAGGTCTTTAAGCAGAGGCTTGACAACCATATGTCAGGAGTGCTCTGATGGTGTTTCCTGCTTGGCAGGGGGTTGGACTCGATGGCCCTTGTGGTCTCTTCCAACTCTATGATTCTATGATTCTATGAATCTGGAATGTAAAAAAGGGAGTGCTTCAGAGAGGACCTGTGAGAGGGAGGGTGAAAGGGCAGCTGCTAAAAAAAACTATCCAGTTTGGGCCAGGTTAGTTGTACAAAGAAAATTTCCCCTGTTGGGAGTACAGGGGCCAGGAATGCCCACTGGGCTCAAATATAGGTGCACTGGCATTTTGGGATCAGAGTTCTGAATTATTTTCCTGTTTCACCACCACCACCATTTCCCACCCACTAATGATAAAATAAATTTTATTCAAAAATGGGTAGATAAAATTTCTGTGATTGAGCTGCAGGGGTGGAAAGACAGACAGACCCACACAGAGATATAGCAAGGTGCTGCCAGCATAATGTGGGGCTCCAATCAAGATATTAAGTTAAAACGAAATTTACAGGGAACTCAGAGGTAGATTGCAAACACTGAAGGCCAGGAAAAGTCATGAATGTATCAAAAGGGACCATAGGAGATTTTTTTTTTTTAAAGGAGAGATACTCTGAATGCAGTGGGGACCAAAATAGTGACAGAAGGGAAGACTAGCACAAACAGAGGCATTCTTTGCTGCAAACATCTCATGCAGAGAAGCCTGCACTGTACTGAAAGCAATGCATTCAGTTTTGTACTTTGCATGGGCTGCCTGGATACAGGCTTCCTTCCTTGTTCCTTTGTCAGTGGTCAAATGAGAAGTTACCAAACACAGAGCTGGTGTCCTAAACACTTTAAAGCTTATGCTGGCTTTGCGGGTGAGGGTTCCCCATGGTATCTCCACATTTAGAATTGCTTTGCAATCAAAGTAGTGCAGAAACCATGCTCTTTTAGCTTTATGCTGCAATGCTGTTGTGAACTCAGGTGCAAACTGTTTCCAGAGATAGTGGCCAAACAGGAAGGGGTTTGAAAAAATAAAAAATAAGTAAATTATGCACGTATTAGTTTCAATTGGTGCCTCATTTCTAAAATATGGGTTGGGTAACACCACAACACAATAAAGCAGGTGCGGAGGAAACTCCTTTCAGACCAAGGGCCACATTTCTTCACAGGGAACCTTCTGGGGCCACATGTCAGAAGGTGGAGCAACAGATCTTTACCTTTGTACTTTCCAGTATATCAAAAACCTGACCCCTGTTGATACATAGCTCTTCATTCATGCAAGCAATAGGCGTTATATCAGTATAAGGAAACATTCCAGTCAAGCCAAAGAACTCAAGTAGGGTGCAGAGCAGGAGTGGTGTGGCCTTAGGAGAGGGCATGGATAGAAAGCATTCTGAAGTAGGATTTTGATTAGAGGACCACATTTCGGCCTGAGTTTGCAATAAAACCTGGATAGTTAGTTTCTTGCATTGGGGTAGCAGGCTAGACAAGGACTGGAATGATCACAATTCAAACCTTCATGCTGTTGAATCCAGCTTATATCTAATGTTACTCCAACTTGGAGTAGGCCCATTGAAATTAATGGAAATGGGTAACTTGGGTCCATTAATTTCAATGTGTCTGCTCTAAGGAGAACATAGCTGGATGGAACCATCTGTGTACACACTTAACCTGCTAAGAACTGCAACGGAACTGCTGAGAAGCCCAGAGTCTGGTGAAAAGCTAAGCTCTTACTTGAATGTTAGCCTAAAATATGGCTCACCAAGTCCAGCATCCTGTTCTCACTGTGGCCATCCAGATTCCTGTGGGAAACATTAAAGTGGGGCCTGAGCACCAGGACACTATCTCCCCCCCCCCCCAGTTTAGTGTTTCCATTAACTGGAATTCATGCTACCAGCCATGAAATTTCCAAGACATTTCCAGAGGTGGCTGGCCCATTAAGGTGAATGGAGCACGGTCCCGCAAAGCTCATTCTGCTCATAGTCACTCCATCTCTCTTCCTTCCACTTACATCTGGTCCAGGGGGTGACCGGCTGCCAGCATCCTCTCAGTGTTGCCATTTTATAGAGCTCAGTGCAGAGGAGGATGGGGACCAAGCCAGAAGTATATGGTTGTGTCTATCGTTGGGTCTGGCTCCATCCTAGTTGCCCACTCTGCCATCTGTTCCATAGTCCCACTTGCCACAAGCCACCAGTGGGCATTTCATATAGGAATTTGAATAACTCACTTAAATTTAATTAATAATTTGGGAAAAAATCATGTCACTCACACAACAAAGCTGTTGAGAAAGATAAAATTGGTGGGGTAGTAACAATATACGCCACTGTGAGCACACAGATGCGGGTCAAATAAGTGACTGGCAATGTTTATTTCAAACTACAAAAGTGATATTGAAATGAATCTTCACAACAACCTTGAAGTTTCTTTTCCTTAATTAAGTTTCTATATTTACTCATTTGTTCTCATAGCTGCTACCCCAAATATTTGCTTAGTGTGTGTGTGCGCGTGCATACACACACACAGCATGAATATTCATGTGTGTTATTTATCCACATCAAAACACATTCAGGTGCCTCAACTGGAAGTTCTTGGGAGTTTTCTTCTCTCTTTGTCTCAAGGTTGCCCGAATGACAACTCTTTCAACTGTTTTACAAAGTTAATGACTTCAGACTTGTGAAGTTAAGAGGATTAAAAACTAAATCCCTAATGCACCCCAACTCTGGGCGGCATTTTCTCCCAGAAAGATTAATAAATTTATTAAAAATAACAATATATTAAGCATAATGGCATTCTGAAAAAAATAGGGGATGACATGGCCATCTGGCTGGGCTGGTTTTATATATCCCCTTCCCTAAACAGGATTTTGACATTTCACTCCAGGCAAAAACCCTGAACTAGTTACTAGTATAAGAGGCTCAGATTCCAATACTTTATGAACTATGTCTCCACCATGAACCTACCCAGACCCTACATTCATTATCTAGTGCTTCCTTCAAGGGAGATGTGGAATATGGCAGCATTCCCATATGGTGGCATTTGGCTCTTTAATGGAGTCATATTGTATGATGTTACCATAGCCTGTTGTGGGGTTCTTTTTTAATTTTAAGGGTGAAGTAGGATCCATCCTAATATTGCAGGACGAGCAGTTTTAGTAAATAATGTTGTTTAATTGCTTTTGATTATTGTTTCCCCACTTTTGTTAATTACAGTATTCTGGTCTGAATCTGATCTGTTAAATCCAAAGTTCTGTTTTGCTTTCATTGACCATCATGATACATTCAAAATTGGCTAAGTTTCTATGACTATTTTCACATGAGCAGATGAAATTTGCAGGCAGAGGATCCCATCCAGTGTGGATTAAGCAAGAGGCATCCATCTCTATGACTCTGGCATCCAGAGGTGGTAGGTTTGGATCACATTGTCCTGGCCCACCCCACTGGGATCAACACAACTCCAGTTCTGCCAAATGCATTAATGCATAAACCAGATTGCTGCCTAAGGCAAGTTACAGGCTGCAGGATTCAGCGGGTGCATGAGGGATTAAATGCACTGTAAAACATTGATCCTTTCCTTTGATGCACAGTGGTGGGAACACAGCAGCTGGTGTCCCAGACTAGTCAGGAAAATGAGCACTCCTTGTGGACTGGCTAGGTGAAGCTTGCTCATACTGGAGCAGCACATCTGTATCCTTGGTAATGGAGTCAGTGTCTCAGTGTCAGATTTACTCTTGAGTACCTCACCCTGGCGTGGAGGGCTCCTGAGTGGCATGAGGAGACCCTGGAGACAGCTTCTTAACAAAACGCAGCAGACTAGATGTCTCATGAGGGAGGATATTCAGTATCCCCCCCACAGATCTGGATTGCCACCTTCTAACTTGCTTATCCCTGCCCCCTTGAATCAAATACCTCTTGATGCTCAAGATCATCAATCTGCATCCCTCTAGGACTGGGTCTTCCAGAACCAACTCTCCAAGCTCCTTCCACTTCTCCTCCAGATCTGCCCCCCCCCCCATGGGACGCATGGCAGATGAAAGAATGAAAAGTGTGGTCTCCAAAGCTTATCTTAAGAAGGCTACAGCAGACCGATAAGTGGTACTGTCTTTTTTGTGTTTTCTTCTTCCTTACCCACCCACACAAATAGTACATAATTATTTGTTCTCAGACTCTACAGAGAAGACAAAAAGAGGAAACAGTTTGCCAGGAAGTACTGGCAATGGGCCACCTTAGGAAGAATTGGGACTGCTACTTTGACAGTAGTTTGACAAACTTGTCCACAGTCTCTCATAAGCAACCATTGCATTGCCCTCTGCTGATCTGTTAGCTCAGCTCTGACAAGCATTGCTCTTTTGAACTGAATTCCTTTGATTGCTCCAGCTGGGTGTAAGAGAAGATGCTGAAATTACCAAGTACTCCAACCTGGGCCTGCTCTGCAGCTGTCAATTGGAATCAATGCAAAAGAGCAACAGTTGGCTCTCGAAGGCAGCCGCTGAAGAGGTTGGCTTTTTCTTCTATTTTGTAAAAACATCCTGTGGTTTGCGATTCACGGTGGAAATAATTACGGGAAATAGAATTGTCGTCAAAAGTGAAGGGAACCAAGAGACATACTGTTCCCATACAAAGTAGGCTTCAAGCTTGTTGTTGCCTGTGAGATTCTCTGCCCCTGAGATGTGATGTTGTGATGCCATGGATTGTTCTCAAATTTCTGTTGGGGGGCGTGGGTCAGTAATAGAATGTTCAGAAATGAATTATAGAACTGGGCTGAAAATTATCAGAAGATTTTCCCTTACCCAGTGAAATTCTCAGAGAGAGAGAGAGAGAGAGAGAGAGAATTGCGAATATCTTTTCATACTGCTGGTGTGCTTCTTGGAAGCATCTAGCTGACCATTAGATGGTCCCGTGGCCTGATCCAGAAGGGTGGCTTTCATATTAATAGCTGTGGCTCCTCTTACTGCTCAAATCAGCATTTGGTGATTGGGGAGTAAAGTATGCAAGGAAACTCCTAAAGAGTTAGTGTTTTACCATGAAAATCAGCCACCAACTGGTTGTATCACCTTACAATGGAACACTTCTGTACAACTCTACACTGCTACACTGGTAACATCTGACCATTGCAACTGTTGCAAGGAAACATGGACCATAATAAGACATAGAGTGTACTGATTTCAATAGGCTTAAGTGCATATGCTTTGTGATGGGTTGTGGCTATCACATCTCATTGAAATGTAGTTCTCTTCCATCCTAAGAATAAAGCTTTTGGGGGAAAATATATTATCAGCTTTACTAGTCTATAACACTGAAACTTTTTGGGGAAAATTCAGCATGAGGTCCTGCAATACTGGAAGGACAGATGAATGCCATAAAGGAAAGTGCTTATTTGGGTGAAGGAGAGATGGGCACCATAAAGAGGAGATATGGCTAGCTGACAGTAAGAAAACATGTCCTCTGAGCAGGTGCACTAAAGACATTTCCCAGACAGATGAAACCATAGGATCTGGCCTTTCGGTAGCTACCTAGCCTAGTAAAACCTAAAATGGATGACCGTTTGCTCCATGGTGGATGCTATTTCAACTTCAAGCACACAAAAAAGGTACAAACTTTACAATCTGAGTCAAGCTTTAGATGGCTTATAAAGAAAAAAATAAATAAACTGGAGAGGTCAGTGAGGAACTTTCCAGTTATCTTCCCTTCAATTTGCTTGAAGTTTCTTTCTTGCTTTCAATGCATGACTTGTATTTGTCTGTTTGGGGTTAGAAACCATGTGGACTTGTAATGCTCATACCAAACACAAGGCAGTATGAGGAAGGTTTGAAGGCCGAGTGGGTGAGAGGAGTTTGGGATCAGACCCTGTTGTACCCCAAGTGGGGGTGTGATGGGTTACTTTGCTACTTCGAAATGTTTACTTACTTTTCTTGAATTTTATGAAGTTTTCATTTATATGCTCATTGGTTTTATCATGCCCTTTCTTTGTGGACTGCTCACAAGTGCTTTACAACATATTCAGCAATATATTGGCTTGGCTAAAGCAGTGTTCTGCATCTCCCCACCATCAATGGGAAAATTACCATCTATGTAGTCCATGCCTCTGATTTTGAAAGGGGGATGCCCACCAGTTCACTTAGCACACTCATGATCCGTGACACACATACAGTTGTGTCTTTTAGAATGCTAAGAATTCCATATCTGAAGAGGGTGGACCAATAATGAAGAGTATGACTGACAATAAATATACAGCACTGCATTCAGCATCACTTGAGTTGTCCTAAAAAAGCTGACACAGGGTAGATTACGAACATGATCTTTGAATAAAGAACCTGCCAGAGACATTCAGAACAATTAAGGACCCTTAATGCAGCACCATTTATTATTCCTGCATCTTCATTTATTTTTACCAAAATCTTAAAAAGTTTTACTGTCTCTGTAAAATGAAGCTATTTTATTCCTCATAATAATCAAGATTGATTTTATGCCTCATAACAGTTAAATGCCTTTTTAAAGCATTAGATGCAGCGTACAAAGAAATGCATGAGCAGAACATCCATCAATTCCCCCCTCAAAAAAAAAAAAAAAAAAAAAAAAGGGTATCAGAAGAGTGTTTGCAGCTTTATGCAGGCAATTATTTTCGACCTTTTAAAAAAAAAGATTAAAAACAATGATGAGGGAACACCAGCCTCCGAAGGATAACTGCATAGCATGCAACAATTAAGCAGCAGCAATGAGATAATAATAAGACTATTGAACACCGTTAAGTTCACACTAGGGAACTGCATTGAAATTTGGGCAGCTTATGAGTCTGTCTGCCGATTTGCAAGTGCCCTGGGAAAGATATCTTCTGTTGACCTCCCTCCTCTGGTAGGCTTACCTGGCATAAGTTCTGAACCATGCTTAGCAGGTGATTCTAGCTGAGTGCCCAGGAGCTCCAGATTGCATGGTGGAACCCTTACCACCAGGGCTTGAGTACCCCTGTTTTCACGGGACCCTTTGTTACTTCATTTTCTGCAGTATAGTGCTTCCTATCTATACCTACTTCTTTTATGTTGCATGATAGCCCCCATTTCATTCTTGCTCTTCTTACCCTTCTGTCTTCTGGTTCACAACTGGGCTTACTAGACCTGCTTCCCTTTTCTATTTGTTCACTCTCCCCACAATCTGTACATAGCAAGCTGCCCATTTGTTCAGTTTATTGACTGCATTAACCTGCATTCAAAATATATATAAGAAAGTGAAAAATCTGGTGATTACCATAGCTCAGTGGAGGAGACCTGCTTTGAATGCAGGCTACAGGTTCAATCCTTAGCATACTGAGCTAGGTGGGCAAGACTTTGTATATGGCAGCTATATATGTTCTGATCATACATAGTCTGCAAGGAGCCAACCAGAAAATTTTGTGTAGAAATTTGCAAATATCAAATTCCTCAAACATTCCTTATGCATCATAGAATTGTAGACGTGAAAGGGATCCTGAGGGTCATCTAGTCCAATCCTGAGCATTGCAGGTATCTCAGCTAGATCATACATGATGGATAATCAACCACAGAATCATAGAACTGACCACAGAAACATTTCAAGTCTCCATTTACTTAATTAAAAAGCTAAAAGGAAAGCACATTTTCCATTATTCTGGGCCAATCTGAAAATTTCACTGTTCAGCTAGCAATTAGTATGATCCATCAGGGAGTGTACGGCACTGGACCAAAGGAAGCTGCATGACAGTAAGTCAGGACATTTGACTGTTTAGCTCAGCACTGTCTATATTAAACATCTTTCCTTACACAGGGTTTAAATGGAGGGCATTCCCAGGCCTACCTGGAAATGATTGAATCCGAGACCTTCTGCATGCAGATGTTCTGCCACAGCGTAACATCGTTTCCCCATAAAGCATCCCTTTATTTCCTCATTGCTCACATTGGTAGCCCAGAACCCAGGAAATGGCTTATTTGAGAGCTACTTGCTGTTGGTCTGGTGTGCAGTTTTGCACAGCTGAGTTTACAAAGTGTTCAGGCACAAGGCATGAAAAGGATCAAAACTGATAAATTAGATCAGAGAATTGCTTAACTTTATTACAAAGTGGAGCACTAAAGAACTCTACTGAAGGTGGGGGGGGGGAACCCACCAAGAAAAGTCATGGAAATCTGACTGCCTGAGGGGCAGGTAATGTTCTTTTTTATTCTTATGCTGTTCATTTTATTACATTCCCCACCCCTGGAAACTGATATAAATAACACCGACAAGTGGTCTGCTGAACAGAATGCTAGTTAACCTATAATTCATTCACAGGGTTGGTTTGATTTCCCTTTTAGCTGCCTTACTTTCTTGGCCTATGATGACCTTTCTTCTCCGCAGACTCCTTGCCATCAACTCATTTTCAACTCAAAGCACTTTATTAGGAAAACAGAGAGCAAATAAAGTCCCCTGAAGTTTACAGGGAGGGAGCCAGTATGCTGTGGCAGCCAGAATATCAAAAACTAGGTCCTGGGAGACTCGGGTTCAAATCCCCACCACGCCATGAAGGGGGTTACCCTAGGCCAGTCACTGTCTCTCAGCCTAACCTACCTCACAGTAGTATTAAATCCAGACACAGAGAGAATACATGCTTCAAAGAAGAGTGGGAAATAATAATAATAATAATAATAATAATAATAATAATAATAATAATAATAGAGTGGGGAAAGGAAGAGCTGAGCTCAAATCCCCACCCCACAAAAATCCACCACCTTCTTTGCAGGATACAAACATGCCCCTCTTGTCTTTTGTTTTGTTTTGTTTTTGCGGGTTGGGGAGTAGAAGAGAAGTTGTGGATGAGGATTAGTGTTTACCCCCCTTAAAGGTAAAGGGACCCCTAACCATTAAGTCCAGTCATGGACGACTCTGGGGTTGCGGTGCTCATCTCACTTTACTGGCTGAGGGAGCCGGCATACAGCTTCTGGGTCATGTGGCCAGCATGACTAAGCAACTTCTGGTGAACCAGAGCAGCGCACGGAAACGCCATTTACCTTCCCACCGGAGTGATACCTATTTATCTACAGTGGTACCTCTGGATGCGAACGGGATCCGTTCTGGAGCCCCGTTCGCATCCTGAATAGAACGTAAGACACGTCTGCGTGTGCGCAGGTCACGTTTTGCTGCTTCCGCGCATGCGCATGACATTATTTTGAGCGTCTGTGCATGCGCGAGTGGCAAAACCCGGAAGTAACGCTCTCCATTACTTCCGGGTCGCTGGGGAGCGTAACTTGAAAACACTCAACCTGAAGCACATTTAACCCAGGGTATGACTCTGCTTGCACTTTGATGTGCTAGGTTGGCAGTTCCCCTTACAATGGCTATAAATGGACTCTCTGCTGAGGCAAAGTGCCTTTGGGAAATGATTTGTCAGGGTTTCTGCCTGTAAGAAGCCAGAGTGAGAGCAGGAAACATTGTCCTCACCCTTATTTGGCTTCCTGGTGATGCAGCACCCATCTTCAGGCGTCAGTCACATAGAGAGAGCCAACATTGGGATGGGGGGGAATAACCTACCAAGGGATATGCAGCTGGGGCTGATAGGATCTGTACTCTAAAACATCTAGATGCCACAGGGCTGAGGAAAGCTATCTTAATGCTCAAGCTGGATTTCACTTGTTCCATTCTAGTTTTCCTACAGAATGATCGCAGCACCCAGAGGCAGCGGCAATTATGTCCCACTCAGCCCAACTCTTTGTTGCATGTTTCCGCCCTTTCCACCAATTTTATGTTTCCACCCTTAATTTTTCAGTTGCACTTTGTGGCTCAGTGGAGATAAATTTCTTATTAGCATACTTTATAATGTGCTATGCTTGCAATTAGCAGAGGGCTGACACCTTGTTTCCCACATAGATATAACACACACTTTAACTCACCCTTTAAGAACATCTCTATAATAATAATAATGATAACAATAAAGACTTCCATATGGCTACTGAACAAACATGGGTTAGAAACTCCAGCCCTTCTGAAGCAGGGGCCAGAGCAGTCACATAAAAAGCAGAGAGATAATAAGCATATTATATGAGCTGTAACTTCACACATTACTGTGTTGATATAAAGTTTGAGAGTACTATTTGGCCTATGGAGTTTACTCCATAAATAAAGAGCATGGATCATCACTTTTAAAAATACTTGCTGCCACACATTTGGTTAGTTCAAACAGGGACAATTTGGGGCAAAAGCCTTGTGCTATTACAGATTGTAGGGTGTGAACTGGTTAGTCAGTGTCTGCATTTACAAGGGATGGAAGATAAATCCATTTATTTTAACATGAACCCACCTAATTTGCACATTCTTCATTTATATGTTGGTTGGATTACATACTTACTGAATTTGGGGGTGCAGTTTCAGTTTTAAAAACTGCCCACCCAACAAAATGTGTTTCATGAAATGGTATTTTACATGTTCAAAACAAAACAAAACAAAACCAAAACAAAACAAAACAAAACAAAACACAAAGCATATTTGGGAGAGGAGAAGCATTAAAAAGCATACAAAAAATGTAATTCTGTTGTGCTTATAACCAAACAATCACACATGTCTAGACAAAATAGGATATCTTCGTGTGCCTTTGTTCTTCTTCCTGTAGCTGTTGATGCAGTGACAAGGACCTTGGTGCTGCCAACCTGGGCAGAACTATGAGTCTGGTCACCTCCCAAGCACTCTGGCTTGCCCCATGATTGAGGGGGCCGGCGCCATGTGATGTGCTTGCGCTGTGCATGCACACTGCACAATGTGTTGACATCATTCGCATACACCACACGACGTGTTGATGTGTTGCACACATGCCGCACAACACGCATGAGTGGCATGAGCATGTTGCATGGCATGTGTACACACAGTCGTCACAGAATATTGAGGGAGCCTGGCCCCCTCCTTGAATATTTTAGGGGCCCTTGGCCCCCTGCCCCTCCCAATGGCACCTCTGCTACCTCCAGTCACTTCCCATCGGCTCCTGGGGTGCCTGCATTTGCCTCGGGCCACATCTTCCCTGCAGAGGCTGTCACAGGGCAGCAGGATGCACAGGCACTAACCACTGCCCCTTCTCCTTCCTCAGCCTCTGACTCAGCCACCCAAAGCTGGGTGAGGGGCTCGCCTGCCCCTGCTGCCCTTGCTGCCTCTTGTTGAAGCAGCCTGCCAAAGGAAGCAAAATGTTTTGAGCCAGCCCTCAATTGAGTGTATGTGACACTGAAATGATATGGGAGCAAGTCAACTTGCCCTCAGCAACTGAGTCAGTTTTCATAAAAGCCATTTTCACTGGAACACGGCACATGACACAGGATATGGTAGGAAAGTTCCTCTCTCCCACAGTTGCTCATAGAAACCCATGCACCCATGTTTGTATCGTCTTTGGAGTGTCAGAATGGGACCAGGGAGGCCCGGGTTCAAATCACCACTCAGCCAAGGAAGTCTAATTACCATCAGCATCAATATAGCTCTAGACTAGAGGGACCAAGTATTCAATATGGCAGCTTCCTAGGTTCCTATCAAACCTGCTGGTCTTGCTGGCCACTCTTTTGCATGTTGCCTTTCTCATGAGTTTGTTATGAGGATAAAACGGGCACGAGGAACATCACATGTGCTTCACAGAGCTCACTGAGAGAAAAGGTAGTGGATGTAGTTTCGTCAAATGTCTTCATAAAATGTGGTCCCCAGTACTGGACCCTGCACTGATGAAGTGGCAATGTTTCTATTATGCTTAATGTATGTAGGGTTTGGTGTCTGCATTGCAACAATAGTCTAATTGAGTGAGAATTACTAATGCACTTGATATGTTTGTGAAGAAGTTTTACAAGAGCTGTTCTAAAAAAAATATGTTTGCTCGTTTCTGTGTTAGCATGGGTTAACCTTCAGTGACTGGTGTGCAGTTTAAGGGAGGGGGAACCAAGCATGACTTACCCACACAAGTGATTGCGGTTTGTATGGAAAATAAAGCTCTCGTGGTCCTCCAAATCAAGGTTATTGTTGCTGCCAAGGAAACAAATATCTTTACTGCTGGAATGCTTTGCCTAAGCTGTCGGCATGTTGTGTTATTTATGAAAGAGCCTGTTTCTCTTGCACATGGTTTATATGGCTCTCAGAGCACTGCTCATCCCCTCTACATTTCGTACTGAGGCTCCTTTTATAACTCTAGCACTGGCTTGCTAGATAGTTACGAACAAGAAGAAAGGACCAGCCAGGTTTGGAAAGTCAGGTTCTCATAATCTTATAGAAGGGATTATACTTCCTTCCTTTGTAGTAGTCTGTGAGATGGAAGAATAAGGAGAAGTTTTCAAAGGACAAATACTTTTGGTTCCCATACCTGAAATGGAAGAACACTGCAGGTTGAAAAGATTGTCCCCAGGGATAAACCAATCCGTCTCTTTCCACTTCAGGCCAGCTTCTTATGTGTTAATTCACAAGTCCTTTCCATCCAGTTCCCACATCAGTTGGTTAAAAAACAAAAACAAAAACCTGCACAAAAATCTGCATTGTATTTATACATTTCCTACCACACACAAGGGATGCGGGTGGCACTGTGGGTTAAGCCACAGAGCCTAGGACTTGCCAATCAGAAGGTTGGTGCTTCGAATCCCTGCGACAGAGTGAGCTCCCATTGTTCGGTCCCTGCTCCTGCCAACCTAGCAGTTTGAAAGAATGTCAAAGTGCAAGTAGATAAATAGGTACTGCTCCGGCGGGGAGGTAAACAGCGTTTCCTTGCACTGCTCTGGTTTGCCAGAAGCGGCTTAGTCATGCTGGCCACATGACCTGGAAGCTGTATGCTGGCTCCCCACAGTTGGTCACGACTGGACCTAATGGTCAGGGGTCCCTTTACTACACACAAAATCCACACTTTTCTAACACATTTTATCCAAAAACACACATTTCTATTTATTCATTTTGTTTGCAGATCAATTTTCCTGCAACATCCTAAAGCAAATAACAACAAATAAAAACAATTCAAATCCAATACACATACAGACTGGCACAAGAAATCTCCTACTGAAAAGCTTGTTTAAAAAGGGAGGTCTCCAAAATGACAATAAGAGAGGATGCTTGTCTGACACATAAACCCAAATGCATATTTTATATATGCATACCTAAAATCCAGACATGTGAAAATCAGGGAATATCTGCATTCTAATATGCCTGTTAATCAAGGAAGAGTGAATCAGGCTGGTTCACTTAACAATCTGTAGCAAGCAAAATCCTTGAACATCTCTATTCCAGAGCTGCTGAGTGTACAATGGGAAAGAAGAATCATCCTTGATATGGCATTGAATGCCTTTTGCCTGCCTGTGTGGTGAGATGCGTGTGAATTTGTGTAGACATTAGCCTACTATACAAACATAGGATTTACATTGGTTCTCTACATAATTTATGTCTGGCCCCTACCCAGGTGGGCAGGTGAACTTAGTATTGCAAAATCTACTCCTCTTCCCTTTCCTTTAAAAATGTGGCTGTTCTGCCATGTTTCCAGCCTGGTTTGGCCAAAGTTCAAGGATGATGGGAGTTATAGTCCAACAATATCTAGAGGGCTACAGATTCCCCAGCCATGCTCTCTCCTTAGTCATTATCCACCTGGGATCCTGATAAAACCAAAAAGGCATTATCTGTGCAAAAGAGATGCCAGCAAACTCATAAGATACAGGAAGGAAGGAACGGGGGCGGTAAGGGGAGCACCTCAAAACAGATCAATGAATAGACAGCATGCTCTGTAGGCAACAAATGCTGATTAACTGTTGAGAGGCAAAAAGAGAGAGAGAAAAATGGAAAACTAAGGGTGGCCAGGAATTGGGTGTCCTGAAAGAGGACATGGCTGGCTTGCTGGTTGTAACCAAGAAAAGGAGCACTTCACTGTAAGATTTTGTTGCATAGGTCCCACTTGTGAAAATAGAAAAGAAAAAGAACGCAGTTCTGGAAAGAGAAAAATAGAAATGGGAAGAAGCAGGTTAGCAAAGATTTCTTCTCTAGGCTCCAGGAGAGAGAAAAGAGAAAGAGAAAGCCAGGACAACTTTATCGACATTTCTAGGAGGCGGCATCACAGCTTGAACACTGCTGCTAACCTTGTTTTCCAGTTCCTGCACCCTGTAGATTTTATCAACTAATATTTATTTGGCATTTTTGCAGCTAGCACAGAAAGAGAGAGAGAATAGTTGCTACGTGAGAATTCAGAGACCAATATAGTTTTACACAGATCAGTGTATTTGTGACTCATCTCCTCATGGTGGTTTACCTGTGTTTGAAACAGAAAAATATGTGTTTGCTATTTTCCAGAGCTTCGTGTTTTTAGAGAACTTGGGTAAGGGAAAGAATCCCAGAATCACACAGGTACTAGCCTTTGGTGGTCAGAAGATCCAAACTCAAGAATCCTGTAAGATGGGGCTGGGGGAATCCCAGGCCTATACCCTTCTAAGGCCACACATGCCAATAGCCCTATTCTGCACCTTCCTCAAATCTATTTGCCTCCCATTTGGGGATAAGTGCTCTAGCTTACTGGAGGAGCATCTGCCTTTCATGTAGAAGGTCTCTAGTTCAATAGCTGGCATCCCCAGGCTGGGATGGACCTTTGTTTCAACCCCTACAGAGCCCATGCTGGTATGTGTAGATAGTACTGGCCAGCTAGAATGCATCCTTGACTGTTACGATGTCTCTAGATTGCCTGGATGCAAGGTGGATAGATGTGAGTAGGTCATTTTGTATGGAAACATTTCAAGGAGGGGAATAGAAGAAGGGGATCAAATGGCCCTTTCTCATTGTTCCCTCTGATAGGAAACTTGGCTGAAGTGCACTACCAATGATAGTAAAAACAGGCCCACTGAGAAGCAAGAGGCGGGTATCTGCATGCTAAGAGGAACCTGATGGTTATGAAGTACAAGCAGATATTCACGGAGAGAAGTAAAGGAGGTCCACAGGGCTGCAACATCTTCTCCATGAGGGTGAAGCAGACGTGGACCTTGCTCTCCTTCTCTCCTCCCCCCCCCAAAGAAAACCAGCCCAATGAGAACTGAGCATGCTTGGTGGCTACAGAATTTCACATTCCAGTCCTGTACTGGAGGGAAGGAGGTGAGGTGGAAGTTGTAGGACCACAGAGAACTCTGAGCAAGTAACTTCTTCCAATAAAGGTTGGGAAGATGGAGGCCTTTGAAGCCTCCATCAGCAGGCTACTTCCACCTCATACTGCAGGACGTCAGAGTATTAAAGGGTCAACCATCTAGCCTAAATACATTTTATTGGCTCCCTCCTGGTGCTCTCTCTGTATTGCTGGGCTTGTGGTGTGGTGGGAGTCATCTGGTTGCTCAGGCCCAGGGGAAGGTACCTATGAGATTCTGGGTTCTGAAGTCAAAGAGGTTCCTCTAGGGCAGGGAAGATCCTGTCCCTAGTCTCAGTCACAGTGACTTACTGATCTCCAGTAGCCAGCTCAGAGCCCTGAACTTGTCACAGCTCCCTAACTAGTACCTCTGACCGTGTTGCCAGAAAGAAGGCATGGATGGAGGAGTGAACAACACTCCACTTTGCAACATTTTGTCATAGTAAGTAAATTTCTAAAGTAAATCTTAGGTCCCTCTTGTCAATCAATAAAGTAGAAAGTGGAAGTTCCATTGCTATAAATGCCACTCTTTCCATATACAATACCTCTACTGCCGTGCCACTATCACAGTACCCCTGTTGGTACTCAATTGCCACTCAATTGCTACTCTTTCTATATACCTCTTATAGAATTGTAGAGTTGGAAGGGACCCTGTGGGTCATCTAGTCTAACCCCCTGCAATGCAGGAATCTCAAGCATCCATGACAGATGGGCATCCAACATCTGCTTAAAAACCTCCAGTCCACCACTTTCTGAGGGAGTCTGTTTCACTGTTGAATAGCTCTTACAGTCAGAAAGTTATTCCCCATGTTTAGTCAGAATCTCTGTTCTTGTAACTTGAAGCCATTGGTTCAGATTCTACCCTCCAGAGCAGGAGAGAACAAACAGATGGCTATCTTCTCTCAGTTTCCTCCTTTCCAAGCTAAACATACCCAACTCCCTCAACCGTTCCTCATAAGGCTTTGCTTCCAGACCCTTGATCATCTTGGTCACCCTTCTCTGCACATGCTCCAGATTGTCAATATCCTTCTTAAATTGTGGTGCGCAGAACTGGACACAGTACTCCAGGTGTGGTCTGACCAAGGCAGTATAGAGAAATATAATTACTTTCCTTGACTGAGACACTATACTTCTGTTGATGCAGCCTAGGACAGTGTTGGCCTTTTTGCTGCTGCATCTTACTGTTGACTCATGATAAGCTTTTAAGTACCACTCTTTTCATATTCTCTTCCTGCTACTCCACTTCCCACAATTGCCACTCTTTCCATATACATCTCTTGCTGATGGGTTGGAAACTCAGTGGATGATAGGGCAACTGGTACAACTTTGGAGTGGGGGGCTGATTCAGACCATTTCTAATTAGCTAGTTTTTAATTCTTAAATAAAAGGGACGCGGGTGGCGCTGTGGGTTAAACCACAAAGCCTAGGACTTGCCGATCAGAACGTTGGCAGTTCGAATCCCCACGACGGGGTGAGTTCCTGTTGCTCGGTCCCTGCTCCTGCCAACCTAGCAGTTCGAAAGCACGTCAAGTGCAAGTAGATAAATAGGAACTGCTCTGGCAGGAAGGTAAACGGCGTTTCCGTGTGCTGCTCTGGTTCTCCAGAAGCGGCTTAGTCATGCTGGTCACATGACCCGGAAGCTGTACGCCGGCTCCCTCGGCCAAAAAAGCGAGATGAGCGCTGCAAACCCAGAGTCGGCCATGACTGGACCTAATGGTCAGGGGTCCCTTTACCTTTACCTTTAATTCTTAAATATGAACTCCTCTGAAACATACTCAGTACTGTGGTCGTGGCAGGTCTGTGATTGTGGATGGACAAATTCTGTATTTTATTTCAGCAAAACTGAAAATGGTCTTTGTTTTCTGGTGCCCATTCACATTTCCTGCACAACAAGCTTGATATTGGGGAAAGGAAAGCGGAAAATCATATTCACAGATTAACCAAAAGCAGCAGGAAAGACCAATGAAGAAGCCAATGGAAAACAAACCCACGTCAGCCAGGAGAGGGCAGTGTTTTACCACATTTGACATTTGGAGCCTGTCTCCTCTCCCTGGAGCTAAGATATTGTAAACAAGCATATTTTATTTAAAACATTCCTCTCTTGTAACAAAGTCTTACATTTGGTTTAAATACTTTCCCTTTTTGTCAGCGTACAGTATATTACTCCACACATTGCACATGAAAACATGTCCTTGAGCAATTGACTAATACTGGCTGATGATATTTACCGAGCCAGAATTACTTACCTTTGCAGATCCGGTTACAGGTTCCACTTTACATTCAGGAAAACATAATGGTTTTGTTAAAGCAATACCAAGCCTTACACAGACAAAACGTGGGCCCAAATAGAGTAATTTATGCTTGACAACAGTAACACAGTATAAACCTTGACAAACAGGGAGAAGGCAACAATGGAAAGTAGTTACTGCGACTTCGAGCTCTCAATTTTACCACTTATTTAGTACACATTTCCCATTTTTTCCTTTCATAATGAAACACGTAACAGCCTATATAAGGAACCCAGGTGATCTCCCTTCCAGGCACTGACTACACCCGGACCTGCTTAGCATCAGCAAAGTTGATATATGCCATATACCACATCAGGATGATGTTTGATGAGAAAATGGCTTTCTCTGTCAACACACACGCAAGCAGTTTGCATTAAAACTGCTGTTAAAATGGAGGGAGAAACCCCAGTTTTAGGAGCAGACTCAAAGCCTGCCTGTCATCTGATGTCATAAATCATGTCAGATGGTTTTGACCTGCCTGTTAAAGGTGGCCCACAGTGACACTGAGTTGTTGAGCCAAAAAGGCTGTATGATATGCCTTTAGGCTAGGGGTTGGGAACATTTGGCCCTGAACTGCAATTTCCAACAGCCTTAGCAAGCATGGCCAATGGCCAGGGATTATGGGACTTGTAGTTCAGCAACATCTGGAGCATCAAAGGTTCCTCAAAACTGCTTTATGTCATGCATTTTAGAAATATGAGACGTATTTCCTAAATTGCCAACTTTTATTTACAACAGCAGATAATTCCATGCTAGTATCATGTGTCTTGCTCACTGCCTTAGTTGAAGGCCAAACCACAGTGCTTGCTGTGAATTCTTAACTCAAATGGTACATAGCTTAGTAAGTATCCATGACATTCTTAACCCGAAAATATGGAGTTAGAAGGCACCTCATCCAGCTCTTCACTCAGTCTTGAGACCTAAAATATATCTATAACTCCTGGTTGTCCACTTTGTTCTTGAATACCTTCACAGACTAATATTCCACAATTTCTAAGACAGCTTGCTCTATTGGTCAGTAGAAAAGCTATTCCTGTTCAAATTTCATAATACAAACTGTTATTTTGTCTTTTGTTGGATCTAGTGAACAATTACATGAAGGAAAAGTAAAGCTAGTGCTATTTCAGCCCAGTACAGGCCTACATTTGAGATCATGTGCCTCAATATCCATTCTTCTTTTCTAACCTAAGAGATTCCAACAGCACAGATCCATTTCATCATCACAATTTAACATCTGCAGTTCTGTTTACCGGGGTGAGCAACTTTTTGGGAGGAAGTGGTCAGAGCCACATACTGATTGCAGTGGAGAAGAAAACAAAAAGTGGGTGGGATATCCAAAGTGTCTGTTCTACACCATTCTTTTATCATCCATCATACCTCCAACACCCACCTATTCATTTATCTTCTATCCCTCTCCATCCTCCTCCCTTTCTCTCTTCTCAACCCCTCCCCAATTTACCAGTTCAGTTCCAGTGGTGGGCCAGGTTAGGAACTGGCCAAGAACCACCAGGAGATTAGAAAGGGTAATCACTGGCCAGCCCAGATGTTCAGTCACCCTCATTAGTCATGAGTGGGTGGTGGCATCGTTTTTGAATGGCAGTCAAGTCTGGCTCACTTCTATAGTGGCTTCTCACCTGAGCAGTCTCCTGAAGTCTGGTGCCAGCCCTGTCTAACCACACAAACATCTTTCCTCTCCTTCATTCATACTCTATCCACTATTATACTTCCATTGATTCTCTTTCTCCCTGAGCTAGGGGACACCTTTAAGGGAGGTAGAGAGCCACATGAAGTTCTAGGCCATGAGTTGCCCAAATGGGTTGTCCATACTTACCCAGGGTTGAGTGGCATTGAACTCAATGGGACTTGCGTTTTAGTAGGCATGTGTATGATTGCATCATTGGTGACTCTCTAGGGCCCAGCTCCCATTTGGTAATTTAAGGGCTGCAGTTCAGTGGTAGAGCATCTTTTTGCATACAGGAAAGTCCCTGTTTGAATTTCTGGTATTGCCAGGTAAGACTGGGAAAGTCCATTGTCTGAAAGCCTGGAGAACCGCTACCAGTCAGTGCAGACAATATGGAGTTGGTTGCACCAATGCTCTGATTCCATATAAGGTAGTTTGCTATGTTCCTTATGACAGAGGATTGTGTACAGTTTAACATCTTCCTTTTGCCAGTAGGTTCCCCATCTCTTGCCACCTTGCCTGATGCAAAGCACAAGCACACACACACACAAACAGCCATTGGAGCTAAGCTCATCCCCATTAGCACTGCTTTAATGAATTTGGACTACAGTATTTATTATGTTTGAAATGAATCTTATCTGCCTAAGCACAGCCACCCAGTATGAAATCGCTTCTCCCTCCTAAAACATTCATCTTTGTTTGTGCTCACTGTAATCAAATCATCAGCCAGTGCTCAAATCTTATAAGGTACAATACACAACGCAACAGGGTAAAACAACCTCATTTGTTTGAATAACAAACAAATTAAAAGAGAAATGCAATTGGAATGGAAGCTAATACCAGTCAGAATATAAACAGTTATTTCTCCACACATAGAGGGAGGGGGAGAATAAATAGAACACCATCACAAATGAATTACTCATGGAGGAAACCTGGTTAAAGGCAGAACCTCTTAGCATTTAAGCCATGCATTTAACTTGACTGAAGCATAATTGATCAGTTGAGTAATTGCTTCAAGAAGTGAACAGTTAAGAGTAATGAACAGGCACATAACTGACATCCCTTTAAACAATTTGTGAGAGGCTTGTCTGCCAGTTCCAACCCGAGAAAACCTACCAGATGTTCCAGTTACAGTAGAAGTGGATGTTAACTACTGCTTTGCGGCAAGGAACCGGAGTGCTCTGTAGGCAGGTGGTCACGCTAACGGAGCGTTTGGCTTCAAGTTGCATATGGGGGATCAAGCAGTGCAAAAAAATATATTCAAAAAATAAAGCATCTGGCTTCCATAATGTGCTATTTATTATGCATCATGCATGTACTCATTTGTAATTGCCAGCACACTCATCACTTGTGTATTTCTCTTACTATGGTTGTTGGTTGATTTTGAACAAAAACAATGCACCAGGTATTGCTAAGATTCAGCTGCTAAGATTCAGCTGAAGAGAATCACACAGCAGGTCTCCAGTGAAAGATAGCCCTCTGAAGAGAGAGAGAAGGAGATGGACTGGGGAATGCAATTCAAGTTGCTCATGTTGGTGTTTAAAGTGCTAAATGACTCAGGCTCTAAATATCTGAAAGAATTCATTCTTTCCTATGATCCCTCTTGAGTATTAAGCTCAGCAGCGCTGCCTCATTCACTCCTTCCTTGTTGTTCTCTGGCCGCACATGCCCAGTGCAGGCACTATTGGCTGGCAGCAGCAGCGACACCCCAGCCAGCAAGCCGGTTCTCCCCCACAGAGACAACAGCCCCCTGGGCTCCTTCATTTGCTGGAGTGGCCCAGGAACAGTTGGCTCAGCTTCCCAGTGCAGCGCAAGTGAGACCACAGGTGAAAAGGGAGAACTGCAACTGGCCTAGCAGTTCAGAGGGATGCAGACAGCCTGCTCAGTGCCAATTGGTGGAAAGATTGATAACAAGGCTGCCGCTAGTGGGGTAGTTAGGGGTTGAAGTCAAGAACTTCTGCATGTCAAGCACATGTTCTACACTGAGCTACAACCCATCCCCAGACCAACTGGGAAGACTATTGATTATTTACTGTAAGTGTGGGGCTGGTCTATGCTTACAGCAATAAGGTGGTAGAGTGAAAATGTTGGCATCTCCTCTTTCATTTCAGACTGCAGACTGGGGGGAAAATGCTTTGACTGTTTCCTCATGTACAAAAAACAAAACCAAATACAAAACTTCCTGGAAGGGGAAAAAATCATACCTTCCCAATGACTTGGCTGCTGCCAGATCAGCCAATCATCTGAATTCCCTCTGCCAACCATATAACACTAAGTTAAGCTGCCATGCTCCTGTTGGCTTCAGGAACATAGGAAGCTGCATTATACTACCTAGGTCATTTGTTCCATTTGCAGTATCTCAGCATTGTCTACACCAGCCTTTCTTAACCATGGGTCCCCAGATGTTGTTGGCCCTACTAGCTGGGGATGATGTGAGTTGTAGTCCAACAACATCTGGGAACCCAGGGTCAAGAAAGGCTGATCTACACTGTCAGTGGCTCTCCAGGTTTTCAGATGAGATATCTCCTAGCCCTTCTCAGAGATGTCAGGGGTTGAATCCGAGAGTTTCTACATGCAAAATGTATGCTCTACCATGAGCTATAGCTCTTACCCATATATCTATTTGGTGGCACATTGAGAACAGCCTTCCCCAACTTCTTGTTGTCCAGATGTTTTAGATCATCCCTAATAATTGCCCATAGTGGCTATGGCTAATGGAAGTTGTAGTGCAAAACATCTAGGGCACTTTTTTTTGGGGGGGGGGGAGGCTGATCTAACAACTCATGTACCCCTTGGTCTTTGAGATCAGAATCAGAAGATCAAAGTCAGCAGACTTCTGTATCCACACCTATCCTCTTCAACAGTTTACAATTCCTATCTATGAAAAATAGCTCATCCATTCCAGCAAGTTAATAAATTATGATGTAACTGCTAATTACCTCTGTGGAGAGCTCTGGTTAAAGAATTAAAAGCCTAGTGAGAAAGCAGCTTCCCTAGTTCACCTTTGGAAGGAAAAACAGCATCATCTTGATGTAAGTTACATTCATTCATTTTGACCCAGAAAGGAAGAGGAAGCCAAAATGCAGCTGTTGTTTTTCTATTTACTTTTGAAAGGCTGGAGTGGGGAGGGAACCTACTTTTTGCCCGGAGAGCAAAACTAGGAACAGCTAAGGAAGCTAGGCAAAATTCTCCTGAGCTAGCCTTTGAAATGGATTCTAAGGGTTCTTATTAACAAGCCACCTCAAACTAGAAATGAGATTTATAAGCCCTGCAGTTACATTCTACTTCAGATCAAAATCCAAGCTGGAAAAGGATTCTGAGTTTTCCTCCTGAAAACCCATAACTCACTTCACCTTAACACCCTCTGCCCTTTCATCTTACAGCAGTGTTACAGAACCTGGTGCTCTCCTGACATTGTTGGACTGCCCCAGCCTGCATGGACAATGGTAAGGAAAGATGGGAGATGTAGCCCAGGAATATCTATATAAATGATTCTCCAAGCGTGTGGCAAATTTGGTGACAGGGGTGCCAACTATAGGGGGTGGAAGGGGCTTTAGCACCCCCTCCCTATATTAAGGGGCTGTCATCCCCTGCTGCTGCTGGGCAGCGCTCACTTGCTGGGCAGGGGCAGTTCGCATGGTGGGTGAAGATTGCCCTCTGTGCAGCCCACCTTCTGCTGCTCTTGCACTTGGGAGCATTATGCGTGGAGGGGCGCATGACATCACATGATGCCGCGCCCCTCAATGTGGGGGGGGGGGGAGAGTCAGTGCCGCCCCTGTGTGGTGGGAAGATTCAGTCAAAGAAACAGTTAAACATTTCAGTGACATTTTTATTTTCTTTTTTGCAAATATAGAGAGACTGAGGATTGATCCTGGGACATTTTGCATGCAAAGCAGTTGGACTAACACTGAGAACAGATTTATCTACTGTTTTGTGGCTCTCCTTTATCTAATGAAACATGCTGGATATTTCTTAGGTCCCTATAAAGACAGAAGGAGCAATACACAAGTGAGCAACCATCTTCTATGGATGGCATGGGCCTAACCCTCACTGTGCACTACTTACTTAGCACTGATCGCTAAACTATTGACCGTTTATGGGTTGCATGGCTGTGCTGTGCTGTTAGCTGTTTAGAAAAAGGACCTTCTTCTTCATTTGATAACTAAAATAGGGTAGAAAGGGAGCACAATTCCACAGCAAGATAGCTACTCAATTTGTAAATGAGATACAGTTCTTGAAACTAATCCTATTTAGGACTGTGCCTGGCATGGCGTTTTTAAAATTCAGCACCTTTCATCCATGGATCTTGAAGCATTTACAAGCATTAAACAGAGAAATCTCAGCTGACACTTGAGTCGTTCAAAGAAGCTGCTATATGTGTGAGTTGTGTGGATTCCATTGTTCCCTATACAGCATTCTATATACTTATCTTTCTATCTGAAGTGGAACAGATCCCCCAAAGTAACTGTGCATTTATTTACTTGTTTTGCCTCCTCTATTTCACTTTTATTTTCCTGCTTCCTTAAAACTACTCCTAAGAGGTACTCAAGGACTGGAGTGACAGAGTAAGTCAGCAAACGAGAGAGGATGCTTGGTTTATCATTATGTGCCTGAGGTTTAAAGTGTACCAAAGACAAAGGCAGAAGCAAGCCTGCGTGCTTGTTTTCAAGGAAGGCTACGGCACCCCCCCACCCTAATCATTTAAGATCTTGCCACTTCAGGAGTCCATCTGCTCAAAGCACAAGCCACAAATGGAGTAAAATGGCAGGCACTCTGTGGCACGTGCTCTCACTGGCTTCAGTCAAAGGATCCAGTTGAATGGTACAGCCAGACAGATAGTGGGGAAGGAGCTCACCTCCAGACTGTCAGTATTTTGTGGGACAGCTTCAAGTGTATACTAGATATTTAGTTGTGCACAATTAAAGTCACCCGAGCACAACAAATCCAAAACATAAACAAAATAAACAAGATGCGCTTAGGAAAGCAATGGGGAAATGCTCAGGAAATGAACAAAAAAATTAGCAGGATGACGTACTAATCATACAGACTGATCAGTATGAATGCTTATTGTTGAAAGCAAATCAGAAAGAGTTGTCAATAGAGAGTGCGAACAGTCTAAACCCTGTATAAGCTTTGTGCAAGCTAATCAGGAGGGATGCTCAATAAACAGGTTGTCTGGAGGAGCCTACAGATGCAACCAAGCCAATGAAGCTGAATGGTGGGGGAATCAGGACCAGTGAAAAGAAATACTTCTCCATTTAGTGTATATTGAAAGCACAGAAATTGTTAGCACACGGTGTAGCTTTTCCTGCCCGCCTTGCCCCACCCTCCTAGGAGGGTGGTATTCCTGCCCCTGAATACCAGTTGCTGGTGATCACAAGAGAGCTACGGCATGCATGTCCTGCTTGCACGCTTCCTATACACCACTATACAGAGAAGCTGGACTAGAAGAGACTCTAGTCTTATCCAGCAGGACTATTTCTATGTACTTATGCTTTTAGCACGGTGATAATGCTAAACCTCCTAACGCATGGCAAGAATGTGACCAGCTACACCCCAGGCATCAGGACACTTGCATCTCCTGAGCTGTTCCACACCTTGGCCCAGCCAGATGTTTACATGTCCAGGCTAGAAGTAACAGAAGTACAGCTGATGCACAGAAATGTCCAGGTAACCCAAGAGGGGCATTTGGACAGTATTTAAACACCCCTATTCCCCCCCACAGGACAATTCTCAAGAGGTTTCTGAGAAGAGGGATTGATTGTTAAACCATAGCTGTGTAAGGACAATAGGGATCTTCTAACAGCTCTCAGCACCCTTAAGCACCTGGGATTCTTTAGGGAAAGCCTTGACTACTTAAAGTGGTATGATACTGCTTTAAATGTACAGTGCAGGTGGGGCCTGTGTGTAGAAATGTCTGGCTTCTTTGTAGCTAGAAGGTAGCATATTGTGCAAAGGGAAGAATCACATCCATTTCTCCACCAGGGCTGGCCCACCCATGGGGCTCAATGAAGCAGTCACCTCAGGTGGCAGGCTGGGGAGAGCTGGGAGACACAGAAGTCTCTTCTTTTCTCCCCCACTGCCTTCAGCATGCCTGGGCTTCCCTGGGCTGCCTCTAGTCACCTCAGGTGGCAGCAGAGGTGGAGAGAACAGAGGTGGCAGCAGTGTGTGTGTGTGTGTGTGTGTGTGTGTGTGTCAGTGTCATTTCCTGATTTGCCTCAGGTGGCAAAATGTCCCAGGCTGGCTCTATTCTCTTCTGGCCCTACGCACTGTTTACATTCTGCTATGCCCACCAGCAGGGACGTGGGTGGCACTGTGGGTTAAACCTCAGAGCCTAGGGTTTGCCGATCAGAAGGTTGGAGGTTTGAATCCCCGCGATGGGGAGAGCTCCTGTTGCTTGGTCCCTGCTCCTGCCAACCTAGCAGTTCAAAAGCACGTCAAAGTGCAAGTAGATGAATAGGTACTGCTCCGGCGGGAAGGTAAATGGTGTTTCCGTGCACTGCTCTGGTTCACCAGAAGTGGCTTAGTCATGCTGGCCACATGACCTGGAAGCTGTACGCCGGCTCCCTCGGCCAATAAAGCGAGATGAGCGCTGCAACCCCAGAGTTGTCCACGACTGGACCTAACGGTCAGGGGTCCCTTTACCTTTATGCCCACCAGCGGCGTAGCGTGGGTTATCAGCACCCGGGGCAAGGCAAGTAATTTGCGCCCCCCAACCCGGGGCAAGGCAAATAATTTGCGCCCCCTAACCCGGGGCAAGGCAAGTACAGTAATTTACTCTCCCAAGCAGCAGCAGCAGCGAGGCTTCTCTCCTTAATTGATTCCCCCTCCACACCGCATCGTTTCCTGGCTGCTCCCCCCCCCTTCCCCTCTCTCTCCTCCTCGCTCTGCTTGCCTTGCCCTGCCCTGCCTGAGGGCACCCTGAGGAGACTCCGCTCTCCTTTTTGACCAGGCGAGGTGGGAAAAAGGGGGGAAAGTCTCTTCCCGCCCCCTCGCCAGACTCCCTGCTCCGCTCGGCTCACTACCCAGGCGGCCAGTGGAAAGAGAGACGCAATTACCTCTCCCTCCGCTTCGCCAAGCTGTCAAAGCCCGGCAGCAGCGGCAACGGCAGCAGCAGGCGCAGCCAGACCCCCGCGAGCCAGCCAGCCCGCCCGCCTGCCCGGCTTCCTCTCCTTTTTTTGCCAGCGGCAGAAGGCTTTGCTCTCCCCCTTCTGCGACCTCCTCGCCAAGCCGAGCGAGCGCGGGCTCCCTAACCAGTGGATTTTAGTAGGGGCAGAGAGCTGCTAGTGCGAGTGTGCCCCTGCCCAAGTTGCGCCCGGTGCGGCCGGCACCCCTGGCACCCCCCACGCTACGCCACTGATGCCCACCACCAGCATTTGGCTCCCAGAAGGTTGCCCATGAAATATTGCAGGTCCTGGACTAAAACATGTACATCTACTCTGAGCTAATTCATTCCCAGTACATTGCCTTGTTCCTCTCCTTCCCTCCCCTCACAAAGCCAGCTTCCCACTTTATTTTTCTATCACACTCTGGCATGAGGCCGCTAGAGTGTGTAACAAAGAGATCAAATGTTGGGAACTGGCTATTACAGTCAGACAGACAGGTGAGACTGGCCCCTCCTGTGACAATCTCTGAGGGCAACTGGGAACTCCATTGACTTTCTTTCATTTATAAACGTGGCAATATGTGGTGGTTCATTTTTGGATAGAAAGATTACTCAGTGTGAAATCCAGAAGGCATAAAGTGTGTTTTTCATACTTCTCATTTAATTTGAAGTAAATCCCTAGTAGATCCATACTAAAAACTTAATTTTAGTATTAGAATACCACTACCTGCTGAGCAATCTACCTTTCAGTCTCCATGGGAATCACATATGCTCATTGCAGATTATCAGTAAACAGAAGTCTATAAACTATTTAATTTCTGGAGAAGAGGGGTGTACTTCTTCTTTACAAGCAAAAATGATTATGGCACCTGTCTAATACTACTCCTGTTCATTGGCACTGCAAATGTGTTGATGAACATTCTATGCCGAGAATAGAAATCTGACCAACTCAGCGCCATGCCAGTAAACTAGGAAATGAATTACAATGTTCAGTTGCTTTTAAAATAGACAACAGTGGACTTGTTAACTCTTGAAGTTCCCAATATGGTGCCCATGGGTGCCACAACAGACACTCTTCTTGGCCACTTGCCCTTCCCAATATCTATGTTTTAAATGGTTTTTGTTTAACCTGGGTGTGTGAGAGTTCTGAGCACCACCAGTTTGTTTTCTGTGAAATGATTTTTGTTTTGTTCTTGTGCCCACAATAATTCTTTAGATGTTCAAATTTGCCTCCAGACCCAAAAGTTTAGGGGCTCCTGGTCTGCTCTGTGCTACTGCATCTCCCTTGCAAATACAAGAGTCAGAATTCTGAAACTTGAATTAGAAATATTAGCTGCATTAGGTATCCTCACAGAAGGAGAAGTGCTCAGGTTGGTTGAAGAAAGGAATAACTGCCTAAAAGTTGAGCATCCTCTTACAACGAGGTGGGTGATTCTCCATTGCTGCTCCATTTTATTCATAATATGTGTGGAGCCACCATTTCACCTCCATCATAGATGGTAGAAGGAACAGCAGCAGAACACTACAGTGGCAATCTCTGTTTCAGAAGTTGAGATAAACACACAGTTATTAGCAACAGTCACCAGCAGCTTCTCCCTCTTTCTGTTTCCTTGGAAAGTTGCCACTTTGCCATATACTGCTATATATTTTATTCCACCTACTTTTGGGTGGTGGTGGGGAGAGAAATCACCCAGCAGGTGTTGGAGCTGCCCACATTGAGCTTCCTTTTCCATTCCAGTCTGTACCTACTAAGTATGGACCTCTGGGATACAGGAAGATTCCACTGCTGGGACAAGAGCAACCAAGAGTGGCTAGAGATATGAACTTCAGAAGGAAATGCCTTAAGCTCAGGGTCAGTCTAGTGGGAAGCCTAGAGACAAGGGATTACGCAATGTAAAAAGCGTCTGCCAGCTAGATCAGAGCAAAGGATCATCTAGGCCAACATCCTCTTTTCACAGTGACCAACCAGATGCCATTTTAATCCAAAATGGAGGTGAAAGCTTCCAATTTCCTCTGCACAGTCACTAAAGTGGAGAAGAGGGAAGTGTACAAAGCTGAGGCTCACTGCAATTTGTTCCTATAACGACAAACCATAGCTCGTTGTTATAGTCAACCATAACAGATTTGTTCACCTAGTAATGCCTACCGTGACTGGCAGCAGCTCAGCATAACAACATGAAAAATGCTCTGCTGGATCAGGCCAATGGTCCATCTAGTCCAGTATCCTGTTGTCCCAGTGGCCAAGCAGATGCCTCTGGAAAGCTCATGGGCAGGACCAGAGTTGAACAGCATTTTTTACGCTTGTGATTCCCAGTACCTGTTATTTAGAGGCACACTGTCTCCAGCACAGAAGGCAGTCCATAGCATGACTGAGCATGGCTCTGATCCAGAGGCCCTCAATCAGGCCATTCTGTCCTAGGAATAACTGGAGCACCTCAGATGCAGTTTTAAAATAGTTCAGCAGGCCTTCCATGAATCCCATCGCAATGCCATGGAGGGGATGGTCAAATCCTGAAGAGGAATGAGATGAGCTTGGAGAGATGAAGCACTCTGATGTAGGATGGGGGAAGTGAAATTGGGACCCCAAGAAGGGGACTCAGAGGCAGCAGGATTCACAGGGGCAGCAGATCTGGTCTCCAGGGGAGATGCAATTTGCTGAGGGTGCAGGGAATTCTACTGGGCCAGGTTCAAGGTTCTTGTGTTGAACAACTTGGGCCCAGGATAACCTAAGGACCATCTGACCTCTTATATCCCAGCTTGATCACTGAGACCACCCAGAGGAGTGCTGCTACTTGTCTCTTGGGTTACAGAGACCCAACTGGCCTCAACTAGAAGTCAGACATTTAGTGCTGCTCGTCCCATGCTGTGGAACATTCTCCCAGCAGAGATTCAGCAGCCATGACTTTTGAGCCATGCTCTTGACTTTTAAGTACCTCTTGAATACCTTTTCTTATGCCAACAAGATTTCACAGCTGTTTGAATTTTGTCTTGATTAGCCAATCACCTTAATGATTATCTGCATTTTTAAAGTGGTTTTATGTTTTATTTCATGATATGGTGGTATAGAAATAAATAAATAGACACACACATGCAGCTCTGTCATCTTCATACAACTTCAAAGGCCTAAGCAAGAGGTGGGGAATCAATGACCATCCAGATATTGTTGGATTACAGCTCCCACCTTCTTTAATCATTGGCTATGTTGGCTGAGGACAATGGAAGCTAGATTCCCACAGCATCTAGAGGGCCATAGGTTTTTTCAGTGATGGACACTAATGTGTGAACCAGCCCCAGGTTGACTGTATGGAAGCCCTTTGCTTAGGGGTGTTATATACACACTGCAATCACCCAGTGATAAAAATGCATGAGTGAACCAGCCTCCATGTGTTAAGGCACGGTGGCGGTGGGGAGAGGGTCACTTCTGGTTTTCCACATCTTGCTGTACTCCAACACCCATCAGCCCCAGCCAGAATTGTGAATGGTCAAGAATGATCGAAACTCTACTCCAACAGCATGTGGAGGACAATCGGCCCCCATTCCTGCCCTAAATCATCTGGGACCAGAGTATCCAAAGATCCACCTGCTTCCATATGAACTTGTTGCACTTTAAAGATTTTCATTGGAGGTCTGGTTCTGAGCACATCCATTTTTTAGAGATAGAGTGGTGGTTTCCAGGGAAAAGGCCTTCTCAGTAATGAATCTCCCCCTATAACATATTTGTCTGGAACAAACTGCCAGGGCATTTAATTGCTTATAGTTTTCAGCTATCTGCTGCTTCTGTTTCGTTTAACATTTTATAATTCCCTGTGTTCTAGAATTTCTTTGGTTTTAATCTATGTTGAAGTGAGGTATATAACTATTTCAAATCAATGCAAAGAGTTCCCATGATTCCCTTTAGGGGTTGTCTCAGTACTGTAGTATAACTCCATGGAATCACAGGAACAGGGAATAATAATTAGGGAAGGTCCGTAGCCTTCACTGGTAGACCCCAGTGAAGCCAGGTCCATTACAGAAAATGGGGCACAGCCCCACCAAACTCAGTCAACCCTACCTGCCAATCAGTCCAGGAGGTGTCACTTCCTGTGAGCTGTCACGTCTTTGGCAGCTTCCCAGGGGCCATTTCCTGCCATTTGAAGTTCTACTCACCAATGGGCACTCAAATGAATTATGCATTTGTTTTCATTTGTTTTTTAAGTATACAGTCTCATACTTATTCTGTAGTCATAGCTTTGCCATGGTAGTTTTGCAGGCAGAAGGTAGTAAAGTCTCTTTAGTTACAGCATATTGATTTTCTTTGATCAAATTGCAGAGGCCATGAGGACGAGGTGAGAGAAGGTCTCACACTCTTAATGCCCTACTCAATAAAGATTAAAGGGAACAGAGTGAAATAGCAAGACTAGCAAATCAAGGAAAATGACAGATAGTTACAGTATTTATTCACCAATTGAGGAGAATAGATTTTTTTTTTTACTGAAAGCTATAAAATTAAACATAAAAAACCCTGAAGGGTAAGACTAAACATTGACATTGCTGGACAGCATTCAGCAGATTTCTGCACCTAATGCACTTTAAGAGATCATGTTGACTTTTTGATGTCCATTTATTGTTTAAAATCTTCTTTTTTAAGGCTGCTTTATCACCTTCTTAAAATATCTAAGAACACATGGGCTTATTTCCCTGATTGAGAAAACACTCACTTGGTTTCCACATTGATAAATCTGGTGGGGAAGGGCTCCCGCTTTCAATGGTGACTGACAAGCCACAGAACATCAGTGCATTGTGAGGAATTCTGGGGCATCTACTCAGTTGTCATGAAATACCAATGTGCCTTTTCACCTTAACCGCATGAACAGAGAGATATGGAACATGTGGCCCTTCAGATATCATTAGACTCCCAACTCAAATCCTCATTGACAATTTGCTGTGCTGATGGGAGCTGGAACTCAACATAATCTGGAGGGCACAAAGTTGACTTCCCTTGCTGCAGGGGAATTCTTGGGGATGAGGAATGACAATTGTAAGGAGTGTCATAGGCAGAATGACAAAAAAGGCAGTGGTAGCAGCAAAATGAGGTAAGTGGCAGGGTGCTTTGGGGAAGATGTTCACACCCCTGTAGCTCATATGTTCAAGTGAAAAGATAATTTGAAGGAAATGTTCAGCTCAGACATATTTCAAATATGTCTGAGCTGAGTTCTGGGGCACAATGTGCTGTAATGTGCAGTTGTAACATCACATACCTGGGAGTGTGCTCCATTGAATCCAATGGGACCTACTTCTGAGAAGACACAGGATTGCCATCTAAGCCTGTAAAAAGGCAGAGGGTTTTTATCATATATACCCACTGCATTTTATTGTATTTTAATGAGCCATCTTAATGCATTTTGAAATCTACCTTTACTCATACCATCATGGGGAATGACATTCATTTAAATGAACATCTTTTGCACTGACAACTCTCTTAAGGTTATATGTATTTCTTTGCATTGTTTGGGCTTCTTCTGCTGCACAGAGGTGCTATGCCAGGCTGAAGTCCTGTACACATGTGGAGTCCACATTCAATTTAATGGAGATAGGCGACCCACACAAGGGAAGGAATGGGTGGACTGGTAAGCCTCCACTGAAACAAACAGGAAAGGCAATTAGGACGAGGGAGCATGTGCTAAGTATAGAGGTCATGATGCTTTATTGCTTCTCAGTGCAGGGGTGGATAACCTATGGCTCACCACATGTTTCTGGACTGCAACTCTCATCACCCCTGATCATTAGCCACGCTGGTTGGGGATCATGGGAAATGAAGTCCAACAACATTTGGAAGGTCAGAGATTCCATTCCCCTGCCTTAGTAGATTATCTAAATACATCTTCAAGACTGTTGTTTCTGTTCCTTTGTTTATTTGTGAGCCAGTGGCAATTATTTCAGGTGTCAACCCAATGCAAGAGGGATGGAGGAAACTGTCACAGGCAAAAATTGGTGACAACTTAAATAGAAAAGAAAACAGGATGCTTATATATATATATATATATATATATATATCCATCCAGGTCCATAAGGCTTCTCCTTGAAAGCTTCTCCCTTGGACATTTCCACTTCCTTCTTGCCAGTGTCTGCACAATCATTTTTATTTTATAACATGATTGGGTCTAAAAATATCCTCCCTTTGTTCACTGTTTATTATTGTTTCTGTTGCCTCAAAGCACTTTGAATGGAAAGTAATTACGTTCCACTGTAGTTTAAGTACCTCTGCTCAATTCTCAAATGGCAATTCAACTTCCTGAAGATGAAGGCAAGCTGGAAGGCAAGTTGTGTGCTTAAAGGAGGCCAATCACTGTAGGGACAGAGAACCAAATCTCTCACTGAACTGATACTGGGTCTGATAAATTCTTCATATTTGCACTCTTTAATGGTGCATAAGAAGGACATAATAAAAGCTCTGCTGGATCAGAGCAAAGGTTCTCATCTTGTTCCAACAATACCCAATTGGATGCTTTCAGGAAATACATAAGCAATGGTATGAAATTGTTTTTTCCCACTCACATATTTGCTACAAAGGAAATAAGATGCCTTATACTATTGTCCAGAACTTTAGCATGGCGTGCACTGCACTAAAGAACAGCTTTTCTCTGGGGTATGAGACAGGGAGAAGCCAGGGATTGTAACTGAGACCTTCTGCATGCAAAGCAGATACTCTGTCACTGGCATATGCCCCTTCCCCAAGAACATAAAAAGAGCTATTCACATCCTGGTGGGTTCTTCGACAAGACACCATTCACGGTCTCTCCCTCATTTCCATTATTATCTGCTGCTCCTGCCACTCTTCTCCCTCATCATTCCAACCACCTGCTTGCTTTCCAGGCAGAGAGCCAATGAAAAAACAGGCAACAGCATCTATTGCTCCTCCTTCCGTACCACCACTGTTGTCTGGGTCAAGGCAAGAGATGAGTAAATAGGCTGGTGAATTGGAAGAACGGGTTCAGAGGCACTTATCAGTGAAGATTAATCAAACAGCCAGTGCTACCCCCAGACTGGTTTTCAGTAAGCAGGTAAGAACACAGGGGCTGACTGAATATAAGGCTGAGCTTGGAGAGCAGCACACAGCTAATGGAGCAGCCTTCACTGCACTGACAGTAGAATTTCCGGCAGCTAACAATCAATATGGTCCTGATGCTTCGATAATATCAAAGCTAATAAACTGTAGGAGTTTTTGTTTTGATCCTTTTCATCAAGCCATACTAGCTGTTGCCCCATGTATAAACTTGAGAGTAGTCCTTTATTTTCGCTGACACATTTGCTTAACAAAAGTCATTTAAAGAATCACTCGAGAGAAATGTAGTCAAAATGTTTATCCGAAACATATGCAATCCTTATTTGTAGGAGACATTTTTTCTTTTTTCTTTTTTCCTTCTTTTCTTTTCCTTTCTTTTTTTTTTAAAAAAATGAAAGGCTTGGCAAATCTGTCTCTGGCATGCTGCAACTGCCTGAGCAACTGGTATTGTCCAGTCTCTAGTTACTGCAGTATGGCAAACAATATGTGCCTCTATTTCTGATGCAATAGCTTAACATACGTCTGTCAAGGAGAGACGCCAGCACACCAAGGCTAGGATAATTTAAATAAACAGCTGTCACTTTATGCACGGCTGCCTTCGGTGAGTTTTGATTTATGTGTATATCAAAGGGGGGGGGGGAGAGAAACCCATTACTCTTAAATAGAGGTGGATAGCTAAAACTTTCTTATGCAGGTAAAAGGAGGATAGCTAAATTAGGCAGTTTTTGTTCTTAAGGCCACACAGACTCCTACTTCTGTTTTCGCTAGGGATGGACGGACCAGTCTATTCCCTGTCCATATCAGTTTCACATGTGTTCAATTGTAAGTCTAGGGGTTGCCAACCTTTGGGGGCCTGTGGGCACATTTGCCAACTGGAGAAGCACTTTGGGGGACCAAACATGCATGCTCACCCCTCCTTCTGGAAAGATGTTCCAGAAGGCAGTGCCTACCAGACTAAAGGCTGCTTAGAAACTCTGACTATTAAGTGGTATCTAAATGCCTGAAATGAAATGACAACAGGAAGGTGTGCAATCCTCCTGGGGTGAAGCTTTCCTGTGAATGTGTTTTCTGGTTGGAAAAATGGGCATGATTCAATCATTACTTGAGTTATGCAAAAACTTGGCCACTTGTGGGGGTCCACTCTCTTGAAAGCTCCTGGAAGAAACAACAGTGAGAAGGTACCAGGTGGTTATTTTATTTTAAAATAGATGTTTTCAAGCTCTGTCAGGATGCTTAAGTTAACTCTGAAGCTTCAGATATAGGAGAAATCATACTAATAGCTCATAGCCAGTTCATTTATATACCATATTCCCCACAAATACTTCTGTTGCTTGGTTGGCATAAAAAAACAAAAACAAAACCACATTCTAAACAAAATATAGTGGTACCTCGGGTTAAGTACTTAATTCGTTCCAGAGGTCCGTTCTTAACCTGAAACCATTCTTAACCTGAAGCACTACTTTAGCTAATGGGGCCTCCTGCTGCCGCCGCGCCGCCGGAGCACGATTTCTGTTCTCATCCTGAAGCAAAGCTCTTAACCTGAAGCACTATTTCTGGATTAGTGGAGTCTGTAACCTGAAGTGTATGCAACCTGAAGTATATGTAACCCGAGGTACCACTGTAGTGCAATAACGATACTTTGTAAAAAGGTATAATACCACAACAATATATTACCTTAAGGCCCCATCTGCACTACACATTTGAAACAGTGTCATACCACTTTAAATGGTCAGAACTGTAGTTTGTTAAGGATGCTGAGAGTTGTTAGCATGCCCCTATTCTCCCCCCCCCAGCAAAGCTACAATCCACAGTGGTTTATCAGTCAGACACTCTTTCAAAGGAACTCTGAGAACTGCAACTCTGTCAGGGAAGTGTGGGTATGTTCCTAGGGTTCTTTTTTTGGGGAGGGCAGGGAACCCATGATTTTTTTAAAAAGTGGTACAATGCTACTTTAAACGTGCAGTGTGGGTAGGGTCAATATACACTTCATTTAACATACATCAATGTTTACGTGAGCATAAAGCTCAGCAGAAGTTCAGGTAAAAATATCCAATAACTTCACATCTAAAAGGTGCCCCAAAGCTGATGGCGCTCAGACCTAGCAACCCCCTCCCCTAATATTTTATTCATCAACCCAGAAAGCTCCCTCCCAGTTCTTGTAAAAGGAGCTCCATTATGAAGGCTCTGCTGCCCACACTTGCCTAGCAAACACCAGCATGTGGGCCTCAGACTTTGCACAGAGGGGAATGCAGCCCTTTTGCTGAAGAAGGCTCCCTATCCCTGTCCCAGAATGATGCCACTCCAGGCATTCCAGGGCACCATAGAAAACACAAAACAGGAACTCATAGCCATTTGCCGCATGGCTTGGGAACTGTAGGGGCAGGCATCAGTGCTGGTCTGCCTTGCCACTTTGGTGGGAACTTGCCAGCTGCCAGAGGGTGTCAGGTGGTGATGCAGGCATGACACGTGCAACTATACTGACGATGACAATTCAGCTGTTCAGGACATGTAAAGAAAAGGAGGGGGAGTCAGGAGGGATGTTACAGAAGCAGATTGTGATATGGCATTGGGGGTGGAGGGGTGTCCTGCTGTTCAAAGCAGGGGGAAGCCTCACAAATCCCTCTGGGCATGTCCAAAGTAGCTGTGTTGGCTCTTGTCTGTAGTCATGCATGCACGCTTGAAGAAGAGCAGGTTGGAGCAGAGAGAGAGCAAAGAGCAAGTAAGTTATAAAATCATAGAGAGATTATTTCTCTGCTGTGTTGCAGTAGGTGGGGGGGGCAGTGCTACCCACGACAAAAAAGAAAAAGAAAAGAAAAGAAAAAGAAAAGAAATGGCAGCAAAGAAAGAGGACTTAAAATATTCATGCAGATAACGGAGACTGCAGAAGGGTAAGCTGCCAATCAAAAAGAATTGCTGTTACCATGACATTGCCCGGAACAGGAGCTGCAGACTCGGTAATGAAGGGTGCATTTTCCTTAGACAGCACAGGAGTGTTTTCAGGCAATGAACAATATCACAGTTAATCCGTTTGCATGGCAATTCCAATTACTCCAGCAACCACTGCTGGCAATGTACAGCGAAACCTCTGGGTGCCAAGGAAGCGAAATGTAGGACCAGATCCCAGATGAAAAGGCAGGTGTAATAAATAAAGTAGGGAATGCGGAGTGCTTTGGTCCTGCTGGGATGACTAGTCATTTTGCTGTGAAATTGGATCCTTGCAACGGCAAGGTCTCTGGCTGCAGGTGTAAGATATGCATGGAACTGGGCTGAGGATTCTAAAACTAGAAACCAAGAACTACAGAGGGTGGGAATACACCTAGTAGTTAATAGGCATTCTATTGAACTGCACTTTTCTGGGGGCGATTTTTGTTTGCTTGTCACTTGATAATGAGCTGGGTTTTGACAAGTGTGCCACTGGGTGGATGGTCTTAGGTAGCTGGTCCTTACAACAAATGAATCCCAGATTGACTTATAAATGTTACCATTAGGGTCCCATAACAATGAGAGTGGTTGAGAAAGGAACCTCTCCATGCCCCATAGAATATAGTTATAGGTTTGTAGGCGGTATTTTAAATAAAGGCTTTCAGTATTTAAACCAGGAAATAGCCAGATTCATATGCATTTAGGTTAGATCCATGTGTGTTTTTCAGCTGTGCACTACTTCAAGTAACATGTGTGAAAGACTAATTAAGTTAACTTCCTATACTGTGTAGTAGACACCTTGCTAATCTCTTGAAATTAACATGTGTTAGAAAGTAATTGAGTCATGATAATTTCCTTTGTGTTAGCCTGAGGGAATAGGTCAAAGGGAGTAGGGCCTCTTAAAAGAAGTCAGTGCAGAGGGGAGTAAGCTGGGATATGGCATGGAAAGCAAGGGAAACTGCCTAGGAGAGAAGCAGGACCTCCATGGAACGCTGATGCCCCAAACACCGCCATGGCAGACTGAGGTTGTATATATGTATATACAACCATAGATCATAAAGACCATAGATCATAAAGACCATAGATCATAAAGACACCAGTCTCTGTTGTGCCTCATTGTTCAAAAGGAAACACACATCTGGGGTAAAGTGAGCCTGGAACTCCCTGGAATCTCGCACTGCTGTGCAGATTGGAGGTGGTGAGTAACAATATATACAGTACATTGTGTTGGAAGTGCAATAGCAGGGATCATTCAGCCTGTCGCTTAAGGGTTAATTCTTTTAGTGTTAAAGTCAACTAGCCAAGACAGGGATCAGTGGGAGTGTTATTTAGCAACCAAGCAGAGTGGCATGCAGAGGTGGAGCTAGCTGCTCTGGCACCCAGAGCGGCTCACATGCTGTGCACCTGGGGGCAGGGCTAGTTGCCTGTGGGGGAATCGCCTATGGCGAGCGTCCTGGGGGGTGGTGCGGCGATATCACACACCCCTCAGGGATGACACCTGGGGCTGACCACCCCCACCGCGCCCCTTCCTCCGCCACTGGTGGCATGACTTTCACTGAATTAGCATGTGCTGTAACTGGCTGTGTAGGCAGTGGCGGAGCTTCATGCTCTGGCACTGAGGGGCAGAGAGCAGGTGGGAGCAGGGCTGGCGTGCGTCCCGGGACGGGGTGCGCCACCCCCACAGGTGGCGCACTCAGCACGGGGGAGGGATAGCTGTGATAGCACCCTGGGGATCACGCTGGGGGGGTGGCGTGCTCCCCCTGCACTCCTCTTCCTCCGCCTGTGTGTAGGTCAGGAATCCCTGCTTCAGGACTGCATAGCACCTGCACTCACAGTTCTGAGTGAGTTTTTATCTGTATGTTTGACTGAATGTCTCCCTGCTGTGTATATGGTTTGACCTGAGAAAGACAAAACCTCTCTGTTCTTTTCACCTCAGAATTTGCACTGTTTTTGTTCAGTTTGTGCAGTAACGTGGTACCAGGTTTATTTTCTCTTCTGACTCTGCCTGCATTATTTAAACAACTTTGCCAGCACATCACAGCTATGCATTTATATGTTAATTGATATGTTACTTTTTGACCCAAAGGTTCCCAAAGCATTGAACAACATATTGATATAAAAGAAAGGCCCAAAAATTGCAGTAGATAAATCAAAACAATGTAAAATTGCAAAATACCCACCATTCACACTGGATATGCACCTGTGAGCACCTGTGAGCTGCATTCATGCTCTCACTACAGATAAACCTCACCAAGTACCTCACTTCTCACTTGAAAGCCAAATAAACTCACATCCCTGCCACACACAAACTGGCTGCTCCAGTCTCTTGCCTAGGAGCCAGCCCATCCCCAACCAATTGCTCTGGGGAGTACCCTATGTCACACTCCAAAGAGCTGCACTTTGGGGCCTCCCCACTGGGGATGGGCTGCCAGCAGCAGTGACCCACCACCAACAGCACTCTCCCTGCAAAATAGGTGTTTCTCCTGGAAACCAGCTATACCTGTGACAAGGTTCTTGCTCTTCATGGGTGGGGCTGATTAACCAAATCTTTTGGCTTCTCTAATAGGCTGGTGTTCGCCATAACACCTGGGGCTCATAGGAGCTGCGGTCCAAAACCTCTGGTGGGCATTGGCTTGGTGAGAGATGGAACAAACTACACTGGGCTGGACAGACAGGAAGGCTGACCTGGTATAAGGATGATTCCTAGATTTCTGTCCACCATGCAGAACATTGGTTTCTACTGCCATTTCACTGGAATGCTCATGTCACTGTGGGAGCTTTTACCGGTTGTTCTAACCTATTCAAAGTAAAACCTAGTTGTGACGAAAAATGTAATGGCGATTGCATCCAGCTGCAGCAGATGGAGAGGTGGAACTGTAGGACCCAGTTTATTGTGTTGGGTAAGAGACCAGCTCAGTTTTGTCTCTTCCTCTCACTGAACTATTTGTCTCCTTTCAAGCTGTCATTATGAGAACATTGTAACTTTGAGATTTGGTTTGTGAGCTTCCCCACCTTCCCTCTTTCTCCCCATCTTTATTTACTTTCATGATGTGTATTTTAGAATGCAAACATGTGGGCAGGGACTACCTGGTTCATTGTCGTTCCTTTTCAGTATTACATTAAAAAAATACCCTGGGAGCCTATTCAGCTGAAGAGCAGTGTAATGGTTGTTTACATAATAGTCAAATCTAATTAAGTTGTATTCCTCCTCCACCTTAAAAGGTTTGGCTTTTTCCTTTGGATAACATTCTTTGCTGGTTAGTGAGACACTTCCACCCAAGACACAAAAAAGTTACTTTCTTCTTTACTTTGTGAATGTAACTTTATCAATAGTTCCCAAGATTAAGACTTTAGTCAGTTTGATCACAAAATAAGCAGTTAAAAAACCTGCAGAGGTTCCACAGTAATGTTATATAATTTGTTTGTGGTTTATTATTCAAATCAGTATTTCATTAAGATTATAATTATGCCAGTCTGATTTCCAAGACATTTGTGCAACTATCTGACCCAGCAGTTCATTTAGTTTCCATAGATCTCATGCCGCAGTTGAAATACTGGAGTTAGTTTAAATTCAGAATGAAAGCTTTCACCTGTAAATAAATTAAATTCAAATGTCTCTGACACTTTTCTTGGTGGTGTCCAAGCAAAATAACTACTCAAGGTGGAGATATGCTCGAGGTGGGGAGACTTGGACTTGGACGTTCTTTGCTTTGGAGATGGGATTGCCAAAGTAAGTCAATAGGTGGCAGTATAGTGACATTCCAAAGGAATCTTTGACCCTCTAGAGGGACGCGGGTGGCGCTGTGGGTAAAACCTCAGCGCCTAGGACTTGCTGATCGCATGGTCAGCGGTTCGAATCCCCGCGGCGGGTGCGTTCCCGTCGTTCGGTCCCAGTGCCTGCCAACCTAGCAGTTCGAAAGCACCTCCGGGTGCAAGTAGATAAATAGGGACTGCTTACCAGCGGGAAGGTAAACGGTGTTCCGTGTGCTGTGCTGGCTCGCCAGATGCAGCTTGTCATGCTGGCCACGTGACCCGGAAGTGTCTGCGGACAGCGCTGGCTCCCGGCCTATAGAGTGAGATGAGCGCACAACCCTAGAGTCTGGCAAGACTGGCCCGTACGGGCAGGGGTACCTTTACCTTTACCTATAGTGACATCCCAAAGGAATCTTTGACCCTCTAGATTGGACTGCAATTCCCATCACCTCCAGGCAGCGTGGCCAACAATCAGAGATGAGGGGAGTGTAGTCCAACCAGATCCCCATCACTGGGATAGGGATATGTGCCCCTATGTAGCTGCTGGAGCCTCTTTCAACCACACTATCAGTCCCTAGAGGTTTGGGTCCCAGAGCATAAGCAGACAGCCTTCACTCAAGTTACACTATCAGATCCTGTTGATGTGTGCATTTGAACATATGCAAAAAGCCTCCCCTGATTTATCTTCTACCGGTCCATATCAATGTGCACCTCTTACCATATATACATAATCTTTCCACCATGAGTTGTTCTAGCATTGCCAGTGGAGAGCATCCCAGACCCTGTAATTTCAGGGCCCAAAGCTGATAACTTGGGTAGCCTCTGGTGATGTCAGGTGGTTTCTCCTGTGTTGTCCTGGAGATGGAGGTTAAGGGGGGGGGGTTGAGAAGGAGGGCAGATGCATCAGTGCCTATGCCATAATTTGTAGCTAGCTCCTGCCAAGCTGCAGTTTGCAAGATGCATGTGCCATCATATAATATATGCACTCTCACCCACCTCGAGATTCAAGACCTCCACATGCTACCTGGATGGGCCCTGGCAAACGTAGGGACTTCAGACCTAGAGTTATGACAAACATTAGTTGCCCATTACCAGTGCTCACATTGCTCAGGTGTCTAAAGATAAGGGCCTTCTCTGTGGTGGCTCCTTTCTATGGAATGCCTCCCCTCCCCCACCATACAACTGGCAATGACCCTCCCTCCAGAACTTTGTTTGTGGTGGATCCAAACACACCTCAGGCATCTATAGGACATTGGTTGTTAATTTACTTTGAAGGATGAAGCTGCTCTATATTTTTGAAGACCATGTGTTTTTATCTCTGTGAATATTTATGGCTGTTTGGAATTTGAGGTATTTATGGCTCAGTATGTCATTCTGCTTCTACACCATTCTGCTTGTAATCAAGGATTACAAATAAAGGGATGGGGAACCTGTGCCCCCCCCCCAAGAAGTTGTGGGAATCCAAGTCTCATTAGTCTCAGCCAACATGGCCAAGGGCTAGAGATGGTGGGATTTGTACCTCAAAAAGATGCTGAGACTGTGTATCTCCATAAACATTGTGTTTTGTTTACAGATTTATGGTATTTTTTAATGCAGGAAACACCCATAGAATCATAAGGAACTGAAAGCATGGTATAATTATTATGCACTCAGCTAGGATTCGTTCCTGTGCTGCATAACCAGAGTTAAATAATCTGTAAGACAAAATCCTTAGTTTCCCTTGAAGTCTGTGGCAAAAAAAAATCCTCATTAGCTTTGGTAGCATGGTAATGATGATAGTTATACTGTAAGATTAACACATACTCCTCTTGCAGTGTCAGGGTATAAGATGCTGGCTATTAAACTTCAGTGCCTCCACCCCTCAAGTCATTCTGCTTATTATCTAATCAAGTTCCTGCTATTAGAAAGTAACAGCAAAACAAAACGACCAATTCTAAGTTGGTTCAACCCATTACAAAGATTTGCTATTAGATCCACATTTTGCAACTGTAATAGGTGAAATAATCAAGTCTTGTGATGTCAAAAGTACTATCCCAAAACCTTTAATGCTCTTAGATTTGTGTAGCAAATTCACAATACACTAGGTACACAAAAAATGGTATTCTGCAGCTTCATTCTGGGAAATGCAGATTAGTTCAGATATATTGCTTTTAAACTTGCCAGAGAATGAAGGGATTTGGTGTTGTTTCCTGGTAAACAGAATATATGTACATTGCAATATAAAAGACCTATACAACAATAAAATAAACTCTGACAGATATAGCTATATCTGAAATATTCACACAACTTTCATTTCTTATGGTACAACAAAGGTGATTTGCTTTATTTTGCCCTTTTAATCTACTTTTTGCATGTGGTATGTTTTTGTTTTGATCAAAACTAGGTATTAAAGTTTTAAAAGTCCAAGGTTATCAATTTGAAAAGCACTCACATTTCAATGGACTTGATATCGTTACATTAATAGCATTCAGACTTCCCATGCAGGTGAATTTTGAAGATGTTTTAAATGTTTAATGGCATCATATCTTGAGTGACAGAGACAAAAGGTGTGGTATGGAAATTGTCTTTATGGCAGTGGAATACTGGTTACAAGTCAAGTTGTATTTGCTGCAAGTCAAGAAATAAAAGCATATAAATCAGAATTACAAATATAATGAAAAAAGAGAGATAGAAAATGAAACAAATTCCTTTAATAATGGGATGAAAGCAGGAAAGTTGCTGAACATATGTATTATGCACACATTGGGGCGGGTGGGGGGAATACATGGTTCTCAATAGCTGGCCTAGAATATTAACACATTTCAAAACATTTGCTGGAAGAAACAGTTTGAAACTTTGAAAAGGTTTTGAATATGTGTCCACAGCTGGTCCCACAAAGAAATAAAAGGAATCAAAGCACAGGCATTAACCAGGTTACTTTACAGGAAGATGGTCTGTATTGCTGAGACCTGGGTGAGCGAGCAGAGAGGAGTTGGTCTCACCAATTCTGCCCACCTGGGTACTCAGCACAGCATCAGGGCAGAATTGAGGGCCAGGAGGGGGTTACTGTGGTCAATAGAAGCTCCCTTTCTCTTACCAGGCTTTCTGCATGGGGATCTAGAGTGTTTGTTCCTGGTGCTGGATAATTGGGACAGATTAGGAATTCTGCTGGTTTAGTGCCTACCTTGCTGCCCAGCAGTCTCCCTGCCTGAGCTGACAGAGCTGGTCTCAGGGGCAGTGTTGAGGCCTTCTGGTTTCTTGGTTCAGGGGGACATCCACGCAAAGGTGACTGGCTCTGGGGCAGCCCAGGACTTCATGGCTCCCATGAGGCTGTCCCAACATTCCATCGGCCTGACACATATCATGGGTCACACTCTGGATCTTGTCTTTTAGATTGGGTGGGAAGAAGGTGATCTGAAAGTGGACATATGGACATCAGCCCCTTGCCATAGTCAGATTACTTCCTGCTGAGATTTAGGCTTTCAGCACTTTTTATCCTCAGCAGAGGCAGTGGACCCATTAGGATGCTTGATGGATCCGAGTGGTTTCCAGCTGGCTCTGGGCGATTTTCCGGTTGATATGAGTGGCACTCCTGGCTGATCTATGCAACATCAGGATGACTTGGGCTGTTAACGCATCTGCACCAGAGTCCCCTCTCCCACTTTGCAGTGTCTGTTGGCTCCTTGATATACCCCAGAGCTTAGGGCAAAGAAACAAGCTGGAAGACATCCTGAAGGCCAGTGGAAGAAAACTTGAGACGAATGCAACTGAACAATGGTGAGTACACATTATTGAGCATGGCAGTGGCAGTGAAGGCATCAGAGAAAGCCGGGGGGGGGGAGAAAAGGGTGTGTGGTGGGGTCAGGCTGCCCTGGGTGTCACCACTGAGGGGGGGTGACAAAATGCTGGGTGGCACACACTGGAGGGCCTGCAGAATGCCTGAGCCATGCATCTCTCCTGAGAGAGACGCAGTGGCTTGAGGATCCGCAGGCTCCGTGGTGCCCAAATGGTCTGCCTGCTGCCTCCTCCCCAGCTGTAGGGCAGCTGAGTGGGAGGTGACAGGCAGACTCCTCGGAGGCCCTGTGGAGCATCCTGCCCCAGCTTGCTCTGCCCCCGTGGGCGACTGGCCCCACCCCTGGGTGCAGGGCATGTGTGCCGCCCCAGGCGCCCCATTCAAATCAAAATCAAATCAAAATCAAATCAAATTTTATTAAACGGTCACAGACCAGATTGGTTCGTACAGCTAGTCAGCGAAACATAACACCAGAAAAAGCAAAGGACAATTTCAATACAGATTAGGCCATAACAACAATTTAAGATTGGACAGCATGAATAAGATTAAGTATTCTGCTGCCTGTATTGCAACCTCATTGTGCTGTCCAGCAGAGCTTTTCTGGGTAGTGTGGGGCCTTTTACAGTCAGGCCTGAAAGAGGTGGTAGAACTGATGATCATAGAATCATAGAATCGTAGAATTGGAAGAGACCACAAGGGCCATCGAGTCCAACCCCCTGCCAAGCAGGAAACACCATCAGAGCACTCCTGACATATGGGTGTCAAGCCTCTGCTTAAAGACCTCCAAAGAAGGAGACTCCACCACACTCCTTGGCAGCAAATTCCACTGTCGAACAGCTCTTACTGTCAGGAAGTTCTTCCTAATGTTTAGGTGGAATCTAGTTTGGATCCATTGCTCCGTGTCCGCTTCTCTGGAGCAGCAGAAAACAACCTTTCTCCCTCCTCTATGTGACATCCTTTTATATATTTGAACATGGCTATCATATCACCCCTTAACCTCCTCTTCTCCAGGCTAAACATGCCCAGCTCTCTTAGCCGTTCCTCATAAAGCATCGTTTCCAGGCCTTTGACCATTTTGGTTGCCCTCCTCTGGACATGTTCCAGTTTGTCAGTGTCCTTCTTGAACTGTGGTGCCCAGAACTGGACACAGTACTCCAGGTGAGGTCTGACCAGAGCAGAATACAGTGGCACTATTACTTCCCTTGATCTGGATGCTATACTCCTATTGATGCAGCCCAGAATTGCATTGGCTTTTTTAGCTGCCGCGTCACACTGTTGGCTCATGTCAAGTTTGTGGTCAACCAAGACTCCTAGATCCTTTTCACATGTACTGCTCTCAAGCCAGGTGTCCCCCATCTTGTATTTGTGCCTCTAATTTTTTTGCCCAAGTGCAATACTTTACATTTCTCCCTGTTAAAATTCATCTTGTTTGTTTTGGCCCAGTTCTCTAATCTGTCAAAGTCATTTTGAAGTGTGATCCTGTCCTCTGGGGTGTTAGCCACCCCTCCCAGTTTGGTGTCATCTGCAAATTTGATCAGGATGCCCTTGAGTCCATCATCCAAGTCGTTGATAAAGATGTTGAATAAGACCGGGCACAAGACAGAACCCTGTGGCACCCTACTAGTCACTCTTCTCCAGGATGAAGAGGAACCATTGATGAGCACCCTTTGGGTTCAGTCAGTCAGCCAGTTACAAATCCACTGAGTGGTAGCATAGTCAAGACCACGTTTTACCAGCTTCTTTACAAGAATATCATGGGGCACCTTGTCAAATGCCTTGCTGAAATCAAGGTAGGCTACATCCACTGCGTTCCCTTCATCTACCAGGGTTGTAATTCTGTCAAAAAACGAGATCAGGTTAGTCTGACATGACTTATTTTTCAGAAATCCATGCTGACTATTGGTGATCACAGCATTCCTTTCTCGGTGCTCACAGACTGTTTGCTTAATGATCTGCTCCAGAATCTTCCCTGGTATTAGCTCACTGTGACTTCTTTACAAAGCATTTTAAGGATTATACTATTTGCATCTTTGATTTTGCTATTATAGCAGTTGAATCTTGAGAGATGTCAAGAGTATTTTCTAGTCCTGTTTGTTGTATGATTTTTAGTTGTTGCAGCTTGAGGAGGTGGACAAGGTGCTTGGATCAGTTTGGGCAACTACCTGCACTCTGGACCCTTGCTCCTATTGGCTGATAAAATCTTGCAGAGAGAAGACAGCTATCTGGGCCAGGGCGGTGATCAGTGCCTCTTTACAATAGGGGGTGGTGCCTACGTTTTTGAAGGGGCCAGTTATAAGACTACTTCTTAGGAAACCACCCATAGATTCTGAGAACCTAAGCCATGACTGGCTAGTTTCCAACCTCCCTTTTGGGGGCAAAATTTCTGAGTTGGTGGCAACTGACCAGATCCAGGTGCTCTTAAAGGAGACTCAAATGGATCTAGAAAATCGATCAGGGTTTGGGTCTGTTTTTGGCACCGAAACTGCCCTGGTTACCTTATGTGATGACCTCTGTTGGGAAATCAGACTAAAAGCCCATCTAGTTCAGCATCTTCTTTACACTGTGGCCAACTAGGTGCTCATGGGAAGCTCATAGACAGGACCTTAGTGCAACTGCAGGCTCCCAATTTGTGATTGCCAGCAACTGGTCTTTAGAAGTACTCTGCCGCCCAATGCTGGATTGCCAAAGCACCACAAAGCACTTCATGTCACCTCCTGGAGATCCCACTTCACCTCTGACAAGTACCAAGCCAATGAAACCCAGAGACAGAGAATGTTTCAAAGTGATATGTTACAGACGCTGTTGTCCTAGCTTTACAGTGTTTATTTCTTACTGTCACCTCAGTTCAAAAACCTAGATATAATTCCATTGAGCAGCTAAAACATGAGCTGCTAAGATTCCAAGTTTTCTGTAGAAAGCCTCCCAACACTCTGTCTATCTGACTGAGCACATTCCCCCAAGATTTTGCTCTCTGGATCTGCACCTGTGACATTCTAGTTTTTCCTCTGCTAAATGGCCATGTTGCGCTTGTGCAGGAAGTTTCTATATATAATGGTCCTTGTGTTTCCAATTGAAATGATTGAATAACTGAGATTAATTTAACAAGCAAATACACTGTCATATTTGATTTGAATGAGGCCAACAAAAAGAAAGCCATCAAACACAGAATAAAAGAAAATTCTACAAGATGTAGACAGCCCAGTTGTATAATTACCATCATATTTAGTAACACACAGCAAATCTGTAATAAAGATCAACAGCTTATGGAATAATTTGGCATCAAAAGCAGAGACCTACAAGCATTATTTGTAAACATGGTTTAAGCCGTTGATAGATAAGGTCTGTCGAGCAGAGGAAATTGAAGTCACCGGGCAAAAAGAAAGATCCCCGAGATAATTATAACAGCCCGAAAAGAAAATGATATGCCAAATTCTCTGAGCTTTCATGCCATTTGTGACACATGCTTCCATCCAGAAATGGCTTATGGGAGATCCCTGAACTAGTCAGAGTAGATAGTGTCAGTCAAACTTCAAATCTCAGAGGAGTTGACTTATGGTAGCATCAGGATGGTTTTGGATGTGAGGAAAATTCACAACCAACTAAAATATAAGAAGAGAGACAAACAGAAAAACCTAAAGAAAGAAAACCCAGCAATCCCAGCCTTCTCTAAGCTAGTAAATTAAGGATTCCCTGCCACATTGGTGAAACGTAGAAGACACAATGTATTTTACTTTAAATAGATAGGAATCAGAAGATGATAGATAGATAGTTGATAGATAGGTAGATAGAGATAGATATAGATAGATAAATAAATAAATAAATAAATAAATAGAGATTATACAGCTGATAGATGATAGATAGATAGATAGATAGGTAGATAGATAGATAAATAGATAGATGATAGACAGATGATAGATAGATAGATAGGTGATAGATAGATAGATATAGAATCTTTTGCAGCCTGAGGGCTGCATTCCTTCCATACATTCTTCTAGGGCAGCCTTTCTCAGCCTGTGGGTCCCCAGATGTTGTTGGACTACAACTCCCATCACCCCTAGCTAGCAAGGCCAGAACTCAGGGATGATGGGACTTGTAGTCCAACAACATCTGGGGACCCGCAGGTTGAGAACAGCTGTTCTAGGGGCTGCATACCAGTGGTAGGCAGGTCCATCATCCAAACTCACAAAAAGCATGATGAGAGTTCAAGGACACATTGCAGCCCAGCTTAAATACTGAAGTAAGGTCCAAATGAGGCCCAGTGAAAGGTGTGGCCTAGAGAGAGGGTACATGGCTGGGGAAGAGTCCCAAGAGCCTTGAGTCCCAACCTCTCAATCATGACTTCTCCCATCCATGGCCTGTCTAGGTCAGTATCCAGTTTCCTACAATGGCCAGCAGATGACTATGGAAACAACAGCAGAAGAACCAGCAATGGTTGTTGTCCATAGGGCAAAAGGCAGGAAGACCAACAGTAAGTTGAGCCAGAGTCAATGACAGAATGAATGAAAAGCAGGAGGGGAAAAAACCTAATTCTGGTTTTGTTCCTTCTCTCTGCTGAGTTCTCCAAGGGCAATGACGAGATGCAGTAGGAAGGAACTGAGAGGCAGGGCCACACCCTGTGCTAGCTGTAACAAAGATGGTAGGCTGAGGGCCAACTGGGGTTGGTGGGGCCATGTCCAGACTTGCCTCTGCTGACAAGAGCACTCTCTCACTCATGTCCCCCAGAAATTGTTATTCAGGGGGGTTCCATTACTACATCACTTGTCTACCAAGTGGTGCTGAAGGCAGCTAACAATAATAATGCAAATGGAACAGAAGAGCAATGATGCAACCTATAAGCAACGATAGTAAAAAAATATTCAATGACATAAAGAAAAACACCCATTTAGGCCCACGATTGTAATATTAATGCTAAGGGCTACAAAAATCTTTTGGATTAGTAAAATTCAGGTTGAATTGTAATTAGCAGTTCCGCCTGCATCCTTGCTCTTTTGCAAATTAAATACTATTTGCCTTAGGAGTGATTCTATATATGCTTGGCATTATGGGATGCAGAAACTTCAGTTTTCAATGGAAAAGTATACTGGGCCAACTTCTGAATAACATGCTAAATATTCTGAAATATCTACATGCTATATTTTATTGGTACAAAGTTCATTTTGCAAAATTCAAAATGCTGCATTCTTGACACGCTAATGTCTCAGGGAAGCACAGCTGGAAATTGTTCGATTTACTTAATGCAGAGAAATAGCTATGATCTGCATTTATAGGAAACATGACTTTTTATTTATCTGGCACATTTGTAAAAATGGGTACTTTTAGCATAGTTAATGTCTGGTTCTTAAGCAATTGATGATAATTCTCAACCCCTTACTAAATCATGCAAAATGAAAGATTCCTGTAGAGACGCCGTTCATTGCATCCTAGTAGACTGTGCCCATCTGTCAGTAAGGATATTTGATGAATCTGAACATAGAAAATTCCTGGTTGAAATGACCCATCTGTACATCTCTACACTTTGCTATTTTCCAAGTTTGTTCCCATCTCCACAATTGTGACACAGTTCAGTATCAAAATAAGCATTTAAACACAGTGTGTGTGTGTGTTTAAAGAGGATTTGCTTTAAAATAAAAAGAAATGAAATCACAGGTGAATCAGAAAGTATACTGGAATAACGGGTACAAATGCTTAAAAAAATGGCATGGGTATGAGAGAGAAAAATTTGCCTATCCTTACGTGCCCTCTTATAAAAATAAGACTGGGGTGTGTGTGGATATAATATATATTTGCATTTTCTGTTAAATTTAACATAAGCTGCACTGAGAAGTGCCCCCTTCTTGAAAACCATAAAAACTCCAAGAAGCCTTAATACCATAATATTAGTATGAAAGCAAAAAGACATAAGTATCTGTAAGCCATAGATTAAAAGAGCCAGGCTATTTTAATAAGGAGCGATACAATGTAATGCCAATATGAGACAGCAAGATTACAAATTTCCTCAATTAGTCACACAGCCAAACCATGAATGCAAATAATGTGTATCACTGCTGCTGGTTAAGGAACAAATCAGGAAATTAGGTCAGACCAAAGCAACATACAGGTAAATCTAAACGTAGGGAGATGATGGATTAATCCAAAAGTCTTGATCTTAGAGCACCAGTGAATGTTTTTACAGAGGCACAAACACTTTACAGATAAACTCTTAAACAGCACCCTTTATCAAGCAAAGTCTCGGATAGACTTTTCCCACCTGGAACGGCTATCAGCAATATCTACTCAGCGCCTTCTAGGATTTAACTTCCCCTCAGGGAATCAAAACCGGGTTGCCCTGCCTAGCTAACCCAATGAAGATAGTCTAGCCTTGTCTGCTTACAGACAATCACTCTTTCTAAGTGAGAGCCAATTTCACTATTTTCCCACTGAAAGATACTCCCTATCTGAGCCCATCTGATTCTCAAAGACCCCGTCTGCCCACCCAGACAAAAAACCCCATTTGACCATTGAACTGTTAACAGCTAACCTAAATTCCACTCCCTCTCTGCTGATTGGCTAATGGACTGTCAGGGAACTGGAGGCAGAGAGGGAGGAAAGCATGGGAGGTTATCGGGAGAAATCCCCTTTGATTAGCAGCTTCTCGTTCTCAGAGGAAAGGGAGGACGAAGGGGGGGTCAGAGGGAAGTGATTTGGAGAGGGAGGAGGGACTTCCGAGAGCAAGTGCCTCTCGTCACAGAGGAAGGAGGCCGGTAGGGCTGAGACAGTGGCTATGCTGGTCCCACCCCAAACGGAAGGATGCTAGTCGGAACAATGATCTCCTGCAATGATTTTGCAAAGTTTTTTGCAGATAAAGTAACTCAGATTCGGGAAGAGGTAGACGCCACCGTGGGAGCAGGGCCGGGGCGGGAGAGTGCTAGAGTCCTGTCTAGTCAAATTGCATGGGATCAATTCCAATCTGTTACCTCCGAGGATGTGGACAGGCTGCTTGGACGAGTGAAACCAACCACCTGTCTCCTTGATCCTTGCCCATCCTGGCTTATAAAAGCTAGCCGGGTAGGACTGGGCGATGGGCTTTGTGGGGTCGTGAATGCTTCCCTCCGTGAGGGAGCCTTCCCAGACCCGCTGAAAGAGGCAGTTATCAAACCACTTCTTAAAAAAACATCTTTAGATGCGGCCACGATGGCCAACTATCGCCCAGTCTCAAATCTTCCATTCTTGGGCAAGGTGATTGAGCGAGTGGTTGCTGAACAACTCCAGGCACGCCTGGAAGAAGCGGACCATTTGGATCCCTTCCAGTCGGGATTCAGGCCTCATCATGGGACTGAAACTGCCTTGGTCGCACTGGTTGATGATCTCCGGCGGGCTAGGGACAAAGGTGAGAGCTGTTTCCTAGTTCTGCTGGATCTCTCAGCGGCGTTTGATACCATCGACCATAACATCCTTCTGGACCGTCTTGAGGGGCTGGGAGCTGGGGGCACTGTCATACAGTGGTTCCGCTCCTTCCTCCTGGGCCGTGTTCAGAAAGTGGGGGGGGGGATGAGTGTTCAGACCCCTGGGCTCTCACTTGTGGGGTGCCTCAGGGTTCTGTCCCCTTCCCCATGCTTTTCAACATCTACATGCAGCCGCTGGGAGAGATCATCAGGGGGTTTGGGCTGGGTGTTCATCAGTATGCAGATGATACCCAGCTCTACCTCTCTTTCAAATCAGAACCAGTGAAGGCGGTGACGGTCCTGTGTGAGTGTCTGGAGGCAGTTGGAGGATGGATGGCGGCTAACAGATTGAGATTGAATCCTGACAAGACAGAAGTACTGTTTCTGGGGGACAGGAGGCGGGCAGGTGTGGAGGACTCCCTGGTCCTGAATGGGGTACCTGTGCCCCTGAAGGACCAGGTGCGCAGCCTGGGAGTCATTTTGGACTCACAGCTGTCCATGGAGGCACAGGTTAAATCCGTGTCCAGGGCAGCTGTGTACCAGCTCCATCTGGTACGCAGGCTGAGACCCTATCTGCCTGTGGACTGCCTCGCCAGAGTGGTGCATGCTCTGGTTATCTCCCACTTGGACTACTGCAATGCACTCTACATGGGGCTACCTTTGAAGGTGACCCAGAAACTACAACTAATCCAGAACGCAGCAGCCAGACTGGTGACAGGGAGCGGCCGCCGAGACCATATAACACCGGTCTTGAAAGACCTACATTGGCTCCCAGTACGTTTCCGAGCACAATTCAAAGTGTTGGTGCTGACCTTTAAAGCCCTAAACGGCCTCGGTCCAGTATACCTGAAGGAGCGTCTCCACCCCCATTGTTCTACCCGGACACTGAGGTCCAGCACCGAGGGCCTTCTGGCGGTTCCCTCACTGCGAGAAGCCAAGTTACAGGGAACCAGGCAGAGGGCCTTCTCGGTAGTGGCGCCCTCCCTGTGGAATGCCCTCCCACCAGATGTCAAAGAGAACAACAACTACCAGACTTTTAGAAGACATCTGAAGGCAGCCCTGTTTAGGGATGCTTTTAATGTTTGATGTATCATAGTATTTTAATATTCTTTTGGAAGCCGCCCAGAGTGGCTGGGGAGGCCTAGCCAGATGGGCGGGGTATAAATAATAAATTATTATTATTATTATTAATATTATTATTATTATTATTATTATTATAACAACTTTCCAGGATGATCGGGTCGCTTGTTTGAACTGCTTGTAAATATGTCGAGAAGCAATAAAGAACTGTAATATATAGCTGCTTTCCCGGACTGTTATCTCCACTGAGCGCCCACAACTCAAAGTTGCTGGCAGTTCTGACATGGACTCACCAGCTCTTACTGATTGCTGGGTCCATCTCACTCTCAGGATTGTGGGTGCCCACCGCCACAACGTGGATGTGCAACGTCACACACACATGCCTGAATGTAGTGTGTGGCATCACATGAACTATGTGCAGGTTTGCATTGTGGTGGTGGCTCCTCTTCCTCCTTCTCTCCATAGCCAGAGATGCACCCTTTTCCGCAGGGAAGGGGCTTGGACTCGGAGGCAGAGACACTCTGCCTCCATGTCCAAGTCCCCCCTTCCAGAAAAGGGTGGCTCACTGGCTGGCTGCCACTATTGCCTGCCAGCTTTTCTCATTGACTTTGTGGGGTGTCTAGCCCCCACAATTATATTATTGTGGGTGTACAGGCACCCACAGCTCCCTGGAGTTGGCTCCTATGGCTGGGTTACTAGGAAGCAGATCAAGGGCCTATCCTATCACCTAGCTGGTGTACCAGTCTAACCTGATAAAAGGCACTCCAAAAAATCATGTTCACCTGTGTCTTGACAAAGATGATTCCAAGAAACATGTGCTATGAAATGCACCCTCTTCTGAAATGCAAGAGGCCTCAGCCGCATTGACATTCTACTCTCTTTTAAAAATGCACCTGTTTATAGAGTCATTTGCTTGATCTCTTGATCTGAATCTCCACTTTAATTTTCTTTCTTGTCTTGTAAACCATTTAGAAGCCTATTTTGGCAATAACAGGTGTGTAAATTAATAATTTTAAAATAAATTGGAAGAAGAACGCAATGCAATGCACAGTCATGGCTAATGCTCAATAAGATTGCAAGGAGAGAACATAAGAATGCAAGAAGAGCCCGGCTGAATTAGGCTAGTGGCCCATCTAGTCCAGCATCCTGTTTTCACAGTCATAGAATCATAGGAATCGGGTCCTCGCTTAAAGAGGGCACGTGTTGCGGTGAGCAACCAAACCCTGTGTTGTGGGTGGGTAAGATTGGATAGCCACAACACCCAACTGGCAGGTCCCTTGATGCAGGGTTTAATCAGACCAATGGGACGCAAGCTAAACAGAGCAAGGGACCTATATATACCTATGCACGTGACCCAGAGCTTCCTCTTTCAGCGCATGCATCGGGACACCCGCCCGCCTCTCCTTACTTTTAGGGATTTTGCGCTTGACCTTGCTATGATGTCATGTGTCATCTGTCATTGGGACAGGGGCAGAGCAGGAATTTTCCCCACTTGGCTGATTGGCTGTGCCATTTGGGTTTCGCCTGCCGCATAGCAAATCAATACAACTTGTAAGGTTGCGGATAGGTTCTGGTGCAGGTGATAGGGATGGGGGAACGCTCTCGCCATCCCTATGTGAAGAGTATTCCATTAAAGGAATCCAGGGACTTGGTGGCTTGGTCAACCCCTGAGAGGGGGTTGTGCCCAAGCCTAAGTCCAGGGGGGCATTTGGGTGGTGGAGATAGCCTGTTCCCAGCTTTCCACTTATCCAGGTATTCACCCTTGGCTGACCTATGCTGGTGCCCTGGGTCAGCACTACCTGCAACGGTGCAGGGAGCTAGTCAAATCAGAGCCTCTGCAACCACTCACTTGCTGTAATCAATAATCAATCAATCAATCTTTATTACGGTCCAGAGACCCAACAAATCATTACAAAGCAATGCACAATTCAAACAGCCTACCTCCAGGTTAAACAAGATTTTGTTCAGACTTAAAGATAGGGATCATTGGTCTTGCAACCACTGATAAAACTTCACCACTGCTCATGTTCTAGTGTTTGTCCAGTCTTTGTCTCTGATTTTCCCAGGAAAGGTACCAGCAAGGGTAATATAAGCTCGGCCCTGGCTTGCTCATATTTCGCACAGTGCAGCAAAATATGTTTTATAGAATCAATGTCTTGAGCACACGAGCAAAGTCTGTCCTGGTAGGGAACTCCTCTCAACCTGCCATCCAACACTGCAGAAGGAAAGACGTTTAGTCTGGCTTTGGAGAATAACCTCCGATAATTTGGTACTGTCAGGTTTTTATTGTAAGGTGTTAACTTAAAGACATGCCCATTTTGTACTCCTACTGCCAGCAGACTACAGATTGCATGTGATTGAGATCGCAAGTCACTGTGTGTATTATCTCATAATCTTTGCTTTAATGTCTTTAGGGCGCCTTCATAACCCAGGTAATAAAGTTGGGGGGGGGGTGACAGATCAATAGAGGTGGCTTTTCTAGCCATGGTTTTCTGCCATTTGCTGACAAACTCCTCATTGGTCAGGTGTTGGTACAAGCCCTTCCCTAGATCAAACACTGAAATCCTGAGCCAATGTTTTAGGGCAGCCCACCATACTTTAGTTGAAATTGGGCATTCACCAATTTATGTATGGAGTTGGGGACACAGTTGGGTACCTGCAGCAGAGATCGTAGAAATTTTGCCTGAAAGCCATCTAGCTTTGGCAGGTCCCCATTATGCAAGGCATTTGCAGCGTACAGGAGTTGGGAAATGGGTTTTGCGTTGAAAACCCTTAAGGCTGCTGGAACATATTTGCCGCCCTTTGTGAAAAAGAATCTGAGTATGGCTTGTTTTGTAATCTCTGCCTTTTGAAGGGAGGTTTGCTAGTGGTGCTTCCAAGATCCTGTATGATGGAATGTGAGCCCTAGATAACTGAAGTATTTAATCTGTTCAAGGTTATGGCCATCCAGTAATCAATAAAGTTGTGGCCTAAATTCTGCCAAAAACCAAACCAAAATTTGAGTCTTGTCTGAATTTATGTAAGGGGGAGGTTTAAAGGTCTGAACACGCAACCATAGAATTGTAGGTGACCCTGAAGGTCATCTAATCCAACTCCCTGCAATGCAGAAATCAGTGGCTGTCAGGGAGAGGCAAACGGGAAAAGATGAAAGGACAGAAACCAGCAGTTATAGAGAGCCTAAAGAGATTATCAGCAGCGTGTCGTCTGACAGTCAGTCTGACGTAGAGGGGGAGGAGGATGAGCCTGGGACAAGTCATGCTGTACATAGAGGAAATAAGGGGAGGAGTTTTCGCAGACTTGCATGCTGGGTGAAAAAAAGGAGGAAGTAACATTAGAGGGAGCAACTGCGCACAAGGGGAAGGAGGTTAATGGAAACGCTGGAGATGTAGTTTGAACTTTGTCAAATAAATCAATTGTTTGGAACTGGCTGGGAGCCCGGAGTCTTATCTATGGCCAGCTGGACAGCACTAAGCCTCTGACAGTGGCCAACCAGATACCTGGGGGAAACCTGCAAGCAGGACATGCACGCAAGAGCATTCTTCCCTCCTGTGTTTTTCAGAAACTGGTATTCAGAAACATTCCTGCCTTCAGATGACAGAGCACAGTGATCGTGGCTAGTAGCCATCAATAGCCTTGTCCTCCATGAATTTGCTCAATCCTCTTTTAAAGGCCTCCAAGCTGGTGGAAGGAAGAATATCAGAGAATGTCTGAAAGGCCAGGAGTGGAAAGAAGAGATATGGGAGTCATCGGAGTGGAAGTGGTATCTGGAGCCCTAGAAAACAGAAGAAATTCCAAAGAGAGGAAAGAAAAAGAATGCACAGAAAAAAATTATGGTAGGCCAATGACCAAATTCATTGGGTTTAACACGAATAATCATTTTATTGGAAGCCCTGTTTGCCAGTACAACATGACTATTTGTTTCTTTAATGCCCCCATACTGAAAAAAACAAAGGTTTGAAGGAGGAATTTTTTTTTTTTTTGGTGCTGACACAATGCCATCAGAAGGTGTAGTTTGTTCCTATCCATAATTCAGAGCTCCCCACAGAGATGGCCAAAGCTGGCTGTTCAAATATATTGGAAGTGCCATAGCCTGAAGCACCAGCCACAATGCATTATTGAAAGCTTGCAGTGGCAGCAATACACCCCAGAGAGCACATGTATTCTTTGTCTTTCCACAATGGGGGAGTTTAAACGGCATATTCTTCAAAGTGGACACCCTACTTTTTAGAACTTTCGAAAAGAGATGGAAATGTGTGTGTGTGTGTGTGTGTGTGTGTGTGTGTGTGACATGCACATCCCCTCCTCTTACACACACACACACACACACACACACTTATCATATGAAGTGCTCCCAGTCAGGGTTCCAAACAACCCTACCCTATTCCAAAGTATTCCGTTTCATCACTCACTTCATGTTTTCCTCCACCCTCCTTGAAGAATCAGTCAACATTCTGTGTCGATTCCACATAAGAACATAAAGAGGTAAGAAAAGTCCTGCCAGATCAGACCAAAGGGCTATCTTTTCGTACATCCTGTTCACAGAGTGACCAGCCAGGTGCCTACTGAAAACCTTCCTGCAGGATCCAAACGCAATAGGCACTCTCTGCACCTGTGCTCATAAACAACAGCCATTCAGAGGCACACTGTCTCTGAGAACAGAAGGTAGTACATCGCCATCATGACTAGTAGCCACAGATGGCCTTATCCAGAGTGAATTTGACTAACTCCCCTTCAAAACCATTCATGCCATTAGCCATGACTACAACTTAATGGCAGTAGATTCCATAGTTCAACTATGCACTGCATGAAAAAAGCACTTCCATTTGTCTACCCTAAATCTCCCAATTGCAAAACAGAGAAAAGTGCCTCTCTATACACTTTTTCCACATGCATAATTTTATACACTCCATCTGACCATACAGGTTCCTTCCTTCCTTCCTTCCTTCCTTCTTTTCTTTTCTTTTCTTTTCTTTTCTTTTCTTTTCTTTTCTTTTCTTTTCTTTTCTTTTCTTTTCTTTTCTTTTCTTTTGAAATTCACACTTATCTGAATTTTTCAATGCAGTTCTCTAATCAAACTGAGGGTAGCCAATGGGTCTTAAACCCTCCATGAATTAGGGACTTCCCCTGCATGCAAAGACAGGCTCTGGTTGATTGAGCGGACAAGACCAATGGTGGGTCCAACAGAAAAGAAGGCAGTTTTGGCATGTGCTGTAGAGGGAAATGAGCAGCAAGTGGGGCTCATTAACTTGGGAAGGTAGCCCAACTTGGAGAAAGAAAACGCTGATACTAAACCTACATTGCCTTGTGGGATATCTTTGGGAGAAGCAAAGGCTAAGGAGTAAAGCCTACACAAATATAGAGTGGAATCCTAAGATGGTTGGTTGGTGTCTTGTAAGTCTCCTTCCAGCAACTACTGCAGCCAGTTGTCTGGGCAGCTCAGGATCTCCATACATGCTGCCCAGGCTTGCATCCTGAGGAGACCACTTTGGTGCTGCTAATGCAGTGGTTGACTTCGCCCCTGGAGGCATGGTTCATTGTTTCTTGAGACAGGTGGATGCCAACAATAAGATACTCTAGTTACTGTATTTCAGCTTTAGGGTAGGAGAGTTATGGCATTTGTAGAAAACTATCAAAAATGTATTATTTATTATTAAATTTGCCTGGCATTCTTCCATAACAGCTCTGAATAAGCATATCAATATTTTATGTTGTTAGGATTCAAATATGCTATTGAACAAGACGTTAACACATAAGTACCAACCAGGTTTATACATTTGTTCAAAATTCACTGCAATTAAAAGGTTGCTATGGGATTAATCATCAATACTTAAAAAGAAAAAGAAAAGAAAAAACTCCATAGTGATGAAGGTCCAATGTTAATTAAAAAGCTGAAATGTTTTCAATGCTAAGACAGGAAATCACTTGGAAGGCAGCAGTAGGAAGTAAATGCAGTCCAGTCATTTCTGGATTATAACAAGACACAATCAGGTTGTACCCACAGTTCTGCTAACCTTGACTCCAGGTGTGTTTCCTGTAATAAGAACAGAGGTCAGAAAGTCTTGTCAACCAGCTTACCGCCATGGGCATTGCAGTTGTTCTCTTGCAAGTTGCTGTAAATCAAAGTTAATTTTGACTGTGAGGAAGAGCGTGTGCACAGAAATAAAAAAAGAAGAAGGAATCAATAAGACGTATTCTTTGGAAAAAAAATTGGCACCTGGACTGACACAGATGTATATCAAGCTAAGTTCATGAGGCAGTGTCAGACTTTTGGAGCAATGTGGTTGATCGAGAGGCATCAACACAATTCAGTCCTGGTTATTAGCTGTAAAACGCTAATGGCTTGGGTTCATGGTAGGGATAGGAATATTAGGCTGGCTTTCAGTTTTCCATATTTCCAATCTTAAGTTTCATTCTCTAAATTTCCAGCCTGCGATATACTTTTTTTTCTAAAAATTAAAAACAAATCATCATTAAAACTAATCAGCATTTTAGTGCAAAGTTGTCCTAATATATACATTGTTGTATGTGATTTCACCTACTATAGACATATTTTGCAAACCAATTTCACCAGTGCACTTTTGTATGCTTTTGCACTAACATATATACATTTTGGCACATTACCTGGCTAGAGAACTGCTGAATGATCTTTGAATTTTCCTCTCAGTTGGGAACTCTCAGGAGTGAAGGGGAATCAGTATGTGTAGTGGACATTGGCCCAGGGGCAGCACATGCAACTCTACCCACCTGCATGATATGTCTTGCTCAGCTGACTGTGACTCTTTAAAGCCTCAGGCACGGTCCTTTTCCCAGTCCTACAGCTTGGGAGCATTCTAACCAGAAAGGGGCTAGTTCACAGCCACTATTCTAACTTCCTAGTGGGTAGCTGCTGCTTACCAGGAGGGAGAGGGGCAATGAGACAGGGAGGTCAACACAGTGTCCTTCTCTTGGCAAGCAGCAGTGAGACACTACTGGAAAGCAAGCATACAGTGGTACCTCAGGTTACAGATGCTTCAGGTTACAGATGCTTCAGGTTACAGACTCTGCTAACCCTCGGGTTAAGAACTTTGCTTCAGGATGAGAACAGAAATCATGCGTGAGCGGTGCAGTGGCAGCTGGAGGCCCCATTAGCTAATGTGGTACCTCAGGTTAAGAACAGTTTCAGGTTAAGAATGGACCTCCGGAACGAATTAACTTCTTAACCCGAGGTACCACTATATTGTGTCTGCCACACTCAGTCTCTACTTTTAACTGAAGCTACCTGGCATTAAACCTGCAGCTTTCTGAACACAAGGCTCCTGTTTTGCCAATGAACAATGGTATCTTCCCAATCCAGCAGAAAAAGTCACTGCAGAATGTCAAGGTAGTACAACAAAGTACCGTTAAGAAAACTAAGATTTCTCTTTTATGGCACACAAATTACAAGCAAAACAAGAGTGTTCACATGATGCAATAATTTTAAAATTATGGTGTTAGCTGAGCATTACCTTTGTTTACCAGACTATTCTGTTCCAAAGAGCAGGCTTGCAGGAGTTCTCAAAAACAGAATCGGCACCACTCTTTAGTCTGTGCAGCTTTACTGCCACTCATCCAAATAGGCTTTGCTTTTCCAATTCAAGCATGAAATTACTCATTAGGCTGTTGATGAAGAAGGAGTCCACCAAAAACACAGAGACGGGGAAAGAAAAGCAGGGGGGAAGCCCCACAAAACCACTTTAGCTGCTTCCACAATTATAAGATGCAGAACAACACCATAAATGGGTGACATAAGGTTTAAAATGAGAGCCTGAGCAATGGTAATTGCCTCTTGCATTAAGAAGAGAGGGAGGAGGAAGAAGACAGGAGAGACACTGTTGTGGCAAAATCCACACTATGGTTGCTTGTCCTCCATGGTGGCTGGTGCCCATTGAGACTGGTAGGGCAGAAGGCAGGGAGACCAACAATAGGTGGATTCAGAGCCAATGACAGGCAGAGCCAACTCATTTTGCCCACATCCTCCTCCCTGCTAAGGACAACACTTGAGTCTGAGGAGGAGGAAGCTGGCAGGCAATGCCTACACTGCTCATACTGCAGAAGGTCAAAGCTGAATAAGTTTGCAGTTTCCAGAACTCAAGATTAAAGACAACAGATCCCTTCATGTGCTATTCATTTAACATGATAAAGTGTGTAGTAAAGGCATATAATATCATACACTGCCCTCAGTGGCTTCTTCCAGCCCTGGACAAAGATGTATGCAGCATGACTGGTTCCCCCACTCAGAGTGCTTGGGAGCTTGCTTCTGGAAGGAGACATGAGGGCTCTAACAGAGTTCTAGAGTCCCCTTGTCTCCTTCTCAAAGCTTAGTTAGCATGTTTCCGGCTTTGGGAAGGAGAAATGAGACCTCTAGGATCCTGCCAGATTCTCGCACATCCTTTCAAAGCCTGGTGCCTCACTTAGCCGGCTTTGGGAAAGCAGCATGAACATGCCCTCTAACATTCATCAGATGAAAATAGGGGCATTTTTCACTTTCCCCCCAACTGACCTTCCTCAGCAACCCCCATTTTTTGCTCCCCACCCCTCAGAGCATATCCTATCAGAAGAGGGGCACCACTACACCAATGGGACACAGCACACAAGCCCACCACTGATTTTATTTTATTTTTTCCTTGGTAGATTTACAAAAGGAAAAAAAAAACATGCACCAATAAATGAATTTTAGAAAGGGGCAAGATTAGACACACACACACACAAAGTATTTCTTAATTTTTTTTAAAAAAATCAAGACTCATTGCACTCTGCTCTCCCTTTCTTCCTACGCAGGGAGGCCCTGCCTTCTGCCTGCCCCCTGGAGCTGGCGTGTCACGTGGGGCTGGGCCTCAGCTGCTGCAGCCCCACCTCATCTTCACACACTATTCAGCAGCAGCTACAAGCTGCTCAACAGAGGACCATGGAGTCGCAGTGGGATGCTCCCTGGCAGCCCCAGCTGCTGCCGCCACTCAGGACAAATGCTGGCTCCTCCTCCTCCCTGAGCTCAGTGCTGATGGTGCTGACAGGGAAAATAGGGACATTCCAGGATCAAATCAGAAGCTGAGATGGTTTCATAATCCCAGAAATATCCCTGGAAAATCAAGACATTTGGAGGGTATGCACAAGGGCTGTGGGAGGGGGCAATTAATTTTGGCCTTGCACAGGATGCCATATTACCAAGGTCTGCCACTGACCTAGTTCCACTATCCACACATTTCAATGGATGTCTGGGGTGAGGAAGCGCTGCAGCTCAGTGGCAGAAGGTCCCAGGTTTAATCCCTCTGATCTCAAGGTAGACCTGAGTGAGGGTCTTGCTTGAAATCCTGGAGAGGGGTCAATATGGAGTTAAATGGACCAATGGCCTGACTTGGTATAAGACAATTTTCTATGAAGCTTGTTGGCCTCGACTTTGGTAGGCTTCCCCACATCCTGGAACACTGTGGGTGGTATTTAGCTAATTTTTGTTTAGACCCTGAGTAAAACTTAGTTGAATACCACTCTATATATGGTAATCCGGGCTACCAAATTCAGAGAAGGCTTCATCAGGTAAGAAGTATGACTGTCTATGAGGCTGCTTGCAGACTACTTAAGACCTGTGAGGAATTTACTAAAACATAGGGTAGTGGAATATTATTATTTATTTATTTTAAAAAATAATACGGGGGTGGGAGAAGCAGCAGGCTTTTTTGGGCAGAATGGGCCAGAGAAATCTAGCACAGCTATAGAAGAGATCTTCTCCCACACTCTTAGCCAAACACAATTAGAATATTGATGAGATGTGGCAGGCAGCATCTACAGATGTCTGGATTAGTTTAAGAAACATGTTAAACTCAACTGTTCATAATAAACTTAAACAGACGCTCTGAACCCAGAGATCAGGAGTGTGAGCAAGAGCAGTAAAGTTTATCTCAATCAAGTTTCATGTCCTTTTTGAAAACATGTGCATGAACGCTGCACAGAGCTGTCACAACTGAGACTACAAAAGTAATGGGAAATGTACACACTGTGTGCATTTCAATGACCTTTGCTGTTTGCTGCCATAAATTTTTGATCAACGATGAGAATTGAACTGGCACAACTTATTGACCACAAGAAACACAAACATTTCAGAAACACTCACAATTTTGGGCCGTATCTCTTCTTTTGATTTGCTTGTGAAACAAAAGCGTTATAACCATCATCATAGCTCGGTTGGCTATAAGAGACTACTTTCTGTGTTATATATTTTTATTTTACATTTAGCTCAACCTGCCCCCTCCACTTCAAAAAAAGTGACTTATAAAAAAGCAATTCCAAATTTAAAATGATGGGAAACACAGAAATGGGACGTGCTAAGAAAAGTAACAGTCAAAACATAGACCCTGAAGTAGCCAGTGGCATAGCTAACATCCAGCTCATCATCAGGTCAGTGGGGGATAAGGGGGATGAGTCTCATCATTAACCATGCTGCCAATCTCAGAAATTCAAATGCAGCTCCATCAGCCAGTATTGCAAACACACAGACTCCTCCAGACCAAACTCCTCCACCAGCCCTGCCCTCAAATACCTGGTAAAAAGCAGAACAGGCAGGGTTCCAGGTTTGTTGGCAGAGGCAGCAGCCAACAAAGCCCTCCTAAACACACAGACTCCTCCATAATCTATTAAGTGTCCCACAAGCACCACATACAGTGAAAAGCAGACCCTCCATCCTGTCATTGTAGCCTTGACTCTCCTAGTATTACTTCACCCAGACTTATGCTTGGTTTACAAAATTAGCTTGATGTTGTTGGAAATACATAGGAAATGGGAAGCTTTTATACTATGTTGCATTGGTCCATCTAGCTCAGCACAGTTCATATTGACTGGCGGTGGCTCTCTGGGGTTTGAGACAGGGAGTCTCTCCTGGAGATGCCAGGGACTGACCTTCTCCATGCAAAGCAGATGTTCTACCACTGAGCTATGTATACTGATGTTCCCAAAGGGCAATAGCTCAGGGAAGGGTCAGATAGACGGACCAAAGGTTTGATATTATAAGGCAACTTCCTATGTTATCAAGTGAACGTCACAGCTGAGATGGGATTTGAACACAGGTTGTCCTTATCCCCGTATGACAACGTAAAGCATTGCCAACACACCCTGAGAGATGACTCAACACACCTGATTGAAGGGAAAGTTTATACTTATTTAAATACAATAGATCAGAGGACCTGCTAATAAGCCAAATCGGTAAGTGAGGGAGGGTGGGGTTGAATCCATTTGTAAGAAAGGAAAATTCCTCCACCTTGATGGCTCCCTAGCAAAAGATGCTCCCTCCTTGCTAAGTGAGTTTTTGGTATGTCAACCCAACATGAGCACCCAGGCCCTGCAGTCCAGTGTTCACCAAGATGCATATCAGGTCCTAAGGCACTCCAAGCACCCACAGGCTGTGGGTGATGGCTCAGTTACAGCCCCCTAACCCAACAATGCCTTAGGGTGCCAGTGACATAAAGTCTTCCCTGATCTTTCCTGCCTGCACTGAATGTGAAACAAACCAAATTGATGCAACAATTTCCCTTTAAGTAGGCAAAATATCAGAGTCACATGAAATGGTCAGGGGCTCTCCCCAAAATCCTATTTGATTCCATAAATGGCATCAAGCCCACACCTACACTACAGGGGGGGGGGGAGGTTGCTGCAGCTGCAACTGAGGGAAGAGAAGAGGTGGAGCAGCCACATAACCTAGCAGGATCACCTCATCCAGTTGAGCACTCCTGCCCACATGGTCTGCTGCCCTTCTCCCACAGGAAGAGACCAACTTGAGTCTCTCCCAAGACAGAGGGAGTAAGGCAATTTTGCCCTCTCTGAAGGTAGGTAGGAACATCATTATACCAAACTGACTTTCCATAAAATAATGTGCTTTGAGCACCAAGTATTAAATGCAACAGTATTAGTAACTGAGAAATACCGGGGAAAGGTTTCTTGTTTGTTTTTAAAGCAAAAGTCACACTAGGACTATTTGCCTTTGTTCCACAAATTCATTTCAGTTCAATTTTTTTGGTACTTGTACTACTTTACAGCTACAGTTAGGGTAAGTTGAAAGATTGAAAGTATCATGATATTCTGAACTTTGGGATATTAGCACAAAGGGGCTTTAAAGGAGCACTGAGCAAAAGCATGGGGCAGCTATTTCATCAAGAAAATAAGTCTGTGTGCTTGATGAAAAAATGTATCTGGGAATGATTTTAAAAGCCTCTTAAAAGAAACTTTGCTTTTTTTAAGATGGAACTCACTGGCACATTTGCCAGACATACGGTAATCCAAATGGGATTCTCACATCAATATGTGAGTTCCCCCTGTCATTCAACACCAACCTCCGACAAGCACCCACTAATCTAATCTAATGCAATGCTAGGCAGCACTTATAGGGGGTTAATTTGTATGGTTTCGTGTGACCCTACCTATAATAGCTAATTTCTGCACATTAGCTTGGCTACCCTGCTCAACCTCATCTCCGAAGCTGTCAGATTTAAAAATTACAAATGCACTGAACTGTACAAAAAATAATTTTGATAGCTGGCAAAACTATGCACAACAGTATGGCTGGCTTGGGATTGTTGCTTAGCAAGGTAGAGTATTTCTTTCTGCAGATTGGTTTTAATTCATTTGTTTGCTTCTTGGACATTGGGCAGATCCAGATGGATCAGAAATGTGAAATGGCTGAGCAAAGGTGGACATTCAGAGGTAGCAAAAATTTGCCTTGAGGCTGTTGTGTGTGTTAGGTGACTCCTTAAGGTACAGAGCATAAGAAGAGTCCAAGGTGCATCTAGCCCAGCATCCTGAATCCTACAGAAGCCAACCAGATGCCTCCAGAAGCCCACTAGTAAAGGGGTAAAGGGGACCCCTGACCATTAGGTCCAGTTGTGACCGACTCTGGGGTTGCGGCGCTCATCTCACTTTATTGGCTGAGGGAGCCAGCATACAGCTTCCAGGTCATGTGGCCAGCATGACTAAGCCACTTCTGGCAAACCAGAGCAGCGACGGAAACACCGTTTACCTTCCAGCCGGAGCGGTACCTATTTATCTACTTGCACTTTGAGGTGCTTTCAAACTGCTAGGTTGGCAGAAGCAGGGACCGAGCAACGGGAGCTCACCCCGTCGTGGGGATTCGAACTGCCAACCTTCCGATTGGCAAGTCCTAGGCTCTGTGGTTTAACCCACAGCACCACCCGCGTCCCTTCCAGAAGCCCACTAGGAGGGCACAAAAGGCAGCAGCCTTCCTCTACAGTTGCTCATCGAATAGTGTGTGTTTGTCGGTATACTGTCTCTGAACATGGATGTTTCATAGACATCCTGGCCCACAGACATTGATAGAATTCTCCTCCATGAGTTTGTTGAGTCCCATTATAAAGTTGCTTAAGCTAGAGGCCAGCACCACATCTGTGGCAACTAATTGCAAAAAAATATTGGGTTGTGGAGCAATGGGTCAGTGTGTCTGGCTATTAACCAGAAGATTGGTGGTTTGAGCCCACAGCTGTGGGAAGGATTCCTGCATTGCAGGAGTTCAACCAGAGGACCCTTCCATCCCTCCCAGATATACAATTCTGATTGGATCCAACTAAGGATATACTCAGAGTAGACCCATTAAAATCAATGGGGTTAAATTTTCCAGGTCCACTGATATTAATTGGTATATTCTGAGTGGGAATTAGTTGGATACAGCTCTGTGTGTGCATGTGTGTGCAGAAGTACAATTGTCTTGTCTGCCCTGAATTTTACCACTGATCAATTACGTTGGATGACTTGCAAGTACTAATACTCTGAGACATGGAGAAAACATTGTTTGCATGTAGTTTCCCGACAGGCATTATGTTCTGTACTCTGCACAATGGTCCTTTTGTTACTCTAAGGATAAACAAAGACCTACAGCACAGATGGGCGCCCCAGCCGATTGATGTTTGTTCTGATTCAGTGGTAAACAGTGTGTTTTCCCAGGAAAAGCAGTGGGTTAAAAAACCCCTCATACCTGGGTGTCACAAACCTGTGCCTAGAAATCACAACATGAATGGAAATATGGATGAGCCCTACTCAGGACTATTCATGGAACTCAGGATTGTGTGACACAATAATATGGACTTCCTGAATATCCATCATTGCAGGTTGTTTTTTTTTTCAGAGTTCAGAAGATTAAACAAATTCACTCCTTTATCAAACCATCAAAATATAAAATATCTGCAAAACCTCAAAATGGTATCTTTAATATTTTATTCCTACCCAGCTCCAACAACCCAATCCATTTTGCACATGAAACACCTCTCATTGGCCTGGTCAGAGTTACTCAATCCTGATTTTATGTATCTTGAAAGAATGGGTTTCTAAAGACCTTAATTTGTATTAATGCCCTCTTCTAAAACTTTTGACAGAACTCCATTCATAATGAAATGATCGGAAGGTAATTATTTCACTTTCTTCTTCTCCAGGAATTATGGGAATTATTTATATACTCAATCTTAATATCATAGCTTCATTGCCTAATAGGAAAAATCCACAGGATATGAATCACTGGAGAAAGAATTAAAAATCTTTCCTGTTTTAATTTTTTTTTTTAAAGAAAAAAGTTAAAAAGATTTTCTAATGGTGTAAAATCCACAGTGCTGCAGGCACAACTTGCAAATCAGAGCTACCTCTCTGTAACTCCATGCTACCAGTTAATGCTCCTGGTCCCTTTGTCGGAAAAAGCTATAAACTGCAGTGCTGTAATGATTAGTTAATGAAATAGTGGAGTGATAATGAGGCTATAAGAAATGTAAGTTAAATTATTAATTTGAAAAGGTAACCACAAAAAGTAATGGAAGTTGGAAGATGCACACACCTTTTTTTTCTGCCAAAGTGCGGTCAAAAGACGTAAACTAGGTGGTAGCTCAGCCCCTTGCCTTCAGCCCCTGGTCATGTTCTAATGGAACTCCTGACATTACAAATGCATTCATTTGACAGTTGTTCCCCTCTCATAAAATAATGGGTCATGCACAAAGCTTATTACAAATTGCACAGAAGCTGTAAAAGCCATAAAAATTTCAACTGACATTTACGACGCAGAAGTAGCTTGAGGATGTTGATACATATTGATAAGAGTCTAGAGTGTGACATTTGGAAAGTTTACTCCTAATTCATTTGCAGAGCATGCAATATATATTGTCTAACACGCAGTCCTGTCATGCCACTGTCTTACAACATATACACCTGTTTACAAAAAAAGAAAAAAAGAAAAGGTATCTCCTCTGTTTTCCCCAACCTTCACGCTCAAGCAATTTTCTTTTCCTCTGTGGAAAACAGTCCTCTTTATAATCACAGAAGAATTAACCCAGTGATACTAACATATGGTTCCTTCTCAAATCAAGTAACGGCTGAGCAGAAATAGCCTCCCAAATTTGTCCACCCTGTTTGTGTCTGGCAAAATTGAAGGAGTGATTTTGTTAAATAATTCTTCAGGGAGTCAGTAAAATTCTCCAACATTGTTTTCCAGCCCTCGTCTAGCATGCATTGACTTCTCCCCAAACCTGTTGGGTTGTACCCTATGAAAGTATACTCAGAGTAGACCTGTTGTTATTAATGTATGTAACTTACACTAGTTATGTTCCATAACTTGAAAAGACCTACTTTGAGTAGTACTAGCATTGGATATAACCCAAAGTCTGCTAGAAAGTCTCATAACTTTGTGCTTTAAGGCAATGCCATTTGGGAATGAACTTGGCCACAAGAGGAAGCCATTCAGGCATATACTTGTGTTGCTTATCAACCACACATGCCTACAACTGACTTGCTGAACCCTCAGCCACCCCCACCCTTCAACCCCCACAGCTTCTTCCATTGAAAAACCAACAACAACAACCTGCTACCTGCACCCCGTTGTCAAATCCAATTCACACAAAACTTCTCCCTTCCCATCCCTTAACTGATCACACCCATGGCCATTCCATATGTTTTGGCATCTAAGGCTAACCACAAAATGGTGCCCACCCTCCCCACCAAGGAAGAAGGGCTGAATGAAAACCTACTTCAGAAACAGAGAGAAAAATAAAGGTCTACATTGGGATCTGCCACTCCAGTGGATCCTGCCGCCTGAGGCCATCACCTCAGCTTGCTCCATGGATGGGTCACCCAGATCACACCAGTCCAAAGCTTTTGCTGCCACTCACAGAGGAGAAGGGAATGCAGAGGATAAAGTATTTCTCCCATTACTTAATGCCACTGTCAGAAGGAAGTGGATGGTGGTGCAGGGTAAAATACTTTCTCTTCTTGATTCTCCTTCCCATTGCAAGTGACAGTGGGTTCGGGCAAGTTATGTTGGGATGGGGGAGTTCTGGGGGGTGGCAGCAACAATGAGATGTGGCCCTCACTCAGCAGGGCCACCTGTTCATTCAGAGTTTGGGCTTCACTGTTGTGTGTGCATGCCAGCAGGTAGGCAAGTTGCAGTGACAACACAAGGAACATGGGGAGACCCACCGGGCCACCTACCTGCCCACTCCCTTGTTAGTTCTTCCTGTCATGCTGCCTGACAACTTCCTTTGCTCACTCACTCTACCTGGTGTCATCACACTGTATTTTGCATGGCCACTAACAGGCAGCCACACAAATTGCAGCATGACGACACTTTACATTGTTATGTATATAGGAAGAAGGAATCCTGCACATGAGCAAAAGCTGGAGCACCTTCAAAGCACTCATATAACAAGCACCCCAGGTTATCAGAATCCTTATGCACTTACTGGGTGCAGTTTGCCTTACAGTCACTGGTTTGGGGAAGGATTATGGAGCACCAACACTCAAACCAGACAGCCCATCCATGTGTAAATTGTCCCAGTGCTATCGAGAGTAAAGGAATTCTCACTAATTCTCTGGTCCTAGTCTCCTGGCACTGTCATAGTTCTATAGTTCTCTGATTGTTAAAATATTAATGTATTCCATACATGCCACTGCAAGATATTGTAGCAAGTGTAAATAAGACCTTTCCAACACAAAGTGTAACATTTATTTGAAAAGAAAGATGTTTGCATGAACATCATTGAAAAATTATTCCGCTTTTAAATTGCAAAGGATCTATATATAGATATATAGATATATCTGGGATTAAAAAGAGTGTGAGTAATTCTGTGCATTTCCCCCCCTTTAAACAAAGATGACAACTTCAAAAGGAGATATTTTTATCTGTCACAGATGAAGCTATGGCAATTACAATAGGTCCCATTGTATCAATCCTTTTGCTGGTTTATGGCTTGCAATTCCTCCAGGAAATGTCACAAATCCACAGGATGTCCTTGAGCTTCAGAGTTTGCATTTCAACCTTTGATTTGGCTGATGAAAAACACACATATAAGTAAGTGCATTTACCCATTTGGTTCCTTAGCAACTCTCTCTTTGCAAAACACTATTAACAAATTCAGAATTTAGTCTTATAGGCCCTGGTGGGTAAAGTCATCATGAGCAAGCTTTTCAATTCCTTTAGGACATTATCAAAAAGACAGATTCCTAGATGCTAGGATCATTTTAAAGCACCCCCAATACTTATTTATCTGGATAGCTCAATCGGTAGAGCGTGAGACTCTTAATCTCAAGGTCATAGGTTCAAGCCCCAAGTTGGGCAAAAGATTCTTGCATTGCAGAGGATTGAACTAGATGACCCTAGTAAAGGTAAAGGGACCCCTGACCATTAGGTCCAGTCATGACCGACTCTGAGGTTGCAGCACTCATCTCGCTTTATTGGCCGAGGGAGCTGGTGTACAGCTTCCGGGTCATGTGGCCAGCATGACTAAGCTGCTTCTGGCAAACCAGAGCAGCGCACGGAAACACCATTTACCTTCCTGCCGGAGTGGTACCTATTTATCTACTTGCACTTTGACGTGCTTTTCAACTGCTAAGTTGGCAGGAGCAGGGACCGAGCAATGGGAGCTCACCCCGTCACAGGGATTCAAACCGCCGACCTTATGATCAGCAAGTCCTAAGCTCTGTGGTTTAACCCACAGCGCCACCCGCATCCCTATGACCCTAGTGGTCCCTTCCAATTCTATTATTCTATTATTCTAACAACCTGAGCACATTATCATATTTTTAGTGATCCTGCCACAAACTCATTATAGTGTGTAATGGACTGGGTAGAGGATTGTCTTGGTATCTCACTCACATGAGGGTCTGGGAGCACCAACTCCTTATGACCCCAAGAAGAGTTCTGCTGGATCAAACCAAAGACTCATATAGTACAGCAACCTGTTCTTGCAATGGCTGACCAGATGTCCCCAAGAGAAGTCTGCAAGCAGCTCACCCAACTTCAGATTCCCAGAAAATGCTATTCATAGTAGGAATGTCAGAGGAATCTGTTGAAAATTGACTGTCAAGTGACTTCCATACAAATGGACTTCCATCTGCTCATTCAACCACCATATTGGCACAGATTCTGTCTGTGAAGGCATTTCACCTTGGTTTGCTCTAAGATAGCCTCTGCAGTATCCTCCAGGTGTTGTTGGACCACAACTCCTACCAAACAAGTGTGGTCAGTGGTTGGGAATGACAGGAGTTGTAGTCCAGCAACATCTTTAGAGTACCACGTTGGCTACCATCTGCTCTAGAACATTCTTTCATTTTTTTAAAAAAATATTTTTATTAAGATTTTACGGGGACTTCCGGGATAGCGCGAACGGGTAATGGCGGACTCCCTCTGAGCTCCGGAGGGAGTCGGCTCCGCTAAGGACGGGTCTTGCCGTGCCGGCGACACGGGGACCCTTAGAAACCGCAGGCGCGGAAGCCTGCGGACATGGTGACTCGGTGGGCACCTTAAGCGCCCTCCCTGACCCGCGAAGAGCCTTTTTAAAGGCTACGGAGTGGACCGGAGAGTGGCGTGGTGCTGAGAGTCGATCGCTGCCTTGGCGGAGCGAAGCCGCGAGCCATGACCGGAGAGCGCTGTCTTTCTTCTTAAAATTTGGACTGAAAATGTAACCCGTGAGTAAAAGGAAATTTCGGCACTAAAAGTTTCTTATTTACGAATTCGAGTATGATCGGGGGGACGTGTTAAAAAGGAAGTCCGCACTCCCCCTCCCCACCAAAAGATTTAAAGCAAAGAGATAGCACCAGGTCGGAAAGACTTTGGTGCTTAAACGGAGAACTTTCACAAACTGAATTAAGAAGTAATTTGAGCAGGAGTGGAAGAAAGAGGAATTCCGGGGGTTTTGCTTTTTAAGTTGACCCCCCCAGACCCGGGTAGCGCCCAGTGTGGGAGCCCGAGAAACAGAATAAGGAGTTTGACAGCTGTCAAAAAGAGCTGTCAAACGACTAGCCGAAACGTGGAACTGTGTTATAACTGCTTTTCTGGATTAAATGCTACATTGAAACTGAATTGATTGAACTGATTGGAAACAAAATAATTCTTAACAACAAAGTAACTGACTGTTGGGTGAGATTCATGATGGAGATCCCTCTGGAGGGAACTGATGACATTGCAATGGCTGCTGAAGGAAAATTACTGGCAGAGATACAAAAAATGTTTTGTCTGGTGGGAACCTTGCAAAAACAGAACACAATTATGACTGAACAGTTGATGACCTTCAGTTTTAAACTTAACGACTCTGTCAATGGAACTAAACAAGTGGAAAAAAAATTTGCAGCTGCAGAAGGAGAGATAATCCTATGGGGGGAAGGAGAAAAAGAAAGAGTTCAACAAGAATGCAAACAGAAACCTGTAACTTTTGGGAATCAAAGAAATAAGGAGGATGACTATGGGATTGCAGATCTGCAGGGCCAGAGGAAGAGAGAAGCCCCTGGAATAATCAGAATATTGAATCAACAAAGAATGAACAAGTTCAATGGGGACTTCTTTCTGGGGCTGGACTTTGGGAGATTTGTTGTCTTTGGTCAAAAACTGTCTTTGTTTGATTTGGAAGAAAGAAAATATGAGGAGCTGCTGACAGAACTTCATGGAGAAGGGAAGACCAACAAAGAGGACTATAAACAAAATCGGCGGAGAGAGGCTAACTGGGGCCTGAAGGCCTCGGATGTCAGAAATCCAGGCTAAAACTGTTGTTTATCTATTTGGGTAGGGGCAAAGCGGGGGCAGGGGGGAGGGGAATTTGGGGTGGTAAAAACCTGGGATTTGGAACTGAAATATTATGATTTTAGATTTAATATTAAAAAAAAAAAGAAAAAAAAAAAGGATGAATTTGTGGGAGAGAAATTACGCCGACCTTGGAGAATAGATCCAATATGGGAAAGGGAACATGTAAAATTATGATAAGTTAAAAAGGGGGAAAAGATAAATTGGAAGGAAAGAATTGAATAATTTTTAAGAGACCTAATAAATAATTTGCTGAGCTATGTAGTGAAAATGGAAGGTGGGCAGGGGAGTGCGGGGAAGTCATTGAAAGAAGGAGATGAAAATTTGGTTGTGTTTTGTTTTGTTTTGTGTTTGTTTTACTTTTGTTTTGATTTTTTTTTATGTAAGTTTGTTTTGTCTTTAAAATTGAAAATTGAATAAAAATTATTAAAAAAAAAAAAAAATAAGATTTTACAACAGGTTTTAACGTAATCAAAAATTCAAATGACATTTCACATTTTCAATTAGCTCCCCCCCGCGACTCCCCCCTACTTCCCTTTCTTGTTTATAGTGTGTTTATTTCTTCTGCCTATAATTTTATATACCTTATATACTAAAAGTAAAATTATACCTTATCAATCTATTCTAACATTTTTACCTCCTATTTATATATTCTATTTATATTTGTCCACTGTAAATGTGATACTCGAATCCTGTAAGTGAGTTCATTTCCATGCATTGTTTCTGTATATACGTCATAAAAGGTTCTCAATCTTTTTTGAAGTCATTGTTGTTCTTATCTTTAAGTCTCTCAGTTAGCTTCACCATTTTAGCACATTCCATCAACTTTTCTTGCCATTGTTCTTTTGTTGGTATTTCATTGCTTTTCCATCTTTGAGCTTGTAAAATTCTGGCCGCTGTTGTCTCATACATAAATAGATTATTCTTGTCTCCTGGTAAATCTTGACCTACAATACCTAATAAAAACACTTCTGGACTTTTAACAATGGTTATCTTGAACATTTTTTTCATTTCATTATGAATCATATCCCAGTAATTTCTAATTATTTTACAATTCCACCACATATGAAAAAAGGTACCTTCCTTTTCTTCATATTTCCAGCACTTGTTGGAACTTGTTCTATACATTTTTGCCATTTTCACCAGTGTAATATACCATCTGTACATCATTTTCATATAATTATCTTTCAGCAATATATAATTCGTAAAATTTAAATTACTTTCCCTTAACTTTTTCCCAATCTTCAATTTGTATATTATGTCTTGTGCCCATTTAATCATTACTGATTTCACCTCCTCATCTTTTGTCTCCCATTCTAACAATAAGCTATAAGTTTTCTTTAATAATTTACTATTTTCTTCTATTATTTCTATTTGGAATCTAGATACGGTATAACTAAATCCTTTCTTATTATCTTCCTTGAAAATCTCATTTAGTTGTCGATGTTGCAGCCAATCATAGACCAAGTCTTTTATTTCATCATAATATTTTTAAGTCTTAATTTCTCTTCTTTTTCTATCACTAAATCTCTATATATCAGCCATTTTGCTTTCATATTTATTCTTTTGGTTGACATTGCCACTGTTGGGGCCACCCACCAGGGTGTTTTTTGCTCTAATAGATCTTTATATATTTATAACATTTTCTTTTTTTAACATGCACACACTGATTATGTGGAATGCCTAGAAGTTGTTTCTCTGTACTGACGTGGAAGGAAGAGAAGCCCCTCTTTCTGCCTAGGACAAACTTTTAAAAACAGTTTCAAAAACAATCACATTGAGAGAAAATGCTTTTAAAAGGACAAAACATGAGTATTTAATTTCTATTTAAATGCAAACTTTTAAATAGCACCCCCCAATTTTTAAATGCAGATGGGTGGCATGGAATGTAGATATTGAATGGAATGGACTGGTGCACAGACTGTTATTTGTCCATACCTATAAAAATCCATTCTTGAGCTGAAATATTTTCCAGAAGATGAGAGGTGGTGGGTGGAAGCCACTGCAGAAAATCTCACACACATATGTCTTGGTCTTAAGAGGGGTTTAACATGGGGATTCATGCATAATGTTCAAAATATGTTGGGATGCAATCATTCCAAACTACAAGAAAGAATAAGCCTAATGAATCTGAAATATGTTTTGATTAGTATCCTAATTGCAAGATGGTGAGCTCCCAGAAGGTCTTATATACTATATTGAGCTATCCTAACCTTTAATTGCTTCCTAGAATTAATTCGTCTCAGAACTCTTTTAAAAATTAAAATATATAGTTTTTAAGGTGCCTTCAGGTGTTATTTATCACCACGTGACTCTGACAGTCGAAGAGTTGTGTGTGTGTATTCATATTCCCAGGATGCCACTAACAAGCTTCTGAATACCTGACATTGCATTGTTCCTCAAATTGGTACGACCTTTACGTCTCCCAACTAAGTGAGAGGAATGCATATTTTGACAACTACATTACATGCATGTCTTGAAGAGAAAGCATTTTAAAATGTTTGATACATTGAGTCTCCCCCACCTACCCTCAGCAATTATATGACATTTTATTAACGCTGAAAGTTCTTAAAAGGACTTTTGTCAGCTGCAAGTTGGGGACTGTGGGTGGTGGTTGTGCAGTGGGGAAGGGAGACTCCTGAAACTTCTACTCACTTTTTGTGACGCTACTGACTTTTTAGGTCCTCCTGGTGCTTGCTGCCACAGTTAACACCTGTCTTCTTCAAAAAAAGATCCTTCTTCCAAAAAAGACACTAGAATACGCACCTGCCCTCACTCAGATTTTGCTTCAGAACAATGAAAATGAAAAACAAAGTGGACTTCCGGGTTGGCGCCTCCAACAATGGTGGAATTCCTCTGATTGGGAGGAATTTGCTCCGTGGAAATCAGGGTCTGGCCGCCACGGCGAAGGCGGAGACCCACTAAAAATCACAGGCTGGAGAAGCCTGTGAACGTGGGATTCGGCTGGCACCTTTTGCGCCTCCCCTACTCGCAGGGAGACCCAGTTTCGGGGATCCGGAGCGACGTGGGGTGAGCGGCGCGGTGCTTCGAATTGACTGCTTCTTTCACGGAGTGAAGCCGCACTGCTGTTGCCGGAGAGCGCTGACTTTTTCCTGTGGACAATTTGATCCTAAACAACTACCCGTGAGTAGAACGGAAAATTGGATTTTTAAATGTCTTAATTTGGCACCGAAACGGGGAGGTTTCAAACAGGAAGTCCACCTTCCCCTTTTGTAAATAGATTGAAGCAAAGAGCTTGCAAGCTAAAGTCTTGGAAAGTCCTCTGTAAAGGATTAAACTTCCATCGGCTAAAATCATTAAACCCCCCTTGGAAGCAGGAGAAGAGGGGGGGGGGAATTTTGGATCGCGTAAGCCTGTAGGAGAGAGTGAAGAAAGTTAAGTTACCACCGCTCTGAACCTGGAAACGGGCTGCTAGTAAGACTGACTGTGAATAAAACGTTTGTTGACAGCTAGTTAAATAAGAGAAATACATTGTTTCCATTGTCTCCTTCCGCGTTTAAAAAGGAGTAAAAGTAACTGAAAATTGAAACTAATTTTATTGTTTGAACTGTGCTTAAAAGGATTGATACAAATAGAAATTGTTTCCCTCTAGAGGGAGCCTTTGAAACTGTTACAAGAGTTGAGTTGGTGGAATCTCCAGCTGCAAGATAAAAAAACCGTGAGAACCAGGGATTTCTATTTTCTATAGAACCAGAGGGAACATTGCTCAAACACTTGGGGTTACTTTGCCTTCTGTAGCAACAGCTTTTAATATTTTATTTTCTTTTTGCCATGTTGGGCGGACATTACAGGGCTGCAGTGGTTGCCATCATGGTAAACATCCTCTCCCTTCCTGTAATGGTGCACATTTGTCCCAATATAACATTTTTTGTTTAACATTACACATTTTCGCTAATATATGCACTTCTATGGATACTTTACCCTAGTTAGTGTATGCAGTTTTCTGCAGATTATTTGGATGGAGAACTGCCTTGCAAAAGCCGGAGATGTGCAAATATCAAAGAATTGCTGGGTGTCCTGTTTTTACATTGTTTAGGGAGCAATGCAAACAAATATAGTGTCTCTGTATAGAAGTAGCTTTTTTATTTTAAAAAAATGCTATTATGACCCATAGGATTCATGAAATGATCCACCCCACTCTAATATTTCTTCTTCTTGGCCAAGACATTTAAAGACTAACTAATGATGTGAAGGAATTTAGCATTATTCTCCTACAGTCAAACTTCTGTTGTTGAACGTTATCCGTTCCGGAAGCCCATTCAGCTTCAAAAATGTTTGAAAACTGAGGCGTGGCTTCCGATTGGTTGCAGGACCTTCCTACACTCAAGCGGAAGCCACATCAGATGTTCAGCTTCCGGAAAACGTACACAAACTGGAGCATTTACTTCCAGGTTTCCAGCATTTGTGAGCTGAAACGTTGCAAAACGGAGCCGTTCAGAAACCGTGGTTTGACTGTACACCAAATAGGAACTCATACAAAATCCCTGCCCCCCCCAAAAAAATTCCCACTTTGCTAATTGTTTCAATTCAAAAGCTTTAGAGAGATTAGGAGGTAGTTCTTTCTCTGCTCAAGGAGGCCCCAGGGAGTCCTCTTTGCACAGCCTGCCAAAGCCATAGGAAATTGTTTGCGGTAATTTTAGAATATTTACTGCTGTTGCTACTGCAGATGAGACTGAAATGTAGAATTTTTTTCTCTCTCTAAAGTTGGTACCCAGAAGGAAATGAAGGACAGGCCTGAACTAATTCCTTGAGCATTTAGCTAATTTAAGGGGGCAGAGGAAAATAGCCCAAGGTCACTTTAAAAGATAGCATTAGAGATCTGAAGCCAAAGGTTTCTCAGGTTAGTTGGAGCCATTAGGATATGACCACAAGTGACTTTGGCAGATATATGGTAATGCTTCTCACTTAGTTAACAAATTGTTGTTGTTTTTTGTCAGTGAAAATGCAGTTATGGAAAGTGTTATTTGGATTGGGGCCACAGTACTGTGCGGGGAGGAAACCTATTTTCATTGCTGAAAGAAACTTACATTTGGGGACAAAATAGCAGCTCCTGGAAGAAGAAAAACATAACAGGAGAAATGACTTATTGGGTAGAATTAATAATTCCTTTCCAGTGTTGTGAACTCCATCCAAATCTCTCCTCCTCCCCCCCCCCCGGGGAATTCAGATGAAAATGGGAACAAAAATTGCTGGTGTTCACTTATTCATCCCAGGTCTGTGATGGAAATCAATCCAGCAAATATGATTGCTGTTGTTGCTTTCTGTTTTCAAAGACTATGTTTTAAAACTCATTTGTATTGCATTTTCATTGTGCTGAAGTCAATGGGGTAGAATAACATAATGAGAATCTAATTAGCTTTGGAAATTGCACAGTTTTGCCGTGGTGGACAGCAAGATGAATAACAGCTTTTTGCAGAAAATGAACTGCAGCGGAACGGAAACAATGCTGTATGGGACAAATGCAGGTAGGATTGGTGAATGGTGCCTTCCTATATCTTTGCTCCCTCATACCTCTTTATTTTCTTTTTCAAAAGAGTGGGGCTCATATCTGTTGATTTCACATCTAATTCCCCTCAGCATGTGTTGCCTCCACCATTTGTCCTAGACTTGAGTATCTGTGGGAATTTCTCTCATGATTTCTGGAGACTATCCAGAAGAGGACGATGGGGTAGGGAGGCTGCACAAGGAAGCATGCTTGAACCCTGGATAAGACCTTTTCTCAGGCTTCAACACTCACCCCATAACAAGACTCACTTGATACCCTCCACTTTTTCTGGCATCCCCATAATTTTTCATCTTATTATGCAATTCAGACATTTTTGACAGGTGATGAAATGTAGGTTTTTATTTTGTTATCCTTACATTGTTATATTCTTTTGTGCTCTTTCACATATTGTATGTAGAAAAAGCTATGTACTGAGGGGTTGCTTTTATTGCTTAAGGAAGGGGGTGTGGAGATGAAGGGACTGCAGAGGCTAGAATCATTTCTAAATGACCAGAGCAGTGTTAGCAACACTACATCCAGTGCCATAAATTACCAGAGTTTGTATGTTGCAAGTACTTAGATTGGAGTCCTCCAAGAAGTGTATAGATTTTATAGGCAGTAGTAATGGAGATTAAGTAGCTCTCCCCTTGCAACTGACTGCGTATTGAATCAGTTCCCCAGCATTTACTATTGGTAGGTTTTATGCTGATTTATTATAGAAACACGCTAAATAAATAAATAAAGGTCCACCAACAATAGCAACCATGCTATGGAATACCTTCTCACCCTCTGAAATATCCATCCTTGGGTAATTCATCCTTGGGTAATTCATGAGGTAGAGACCATAATGACCTTTCAGAAACTCTTCATAATATTATACTGTTAAAGATATGAGATAACAGTGTCTATTAGTGAGTAGCAGAAATTAATAAATCGTAGGATTTTAACTGGGATATGAAGAGAAAATACAATCTGCATAGGAATTACTGGGCTAGCTATGCAAAATGACCTGGCTGAGCTAGGGTCAATAAGAAACAATACCTGTCCATTGAGGTCCATTAGCAGTGCAAGAGAAATGGGTCGTCCCCCTCCCCCCCAGTGTGAACAGAGACAGGAGATTTGGAAGGTTGCCTGTGCAACTGGGTATGATGTCACAGGAAGAGTTTGGGGCTTTCAGCAGGAGACTCAGAATGGCTGAGAAAAGGACAGAACAATTTTGGCTGAAGGCAGGCAGGAAGTGGACTCAAGTGCTGCACTGCTGTGGGGAACAAGTCCCTCTTGAAATGACCATGCTGGAAGATATGTATTCTGTCTATGTAAATATGTGTAATTAAGCCATATTTCTCAAGGCACAGCAGTTGCTGCCATGTCTTAATTCTCATAGGAACCCAGATCCTTGGTGAGTGCCTGGAACCCCCTGGAATCTTACCACAACTTGGCAGAGATTGGGGGCAGCTTCCAACTTTTGTAACAAAAAGTTTACCCAAGCTTCCCTGGGTGCTGACTCTTTATTTTTTTAATTGATTTTGTATTGTGCTTAGTTTTATTTGTGATATACAGTTGTGGTTTTGTCTAGTTTGCTGAGGGTGATCTTATTAAAAGTTGATTGCATTTTTAATCACTGCTGTATTTTTGTTGTAAACCACATAAGCAATTTTTCAAAAAATATATTAAGCAGCATAAGGTTCCTACACATTGTGTTATGCCCTGGATGGGAACTGTAGCTGGCACTCTTTGCCTTGTGTGTTCACTTTTGATTGGCACATGTGAGAAGCTTGCTCCTATGTGATGGACTAAGCAGGTTGGCTCAAGGTCTATGGATATTGGTTGGGGAGCTATCTACTGCAGTACTCATAAGGTGGGTTGACAATTTCTTTCTTTTTTCTTTTTTTAAGATTAGCAAGTACAATAGTCAAAGCAACAAACTAAAGCTCACCATAAAAACTGTCAAGGAGATAAAAATACACTTAGCTGCACTCCTTTGGTGGTTGCTGCCTGTCAGTGTAGACAATACTGAGCTACACTCATTGCCGCATTCTGGTGCCTGTGTGGTGGTTTGTCTGTTTTTACACTCCACATTTCATTGTGCAGGATTGTACTGTCATTACTGCATCTCATTTTGTAGGGGCTGCATTCAAATTCTGTATCTGATCTTGCTGGAGTGGTATTTGCCATACGGTGCTTTATTGTGCTTGGTTCTGGTAGCCAAGGGCATTGCTACCTCCAGTTTGGGTTTTCATGCAATATCAATCTAACCCTCCTCTGCTCTAGCAATAATCAAGACATATTAACAAATCTAAACTGGTTGCTATGCCTGATAACAAGAAGCAGGGTGCAGGTCCCTCCCCTCCATGCACCAGGCAGAGGACTGCCAGTTTAGGACTTAATCACTCACTTTACCATTGACTCAAGGTTTTGTGGCAGACCTTGCATGAGGATGTTGGGTATAGGGCCAGTATGCATACTTCTGGGACGCAGGTGGCGCTGGGGTCTAAACCACTGAGCCTAGGGCTTGCCAATTGGAAGGTCGGCGGTTCAAATCCCCGCGACGGAGTGAGCTCCCGTTGCTCTGTCCCAGCTCCTGCCAACCTAGCAGTTTGAAAGCACATCAAAGTGCAAGTAGATAAATAGGTACTGCTCTGATGGGAAGGTAAATGGTGTTTCCGTGCGCTGCTCTGGTTTCGGTGTTCCATTGCACCAGAAGTGGCTTAGTCATGCTGGCCACATGACCCAGAAAAACTGTCTGTGGACAGTTACTGGCTCCCTTGGCCAGTAAAGCGAGATGAGAACCACAACCCCAGAGTGATCTTAACTGTCAGGGGTCCTTTACCTTTACCTTTTTGATAAGGTTGCTGCCCTGTACCCAGAATTAACCATACAGTAATACCTCCGATTATGAACTTAATTCATTCCAGAGGTCCATTCTTAACCCGAAACTGTTCTTAAGATGAGGCGCGCTTTTGCTAATGGGGCCTCCTGCTGCTTCCGCGCCACCTGCTCACGGTTTCTGCTCACATCCTGGGGCAAAGTTTGCAACTAGGAGCACCTACTTCCAGGTTAGCGGAGCTTAGTACCCAAAGTGTTCATAGGAGGACGGTACGTAACCCGAGGTTCCACTGTAATTTGGTCCCAGCTGCTGGAGAGGCATTGTTGGTGTGATTGCCCTGATCCAGTTGCCATTAATAGAACTAGAAAGAAAGCAAACCGCACAGTTGTGCAAAAGGTGCAACAGTTGAAAGGCTGTGTGATATGTTGCCCTGCCATCACCTTCGACCATCACCTTCAACCAGGAGGCCTTGTTCCGTAATGACAGGGTACACCTTTCCAATGTTGGCAACAATATCTGGTTGAGTGGAATTACAGAGGGCATCGGGGACTGGTTGCAGGTGTGAGGGTGTTGGCAGCAAGCTGTTTGGGTTTGAGTAGCAGTTAGGCACTCCTCATTAAGGATATCCTGTTAAAGGGATCTGGGGGTATGGATCCTGTCTGATGCCTGGATGTGGGCTAGGGTGATGCCACTACCCCAATGGGGACCCCTTGGGGTGCCCCTATTTGATGTAAGTCATAGGGCTCCCCCTATTGGTGGTTTACCATCATATGGATTCTGTGCTGACAGCCAGGAGTCAAGATATAGCCTGACTTCACCCAATGCCTAAGCCAAACCCCTCACATCTGTAACCAATAAAGTTGTGGCCTATTTGAACCCATAAACCTAAATACTCGTGTCTGTGTGTTTATTAATCACTAGGGAACTGCGGATCACAAGGCTTTGGGCCACAGGGTGGCCATGCACCATACTCTACAGATCACAGTTCTCCATTTTGAAGGGCTTATAGAGAACAGCCCTATGTTGGAGGAGTGTCCAATCCAAATCTGATTTAAAAATAAGGAACCATAAATAGGGTTTGAGGCTGTCGATCATCTGTTAGCAACACCTGTTCAGGAGAATGAGTAGGCACACGTCACTATGGTGACATGTATTGGATTTCTATTTAAATTACAGCAATTGTTTCTAATTGTGCATCTGTACATATGAATATGCAAATTTTATCCAAATTGATGCCCTTTGCTTGGGATGGTGGTGGTTGTGATTATGCAAAACTCCCCCCCCCCTTTCACAATGCAAAGCTGGCCACCCTACCATGATCTGCAAAAGAAGCTGCAAAATCCAAGCAGCATTTTTGACTAAGTGTTTGGCCATGTGTATGATTGCACCACTACTCTTTTCCTCCAGTGTTTTACTGAAGTGAACATACCATCTTGCACACTGCTAAAGCATGGCACACAAATAATCTTGGGACAGTCATACATCAAGCCCTACCAAGACTGCTTTTCTACAGTGTTTTACCATGTGAGCTGAAGGCTGTGGCAAATTGTGCATGCACTGTCTTCCGTGAAATTGCAAAATCAGAAATTACAAGAAAAATGGGAGGGTGAGGATTTTCTAATGCACCACCACTTTAGAGCTCCAGAAACAGGAGAGAACTTCAGAAGGAGAATTTTAGAAGCATCCCTGATTGCTGCCCACTAAAAAAGCCAGCATGCTAAACAGTATTAAACCATATGAAGATAAACATCTTCATTAGCAAAATTGCACCATAACACTAATGAAAATATTACAGAACAATTATGAGCCCTTGTTTAATAACCTGCTTAGAAATACAGATGTCCGGGAAATGCACAGTACGGTAGTTTTGAATCCACGAGCCTTGCCTCTCACTGAGGCCCAGAAGATAGAAACACAGAAATCCCAATAGCGTACCTTTCAAAATAAATATTCCTATAAAGATATCTTTGTTTCAGCTCTTGCAGCTCCCCATTTTTATATAGATTTGTTAAATGCAATGCAATTTAACAACCTGTCCCTCCCCTAAGTCCCCATAAAAAATATGGACTAAAACACATATAATTAGAGCAGGAGGAGTTTTATGGTCAAATTTCCTGAGGGCTTATGAAGAGGACTGCAATATTTGTTTGCAGATACTTAATGTCCCCTGGTTTACCCAAGCCTTATGGTAGCAGCATAAAATATGTGTGTGTGCACGCACATGTATCTATGTGTACATATATTAGGGATGCGGAAGAAATTGGATTCAAATCCCATCCCAAATGTACCGAATTTGCACTTTCTGAAATAATAAAAATAATATGTAAAGCATCAAACAGCTTTCGTTCAAAATCAGCACTTCTCTGAATTACGCAGAATGGGTACAGAAGCTACATATATTAGGACAAAGTGTGCGTGAAAAGGAATATATCAGTGAATACAACAGAGGCATACAATATTTTAAGGAAAATTGCTTTGCAAATATATTAAGGCAAAATTACATACAAAATTTGCATATTAGGAGAAATTCACACAAAAATGCTAATGTGTTTTCTTGAGGACTTAAAAAAAGAATCACAAATGAGTGAACACATGAAGACTAGAAAAAGAGAGATCTGTCCACCCCAACTGAGCTGAACAGTAATTCTACCATCTGGATTGGAAGCGTTCATCCATCTCTTACAGAAACCTCAAACTCTCTTCTTATTTCCCCCCATACCTAATAGCAGGTAATCTCAACTTTATACCAAGTGAACTATCTAAAATTGAGCCAATGTAGTGTCGTTGGACTAGAATTATTGGACTAGGATTGGAGAGGCCCAGGTTAAAATCACCACTGACCCATGGTTTACTAGCCTAGTTTGGACATAGTGTGAAACCATAGTTTAGTGAAGTGTTCTTCAGCCTTGGATCCCCAAAAGCTGTTGGACTAAAACTTCTATCACACCTGGCCATTGGGTTTTAATTCCGCCTCCCAACAGTGCCTCAGACTGGTGTTGGGTCAATGGCATTGTGGGAAATCTAGAGTTGCCTGGAGTAACAAAATTTTAAGCAGCTGCCCATGGATGCTTGGAGCTGACGTCAACCCTGCCTTAACATTTTAAATACAGGGATCAGAAATACATGCAAATGTGTGTGTCCCCCTCCCCATTGTGATGTATTTGCATATGGGTTGGGTCATAGGTTTCTCAATACTGCCCCATTCTCTCTCACTGTGCACATTTTTATCTACACTTTTTAAAATGTAAAATACACACTTTGCACCACAAACACTGCATCAATTTATGTAAAACACGTATTTTGGGCCACACATTTAGGTACACCAAAAACACATTGCAAAAATCCACAGAAGTACATAAGCAGACTGGGAGTTGTCTTCCAATCCACAAGCAAGTTTGTGGGTAACAGATGGACCACACGGGCTGGATCTAGACACATCAAAGAAGCATTTCAGTTATACACGTTGCAAATTTTGTATGAGAAATTGGGTTAGCAAAAACGGGACTCCACAGTGCCACCTGGTGTCACAGTGTTAGAATGCATTAGCAATGCATATAAAGTGCTTTTCGTTTGCCAGTGTAGCTGACTCCACATATTCCTTTCCCATCCCTAAATGTGTTTGTCTTCAGTATGCCATAGGGCCTTTGTTTTGGTATAGCAGATAAACAAAACCCATTTTGTCTTAATATGCAACAGGGTGATATATGTAGAAGAAATATATATATACTTAGGAGGAACTTTAGCTAACTTTAAAATGAAAGGAGGAGTAAAAGAGATGACAAGGTGTATTAGCAATTCTCCAGACTGTATCTTTAATGACACAAACAAAGTGCCTAGATGTTTTTCTTTAAAAAAAAAAAAAGGAAGAAAAGACTGCCGGTATGCGGCTGATAAGAAACATCAAACTGAAAGAGAGAATTCTCTCTGCTGGAAGAAAAATAAGTTGGAAGAGAAATGAACACCTGAAATTGATAACACTACAGCATGTAAAAGATGCCAACTTTCCTCCCTCCCTTTTATTAAACAAGAATTTATCTCTCATTGACATCACAAGAACAAAGTTGTAGAAGATGTAGGCATTGGAAATAGTCATGTATCTGTACCTTTGCAGAGCGTTTTCATTAAGAGCTACAAAAACTGGGATATGCTTGTGTATCCCCAACATATTTCAGATGAAATGGGAGGGGGCATACATATTGCACCTCTATTATAGTGCCAACAATCACTGTGTGGCACTTCCTCCTCAATTATTCATTTATTACAGTGCCTGCACACAAATCGTTCATTTACTCTACAACAGTTCTAGAAGGGTTTTTTTTAAAAAAAGAAGAAGATGGCACTTAGATTATTTACCTAAGAATATTTGGGGGAAGGAACACACACAGCTGTCTGATAATGTACAGCCACAATTCAAAGAACACATGAGATGTTGCAGTGTAAAAAGTGGCAGATGGTATACTTCCGTGCATATAAATATTTTTTTTTCCTTTTAACCCTATCAGTATTTATTAACGTTTTAATAATATTTCCAATGTTTTCATGTGTTTTCACAATTCAATATGAGTTGTTTTCACAATTCAATAAGACAGACCACCTTGTTATATATGTATGTTTGTATATATGTGTGTGTGTGTGTGTGTGTGTGTGTGTGTGTGTGTGTGTATGATGCAGGTGGCGATCATCAACCTGAGCAGGTAGCCCATCTAGAGAAAGAGGCTATACTCATTCATGAGAAAAGCTTTGGGAGGAAATATCTGTACCTGCTGCCTTGTGGGACATCTTCAGGAGAAGAAAAGGCAAAGGAGTAAACCAGGCTTCCTCAAACTCGACCCTCCAGATGTTTTGAGACTACAATTCTCATCATCCCATACCTCCTAGCTAGGGGTCATGGGAGTTGTAGGCCAAAAACATTTGGAGGGCCAAGGTTGAGGAAGCCTGGAGAAAACCCTACACAAATCTGGAGTTGAGTCCCAAAGAAGGATGGATGGTGCCTTTTACGCCTCCTTCTGGCCACTCCTGCAGCTAAGCTCACACCAAATATATTGCTCTACTTTACTTTGGACCACACCAGCAAGACTGATGGGGGGGGAGGGTCTTGTTGTCCATAAACACTGCCCAGGCTCACACCCTGGGAAGGTCACTTCAGTGCTGCTAATGCAGCAAAAATACTGTGGGAGGCAGCAGTTACAAATTACTGGTCTCTGAAGCCATAGCAGGTGCTGTGATTCTCCACTGGTTTGATGCCAACAACAACAGCAGCTTATAAATTCAAAAATAAATAAAAATAAATAAACATGCACTACCACAATCAAGATGCACCTACCTCCTGCTGAGACATGTCTCTTCTACTGCAGGGGCTGGTGGGAGTCCTCAGGCCCCTTTATCCAGCCCTTAAGACTCTTCTCTAGACCTGTTTTTCCCAAAAAAGGGCCATATGGCTCCCAGGATATTCCAAGGGGGCCACTGGTAAAAACTGTATAAATGGGTTGGGGGCATGGCACGAATCTAGGAAGCCACAGAAGAAAGTGAGAAGTGAAGAAAACATAGAAGTGACTGATAAAAGAAACATACCTTCTTTTGTACTAAAACTTGCACAAAGAAACAGCACCCCACACACTAACACTGCTGCAGCCACACACCTTGCCCATGACAAACGAGATGCGGACGGCTTGGTGCATGCAGTGATAGAATGTGGAAGTGGGAGGAAGAAGGAAGTGGAATCGATATTGCTGTAGAGTTCGCATGGCACTCCCTCCACTGGGAAGCACAGTCACTTTTCTGTTCCCTCTACTTCTCTGTTTTCTTTTCCCAGTCACTTCTTTGTTTTCTTCACTTATCACTTCCTTCTGTGGCCCCCCAGTATTATGCTGTGCCCCCCCCATTTATGTGATTTTCAGCTGTGGCCCCCTTGGAATATCCTGGCCACCAGTTGGGAAACACTGCCCTAACTTTGCCAGATGTGCCTGGTTACAATGGTGATTCTGGAGATGAGCTAAACCACAAAGAATGAGAGCATTCAGACCCAATCCTAGAATTGTTGCAAAGAATTCCAAGCGCCATCTATTGCAACTCCTCGCCATGGAAGAATCACAGCTAAAGGATCCCTGACAGGTGGCCATCCAACCTCTGTTTAGAGCCCACTGCCTTCCAAGGTAGTCCACTCCACTGTTGAACAGCTCTTACTTTTCTGATGTTGCGTTGGAATCTCCTTTCTTGTAATGTTAATCCATTGATTTGGATCCTACCTTCCAGAGCATCTGAAAACAAGCTTTTGCCATCATCCATGTGTCTGCTCTTCAGATATTTGAAGATGGCTATCATGTCTCATCTTATCCAGGTGATCCTGTGTGTTAACTGTGACAATTCAATTTGGCACAGGACTAAACACTGAGGTATATACAGTGTTGTATTGGGACTGGCTGTCTCAATTTTTGTGACTGCATGGGATTTACAATCTAAACAATTTTCATATAGATTGTTATAACAAAAACAAACTATATGGCACCTGAATGTGAAAATGTCTACTCTTAGCTCTAGGGAAACAGCATTATTTTGACATTCAGATTTCAAAAAACTGTTCAGCAAGCAAGGCATACAAGAAGCTTGTTTATCTCACATAACCAAAAAATAAAATAAAATTGTTTTCTATTCACTTTAATGAATGGCATTTTGCTTTCCTCTCCCCAACTGTGGTATTCAAGGGTTAAGCTGGACTTATTACATTTTCAGTTGATGCTAAATTCTTCATACCTTTAAGAGCACAAAAACCCTTAAAGATAGTATGTGACTAATGGCATTAATGCAAAAGAAAATGAGATGGTTGACAGCACTTTCTCAATCTGCTATTATCGTATGCCAATTTCCATATAGATACAGTTCCAGAATAACAGAACACAAGTGACACTGAAAGTTTGTAGAAAGCTGTAACAAGTAGGAAAGGTATAGTTAGGGGTTCAGGTGTATTTTCAGCTTGGCTTGCTAGCCAAACTAAAAACTGTTGATCGGGACCTGGTTCCTCCGTTTGCCGATTCTTACACAAGGCACGCTTGATGTTTCTCTTCAGAAATAACCCACCTTTCCTGAAAGATTCACCCCTCTGAGGTAAGGAGTTTCAGCAGGCCAAGCAACCCACAATCTGCATTTATTTATTTATTACCCGCCCTTCACCCTAAGACCCCAGGATGGGTTACAACATTAATACAGAATATTCAAAACAATTCAAAACAATTTACAATGATAAAAAAACAACAATCTCCAACATGGAGCCACAGGATGAGGATGAGAAGATTACTGCACAACTGCCGATACATTCCCCATTCACTTCTGCAACTCCAGGGTTGGAAGAGAAGCCTGTGACTGATCACACTCATCAGCGTGTATCGTTTCACTTGCTCAGGTGCACAAAAATTTGGAAGCCTGCACAGAGTCGAGAAGAGAGGTTCAGGCCTAATAAAGTCTGTGGAGATGCATATGACTTGGCTCAAGATTTGTATCAGATATGCAGTTTGTAGATTGAAAACTGCATGTTTTGTAGGAAATAAACTACAATTTCCCACTTCTGACTAGCACTGTGCAGAAATCAATCTTTCAGTTTCTCAAAATGTTTTCTTCTACAAATAGAAGGGGGCAAGGCGTATGCGTTCTGTTTTCTGTTTTCCTGTCTCATCTGCAAGACACTTTGGAATTTCTTTATAATTTCTTTGAGTGTGGAGTTTTGAGCTTACCTTATCAATGCAAGGTGGCTGATGGTGTTATGCTTATTTCTCCACTGTAAACATTTCCTCAGCACTTTGCAGCCTCCCTTGCTGACGGTGTGTCCTGCTCTGAAAAAGCCCCATGGGAGGAGATACCTTGTGATGTTTTGCCCTCGCCTTTAAGTTGAATGTGGAAAACCAGGGATGCTGTAGAGTGCAGACCAGCAGATAAATGATTTGTAGAATGAGAGGAGGAATATGTTCTCTCCATTTTTATCATATTTAGTGCAACTATTGTTCCTCAAAAAAGGGTGGGGGAAATGCACAGTGAATTTTCAGTGCAGCACAATGAATTTTCAGTGCAGTGCACAAGCCAGCAATGGGAAGTCCCCATAAGCTGCGGTTACTTGGATAAAATACATTTTCTCGCACATTCACACCCTCAATATCATCACTACTTCTATAACCACCATGTGCATTGCATCATCTAGATCAACATTGTTTACACTGACTGGCAGCCACGCTGCAGGGCTTCAGCCTGGAGAGATTCTCAGTCCTAGCTGGAGATTGAATTGATTACCTTCTGCATGCAAAGCTGATGCTCTGCTACTGATGTATGGCCACCAAGGTGCATGGCCTCCAAAACAAAGAGATACATATTTAGTATAGGGCTACTGCCTGCCAACTTCAAGAATGAGCAAAACAAGAACTTTCTGGCAGTAAAAATTGTTCAATAGTAATAACTGTTTGATAGTGGAAACAGACTCCCTTGAGAGGTTGTGGCCTCCTCTTCCTTGGAGGTTTTTAAGCAGAGGTTGGATGGCCACCTGCCATGGATGCTTTAGCTGAGATTCCTGCATTGCAGGGGGTTGGAATAGATGACTCTTGGTGTACCTTCCAGCTCTACAATTCTGTGATTCTGTAATCAAAACATGAAATGTTTTAAAAGGCATTCATGTTCAAAAAGGTAAAATATCACTCATTGCATTTCCAGGAAATGCTGGATGTTATATAGCCCAGGATCAACTCCACCAAGCAAAAATGTGATCTTACCAGGCTGTTTTCTATTGACTTGGCTGTGAGGTTTCCATGTTCATCACTGGGAGGTAGTGATCATGCCAATGGCATGCTATTTTACAAAACAGAGAAAGCTGGATATGCCATCTCAAAAAAAAAGGGAACGAGTAAGATCTTTGCACTACTGTCCTGTGGTTCAAGATAAGAAGCATTTGTTATGTGTCATTGGCTTGCCTTTCACATTTTCCAATACCACAGATCAAAGCTTTGGCATGAGGGGCTAGAAAATTGCTGGCTCCCTTGTAGCAATGGGATTCTTTGATCGCTGCTGACAAATTCCTTTATCCAATTCTCCATTAGACCTCAGTGCACTTTCTAGATCTAGAAAGTCTATTTGACTGCCCAGTGAAGCCACACAAACAAGGAGGCATCCTTATTCACAATCTGATCGCATTTTCTCTTCCTACCTCTCCCCGCCCCCACTCAGTGCTTCAGTGACTGAAGAACAACATGGGGGGGGGGTGTTATTTGGGCCAAGAACAAGTTTTAACTTTGAGAAAGTAGCACTAGAAGATAAGCTTCTGCTTGGATTTAATTGCTTTGATTTCCCAAGGTGAACATACAAGGTAATAAAGGAATATGCCTTGATTTGGTTCATTACCTAGAATTTGGCCAGATCTGGTGCACAACCCTGATTTTTAGCAACCAGCCACCCTACAATTTCATTGAAAAGTTATTCAAACCAATTTGTTTCCTATTAAACACAAATCCAGAGAATATGATTGAACACTCTTAAAGATGCAGATTGTTGGAGAAAAGCAAATCACAAATAAACATAATGAATCAGCTTGGTTCACACTTACTATTACACCCACAGTGCAGAATGAGATTACCTCTGATGATACAGGACATGAGCCTCAAGTGATGGGAACAGAATCTTATGGAAGGAGGCTGATAGCCTAGACCCAGGTTATTTGGAGTTAAAACAGTGGACAGACACACTGCTTTGGGGCTGGTGTTAAGGCATGGGACAAGTAGAAGTGTGAACAAGCCCTTAGTCTCCGGGTTGCCTTTGCAAAACTTCTCAGGAAAAAGGATGATGACAACACAATAATTAGTTGGCTCGGCTCTGGATCTATCTACTCTTAACTGCCCCAATTTCTGCCCTACCAGTCCCAATGGAAAACACTGCTCCTGGCTGCCATTCTGCAGGGCATCTCCTCAGGGACCAGGGTTCTAGATACAGGAAACACTAACTTTCACCAAAGTACTCATCAATGAAGGCAGGGTTGCAGATGCAGCACAGTCCAAGCAAGCCAAGGTCAAGTGCAGACAATCAGTCTAGGTCTAAATGTGACTGAGAGAGAAAAAGCCAAAAACCAACATCACAGGGAGTTCAGACCAAGTACCATAAATACAGGAACCCAGTAACAAGAAAGCAGAGACCTATGTTATTTTCAGTAGCTAGAAGCCTTATATCCTTTAGCCTCCTAAACCAACCACCAAACACAGCTGCTGGCAGAGAACGGGGGCAGCCCAGCGGTGAGGCAGCCACCTCAAGCAGCAGGTCAAGAGATGGCACCTTCATGGGCACTGCACCATGAAAGCAGTGCTTGCTTTGGGCAAGATCTCACTGGAAGCTGCCATCAGTGCCACTGCTTTGTGGGTGCTACTGCACAGCCCAGGTAAGGGAGGCTGCAATGATTCTGGGGCAGTGAGGCAGCAGCAGCAGGCAGGCAGGCAGTGAGGGAATATCAGGGATTGCTTAATCATAAGTAGACTGACTCTGGGCCCTAGACATATATTTTTCACCCTGGACCCAAAGCTTTTTGTGCAAGCAGTCTTATGGATTGGGGGGGGGGTAGCTGCACCTCATCTTCTGTTAGTTCTAGGGATTCTTTATAAAGTATCAAGAGAAGGAATCCTGAAGATGATCCTCTGTTTTAAGTTTCAAGTCACTGTCCTGTGGGGTATGTGGTTCAAGCTCTGGGGTAGGCATGTGACTGACCCAAGCAGAAACCAGAAAATGAATCTTTTTACAGGATAAAGACAAGCATTATCACTTGCTGATGCCTGCACATGTTAGTTTGCTGCTGAGGGGAAATGGGAATGGGTGGAAAAGTTGGTTACCTAGGAATTAAATGTATGCATTACATGTGTGCTTGCCTCCTATATGTGTGTGGGGTTTTTGTTGCTGTCGATTGTGCTGCTTTATTTCTGCAGCACTTCAGCTAAATTTGGGATATGGCATTTTAATTCAAAGGGAATCTGTTGTGTTTTGGTCTCCGATCGCAGCCGTCTGCCTGCCCTTCCCACTAGCGTGGTGGCAACAGATGTACAATATAATCTGGGGACGCTTCCTTCTGAATTTATTTGAATCAATTAATCAATGAAACTGTGTTTGTGATGCTCAGTACAGTCCTTGTGCTTGTTTTATTTCAAGTAACAATGCCACCTGCTGCTCTAAATATATGATGTGAGGCTTGCAGGCTGCCTGTTCCGCTCAGAAGCAGTAGCTGAGTGAAAGTAGATCCAGCATTTGTAAGGTCTCTCCAAGATAGATATTTGCCCTCCAGATTCTCTCTGGAAAGGGGAAGAAAAAGGACACATAGTGGTCTAGTGTCGCACTTGCTGCAAAGCCCAAATGATTAGCCGAAATGATCCTGTGCTGCCCACAAAGTAAGAGGCAACTGTGAAGCATACGTCATCAATAGAAAATAAATAAAACTGTCACCGGTGCATTGCAAAAGAGCTGCTATTATACAAACTTTGCATGATAGAATTTGTGTGTTATAAACCCAAAGTATTGGCTCTGAATACCCTCAGCTAGTACTGACCTTCCTGCCTTCTTGTTTACAGCCAGTTGATGGATAGTACCACCTATTATCTTCCTTCTCCTTAGTCTCTGTGTTACCCTTGCAGAACTCTGCAGGGAGTGCGGGGGACAGACACAAAACTTTAAGTAGAACCTATCTGGCTCCACCTACTGTTGGCCTCCCTGCCTTCCACACTACATGTACCAATAAGCACCAGCTTCAGATTCAAAAAGTAAAAAAACAAAGGCCCTCATGCTGGGACACATAACATTTACCTTCGGATACAGTGGGAGATGTCACTGGGAAGAGTCACAGAGCACCTACTCCAAACCTAGTCATTGCTAGGTACTTGAAAGACTTGGGGTCATGGCACAAATCTGCATATTGCATATGCTGATTTATATGCATGAATTTTGGTCAAATTTCAGGGAGAGGGAAAGCAAACTGGCTTACTGTGAACAGTGTCAACAGTATTTTCTGGACCAGGTAAGCTGTATGTGAATTAGGCACTCAAATCTTTCAGATGGCAGTGACTCAGGGCTAATTGGCAGTGTGCTCAGCTGCCCATCAAGCATTTAAAAAAAATAAAAGTGGGGATCAGGAAATCTGGGACCCACTACAAAAGACCTGCAAAGTCCTGCCCGCTACCTAACGCCTAGGCTCAGTTTCCAAGCTCCTGAAGATCAGGAGAGCTAGCCATCGAGGCAGTAATCCTTTGGCTCAAGAAATGAACCTGAGCATGAGTTATGATGGCTTAAATAGAGCCTACAGGGTCAGCTGCAGAAAGCCACTAATACCAGATGCTATTGAGTAATAGCAGTAGGTTGTTGCTTTCATATCCTGTTTGTGCGACCCCTGGAAGCATCTGGTTGGTCACAGTGTCGAAAACGGGCTGCTGGAGGAGATGAACATTTGGTTGCATCCAGCAGGACACTTCTTATATTTGCAATGTTGTTTAGCCTTGTCAACTCATCAGAAAACAACCATGTTAAACAGCTGTTCGATGAGCAGTTTGAAACCAGCAGGAGAAGCTTTTAGCAGCACAATTATGTCTGCTGATTATGGCGCTGTTAAAGACCCAGGAGCAGAACTTGGTCAAAAAGGTTTGCAACCTCAACAGAGTATTGCATACCACAATGCCTTTCCAGACTTTAAGCATCGAGTAGAAGCAATGTACAAAGTCATGATAACAGCATCCTAATCAGATTGCATGGTGGGTTGAGGGTGGGGGAAGGAGAGGGATCAAACTAACCCAAAGCCAGAAAGATTGCTTACATCACTATGACACACAGCTACCTTTTGCCCATATAATAGTCTAAGAGAAGCAACTATAATGTTATTTCATGTCACGGGTGGGGAACTTCTGATAAGGGGTAACTTCCAACACTTCTGAGAAAGGGGTGAAAGGGAAAGGCAGCATTTGATATGGAGAAGGATCAGATGTGGGTTACCAACTTTTATGCTGCTGCTGCTCTTCCTTATAATTGTGGTTTGGTCCACAGACAGTATCAACTGATTATGTTCTTTTCTACATCATGGAAAACTTCCTCTGCTGATCAAATGGTTGTTAACAACATGGGAGTTGGCTAAGAAGGTGTATTATTTTTAATAGTTAGCAAATGTTGATAAGGCAGTGGAGGGAGGGTTTCTGACAGAGCAAAGATGTTTTGTGGTCTGTGGAATACCTCTGGGTCCAGGAAACTGAGGCTTCACTGACATGCCACCTTAAGGGGTGCAGTTTACAAAACATCTACTCCAGATGGGCTTTTGGCTTGAACCAGCAGTGCTATTCTTATGTTTTTATGGTACTTGATGTGTATAATGAGCAACTGAAAAGCCACTTTGGAATAGGGATAGACATTCCCACAGGAAATGTCATTAGTACAAATTTTCTTTAAATTTGCTATTGTACCCAGAAAGAAGATTCGAGAAGCGTAAATATGGTGAAGCAGGTCATATTTAATAAAATATAGCAAAACAACTTAGTGCATCTGCAACAAACCAATTAAACTGATTAGCCAAATGAAAGTAGGCCAGGCAGGAGAGTTATCCAGAAAATAATGGGCAGATTTACAGTCTCATTCTTTGGCCATGTAGCAAAAAATTGAAAGGAAATTCTGCCTCCTTAATGTGTGCATGTTGGGTACTGGAACCTGGCATGCACAGCACAGCCCTGCTGACCCAGCATTCGCCCCCTTGTGCATGACCAACCCCAAGGTGTTGAGTACCACGAAGCCAAAGGAAATTGAACTTTAGAGTGCTCACATCAGTGTGCTAAAGGAATAAAAGCCTCTGCCCATGCAGAACTCATACTGTGTGAAGTGGGCTAAAAAGGAGAGTCCCAAGGTCAACTAGGGGCTCCCTTAAATATGTATTTTTCACTCCGTAAGATGCACCTGACCATAAGACGCACCTAGTTTTTAGAGGAGGAAAGCAAGAAAAAAGCTCCCCATCCCAATTTGATGAGGGAGAAAGATCACCCTCCACTCTGGCTCCTGGCTGCTCTCATGCAAGTCACAGAGCCCCTAGAATGGAGGGAACTCTAAAGCCCTCTTCACCCGCCTCGCCTCTCCCCCACCCCCTCTCATGGGTGGGACACGCTCGCGCGGGCGCTGCCATTAGGACGCTCACACGGGTGACGTGCCACACCCCCGCCGCTCCAGGAACCAAGGTCCTCAGCTCCGCTGCTGCCAGGGACCATACATTCACTCCATAAGATGCACAGACATTTCCCCTTACTTTTTAGGAGGAAAACAGTGCATCTTATGGAGCAAAAAATACAGTAATTTCTTCTCAGCCCAATAAATAGGACAACTGGCTATGCCCACACTGTAAAGGGAGGAGGGATGGTTTTGAAAGAAGAAGGAGGAGTATAGGGTGGAGCCACCTTAAATGATATTCACCTCTTCCTTATGGACTAGAGTACCCACATGTCTACCCACATTCCTCCCATTGAGAGAAGCCACAAAAGGGTTCTTTACAGGGGCCTAAGGTTGCGGCAAATGCTCTCTCAAGGTGGGTGAGCAGCAGTTTCTGAAAATTAACAGCTAATTGCACGTCAGGGTAGTTGGAAATGTGTGATACCACCGCCGCCCTCAGAAATTTCACTAATCTTTTAATTAGCAAAATTAAAATTTATTTGAAATTGTCAAAAATGTCTCACTTAAGGCTCTCCAAACTTGCTCTAAAGTAAAAGAAATGTGACAACTAGACTCCGAACTAACTGGTTTGTGGATTAGACCTTGACTGAGGCTGCTTTAGCACATTATTCCACCTAGTGATGGGTGAGAAATGCACACAGCTTTTCAAATGCCCTCTGCTCTTTCCAGGTATTCTATACTGTCCAGGAGCTTACATGGGCATCAAAAATCAAACTCTTAAGACTTCTGCCTCAGTTGCAGGATAGGTGAATATGAGTAAAGAATTGTGTTCCCTCATAGGAACCATCCCATCTGAAATTAGGAGATGGTAGATTAGATGGGAGGCTGAAATGAGAAAGGCTCAGTTTCTTTATATTAGTCTGGAAACCTGAAGTGTCACTGAGCTGCCAAACACACATAACAGGTGTTTCCTCTTCAGCTCCTGCTCCTGCTTTGAGGGAGATCTGATTCTGTAGCTTCACTCTCTGTGTGGCTTAAGATGAACTGGACTAGATTTCTAGAGAGGAAGGGGATTTCGGGAGATGGGGGGGGGGTCCTCCTTCCAAAACCCCTTCCTGCTTGGCTTCTCATGTGGATGGAGAAAAGGCATTGAAGTCTCCCATGAGCTGAATTGGCGGTGCCTTCTGAAATCTGATGTCTCCCCATTTTGTGCATTTGGGTGAATCCAAGGGGAGTTGGGGGAGGGGATTCCCTCTGTGTGGGTGTGTAGCTGATTCAGCCAGGATCCACCACAGCATCAGGATGCAGCAGTTGCTTACACATTCCCAATTTGCTCAGAAGTTTGAAACACTAAAAGAAAGTGAAGCTTACGTATCTCCGAACTCAAAGGTTTATATGTCCCTGGACTCCAAAATAAACATATCATACACCTGCAGGATCACAAACATTATGGTTGTTCAAAGTTATCATGCTTCCAAAATGCTCATAAATGCATGATGACATTGCAAAGTCGTCCACACACACACATATAGTTAGCTGTATTTATTGATTTGGGGTTTTCTTTTTCCCTCAGCTTCCCTAAATGCAATACATAAATTCAGAGATTTCTGTGCTTAATATACTGCAATTTTGTGTGTTTCCGCTAATAACTTTTGCACTTGACCAGGAAGAAATGCTCAAGCATTGATACTGATGTGGAACAGAATGCCCTTATTTTCATCTGATGAATGTTGGAGGGTATTGCTGCTGGTGGCTTTTTCCTTCAAATACATAATAATGCAAGAAGAGTCTGAGAGATCAGTCCAAATAGTCCATCTTTTTCTCACAGTGGCCAATCAGATGCCTTTGGGAAGAACACTCTTCCCATGCACTGGAGTTCTGTCATGGTCCATTTGAGCATAAGGAAAGGTCCTGCATATTGAACTCCCTGCTGCTAGTGGAAGGGTATCTGGTTCGAGCCAGTCTCTGCCTTTTGCAAGGGATCTTCCCCTTGACTCTATTTCACTGGCTAGGACATTCAGCTTGGAAAGTAGCCTGCTGCCCTATAAGCATTGGATTAGGATGAGGGTGGTCTACTGTGTTAAATTGCTTGAGAAATCCACTCAAGACAAAGATAGCATTGTTGTACTGGGAATACGAGATAAAGATAGCTGGCTCTGATGATATAGTCACTGATTAGACTCGCACAAAGGATTAGAAAAGTTAACCTTCCTTTTGATGATTACTGCAAATGAAGATAGCAGTATTAGCAGTTGCAGGGATGTCAGAGTGAGACAGTGCTATCTGCTGCCTAGTCAGTGAGTCTTCCTGAGATATTGCTGCTTTTGGCATTCTTTAGATCTAATCACAGTAACACAATTGTTTAAGGGCATATTAATTTCTGTGCCTCCCTCCCCAGCTTCTTGCTCTTACCCTTTGTCTATAATACTGCCTGTTATAAATTTAATATAACAAGAGCTGGTGCCAGACTTCAGAGGGCCTTGGCATGGGCCCCCACTTCCTAGGAAATACTGCATGCTCTCAATTCAATTGCACTTAAAAAAAATAAAAAGTATTTTGCTGTCATGACCACAGCGGCAGCTGCAACATCACTCTCTGCTAGGGTTGCCAGATTCCCAGAGCTGAGCTGAAGTATCTAGGATTCCCTGGCCCTCTTTAGTGGAGGATCTTGAATTTCCAGGTGGGCAAGAATGCCTTTTTAAAAATGTTGTTGTTTGTTGTGGCTTTGTGTGGAGCTTTCAAGCTTCAGTCTAGCAGGAGCCAGCTGAAAAATATAGCATAGATTCTCTGAGTTTCTGTTGTCTTCACTGCCCACCTCTGTTCCTCCCATCTACCACCCCCATCGTTCAGCCCAGACACCAAGGTCCTCTCCCGAGGGTCTTCTGCTGGTTCCCTCATGGTGAGAAGCAAAGTTACAGGGAAACAGGCAGAGGGCCTCCTCGATAGTAATGCCCTCCCTGTGGAACACCCTCCCTTCAGATGTCAAGAAAATAATAATTAAAAAAAAGATCTGGCTTTTAGAAGACATCTGAAAGCAGCCATATATCGGGAAGTTTTTAATGCTTGATGTTTTATTATGTTTTGATATATGCTGTGATCTGCCCATAGAGGCAGGGAAACCTAGCCAGATGGATGGAGCATAATAATAATAATAATAATAATAATAATAATAATAATAATAGTCTGTCTCTAGGGCTCAGTAGTGGGAAGGAGTGCAGAGTAAGAATCATCAGGGGTCAAGTGCCCTGTCTCCTGTGACATGACCAGGGGCCACCCCTAGGCCTCAGGCTTGGTTTCTGAAATCTCAGGGTCTGAGATGCTCCTAACCTAGAAACCCTATTCACTGTCCTTCCTGCCAGGCCCTGGAGCAATGTTTCAGTGGTGGGCAGGTGGTGGCTCCACTTGCAAACAGGAGCCAATTTCAGCTCCCATCTGCCTGCCATTTTAATCGACTCAAAATGCAGTGCCCCGGGCATATGCAATCTGTATCTAGGCTGAGGCTTTGCATTTTGGGTAAATTAAGATGGCGGGTGTCCACCGCAGATGAGAGAGCTAAGTGGGGCCTACATTAAAAAGCAGTACTGTCACCTTCCAGCTACTGAAACAGGTGTCCTAGTGGAATGCTGTGCTAGTTAGAGACCCTCAGCCAGTGTTCAAGATGATCAGCCACTGGTGCTGGGTCTGCATATGACTGGCTTGCATATGGGGGTGCCCAAATGCTGGGAGGAGTACAGTGTATTCAGGGGTCACCAGTCTTTTGGGGCCAGTGGGTACATGGCATAACATAAAAAGGTTGCTCTGGGTGTGGCCTAATGCAAAATGGCTGCCATGGGCATAGTATAATGTCTTCAATGCAGGGGAGCTTGAGCAGGAAGATCAAACAGGCTCTTTCAAGTATTATGGATTTTTGAGGGGATATTTCCTGAAACTCTTCTTAGATGTAATAGAGGAAGTACTGTTGAGTGAACTGCTGCCTTTAGGTTCCACATTGGTGACAACTGGTGTAGTGAATATTTTTTAAACTTTGACTTGAGACCTTAATTCAAACTTATTTGGTCACTGAGTTCATTTGCTGACCTTGCCACATCGCAGCCTGACCTACCTCACAGGGTTGCAGTGAGGATAAGAGATCTACCCTGAGCTCCTTGGAGGATGAGCATGCTAAAAATAGAATCAGTCAGTCAGCCACTAACAACCTGTTGGGTGCATTTAACTGTATATTCTACACCCCATTGTCTCATGCACTGCATTTATTCGGTATTGTTCAGCAGTGAGAACTGAACTGACGGAAAGCTTTAAAATGGATGCCAATTTTTGTAGTGAATGCAAATCAAATAAAAATGCAGTGGTGCCTTGCAAGACGAAATTAATCCGTTCCGCGAGTCTCTTCGTCTTGCGGTTTTTTCGTCTTGCAAAGCATGGCTATTAGCGGCTTAGCAGCTATTAGCGGCTTAGCGGCTATTAACGGCTTAGCGGCTTAGCGGCTATTAATGGCTTAGCGGCTTTAAGAAAAAGGAAACAAACTCACAAGAACTCGCAAGACGTTTCATCTTGCGAAGCAAGCCCATAGGGAAATTCGTCTTGCGGAACGACTCAAAAAACAGAAAACTCTTTCGTCTTGCGCATTTTTCGTCTTGTGAGGCATTCGTCTTGCGAGGTACCACTGTGCTATTGTTTTCCTGAGAGTCATAACATGCAGGAAATACACATGCACAATACTGAATAGGAAAAAGAAGGAAACAGACAAACAAAATAAAAGGTATGTGAACCATCTCTTTTGCGGTCAATAGTATTAGTAGTCTTAATGAACTGACAAGTGTTTGTGGAGCTGGTGATCTGCAAAGTGTGGTGAAAATATTAGTTCAGTCATAATAAGGACAGAAAATATTGCCCTCCCTCTTAACTGGTACTGCAGGATCTTCATGAACCCACATCTGATTGGCATCAAGGTGTCACAGTGATTGCTCACAGCCTTCACTCTTTGCCTTTGTGACATATTTATTTGTAAAAAATAAAATAAAAATCTATAGCTATGTGGCATTGTGACATGCTGCCTATGGAATCCCTGATTGGCTGGGGTCATATAACCAGCAAAGATATCAGGGAACCTGAAAGCCTCTTTGCCCTTCTTCTCTTGGAAGGAAGACATGAGTCACAAATGAAACAAGGATCACGTTATTGAAATAAAGGCTTTAGCAGCAAGCAATGAGCACCCAAAAGAATAATGCCAAGTGCAGGCAGCCTAGCAGAATAAAAAGAGATGGGGAATGCTTCCCTCCATCTCTTTGTAAGCCAAATCTAAGCTGGTTCCTCGCATTGGATCAATGAAGTTACTGATCCATGCCTATCATGGCCTGAATGCTGAATGCAGAGAGGGCTTCTCTCTGTTCCACAACTACAGTCCAGCATTTGGTTGGGCAAAGATAGGCACTCTATAAACACTCCAGCAAAACTTTGTTTTAACATGACTATGGAGGTAATAATTAGCATACTAATGTTCCTATCTGCTTCTTTGATCAGCTGGGCAAAGGGGCATAGAATTAGGCTAATTCTAACCACCCCGAGAGACTACCCTAATTATAAGTGCAACAGTTCTTCTGATATTGGAAAACCAAATAAGACCAATGTGACCTAGGGTTATTAAAGGGTATAAATAATGCAAGTCTGAATTACCGTCTGCTACAAATCAGAACAAGGGTCATAAATGGAGATGACTGGAAATTAAAGATGCCCTTGGACACGTGATGCTGAGGAGTGCTTTCTCCAGCTTATAGGAAGCATAAACATGAGTAATGGTTTATCAAGGCTCAAAGACCTTCATTTGCATCAGTAGGGAGGGCAACTGTGTGAAAGAAAGAGGCTCTCCATGGTGTAATGGTGATGCCAGAGGAATACAGGAAAACAGGACCAAAAGGCACTAGCCTGCCATTTACTCTCCCTTTCAAGAATTGATTTTTAAATTAAGCCTTGAAATTTTTATTTCTCAGTGGCTAAGCATGCATAAAACGAACCTGACCTCTGCATGTATTTCCTTAGGACCCCCCCTCCCCATCCAGTAATGAGGAGAAACTTTATGGAATGTTGATTGATATAGTGATGGTCTTTATGTACAATTAGTAAAAGACCCATCGTTATAATGGAGAGTGTGTGAGAGGGAGGGGCTGCAGGTGAGTGATAGAGCATCTGTTTTGCATGCAGCAGGTCCCAAGTTCAATCCCAAGCATCTCCAGGTAAGGCTGGGAGAAACTCTGCCCATCAGTGTTGACAGTACTGAGGTAGATGGATCAGTGGTCTGACTTGGTACTTGCCATAAGGCAGCTTCCTACGTTTGTATGAAGGAAGACTTATTCAAGCATCCCTGTGGAGGTATGGGGTATCTCTGTATGCTGTGTATGCCTCCATGCCTCCCTCCCTTAGTGACTCAAACTCCTCACTTTCATACCCACCAGTAGCTGCTGCTACTGGCTTACTTGGTTGCCAGGGAGCAAAGAGGCATTGGCATCTACTGCTGCCCCTTTCCACCACCGCCACTGAGCAAGAGTTGGGTGAATGGGCACAGGCTGCAGTGGCGAAGAAGAGTAATAGATCCAGGGAGATGTGATGCAGGGCAGCTAATCTGCCTTGCAGGAGTGCCCTCTTTTCTTCCACTTATGCTATCATTGTAGATACTTGTTGCTAAAGGAAACTGAAAACAAAATAAAGCAATAAGGAGTGCTCTCAAAGGAAACCAAGCCTAGGTAACTATGGTGTCCAAGGAATGACTCACTGCTTGGGGAGTTGAGAGTGCTTCATCTAAATGAATGTTTGTGTGATACAATGGTGGTCTCTACTCATGTACAGTGAGGCCCAGAAGTGCCACCGCAGGGGTGAGGAACCTTGTTTCAGCTCAGGGGCCACATTGTGTTATGGTGAAACCTTTTGGGGGCTACATGTGGGCATGGCCAGAGTAAAAAATGGGCAGAGCAGTGGAAATTGTTAGAACTCCTGCTCTATGATTGCAGTCATAGGATTGTTATCTTTCACATGACGGTGTATGTTTTGACTCCACAGAGTGGGAAGTGACAGAGGCAGGATGTTTGTGTTACTGTGTTCCGTGAAGTGGGACTATTGTCCTTTGTTCTTTTTCTCTTTGCTGTCTGATGCTCGAGAGAGAGGGAGCCATGTTGCAGTGCTCCGTGTGTGTTTATATGTAAATAAAGTAGATTAGCCAAAATGCTGAGTTGCTGAGGTCTGTTACACAAGTTGTGCAAACTCTGTGGATCCCTAAGTGTTCCGGTGTCTGTTGGCATCGGTCACTGAGTTGTTCAGGCTGAAGAAAGCTTTTGAAGCTCCTGAACGATCGACCAGGAGGGAGGAAACATGCCAGTCAAGCATGTGTCTCTGCCAGGGTCCTACTCGAGTGTAGACTGCGCTCCTGACAGAAATGACTCTTACCTACATACAGTAGGATTCATTCAAGCCACCTCTCTCTCTCTTGTGTGTGTGTGTGTGTGTGTGTGTGCGTGCGCGCGCGCACACACACACAACCTCTATCCCATAACAGTCAAAACAGTCAAAACAGGCAAAAGCACTCAGAGAAGGGGCAAAAGTGGTAGGGTCTGGGGAGAGTTTTGAATGGCAAAGAGGTACAGTGGTACCTCGGGTTACATACACTTCAGGTTACAGACGCTTCAGGTTACAGACTTTGCTAACCCAGAAATAGTATCTCGGGTTAAGAACTTTGCTTCAGGATGAGAACAGAAATCGTGTTCCGGCAGCACAGCGGCAGCGGGAGGCCCCATTAGCTAAAGTGGTGCTTCAGGTTAAGAACAGTTTTAGGTTAGCAACGGACCTCCGGAATGAATTACAGGTACCACTGTATTTGGTCCCTCAGCCTGAGGTTCTACTGCTCTAAGACTTGCTAAATCCTGACTACAACAATGGATTCTTTGGGCATCACTCTGCACCCAGAAGCATTGCTACACTGGTGCAAATACTGCCTTACACAGGTTTCAGTGGCAGTCCAGGAATTAGTTTCAGCAATGCCTATAATAATGACATGAGTAGATTTCAAGCAGATCACATACAATCTGCCTTCATATCATCCTAAGGTCATAACATCACCTTGATGTCACCCTACCATCATTAGCATGTAATTAGTAAACATCTTGTCATTGGAATGGTCCACTAAATACTAAATTATGCTTGATTTTTTTCCCAAGCGTGCTGTCTTGTTTCTGTTATTATTTTCAAGGATGGAAGACATCCGACAAGACACATGTCTCTCTCTTTCTCTGCTTGATTGAATTAAGAAATGTTGCTTCCAGTGAAAATGGCAGCTGCAATTTGTTTGTTTTGATGTTACCATTATGATACAGTGTTATGAAATCTCTTTCAAAACGAATCCCCATCAAATGCAGAGACAACCAGCATTGCTGGAACTGAAGCATGAATTGTGGGGAAACATTTTTATGAAAGAATGTCATTAAGATGGCAATAGGAATAAGTTGTATAATAAAAGAAAGGGGAAAAAGGCAGAACTGAATCAGAGGTCCCAAATTTGTCTGCTTCATAATGAGTGGTGGATGCTGCACGTTGGGACTGGTGAGTTTGAAGAAGAGGGAAGCTTACAGTAGGCAGAGGTAGACAGATGCAACCATAGCCTACAACAGGCAGAGCCAACTAATTCTCCTTTTGTTCCCATCCTCCTCCCTGCTTAGTTCTGTAAAGGCAGCATTGAAGAGGAAGCTGACAGAAAGGGTCCCTCTCTTGTACATAGTGTTATGTGTCTGTGAGTGCAAGACTCCACTAAATTTTGGGTTCAGTAGGTGTTAGAATTTAATTAAGTGTTAAATCTGCACTAGAGCCATATGTATTTAAGCCATATATTAGATGCTTCTGATTCTCTGAAATCAGCATGTGTCAAAAGCTCATTAACCCAAGCTGGTGTTTCCTGTGATGGTCAAAAGCTTATTAAGCCAGGACTATCCTCTTGTGTGAGGTGGTGGCCTAAAGGGTAATGACCCATTAATATAACAATGGATCACATGAACTTGCCAGAGATGGCAAATAGCTGGGGTCCTAAGAAGCACTGTAGGCTTAGAGTAGGAAGTTAGGAGTGAGGTAATGCAGACAGTAAAGCAGTGGAGTGGAGACTGGGACAGAGAGCTCAATGGCTGATGTCTGTCTGAATACAGGACTGCAGCTATGTAAGACCCTCTTGGAGAGGTAATGCTGTGAACCCCTCCTATGTAGGCTTCATAAACCATATCCCATAAAGGCACCACAGTCTCTGCTGTGCCTCACTTCTGAAAGGAAAAATGGTTCCGGGGTATTAAGTTGTGGGTGAACATATCAGACGACACAGCAATTCTTCAAACAGCTCTTGTTTATTCACAGGCCAGAAGAGAACTGAACTGAAGGGTTCAGCCAGCCTGCTTATATAGAGCTCCACGAGAACGCAACAGTAACCATTTTATGTTACTATCTAATCACTGAACGTCACTTTCAATCTCTTATTTGCATATGTGGACCTGAGTGAAAACTATCTACAGTATCCCCCTGCTGGCCCAGGGTGAGAACTTCAGTACATAACACTGGGTAACTGCTAAAATCTTGCATTGCTCAAAGATTGGAGGAGGCGTGTAACAAAAGAATGGCTGCTGGTGGTGGGAAGCTGGGTAGCCATTTATAGACAGTCCGAGTTGGGTGGTTTAGCTGGCTAGTTGACAGGGTGGCCCCTGTCGCATGCTGACAGCTTGAGATAGATTGGGAGTATAAGGACTGCAAACATTTAAGTGTTACTATTTTTACACACTTATAAAGTCCATGCTGACGTGTTGCTTTGTTCAGACATCACCAGCCAGAAGTAAAAGAAAGAGAACGCAGGGAGGGGGTGGGATGCCGAGAGAGGTAGAAAAGCAATCATAATCTACAGTGAACTGCAGGAATATATGAAAGGATGAAAGGAAATCAAACGGACCCATACAAATTCAAGAAGGTATATAAATCCAAAGCGATACCCAGTGTGCATAACCACATATATCTTGTGGACGTCTGGGAAGTGATCAGGTGCAGAGATAACGCCCTGGCCTGATTTCAATCATTCTTTCCCCATTTTGCCAGGCATTGTCGCCTTCACTATCAATTTGTAGGGATGCAAAAAAGTTTTACAGTTTATCAGCGCTGTCTCGAGTTATGCATTAGATCAAGAGTGGCTGTCATCAAGTGACAGCAAATTTCTGAACAGTGCGTACTCTTGGAGACACACCGAAACAAAATTAATTTTTAAAAGACTGATATTGAATCAAATGGTATTTCCACCCCCACCCCACCCCCTGCTCCCATATAAAAGGATAAAGGGGATTGTTTTGTTTCTTATGGTTGGCTTTGAAAGATTATGTGTCAATCCATTACCTTCAGAAAATAAAGAAAGTGAAGGAGAAATAATTTTGAAGAAGGCCTTCTTGAAAGAAGCAGTGTTGGATCTGAACTTGCCATGATATCAACAAGAACTCCAGAACTCCAGAGAAATTTAATGATGGAGGCACAATTTTGAGCTGGGGAGTTCAAAATACAAACTCCTGCTAGTTCAAAATGCCTTCCCTACAATACTGATAGGGAAGAAATTCAATTCAGTTTGTAATTAAAGGAAGATCTATCTCCTTCGTAAAGCAATATGCAGACTGATACACAGTCAACCCTACAAATTCACAGTTGCCTGAATTTTGCAATCCAGTTCTCCAACCAAGCATTATGTGCAAAAATGAATATACTAGGACAGTGATAGCCAAACTTGGCCCTCCAGCTGTTTTGGGACTACAGTTCCCATCATCCCTGACCACTGGTCCTGTTGGCTAGGGATCATGGGAGTTGTAGTCCCAAAACAGCTGGAGGGCCAAGTTTGGCCATCACTGTACTAGGGTAAAATATGATGCTAAAAACATTCTTGTTTGGAAAACCTACCCAGATGCTTAAAAATTTGAGGTAATTTCAATCTGTTTTAGTATTTTAATTCTTGTATTTTTTTAAAGTAGCATTGTGATTCCGCCCCCTCCCTTTTTATTTTGGTAAATGACTTTGAGGTTGGTTTATTTTATTTTTTTACAATTGAGTGGTTTATAAATATTATGCAATAAAATATATATTTGTGATTCGAGGACCTGCCCCCCCCCACTTGGGAATAATAAAGACATGGGCTGGAAAAGGCCACAGCTTTATTGATTGCAGCATGTGAGAGGTATTGGCTTAGGCACTGGATAAAACAACAGAGCGTGACTCCACCCACTCAGGGAGGGGTGAGTCTAAAGTGGGTTAACCACCAGTAGGGGGAGCCTGTTGATGCAAATACAACTACAGTGGTACCTTGCAAGACGAATGCCTCATAAGACGAAAAACTCGCAAAACGAAAGAGTTTTTCGTTTTTTTAGTTGCTTCGCAAGACAGATTTCCCTATGGGCTTGCTTCGCAAGATGAAAATGTCTTGCAAGTTTGTTTCCTTTGTCTTGCAAGTTTGTTTCCTTTTTCTTAAAACCGTGCATTCACTTCGAGGAGCAACTCATAGCACGCGGTATGGTAGCCTTTTTTGAGGTTTTTGAAGACTTTGGTGATTTTTGAAGCTTTTCCAAAGTCCGTACTTCGCAAGACGAAAAAATCACAAGACGAAAAAACTCGCGGAATGAATTAATTTCGTCTTGCGAGGCACCACTGTATAAGCTCTCCCCTGATGTCACCGGGGGTTGTGCCATGGCCCCCTGCCACGCAGGGCATCGGCCAGGATTCACGACCACCGGATTCCTTTAACGGAATACCCATAAGTGAAGGGGTAGACGATGGCCACACCCTGCCCTTCCATACACCAACAACACATTCCAATGCCTAACCGCCAATACCAAGAAACTGAAATTGACAAGTTTTCCCATCCATACCAAAATGAAGTGATATATATGGCAGCAATAAAATAACAAGATGCATTGCAACATTTGCTAGAAAGAAATCAGGGTACGTAGAAATCAGTTGGTACGTAGTAACTGCACCAACCATTTATTTTGTTTTCTGTATTTACCGTTGACACTCCCCAAGGACCAAAGCAAAATAGGGAAACAGAAAAATCAGCAAGGAAATGCTCATACTTCACCAGCCTTAAGATATCTATTATTGTAAATACCCCTATTCAGGTTTTTTTCTACACCATTGCTGCCTACTACCCCTCCCTCCCTTGCATTTCCTTTCCTTTCTCCAAATCTTTGTGTGAGAGTTGCAGGTGGCAAGCTGTTTCTTTCTCCTCCTCCCTACCTCTTTCTGATTCCTTCATTCCCTCATTCTTTTTCTTCTTTACAGCAGCGAATTATGCAATATAGCAGTGTCCTGGGCAAAAGGAGCACTGGGAATTGTTAATTTCCCAGTACTCCCAAAGGGAGTATTTGCACAATCCACCCACTTTTTGTGAAAGTGCTCAGTAATAAACAGCGGTAGGACTTCATTTGATAGTTTGTTTTTTGAGTTCTTACGCAGAAGGCATGCAAAAGAGAATATGGAAACAAATAAAAGCCTTGGAGAGCTTGCACATACCTATTGAAATTTCTCCAAAAGGTAGGTTACTGTTGACATGTATTGATGCCTTGGTCTATAATGCATCTTTTAGTGCACTTATATTAATATACCAAAGCTCTGCAGTCAGGCAGCACGTACATCTTAAGCATTTTGAATTGTTATATATATATGAAAAGTCTGGTGTTAAAAAGTTGTAATACAGTGGTACCTCTGGTTAAGAACTTAATTCGTTCTGGAGGTCCGTTCTTAACCTGAAACTGTTTTTAACCTGAAACACCACTTTAGCCAATGGGGCCTCCTGCTGCTGCCGCACCGCCAGAGCACGATTTCTGTTCTCATCCTGAAGCAAAGTTCTTAACCTGAGGTACTATTTCTGTATCCTGAAGCGTCTGTAACCTGAAGCGTCTGTAACCTGAGGTACCACTGTATACAGATAGAGGAGGATCTGAATACCTTGTTGCATGATTTCCAGTCTTCGAAAACAGTAGCAGAGAGCATTGTGGGACAGCAAAATTCATCTGGCCTCCCTCTGACTGTGTCTCTACTGGATAGAGTGGGTGAGGCAAAGTCAGCACTATCCCAATTCCCCTCCTCGTCTCCATGCTGGTATACAGCAGGAACTCAGCTAGAGGGAGGTCAAATGAGTGGCACAGATCCACCATGCCATCTGCTACTGGTCGAAAACATGGTTACAGAGCTCTTTTAGATCACTTTCAGCAAAAAAACCAGGAGGAAATTCCATCAAAATTGTGTTTTGTTGGTATCTTACTCCACAGCAGGTAAGCAATATCTATAAAGCAATAACTGATGGAGGGGTCATGGAAGGGGTGGAATGTATTTCAATATGTAGCATGGATGTAATGTAATAACGACCTTCCGTGATAGTGATACAGAATAATGTATATAAAAATAATGAATTTGGATATTGATAATGACTCGAAATTCCTATTGTCATCAATATTCAATGGGGACAATGAGATTTTAGCACAAAAATAGTTTCTTCTTTTAATTATTGACAGCTGCTCAAGTGGCAGTGACAAAAAAGGTAGACATTAGGAGACCAAATGGAAACAACAGATTTAGGGCATTTCTTTTCTTCCCCCCTCCCCTTTTCCTTCTCTCTGTGTGTGCGTGAATGTGCATGCATGCACGTGCGTGCTCACCTTTTAAATACTTTTGGTAATCAAATTAGTTAAACTCTTTTGTCATTTTTTTAAAAAACCCCCCTGTATTTTTGTAATCTTAAATACGAATAAAGGCAACTATAAAGGGTGTTTCACAATTTGGCTTCCGTTTGGAGTGCTACCCTCCACTAGGCTGTGCTGCTGTGAATAAATCACACCTCAACTATTTCCTGTTCCTCCAAGGGGTGTTAACTACCTTGCAAAGATTAAGCCCAATAATGAAGTCCAATCAATTAATCTGTGTAAAAAGCCTTGATGATAGATGCAATGAAAATGCAAGGTATCATTAGAGACTGCTTGCAGTCTGTGTTGTTCGCTCAGAGAATTGCTGCATAATGAAATCCAAATTAACAGAGACAAACGAAGGGGAGAAATATAGCTGGTGTTCCTTTGATTGTTCCTCAATGAAGAACTGATGGTGAGGGAAGAGTCAAGAGCTCTGAACCATTTGAAATTGAAGGAATGTAAAAGGGAGAATTTAATTGCTCCCTTTCCTCATTGTCAAACCCAGGTTTGGGGAGAATCTTGGAGAAGACATTCTCCCTGACTCTCTCTTCTTCAGGAAGTCTACCTCCTCATTGCAGGAGTTTCATGAGGCTCTTGCCAATGGTCCCCCTGCTGAGATGTGAGCTCAAATGCCCCTCCTTCAGTTCTTCCACCCACCGCTTCAGTTTCGCAGTACTAGTGGAAATAATCTGGCTTCTTCCCAGAGTCTACCAGTTGGTAGGCAGTCTCCTTTCCACCCTCTCTTTAAGGCATCTGGGAATGACACCATAATTTAATTCACTTATTTAATTTCAAAGTATTTATATGCCACTTTTAAGCCCTGAGAAGGACCCACACAGCAATATGCACTTTAGCATTGGTTGCTGATTTGCAGTTGAATGTGTAATAACCTAGGCCACATCTGTACTATGCATTTAAAGTAGCATCATGCCACTTCGAAGAATCATGGTTTCCCGCCCCAAAGAATTCTGGGAGCAGTAGTTTGTTAAGGGTGCTGAGAGTTGTTAAGAGATGCCCCCTCCACTCAGAGGGCAACATTTTCCTTAGTTCCTGGAAAGAGGCATTGACTGATTCCTTTGTGTGAAAGGAATAATGGTCTCCCACAAGAGCCCTTCACAAACTACAGTTCCCAGGATTCTTCTGGAGAAGCCAGGACTGTTTAAAATGGTATGACACTGCTTTACATGCATAGAGCAGATGGGACTATAGATCTATAAACCTCATATGCACCTTCACAACCCAGTGTATGATGTTCTTCCCAGAGGGCAGCCCTCCCATTGGCCCTTTGTTCTGTCATTGAAATATGAGTTGTTGTTGCTGTTTTAAATACTGCATCAGTATTATTTATTTATTACATTTGTGACCCACCTTTCTGACCTTCCAAGCCCTCATCAGTTACATGCTACAGAAAAAAAGCTATTGGTTTTAAACTCAGTGGGCTGAAATGCCAAGTGCAGATTAATTACTAGGATCTCATCCATTGTATTAAAATCTTCTTCATCTCACCTAAGAAACGATAGATTTTATTCTTATAAAAGTTTCAGAATCCCTTTCTGGGACTCCTGTTCCATCCTGCCATTGCTCCTAATGATATATAATCATAATCTGTCTTGGAAGAGATGATCTGTGATGATATATAGCTGCATAATAGGGTCTCGGAACACACCAATGACATACTGGTGCTATACATCATCAGCCCCAATGTTGGCAGTGCCTGGAGTCCAGAGGATATAGATGACCAAAGCACTGGCACTTTTTTTAAAAAATAAAGAGAATGGTGGAATGGAAACTTCCCTTATCTGGCTTGCCCTCACATCTCACCTGTACTTTATGCTTTTTGTACTTACTCTGCAGCGTAATCACCATAGAACAGGACTCTTCTGGCCCTCCAGATGTTGATGGTTTCTGCCTTTCCAATCCCTTGCTCAGCGACTGCCCACAGCTGATGAGTCATGTTGACAGTGCCATGTGGTCAATTCACCATGCGGCTAATAGCTACAGGGCCTTCAGCGTGGTTGCACAAGCATTATGGAACTATGTCCCATTGGCGATTAGATAGGCACTTACTATTCCATGCTCTGGATGAGAGCTTGGTGCCTTTTTCTTTCTCAGCCCTTCCTGAATTGTGGCTTTTAGTTTGCATCCGATGTGATCTACAATGAAGGATGTGTATTATGCTTTTAATTTTATTGTATGATGGGTTTTATCTTATCTATCTTTATATACTCTTGCTCACCACTTAGATATTTTATATTTAAGTGGGTTATAAATTCTTAAAGCAGATTGAGACTGTGC